>NC_064931.1:209851390-210476390 GCF_023897955.1 Schistocerca gregaria
TTCGGCCTTGTGTGCTAGTTAACACATTTGCTGACTTTGCGGCAAATGTCTTTGGTTTAAATACGGTGCAAGATACATATTTTTTTCATGCCTAGCAACACATTTTGAAAGTTTATACTCTTTGTCAAATGCAAATATTTACATAAGTATTTTTGCAGTGTTTCACATACAAACAATGTGGTGAGTGAGAGTTTGTGTGTTGTGGTTTTCTGTGTAATTGAGGTGGCACAGTACCTGATAAACTCAAAAAGACAATTACAGTGCAAGAGATACTGACCAACCCATATGCTGACACCATACAAAATACTTATGCAAATATTTGCACTTGACAACAAGAATATAAATTCTCAAAACATGTCATGATAAGCATAGGAGTGGGGGGGGGGGGGGGAGAAAGAAAGAATAAACTGTGTAATGTTTCATTATTTACATAATTAATGACAGTTACAAGCTTTCCCAAAACATCAAGTCAAACGTTTCTATTTCCGAGATGGTTACCATTTCAAGTTACATAAGCAGTTTTCATTAGATAATAAACAAGTCACTGACATGTATTTTGATGCTGATTATGTACATGTATCTTATGTAAAGTGCGGAACTGTAAAATGGGGGGGGGGGGTTCCTATACCTTACTTTCAATGCTTAAAACATTATTTCCCACTTTTTACCACATTTTACATCATTTCTTTCTAGTCTCTTGAAAAGTGTAAAGTAAGTTTTCACTGCATGTGTTACCTCCTTCAGTTTTTGACTAATTTCCTTTGGAAGTGCCTTCACGAACTGCTTCTATTGCAAGTCACTAACTCATTCCCTTGTCTCACTTAAAACAAACAACCCTTGACACTGACACATGCAAGGTACACCACTGCCTTGTACAATATTACTCCATTATTTGATTATTTTCCTTTTCCCCCAATCTGCTTCACTTTTTTTAAATTAGTAGAATGGCTCCAGTGATTTCATGATAATTGCTGTGCACTGATGCCACTGACAGCCAAATAAACCCTTTATTGTAAATGGCACATTTAATAAATGTTCTGAATGTGTCAACAAAATTTGTTTGGGAATATTGTTTCTCTCGAACATTTATCAGTACTTTTTGAATGTTTTTTCATGCTCCAAGAAGACAGTGATTGTGTCGTAATGACACTGTGACACTTTGGTACTGTACATATAATTGTGATTGAAAGCAGTGGGACAGTGAGGACAGATCAATGATCACAGGTAAACAAACACAATAAATTTCAGAGTTTATACCAAGAACTGAGAACAGCAAAATCCTTACACACCCCATCCACCCAAAAAGTTGAGACACTGAGTTTATTTCTGGTGTATAAATGTCAATGCTGTAAATACGGTAGCATCTTGCACTAACAACTGTAAACAACAGATGTGCATTTGACCAGTCAGTTGTGAGCAGGCAATGTTAAGTGGTGGGAAAGTTGTAACTGGCACTCACTGTTCTCTTCTTTAATTTAAGATATTACACTACACACCAGTTCATTCCTTTTCCCTACTTGCTTTCCTTGATGTCATATTGAATTTGACAGGGCAGTTTCAATCTGATCATCCATCCATTGTTTGAAGGGTGCCATAAACTCCAGTATGTGAAATCAAGACATTTGTATGTGGCCGCCAGGGTAACCTTAAGTTCTGTTCAAAAAAACTGCGTAGCTCCCGGCAACATAAATTTTCCATAGAATTCTGCAGAAGTTGAAGACTGTTATCCAAACCCAAGGTGAAGCATTTTATCCTGGAAAACTCATAGTCCCCATAGGAATGACTCTGACCTAATTAATTGTGTGATGGAAAACTGAAATTAACGCAATAGTAGAGTGTTGTTAGACATGATTACTTTAGGTTCACTTTGTTGTTTACGATAATTATAACTTGCCCAGTGCATTGAAAAGTACGAGAAAACTTTTTCATTATGGAGGATACAGTATTTTTGACCAATCCTGTCATCCTGTTTGGAAGTGTTGGTGGTTTTTACCATGTTGTTCTAGACAAATGTTGGGATGATTAGAAGCAACAGCCATTACTGGTGTCTTTCCCTTTCATTCCTCGTTATCAACATTTATGGAATTAATTTAATTTAATTTAATTTTTGTAAGTTATATTTATTGGTGCCTGTGCTAATTATTATTATTATTATTATTATTATTATTATTATTATTATTATTATTATTATTATTATTAATGTTGTTGTTGTTGTTGTTGTTGTTGTTGTTGTTGTTGTCGTTTTCGTTCCAGAATTTCACTGTTCAACATTTCATTATGCTCCGATTTCTTGTTTTAACATGTTCTGGATATATTAGTACTTGTTCAGTGACCATGTGTCATTGATGGGTACCGGCAGTTGTCCAAAAATAAAATAAATAAAAAAATTAATTCATCACCTTGAATTTGTCATCACTCGCAAGGATTTTTAAGGTTAAGTAGAGTAGAATTAGCACAACTCCAGCACTGTTCTGAAATACTTGTGGTACATAACATTTCGAGAGATTTTGTATTGAAGGGACTAACAAAAGACAATTCCATTGTAATATGGATAATTAGTAAAATATACTCTGGAAATGATGTGGTCGTACTAGAATGATACCTTTGTTCTATCAGGCTCCTAAGTATGTTACTGGAGCATTATCAAGTGTCAAAAATAAAAAATAAAGTTTTAGGGGAGCTAATGGAAGGATTTTCTTTATTGAACTAATTTGTGGAAAATTGAACCTGTGTAGTTTTTAAAATGGAACTTATTGGATGAATCTGCCTACTTTTTAAAATGGAACTTTTTGGATGAAAGTTTGTAATCAGAAGGATAAATTTGTTGTTGTTTCGTGGGGAGGGTCATAAAATAGTTGTAGCACTCTTGTAATATATTTTGTTTATAGGACATAATACCAAGATGTGAATTGGCTTTCAGTAGTAGATACACGGGCATTTTTTCCTCATGCCAGTGGAACATGAAGGCTAGGAACTTAATAATAGTATGAAGTGCAGGTTCTCATTTATTCTACTGTGCCTTGCAGAGTATGGATGTGGATCCAGAAAATCTAATTCTCATGTGTTACATTATATGAGAAGTATTATTAAAAATATCTGTGAAGCATATGACTTTTCATATAGAAAACAGTACAACAAAAACAATGTTGCTATGAGCATGATTATTTTATTCAGATAATGTGAATATTAAATTGTTGTAATAATGGAAATGCCTGGATGGAATGTAAACAGTTACCTTTAAGGTGAAGTGCCGAATGTTCAGTAGGCCCTTGAAAAATAACAGCAGCTTAGACTATTAAACATTTCTTCATATTCAGTTTGGAAATAACTAAAGTTTGAGAGATCAACTCACCATTACACTCACATTTGTCATTCAACACTTTATCATGAATGTGAGTGAATGTCTGTTCTCCCAATGACTGAGAATGCTAAATCTTTAACTCTTAAAGCTTCTGTGTTTTTCTATATATCTTTGTAGTTGCTAACCTACTGCAGGCAACACATGTTACTATCACTTCTAGAAAAATGTCTTAAACTTTATTCATAATGTTCACATGTCTCTTGTCACTCCCTGGCCAAATGACTGTATCTGTATTGTCAGCTGATACTGCAACTCTGCTTACAACATCTGGAATGAAGTTTGCAAATTCCATTTTGCACACAATTTATTCTTCAGGTACACTAAGCAGTGATTTTAAGTGTGATCACTGTGCCATCTCCAATCAGACTTTGTGCTTTTGTCACTGTTACAGCCCCATTTATGATAAAGTTCAACTTCAGGTATTCTTTAACTGTCCGTATTCAATTTTATTAGCTTAAGAAATTTTGATATCTTGTATTATGAAACCATCTAATTTTACATTTACTCATTGATTCTTAGATGCAGCTGGTGATACGAATCGCAAAGTGATCACACGCAAGCGAAAGAGAAGGAAGTATTTGCTGAGGAGAAAGAAGTCGGAAACAACGAATGATAAGATTAGCAGTGAGAAATCTGCTCCCGAACAACGTCAACGAGTTGATCTGAAAGGTCCTCGTGTGAAACATGTTTGCCGAAGTGCTTCTATTGTTCTGGGGCAACCTCAGGCAACATTTCCAACAATTAAGACTAGTGGTCAATCAAAGAAGCGAGGTAAGTGTTTGTTCTAAGCCGTATTGTTTGGCTGTTTATACTGTTATAAGTCCGCAGCTCGTGGTCTCGCAGTAGCGTTCTCACTTCCCGTGGCCCGCATCTCATGGTCGTGCGGTAGCGTTCTCACTTCCCGCGCCCGGGTTCCCGGGTTCGATTCCCGGCGGGGTCAGGGATTTGGCTGGGTGTTGTGTGTTGTCCTTAGGTTAGTCAGGTTTAAGTAGTTCTAAGTTCTAGGGGACTGATGACCATAGATGTTAAGTCCCATAGTGCTCAGAGCCATTTGAACCATTTTTTTTGCTCAGAGCCATCACTTCCCTTGCACGGGGTCCCGGGTTCGATTCCTGGCAGGGTCATGGATTTTCACCTGCCTTGAGATGACTGGGTATTGTGTCATCTTCATCATCATTATCGTTCATCCCCATTACGGTCGGAGGAAGGCAATGGCAAACCACCTTCACTAGGAGCTGGCCTAGTACGGCGGTGCAGGTCTCCCAATTCGTTCCCCTAAGCTCTGTCAAGGAGTATGGGACGTCATCATCATCACTGTTATAATTAGTTAAAACAACACACACACACACACACACACACACACACACACACACACACACACACACACACACACACAGAGGGTGATTATAATTAAACTTGAACTTTCAAAATGCTGTAGAGATAACACAACTGGTCAGAATGACTTAAAATTTCAATGGAATATTATCGCAGAAGAGGGAAAAGGTATGTCAGAAGGAAAATACTTACATAACGTAGCAATAGATGGCACTGTAAAAAGTAATAATAGTTGACTACAGGTGACAAATAAATGTACAATAATGCCTAAGGTGTACGTTTGATGTTAAACAAACTGTACTACTCAGTGTGCATGGGTGTCCAGTTGTGAAACTGTTAGTTACGTAAGTTCATCCATCATGCCAAGGTCGTATCACATCGGGAGGGAAAAAGCTGTTTTTAATTGTCCTGAGGCCAAAAGCTGCATAGAAATCATCAGTCATAATCAAACCAGATTATTAATTTCCATGTGACTGGCACAAAATGTGTTCAGTATGCTGTTCACAGTTTTCTGCAACAAGTTGAAATTGAGAAACAGCGTGTTCCACAAGTGATAGTGATGTTTCTGTGGTCATGTTCAGAATGTGTTGTGCAATGCGTGCCTTCAATGCAGTTAAGTTTGGAATTGGAACACTGAACACATCATCTTTCAGATAGCCGCACAGCCAGAGGTCACACGGATTAAGATAAGGTGATCGGGATGGCCAGGCTGTAGGGAAATGGCGGCTGATAATTCTATCATTTCCGAAATGGTTCTTCAGCAGCTGCTTAACTGTATTTGCAATGTGCGGAGGTGCGCCATCTTGCATAAAAATGATTCCGTCCACACTGTTGGAGAGCTGGAATGACGTAGTTGTGCAAAAGATACTTGTAGCGCTTACCAGTGACAGTACAGGTAACAGAACCGGAAGCACCTGTCTCTTCGAAAAAATATGGCCCTATGATAAGTGATGCCATAAACCTGCACCACACAGTGACCTTTTCGGGATGAAGTGGTATTGGTTGCTTTGTGCGTGGATTTTCCATTGCCCATATTCGACAATTCAGTGTAAATACATATAGTGCCAGATGGAAGTGGGCTTTGTCTGTCTACAAAATCTTCCACGGCCAATCATTGTCCACTTCCATGCGAGCAAGAAATTCTAAAGCAAAGGTCTCTCTTGCTGGCAGGTGAACAGGAAGCAACTCGTGCACATGGGTAATTTTGAATGGATAGCAAAGAAGGATGTTTCGTAGCATTTTACGCATCATGCTCACGGGTGTGTCCAGTGTTCGTGCAATTCTCCGTGCACTACACGTTTGCACACCACCATTTGTCTCTTCCTGCCTTGCTGCGGCCATTGCTTCCACTTACGTCGAATCATTTTGTTTCCTCCCTCTACCAGGTTGCATACCAAAAGAACCCATCTTTTCGAATTTCCGAATCATTTTCTCCAGACCCATGGCAGTCATTGGACCAATGCCTTTTTTCAAACCCTTCAGTGTCCGGAACTTCTGCAGAGCAGTGAGTGCACAATCATCATTCGTGTAATACAGCATTGAGACGGTCATAGCGAATGTTGTAGATGCGAAAGGAGGAAAAGCTGTATACCCGGCATGTTCATACAATGCTTTCCCCCTTCTCCGATAATATTCCGTTGCAATTTGACGTCATTCTGACCAGCGCTGTTATTTCTACAGTGTTTTGAAAGTTTAACTTTAATTATAATCACTGTGCGTGTGTGTGTGCGCGCGCGCGTGTGTGTGTGTGTGTGTGTGTGTGTGTGTGTGTGTGTGTGTGTGTGTGTGTGTCAAATTAAACTGAACTGAGGTAATTGTAATTATTCCCCCGTGCTGAAATACAGAATTATGAGGGACAGTTTATTACAGGCATTGTTATTGAATCCTGCCTGTGTCACATCTCATTGCAATTAAGAAGTTAGAAACAACAAAAATCTTTGCCATTTCCCCATTTTTGATTAATTCTGTAAGTTCACTGTGGGTGAAATTTGGATACGCAGAGGCCTTCTGGTCTTATAAGGGAAGCCTGTTCCCACTCACTCTCATCAGTGTCTAGCTACCTATACGAAGTTTGCTACACATCTCTTGTTCAGAATTGTTTTGCTCCTTTGAGATAATTCATGGTGCCATAGTGTATTTGTAGTGGATTAACAGTTGACACAGGAATGACATGTACCACATTTCTTCTTCATGGGGACCATGGAAATGACAGAGGGCTCTCTGATTGACGTTGTTGGTGTCTCACAGCATATTTTCCACATCCTTACGAATTGAAGCTGTCACTTCACTGAGTACACCCTTATGACTGTTGACTAATGGGTGGATGTGTCACAATGTTGATGCATTGCTGATCTGAACTACTTACCTCATTTCTAGATTTGAAGTCGTTAAAATCTGATACAGGATGAAGAAAATTCGTTGGTCATACTTTTTTTAAAAAAAATATCAGACCGGGGCCTATTGGCAATTAGATAATAATTTCTTTGTCAGTGATGCCTGTACTAATAGTGTTAAGTAATTCTTTGTTAGTGGGACTGAGAGCACTATGGCAAGATACTATACTTGGATTTAAGAGGATGACGATTAAAATTACTGTCTGTCGGTCTGCCTTTAGGTAGCCAGCCATGTGTTGTTGAGGTAATAGTATGTATTTATAGATGTCATTTAAAGTAGCTATTGATGTGAGCTTGGAGATAACTGAGGAAGAGCATGGCGCACATTTCGTCACATGGGGCTCTAGGTTGCGTATTGAGGATTTTGTACTATGGCCGCTTCTTGAGACAGGAAGTGAGAGAGCGAGTCCATTTAGTTCAAACTTGGTGAAGAAGACAAATATGATGTCTTTGTGCGGAAGTTGACTTTAGCAGGAAACTTAAGAGAGGCAAATTATTCTGTAGTTCCTTGGGGAGGTGCATGCTCACAAGCCCAATTGGGTGGGTGGCATGGTAGAAGCCATTGATGGAGAATCTTTGGAGTCCACCATTGAAAGAAGGGCAAGTTTTTCAATGGTTGGACAAGTGGTCACTTCTAAACAGTCAGAAGACGTATATGATTTTCACTCAAAAAGATGAGCAAGACACTTATGACTTTTACTGAAAAACTTGGGCATCTGCTTTTGTGATGCTGGGTCCAAAATCCTCCGATGTCACTTTCATGGTGGCAACACACAGTACAGTGCACAGGTAAACTATCTGTGAATAGCAAAACCTTGGTACAATTATTCCTTTGTTTGCTCCCACACACAGTAGAATTCTTTGTGGTCTTCCATCATTGTTTGTGCTTTTTAAGTCATGAAGAATTTATGCACTTTTCACCAGCATTCCCATTCATAAAGAGTCTTGTAAGACCAGCCCAAATAACATAGTCTTTTGTTGTCCCCCACCCACCTGGCTGCTGTGGAACAGATCCATTGCCACAATATTGCTGACAAATCCTGCAAGTAAGATCAAATTGATGCTCTTTGATCCACAGCATTTCTGTGAATACTATTTTGTTTAATGTGCTTGCTTACTCATTTGAGGACGTTGCCAAGCAACAGAAATCAGGTGACTGTCTTTTATTCATTTGTTTCAACTAGCCAGACAGTATCAGTCTCAGGTGGTGACTATAATAGAGGGTGAAAGGGGGGAGGGGGCAGGGGATAGGTGCAATACCACATTCCCTGAAGTCAATCAAGGCAGATTCCAGAATAATTCCTTTGAAAAGGTCACACAAATAATTTCCTTTCCTGTCATTTCTGAACCTTTACCCTATCTCTAATGAGCTCATTGTCAACAGAACATTGAAACGTAATAATCCTTCCTGTCATTATCACTGTCACTGCCCCAGTGGTTGTCTAGTTTGGCTGTTCTCATTCAGATACTCTTGGAATTAAGTTGTGCCTGTTAATGAATGATCCAGACTTGCGCTTGGCTACTTGTGATGGTTATGATCATTACCAGCATGTAGATTGTGTTCGTGAGGTGGAGTAACTTCTTACTGTCTACTAGAGATTTACAAATTAACTGATCTACCTTATTGTCAATAACTGTCAGATAACATTGTTTATAGTGGCTAATAACTGCTCAGAACACCAATTGCACAAATTTGTATGAGTAGACTTGCCAGTCAAAAGCTGTGAGCTTCCACACCTGCAACATAAATCCAAGGATAACATCATCAATACATTTTATTAGAACCATAAATTTAGATGGTTATCTTAACTCATTGATAGTTATTGTCATAATATAGCCCCAACATAATCTCCACCGTGGTGTTAAACAGTGACCCAGTGGTCCATGTCCAGGGGTTCAGGCAGCCTTTCATCAGATATAAATAGTGGGACTTATGCAAGTGTCTTAATGTTTCACCAGAAAATGAGATGTGTTAGAATGCCACTGTTATGTGATTTGTTATGAAGCTGGAAATCTGAGAGCTTTTCATCAACTGTCATTTTTTCCTGTCTGTCGGAATACTGTTACGCTATTTCCATACATGTTTCATAAAATTGTTAAGCACTATTACCATGTTTCCCTTTCACCCATTGTGTTCAAAGTACTGATGATTTAAACACCTAAACTCTCTGTTACATAACCAACGAGAACATAAATTAATAAATGTGAACAGTTATAACTTCTAGTAACAAGAATTCCTAGATTACAGCATTGTATTTTGTGAGTTTCTCATCAGTTAATTACTCACCAAAATCTGAAATCAAATCTTTATTTAATGCTCATATGAAATTATGCTTTGCACAAAGTGTTTAACCTCTGTTGAGTTAAATAACAGGTTTACTAAACATTTTGCTTCAGTATCTGGGTGTATACGCCCCAGAACAAGTGTGTAATCTGCGAAAAACCTGGAATTTCTTTTAGAATTCTGGGAATTTTTATTGTTATAGTTTTCAGTAAAATGTTCGTAATTTTGACCACTAAGAACTCTAACAAAGATTTTACTGTAGACTAGTACTGCAGGATAATGTTGCAGCAATAAAACATAACTGAGAGAATAACACCGAAATAAAACTTCAGTTACCAAGAATATGTGCCATATAGTGCAACAAAACACAGTGCACTCGCAAACTTATGCCAATAGCAAAATGTGTCAAAGGCTTTAGGACAAAGACTGTACAATATTTGCATTTCTAATGGGTCATGGGAAAATATTCCAAATGGTGGTTTGAGAAGCGCTACTTTAAAATTAAATTTCCTTTTATGCAAGATGAACTATCATACATATGGGAATATGTGATGAATTTTTTAAATCTTATTCAGAACTTAATGCTTTGAAGACCAGCCACCTAGAAAAATTTTGGGCCTTAAAGAGCAGCCGTTAACGCCTTTCTTTTAAATTTTATTGGCACATTTGTGTTTGATATATCATAAAGGGTTAGACATGCTAAAAAGACCAATATTGTGTGTGAAAGGTTAGCTCTTCTTGTAGCTATACTGTACGTATATTAATTTAAACCATTAACTTTTCCAATTTGTGTTTCAAGCAACTTAACGTCAATGTTTCTATTGTCTGACTATATCATATGTTTTATGCTCTGAATATCTGCTGTCATTGGTTGGTGAGATCACGTGACGTGAGTTATGATTGACTGACAAATGCGCATCCCAATCTCAATTCCAGTGCTTCGGAAGTTAGCATGCTGTATATGGTGAAATTTGTATTTATACTTTCATAATACGAAAATATGCAGTGTACCTGTTGCCACGCGTGAAAGGTCTTTCCAAAACATTGTTTTTTTCTAGGTTCCGTTCCCTAATGTGCTAGAATGTTCTACACCAATGTATAAAACTTTTACCATTCAAAGGATTGATAAGTTTTACAGCTCCGAGGGAAAGTATATTGTCACTTAACACGGAAAAATGTATTTTCAGCCTGAAAAAATGTGTTTTTAACCAGAAAATTTGTGAATGTTCTTTTTCTTCTCCAAGTATATGCCCTGAATATGGTTCTTCTATCTGTGGAGTACAAAAATGTAATACCTCAGCAAGGCATAAAATTTCTCTCTTTATAACACTTGTGGTCACTTAGTGTAAAAGTCTAAAACCCAAACATGCTATTATTGAGTACTGAATGTCATTATCTGACTTGCTTATCAAATCAGTGACATGGGGCTTGCAGTAGGGAGATAATAAAGAAAAACAATGTGAATTTCCATTTGTCTAGTATCTGTATAGTATGCCTATTTTTAGTTCTTTTTCATGTCCTAGTTGTTATATATTAATCCATAATGGCTGTGTTTTATCACTGATCAAAACCAGTTCATGACCCCATCAGAGCTTAAATTGATAGGCTGTTTAAATGGGCAAAATATATTACAGCCTTTGTGCAGGTTCTAGAGTTTTACAGTATTGTGGAATAAATTAATTTTTTCAGCCTTTCAAAGATGAAATATGAAGAATGTTGTATGCAGTCGAAATCACCTATTTATTCTGAAGTCCTACATGTGTGTTGTTTATTACTTTATTTCTGGGACATTCGTTCGAATAATGCCGATATTTTGTCAGAAATTGTGGAAACATTTAAAAAAACAGTAAATGGCTTAGAAAGTTGTGTAAACTGTGGTTCAAACAATGATTGTTGCAGTAATTAAATTACAGAATACCATCCAACTAAGGCTAAAGAGAATATGTACAGTAATGGCATTAAGTGACAAACAAAAGACTATGAAGTTTTTGGATAATTGAAGGGGGGCGAAAATGCTTAAACTTAAACTGTGTAAAAAGCCAGTTTTGTTTCATAAAATATGAACACGAATTGTATAAATGGAAGAAAGATTTCCATGAAGTCCGGATACACCCCAAATTAAACTTATGAAAGTGTGAAAGAAGAAACTATTCGAAAGGTATAGAACTGCTCGTGAGAGTCAGTGCACTGCTACCGAGGGAAATCTATGAGATTGGGTGCTCTCAATTACAAATGGAGATGAACATAACTGATTTTTAGGTGTCTTCAACCTGGTTAAACAGATTTGCGAAATTAAATTATACGGAAAATGAAGTCACAAATTTATGGAGTTTTCCCCAAATAAACAAATAGAGGAGATGTAATTAACATGTATTACTATATGGAAATTTGTAGCTGACTTGAAGACAAATCATCCTTTTTATCCCCTAAAAAAGCTATGTATAAAGTCAATCAGTCAGGTTTTGTGCAAGGACTGCATGAAAACTGCACTGTATCATTTCAAACTTAGGTGGGGGGGGGGGGGGGGGCTGAAAGAGACAGTCGCTTAAGCAGTTGAAGAATGCTATGACACATTTGTATTGAATAATTCTGGTGATACATATCAGTCGATTACCGTTTTCTGTAGCTTTAGCTTTATACCTGTATTCAGGAACATAAGGCAAATTAGGACCACAAATTTTAAAAGATGACTACCGTGCGACTGCTACGGTCGCAGGTTCGAATCCTGCCTCGGGCATGGATGTGTGTGATGTCATTAGGTTAGTTAGGTTTAAGTAGTTCTAAGTTCTAGGGGACTGATGACCACAGCAGTTGAGTCCCATAGTGCTCAGAGCCATTTAAAAGATGACTGTTTACTTGCAAAACTCTTGTCATCTATGTAGCAAAATCTGGAAAAAATGGGAGAGAATAGTTTTTAGTGTCACATCTGAAAAATTTTGTTACCATTTACTGATAATTATTCATTGCTTTTGTTGAACACTTGGCCTGTACATAACGACACTTCTGTCTTTAGGATGATGACGCAAATCCTGTTAATTAAATTAGGATTCCACCTGGAATTAATAGTGAGTTTCATCCTCTCGATGATAAAAAAATTAAAATTAAAAATTAAAAAAAAGTTTTCCACAGTGTAGAGCATTTTTCAGAATATTAGCGAACAATATAATTTTTGATAGCTCTTTCTCATTTCAGGTTTATCAGCAGAACAATATTGTTAAACTTAGTCATTTTTGCGTTGTCGCCTTATATAAATTTGATAAAGTATGCCTGGTACATAGCACAATATGCAGAATGGCAGCCACGACCATTTCTTACTCCATTTCAGTTCTGTATAAATAAAAATACAAATTACGGTGTTGTACTTTAATTTGTTAATTTTTCATTTAACAGGTGTGCCTGGTGTCAGGAAAATGTTTATTTTCGTCACCCAATAGACGCTTCGCATTTTTTGTGACAATTACAGGGAATAAACAAGAAAATGTTTCATTGTTAGCTAAATATACATTACTCAAAAATTTTATTAGGAACTGAGATGCAGGAATTGTTACAAAATATTTAATATCAACAAATTAAAGTCCCAATTGATGATGGAATTCGTCTGTAATGTAACATTGTACACAACCGTGATTTACTTTCCACTGCTAGTCACTTGTATAATAGTTAACATTTGCAACACTTTCAATATGAATTTGCAAGTTATTCTAAAAATTAATGATTTGAGACACTGTTGGTTGCCAACCCATTGGTTTTTAACACATTGGATCCTAATGGGTCGGCAACCCAGTTAATACCCGTATCCTGAGGAAATTTATTTTAATTTACAATTTCTTAAGAAATTTACTAATCCACTTACCTCTTTAGGCAGTATATCAGCTTAACCTTTCATCCTTGCTCTTTATAAATATGCACATGTTTAGCAAAAATAAATTATACAGGGATTTGTAAATATCACTCTAAAGATACAGTTTTTCAGCATTTTTATTTTTCCTTGAAGTTGACAAAATTTTCATAAGTTGTAGGGAATGGTAGGCTATTGATTTAAAATCACTTGTCAGCAGGAAATACTAAATGCTTCAGTTATTAGTAATGTGTGTATTGTGACATGTTTTTTTTTCTCATTTTTACAAATTAGAGAACTTCACTTGGGTATAAAATTTTTCAAAACACTCGGGTATGAAATCTTCCAAAACACTTGGGAACACAGAAGCCTGTGTTACATGGCCTACAGTAGTACCTTGTCTCTTTCCTCACTACAATGTCTGGCTTTATTACCTCAACATATCCACTCCTATTCTTCCTCACAGTTCCAACTCCCAATTTATTTCTGTCCCATAGTTCTTGAAGGACTGCAGGACTTGTATAAAATCTGTCCATGTAAACCACATGTCCTTTCCACAAGTAAGAGGAACATAGCCTCAGCAGCAGGGATTTGACAGAATTGTCAACATTTCCTTTTCCTCCAGTATAAACTTCAGCATTGCACATGTAGCCTGCTTGAGCATCACTTACAACATACAGTTTTATCCCATATTTCCCTGGTTTGCCTTTCGTATAAACATGGAATCCATTGTTGCCTCGAAAAGGACACATCATTTCATCCACAGTCAGATGTCGTGACGGATAAGACTTTTCTGCACCTTTCTGTGAAAAAGTCCCAAACAGGTCTTATTTTATGCAGAGGGTCATAGTCTGGTTCTGTTGAGATATCCATAGTGAATTATTGTTCACATGCATCATCCTGAATATGGCAAAAAATCTGTTTCATGACATTAGCTGAGAAGCAAATGATTAAGCAAGCACAGGGTCTTCAGACCAATAATTCCTAAGTTCAGGTTTCTTTACAACACACACGTGCAAAACAATTGCAAAAAGTAGTTATACTTCATGTATCCTCACTGCTCTCCATTTCTTTCATAAAGGTTTTGGTTTGATTCTGTTCTGATGGCGAAGTTCAGAAATAGTATCAGTAGCATATGTATTCATCCCTGACTTTACTTTTAGAAACCTGCTGTGATCAAAAAATTGCAACAAACAGTCTAGTTCTGTTGATAATGTATCGACAGGACCGTGAATTTTTTCAAACAGAGCTAATTCAGGGAGTGCATCAAAATGACACCATTCATTATGAAGGGCAGGCTGTTAAACTGAATGACAAACCTGACTTATAGAAACTTGTGCATTAGTTTCATCATACTCACTCCCATCGTTTCTGTCAGCAGCACAAATTTCGCTCTCCAGCTCACGTGAGTCATTGTAGTCTTCTGAAGAATCGCCGATGTCATCCAAAGAATCGTCAAGTTCTGATCCATTGTTCTAGAGTACTTCAGTCTCTAAGTTTGGCAAGTGATGTCTGTTAGTCATATTTAGTATTTGTGTGTTTTTACACATGGGAAGGATGCACACAATACCACAACACATCAGCGGACATAGAACAAAACAAGCTCAACAATATTCCAAGTGCGCGCATAGTTCACATAACGCTGGTGCCATTCACAAGAGACTGCCGCACACTAGCCATCAACAATGCACTTACGACAAGCCTAACAATTAGTCCCACCACTTACAAACATAAAACACACATTTAAATCACTAATAAATAAGTATGAAGTGAAGAACATGTGACATACGTCCGTTGGATTTTCATGGTTAAAACGTAGTGAGCGTATCTAGTATGTCCATTGGCTCCGTTGTCTTAAGCATCTAAAATTTGCTGTGCAGTATTACGTTCTTTTGTCATGACTTCGTCTACTTATCTGCTGACATGCGTGCTAGCCAGAATAGGATGTAGAAATTGCTGTTATAAGCAGTTCTTCGTGTGACAAAAATAAGTAAC
Source organism: Schistocerca gregaria (assembly GCF_023897955.1). Classification (NCBI taxonomy): domain Eukaryota; kingdom Metazoa; phylum Arthropoda; class Insecta; order Orthoptera; family Acrididae; genus Schistocerca; species Schistocerca gregaria. The sequence goes on from NC_064931.1 coordinate 209,866,597, forward strand.
TTTATCAGTTTTAAATATACTTGCAGTGTGCTTTAACAACTGAAATTTTGACAGTGCAGTTTTTTCGGTGTATTCTTCTTGTGTGAAAAATTTCAGGGTAGGTTTCAATATGTTGGATTTGAACATTACCTTGTTAGTTTGATTAGTTGTTTGTGAAAACAAATACCTACAAAATATGTGTGTTGGCATTTTTAATGTAACTCTAATTGCTTTTCCTTGTGTAACAATAATTTTTTGCCTAAATAAGGATTTACTGTCGCACATTATTGTGTAGCACACAAGTAAGGAAAATGTTTGAAATACGTTAAGATGTCATGTAATATTCATTATGTATATTCATTGCAAATGGGATTTCCAGGCCTTGTACCATAGTTAATATTGAAAGTTGCAAGATTAGCTGATTCCTTGTATTCAGAGATGTGCTTACATTTTTCCATCAGTTAACATTTTACAATTGGTTGAGGGTGTACCTTTACAGAATTAGATATAGCTGGCAACACTTACATTTCAGGCCTCTGTGCGATGCGATGTTACATGACAGTGATCATTCTATAATGTGTATTGGTAGTCCACAGATTACTCATTGGAAAGTCCATATGTAAGGCACAGATTTTCATTAATGTATGAAAAGAAGCACTGTATAGATATGCCTGCTGTTTGTTTACACCCATTTGTTAGGCAGGAAATAATGATTTATGACTCTACTGCTTTACTTTGTGTACAGCATTTTGTTTTCTTTGATTTTACTGAGTCACTTCTTTCAGATGCAGCTAAAGGATTGGGCGTTCCACCACATCATCCTGAGCTACCTGCAACTGAAGATGATGGGAGAAAGTCAAACGAAATACAGAAGTAAGTAAACAAACATTTATTTAGCTTTGAAAGTGACTAGGATTTTGTCCATTGCCTCTCATCAAAGGGAATCGGTGATGTAGCATTATTAAGTCTAATCTGTTACAGGTTTGAGCAATGTGTACATGTTGTTGTTGTTGTTGTCTTCAGTCCTGAGACTGGTTTGATGCAGCTCTCCATGCTACTCTATCCTGTGCAAGCTGCTTCATCTCCCAGTACCTACTGCAACCTACATCCTTCTGAATCTGCTTAGTGTACTGATCTCTCGGTCTCCCTCTACGATTTTTACCCTCCACGCTGCCCTCCAATGCTAAATTTGTGATCCCTTGATGCCTCAAAACATGTCCTACCAACCGATCCCTTCTTCTAGTCAAGTTGTGCCACAAACTTCTCTTCTCCCCAATCCTATTCAATACCTCCTCATTAGTTACGTGATCTATCCACCTTATCTTCAGTATTCTTCTGTAGCACCACATTTCGAAAGCTTCCATTCTCTTCTTGTCCAAACTAGTTATCGTCCATGTTTCACTTCCATACATGGCTACATTCCAAACAAATACTTTCAGAAACGACTTCCTGATACATAAATCTATATTTGATGTTAACAAATTTCTCTTCTTCAGAAACGCTTTCCTTGCCATTGCCAGTCTACATTTTATATCCTCTCTACTTCGACCATCATCAGTTATTTTACTTCCTAAATAGCAAAACTCCTTTACTACTTTAAGTGTCTCATTTCCTAATCTAATTCCCTCAGCATCACCCGATTTAATTTGACTACATTCCATTATCCTCGTTTTGCTTTTGTTAATGTTCATCTTATATCCTCCTTTCAAGACACTGTCCATTCCGTTCAACTGCTCTTCCAAGTCCTTTGCCGTCTCTGACAGAATTACAATGTCATCGGCGAACCTCAAAGTTTTTACTTCGTCTCCATGAATTTTAATACCTACTCCAAATTTTTCTTTTGTTTCCTTTACTGCTTGCTCAATATACAGATTGAATAACATTGGGGAGAGGCTACAACCCTGTCTCACTCCTTTCCCAACCACTGCTTCCCTTTCATGCCCCTCGACTCTTATTACTGCCATCTGGTTTCTGTACAAATTATAAATAGCCTTTCGCTCCCTGTATTTTACCCCTGCCACCTTTAGAATTTGAAAAAGAGTATTCCAGTCAACATTGTCAAAAGCTTTCTCTAAGTCTACAAATGCTAGAAACGTAGGTTTGCCTTTTCTTAATCTTTCTTCTAAGATAAGTCGTAAGGTCAGTATTGCCTCACGTGTTCCAACATTTCGACGGAATCCAAACTGATCCTCCCCGAGGTCTGCATCTACCAGTTTTTCCATTCGTCTGTAAAGAATTCGCGTTAGTATTTTGCAGCCGTGGCTTATTAAACTGATAGTTCGGTAATTTTCACATCTGTCAGCACGTGCTTTCTTTGGGATTGGAATTATTATATTCTTCTTGAAGTCTGAGGGTATTTCGCCTGTCTCATACGTCTTGCTCACCAGCTGGTAGAGTTTTGTCATGACTGGCTCTCCCAAGGCCGTCAGTAGTTCTAATGGAATGTTGTCTACTCCGGGGGCCTTGTTTCGACTCAGGTCTTTCAGTGCTCTGTCAAACTCTTCACGCAGTATTGTATCTCCCATTTCGTCTTCATCTACATCCTCTTCTATTTCCATAATATTGTCCTCAAGTACATCGCCCTTGTATAAACCTTCTATATACTCCTTCCACCTTTCTGCCTTCCCTTCTTTGCTTAGAACTGGGCTGCCATCTGAGCTCTTGATATTCATACACGTGGTTCTCTTCTCTCCAAAGGTCTCTTTAATTTTCCTGTAGGCAGTATCTATCTTACCCCTAGTGAGATAAGCTTCTACATCCTTACATTTGTCCTCTAGCCATCCCTGTTTAGCCATTTTGCACTTCCTGTCGATCTCATTTTTGAGACGTTTGTATTCCTTTTTGCCTGCTTCATTTACTGCATTTTTATATTTTCTCCTTTCATCAATTAAATTCAATATTTCTTCTGTTACCCAAGGATTTCTAGCAGCCCTCGTCTTTGTACCTACTTTATCCTCTGCTGCCTTCACTACTACATCCCTCAGAGCTACCCATTCTTCTTCTACTGTATTTCTTTCCCCTATTCCTGTCAATTGTTCCCTTATGCTCTCTCTGAAACTCTGTACAACCTCTGGTTCTTTCAGTTTATCCAGGTCCCATCTCTTTAATTTCTCACATTTTTGCAGTTTCTTCAGTTTTAATCTACAGGTCATAACCAATAGATTGTGGTCAGAGTCCACATCTGCCCCTGGAAATGTCTTACAACTTAAAACCTGGTTCCTAAATCTCTGTCTTACCATTATATAATCTATCTGATACCTTTTAGTATCTCCAGGGTTCTTCCACGTATACAACCTTCTTTCATGATTCTTAAACCAAGTGTTAGCTATGATTAAGTTGTGCTCTGTGCAAAATTCTACTAGGCGGCTTCCTCTTTCATTTCTTAGCCCCAATCCATATTCACCTACTATGTTTCCTTCTCTCCCTTTTCCTACCCTCGAATTCCAGTCACCCATTACTATTAAATTTTCGTCTCCCTTCACTATCTGAATAATTTCTTTTATTTCATCATACATTTCTTCAATTTCTTCATCATCTGCAGAGCTAGTTGGCATATAAACTTGTACTACTGTAGTAGGTGTGGGCTTCGTATCTATCTTGGCCACAATAATGCGTTCACTATGCTGTTTGTAGTAGCTTACCCGCATTCCTATTTTCCTATTCATAATTAAACCTACTCCTGCATTACCCCTATTTGATTTTGTGTTTATAACCCTGTAGTCACCTGACCAGAAGTCTTGTTCCTCCTGCCACCGGACTTCACTAATTCCCACTATATCTAACTTTAACCTATCCATTTCCCTTTTTAAATTTTCTAACCTACCTGCCCGATTAAGGGATCTGACATTCCACGCTCCGATCCGTAGAACGCCAGTTTTCTTTCTCCTGATAACGACATCCTCCTGAGTAGTCCCCGCCCGGAGATCCGAATGGGGGACTATTTTACCTCCGGAATATTTTACCCAAGAGGATGCCATCATCATTTAATCATACAGTAAAGCTGCATGTCCTCGGGAAAAATTACGGCTGTAGTTTCCCCTTGCTTTCAGCCGTTCGCAGTACCAGCACAGCAAGGCCGTTTTGGTTAATGTTGCAAGGCCAGATCAGTCAATCATCCAGACTGTTGCTCCTGCAACTACTGAAAAGGCTGCTGCCCCTCTTCAGGAACCACACGTTTGTCTGGCCTCTCAACAGATACCCCTCCGTTGTGGTTGCACCTACGGTACGGCCATCTGTATCGCTGAGGCACGCAAGCCTCCCCACCAACGGCAAGGTCCATGGTTCATGGGGGGGGATGTGTACATAAGTGGCTCTAATGTTGAACTTCACTTGATATTTTGTTAAAATCATTTACAAACTTGAAATGGGTATTTGAATACTCTATCTATGACTTTGATTGTAAATTAATGCATCAAACAGTTGCATTTGAAATTTTTAATTCACTTTTCATGATCATCACCTTTCATTGGTTCATCAATTTCACACACAAAAGAATTTCTCATTGAGGTCCAGATGCTAAAGCTAGGTACCCACATGAGGTTTTCATTCTGTGAGTGTTTGCAATTAATATATGTCGTGTAAACAGTGCCATTAGTAGCTTATTGGCATGTTGGAGTGTGAAGCAAGATCTCAGATAGCCGTGCTCTGCAAGTTTAGACCTCTTGTGTAGACGGCAACCTCCATCTCTAGAGAGTTGCTCACTGTAGCTCTTGCACAAGAAAAACTATACCAGCATTGTTGGGAGGGCTGAGAGTACTCAGAGTGTTGAGTGGCCATTTTGTGTCCCAGATTTGTGCCGTATTTTGCAGTTTGAGCACTACCACATATTGCTATTTTGCCATATTTGTGCACCCACAAAACTGCGTATTTTGAGCCATAATACGCGAAACAAAGAAATTGCCAGTTATACTTCCTAAAAAAGCAGCACAAGCAGTTAGGCTATTTTGAAAGTTGTAGACTTAAACAGTGCTGCGCAGCAAATAATATAAAATCATCATGGACATATTATGCAGACTTAACAAAAAAATGAAGAAATTGTCCCTGAAGAAACTCGAATGTGTGTTAATATGAAAATATGAACAAATGACTAATGCTCTACTTACCTCACCACATCAACACTGCAACGATCCTTTTTATAAACACGTGCTGGCATTGTCGGAACAGTTGAGACTACTGTTGCGATGAGTATGCTCCGTGGGTGAATGTCGGCAATGTCGCTAAAAAAGTAATGAAAAGTGCTGCCAGAAAATGGACTCTGGATGGGGACTGAGATAAGAAGCAAGTTTTTTGGCTGAAATGGTTAGTTTTTAACACCTTCACATAGAAGTTTACCAGAAATCTACAATTAGAGGAATCTGCCAAATTTGTTTTATAACATATACTAATTAAGATAGAGAAACAAGTGAAGTCCTATTTGAAAGTAATAATTTTGGAACTTGAAAAATTGCCATTTTATTTCAAGTAATCCAGCTTGTATTTTTAATTTTATATGATGTGGTATCTATTGGTTATATTGGCTGTTGAAAAACATACCTTAAGGAATTTAAAAGTGAGTCCTTGAGTCAGTACAAGTAGAAACAATCACGGAAACGTATGTCTGGAAGCGCTTCATTTATCAGATAGCCACCATATTTGGCTTTTGAACTTGTCTAATTATCAAGATGATATTACTTTAATTGCAGATGCTAGAAATATTAGTGTTACAAGCAGACTGTTTTTAACATTAATGAATTTACTAATAGTAGTATCTAGTTTGGGAATTTTGGGTTCAATTGTAAATAGTATTCTCGTAAAATTTTGATATTGCTGTGGATTTTCCATCAGAAGCTTTACAATGATATTCTTACTTGCTCCAAAATCATCCTTCTGCCAGATCTGCTTTTAATTAGTTTTTTATGTGGCACTCAAAAAATTTAAAAATCGATTCTAATTTCCTAACGCGGTTCATTTGTACTCCTGTGAACTGTCAGTTTACAAACACTAACTTCACACGCAAGTGCCTTATTCGATCATATAGCTTCAGTAAACTTATTATCACTGGAGATTAACAGTCCCTGAATGTATATTATTTCACACGCACAAGCTTCTTTGGTGATCATCGCGTAGACAGATCACCAGTAAGTCTTCACAGCAGCAATAGCTACAGTTCCACTTACTTTTCTAAATATTCCTATACTATCACAGAAGCAATCGCTTACTGTTCATTAAACTATCACAGATGCTTGGCATGCTGTCATTTAACTTATCACAGTAGCTGAGGTATACTGTCCTTCGCACTTCAATTTTTTTTTCAACACCCAAATACTTCATACAGAATTTTCATTTAATTTGAAACACTTTTCTTAAAAGTACCTCTTTAGGTCTACATGGGGAAATAATCCTTTTATTCTTCCAGAATCCGGATATTCTAATAAATACGCACCAGGATTCGGTATATCAGCTATTATATATGGACCTGTATAAATTAGATTCCATTTTCTGATGGTCTTCTTCAACCTTGATGAATTGAAGTGTCTTCTTAAAAGAATTTTCTGTCCGATATTGAAAGTCTGAATCCGTTTGATGTTTCTATCATGGATTTCCTTTCACTGTCTTGCTTTCTCCGTAATGTTAATGAGAGCATTGCGAATTTTTTCTTCACATGACATTTTGGTGTCCAACATCAGTTCATTCGGGGTAAAGTTAGTAGAACTATGTGGTAAATTATTATAAATCTGCTCAAACTTGGTCAAATAGTTTATCCAGGTAGTTTGTTTATCATGACAGAACGTTCTCGTGAATCTGTTTAGTTCTCGGAAAACCCGTTTAATTAAATTCCCTTGTGGATGGTAGTAAGATGTAAATATCTGTTTTATTCCTAGTTGTGATACTAATTTTCTCCATAAATATCCAGTAAATATCTTCGCATTGTCAGAGATTATAGATTTTGGAATCCCTGCATGAGGACTGTAGTCATTTACAAACTTTACTGTGGCAGCTCTTGCAGTTGCTGATTTTATAGGATATAGGTTAACATATTTTGTAAACACATCACAGAATCCAATAATGTACTTAACACCACCTCTGGCACTAGGAAGTGGTCTACAAATATCACATGATATAAGTGATCTTGGTGCTTCAGGTATTATTGAGTGAAGCCCAGTTTTATTTCCCTTGTTGTCCGGCTTAACCTTTTGACAGAGAGCACATTTCTGTATGACTTTGTGCACTTTTCGCCTTATGTTTGGGAAGTAATAATAATATTTAATGTTATTAGCACGCTTTACAACACCAACATGACCCCAGGTCAAATGTGTAAACCAAATTAATCGATCTTCATATTCTTCGGTTATGCAGACACACCACTTTATATTCTGAGCCTTCCCAGATTTAAAAAATAAAATATTATTCACAAGCCGGTAGTATTCCAAATTGACCGTAGGATTTTGTTGATTGAATTGTCTTATTATAGCATTCCATAGCCGATCCTTCTTCTGAAGCTGAGCCATTGTCTTACATAAATGAATATAATATAACTTGTAATCATTTTCTTGAAGAAGCAGCACGGGAAATTCTGCCTTATTATGTACATCCATTTCAGGTGTTATTCCTTCTGGAGATCTTGACAATGCGTCAGCTATAATATTTTATTATCCGGCTACATGAATAATTTGAAAATGCTATTCTTGCAGCGCCAGCGTCCACCATGACAAGCGAGGATGCAGCAACTTACAAGTTTGTAAAAAGGCTAGTGATTGGTGGTCACAATAAACGGTTATCCTTGAGTCATATACATAATAATTAAACCTTTTCAAAGACCAAATAACTGCTAAAGCTTCCAATTCCGTAGTGGTATATGCTCTTTCACAGGTGGATAAAACTCTGCTAGCAAATGCAGTTGGACAAAAGGTTTTTACACCATCGTTGTATACCATATTTACTCAAATCTAAACCGCACTTTTTTTCCGGTTTTTGTAATCCAAAAAACTGCCTGCGGCTTAGAATCGAGTGCAAAGTAAGCGGAAGTTCTGAAAAATGTTGTTAGGTGTCGCCACAACTAACTTCTGCCATCAAATACACGTAGCGCAACACAGGTATGCTTTGCAAGCACAAAGATAAATACTGGTGCCAAAACCCCTGCGTCAGTAAATAAATTGAAAGAAAAGGTAGAAGAACGTAAACATTATGCCATGTATTCTTTTGTGTTTGCTGCTATCACATTTAAATCCTGTCTGTCTAATAAACTCTGTCTCACACAACAGCAAACGCGGAAGAATATACATATCATGTCATGTTTATATTCGTATTATTCTTATGTTAAATAGTGATACAGTCAGAAATGAAACATAGCAACTGACTAGATTCTTAAATATAAGATGACTCTAATTTCCGTGCAGAATGTAATGTACTAAAGAGGCATCTGCAAAGATTTTCAAACGGAGAAAATTTTTCCCTAAACTCTTGTTCAGAACATCTTCTATCATACATAGTCTATTATTTGGTTCTTGTTGATCATTATCAAAGAAAGCAGCAGTGTAAGTAACAACAAATAGCAGTATCATGCCATTGTTTCGCTTATGAGACAATTCCTCTCCTTCTTTTTATTGTAAGGTAGCGCGCACAAAAGCAAGCCATGCTGCGAGCGGCGACAGGTCGTTAACACTCATTATCAGAATGCGACAAACAATGCATGACGCAGTACAATAATGCATTTTCAGCTTAGAGTGAAGTAAACCCCTATAACAAAGAGAACGACACTTATCAGATAAAAGCAAAATAAACAATCGATTCAAACCAGATGAAGCACGCGAAAAAGGAAGCACCTGACACAGCAATGGCTACTTGCTAAAGCTTAACTGTCAAGCTTACGACTCGAACCAAACTACTGTAGCTGTATCTTCATCCATTCGATCTCAATTGTGTTACACGTTGCAATGGATCAACTTTGTTTCGATTTGGAGGGGCGGTCTAAAACTTTTCTCTCACATTGAATTTCGAGTCTCAAATTTCAGGAGCGGCTTAGATTCGGGAAAAATTTTTGTCCCCAGTTTCGAGTTTCATTTTTCAGGTGCAGCTTAGATTCGAGTGCGGCTTAGATTCGAGTAAATATGGTAACTAATTTGAAATAAACAAGATCCTAATCCCACATCTGATGAAGCAGTGGCTAAACAGAATCAGACATTCATATCAGGGTGGTATAATAATAGAGCATTTATCAGTTAATCCTTAATTTAACAAAAAGCCTTTTCACAATCATTAGACCATTGCCATGGTACATCTTTCCTCAGGAGCCAGTTTAGTGCTTCAGAGTTCATTGCTTGAGTTTTAATAAATTGACGGAAAAATGAAGCCAAGCCTATAAAGCCTTTCAGTTGTCTTCTGTTTGTTGGAGTTGGAAAATTTTTTATCGCACTAATCTTCACTTCTGTTGGAAGAATGCCTTTTGCATTAATCATATGTCCTAAGAATTTAATTCTCTGTAGAGAAAATTGGGATTTTTTTTTAGATTTGCAGTTATACCAGTTTGTTTGAACACAGCAAAAATCCTCATAATAAGTTGTACATGTTCCTCCCAAGTTTTAGACTCAATTAATAAATCGTCCACAAAAATTGTTATTCGACTACGTAGTTCTGGTTTAAGGGCATAGTCCAACGCAGAAATGAAAATTCCAGAGCTGATATTGAGACCAAACGGAACGACCTTGAACTGATAGCTTCTCCCTCCATATGTAAAGGCAGTATATTTTCTTGAGTCCTTGTCTAACTGGACTTGCCAGAACGAACTTCTCAAATCAATACTGATTAAATAGGATACATCTTGAAATTTCTGTATTAACTCATTGATGTTTTCCGGACGTGTGCGCACAGGTACTATAATTTTGTTAATTTCCCTTGCATCTAATACCAATCGAACTTTTCCTCCTGGCTTTGGTACAACAAGCAACGGAGAACAATATGGGCTGTTCGACGGTTCAATAAGATTCCAGTTTTTTGTATCTCCTCCTGAAGTGGTTGTTTTAACCGCCAGGGAATGGGGTAGTGTGTGCGGCAAAATGTCTTGTGGGGCTTAATCTGTAATGTACAAACATATCCTCAAATAATTCCGGGCTTCTCATCGAAAACTGACTCATATTCTGTTAATATATTGAATAATTGTTCGCTCTGACTATCCATTAGGCTATCTGACTCAGCAATCTTCTGTTCGACTGTTTGTCTGAAATCCTCTACTTAAATTTACTTGATCGGTAGTCGGAACATATTATTATTTTCAGCACAAATCAACTGCACAGCAGCAGCACGGAAATATCGCTCATACACTGCCTCCTTTCTCAGTAAGATCAGTGTAACAAATTGATCTTAGATTTTAAAATGCACCTTTCCTTCTACCAAGTCCAACTTGCAATTGCAGGCTTGCAAAGTTCCAATGCCAAGAATACAATCTACTAACAACTTTTCCACTACAAGGAGTGTGCATTGTTTAGCTACATTTCCCAATTTTATCTCTATAAGCGTTTGTATCTTGACATTCCGGGATTTTGCTCCCACTGCACCTATAACTCGGCAATTTTGTACTGGTAGAACAGGGATTTTCTTAATTTTACTAATTCTGCTAAACAAAGTTCTGGATACTACGTCTGTAGATGAAGCTGTGTCCAGTACAACATTGGTTAAAATTCCTCTCACTTCTGTGATGATCTCGGACACAGGAACCCTTAAATCTTCGGCTACACAGGCCTCTTAAGTCTCTCGTAGATTTATCTGTCATTAATTCGCCCTCATTATATCTCAACATTGTCACGGAATTAATTTCATTTAAAACAGATTTGCCCCTTTTGTAATTCCCTGTACTTTACCTCCTGATTCAAGGGATGGCGCTGCAAGCAACGCGGGATAGAAACTACATCTATGGAAGTAGAGGGTACCACTTCACTACATGCCATATCGCTGTTGCTATGACGTATTCCAGTCAATCAGAAGCTGTCCTTTGCATATAAAAGTGGGAGCCTCGCTAGTCCACGACAGTCAGTTTTAGCCCTGATGACGACCATGGAGGTAGTGGTCGAAAGCTTGGAGTTTTATCCTGAATTGACGCGGCATGTACATCGAGAGATTTTTATTAAACACTTTTGTAGGCAGTGAGTTGGAGTTCGAATAGCATTCTATCTGAACGCCCTGCATCTGCTGGTTAAATTATTCTCTCGTAAAGTTATTTTTAAGATAATTGTTGGACCACAAAATCCTTTATTAAAAAGAAACACACTTTCAGGATATATATTTTGAATGTAATTTATTTATATGGCATTTCACTATGCCATCTTCAGGCCCCCTGACCAATGTGTAGGAGGAATCCAACTTCCCCTGCTGTTAAAATAGGGGCCAGCATTAAGTGACTGGTATCCATAAACTTTTGGTTTCAGCAATGCCATTCCTTCATTCATTGTTCTTCAGTTGATGAATGAAGGGATCGTGTTAGTGAAACCAGAAGTTTACAGATACCAGTTACTTAATGGTGACCTCTGTTTTGACTGCATAGGTTGTTGGATTCCTCCTACATGTTGGACAGCGGTGCTGACGATGGTGTAGTGAATTGCTAAAATTGGTCGCATAAACAAATTACATTCAAAATATAGATTGCGGAAGGTGTTTCTACTTTTACATTTTATATTGAACAGCCGAGGTCCCTCAACCATCGCGTTGAAAGTTTGACTTCTAGAGACAAAATTCTTTGTTGCAGCGGACAACATTTTAAGTGAACACGTCATGGCTAATGCACTAAATATTGTAACAGGGAGAGCTCATTAGCATATTGAATAAATGAAGGAAGCACGAGGCTACCATTTGTGAGTGAAAGGGCTGAAATGCAAGACACTTAGAGATAGTGAATGCCCTTACATATTGAGGAGAAATGATTTTGTACCTGGAAAATTGTTGCCTGATGGAGTAAAAGGAACAACATTGTAGTTACTACTTGTAATGAAAAAACTGTTTCTTGTAATTTGTGTAGCCGAAAGTTGTGTTTTATATGTTACATATTTCAAGGGCTCTAATACAATAACATAACATTTAGTATAAACTGTAATGGTTTGGACACAATTGCTATTTTTTTCATATGATTTTCATTCGAATGTAATCCCAAATATGATTTTGCGAGATATGTTCAGAATATTAGGAATGCAATTTCCTTCTTTTCTAGGAAAGAATTCGTCACTGTCAGTTTTTATGCAGAGATAAGGTGCAGCTCTTTCAGAGATTTTATTCACTTGATTATAACAACTGAGTTGCCACAGGTTCTGGAAGTCAGGGAATTGCAACCACATCAGGGAAATTTGAAGAAAAATAAAGCTCTAGAAAAATCTCATTTTTTGCCTCAGTAGATGAAATGGTTTGTTTACTGAGGTGTCATTCACAGTCACTGGCTGGGTGCAGCTGTGTCTGTGCACTGCCTCCCTACTCCCTCATTCTTACTGCTTCTCCCCTCAGCTTCAGTCAGTGTTGTCACCACTTCTTGTCACTAGCCTAGCAGCTGCTGATGAGGGGCATGGGCAATAGTTTGTTTGGATCTGTTCCTCTGAGGCTCATCTGGATTTCAGAGACTGTAGACACAGCGGCCTTAGACACTGGTCGTGTGTGCATGAGTTGTGTCTGAGTGATTGTGTGAATGTGTGTGTAGTCTTGTTTTCTGACAAAAACTATGGCAGAAAATTTAGTTGTGAGAGGATAACTGTGTCTTCTATGTGCCCGTCTGCGGGTCACCAATCATCTTGACAGTGAGTTGCTACCTATCTTAATTATTATTGATTCTCAGATTATTTGAACAAGTTATCTGTTGCAAGGATTGATCATCGCAGTCTCATTTCATCGACATGCTGTCTGTGGCTCACGAATATCTGGCCTCACAAGTGGATTTCCGCAACAGGCCAAAACTGCAGGCCGTTTTTGCAGGTATCTGTAATGGATCGGGCCTGCCATCTGAAGCCATTCGTTTCCCACTACTGTGCAGGCCCTGCCCATCGCATCTAGTCTCACCGATCTATCCACAAGCCGAGTGTGTTTGTGTGTTGCGTAATACAGAGGATTTTCGTGGTTTATCCATGGACTGAGGACTGCGGTGCTCCTCGCCAGGCCAGAGGCCACAGGCGATGTATTTCAAGAATTGCGACTGTCTCACCACAAGTACATTATACAGTGTGACAGTTTATAGACATTCTATTTCTTTTAGTACATTTTGGCACTTTGAAAAGAGTTTATGTATTAGGAAGTATGGTGGTTTGTACGTTGTGTTCTCATATATTTCTCGAAAGAAAAATCGTACAATAACTGTAAAGTAATAGATATAACACAGTAGGTAATAACCAACAATAATGAACATAGTAGTACCAACATTTTATTGGTGGTCACCTACAGCGTTGGTTTACACAATTATTTCTAGAGGCCTACTTTTTTCTGAAGTAATTTCTGAAATCAGTGAAGATGTTTTAAATCTGTCTTGCAACTCCAAGGAAATCCATTTTTTGTCACAAAATTTGTTTTGTTTTATTGAATTAAAATAACATCAGTTGTCTTAATGAAATACATAAACCATTTGGCTTGGTTTCTCCATCTAAAAACATTTAATTACAAAAGAAGTTGATGTTAGTATTTACAAGATTTTTGCTCACATCAGGAAACGCCATCTGCTTGCATGTTTTGTTAGGTATTTCCTCGTTTGTGCTATTGTTTCTTGTACCAAAGCTGCAAAGCAGATTGCAACTTACGTCTAAACTTACCTTTGAGATCTCAAAATTTTTCAGCGAAAAATCCTAGAACTTTAACATTTTTACGCTGTTTATGACATTTTTTATCGGTCCTGTCATATTTCCTATGCCCACAACGTTAATTATCACCCTATTTTGCATCAACATATTTATAATTTTCCCGCAATTTATGCATTACAAAAAAATGTTCGTGGAGAAAAAATTACATTGGCATGATGTTGGCCGTCCAGTAGTGTTTACAAATATTACGTGGTCAAGTTTCTTGACACTAGGGCACTCTACTCAGCGGATCTGAACCAGTAAGCATGTAAAATTTCGAACAATTTGTGGCGTATCTCCTGCCACTGCCAAGCTCAACTTGATATGGTGGCTGATGAGAGTAACTAGGTTTGTTTGAATGAAGATATCATGACCAATCACTGCCATTTTTAAACTGCCTCTACAGCACAGACACAGTTTCGTGATTGTTGTGATCATTGGTGACACCTTCGTTGAACCTTATTTAGTGAGTGTTGGCGTATGGCCACTTGGAGCACTAGTTGACACCGTCATTGACTCTGCATTGCTCAAATTGCTGAAATGTTTTTAGTTTAAACACAGTGCTGGTTACTTATTTTATACATGCTGATCAAAACGTGTTTCGAGAATGTATTCTCGTTGTCAAGTGCAGTATTTAGGTATGTATTGTTTGTGATGTTACACAAACAATGTGAGTGTGTGTGTGTGTGTGTGTGTGTGTGTGTGTGTGTGTGTGTGTGAGAGAGAGAGAGAGAGAGAGAGAGAGAGAGAGAGAGAGAGATTTTCTACACAGTTGATGAGGCAGAGTCCTTGATAACCTCAAAAAGATGACAGCAGTGCAAGAGATGCAGAATAACACATATGCAAACACCACACAAAATATTTATCTACGTATTTGGACTTGACAATGAGAAAAAATTATTGAAACGTGTCATGCTAAACATGAAAAACTACATAACAAATTTCATTATTTAATTAAAGAATGGCAGCTACAGACTAACAAAAATGTCGATTATGACACATGAAATTGAGTGAAACATTCCTACTTCCCAAGCAGTTATCAGTTCCAGTTACATCAGTGGTTTTTATTATCTAATAAACCTTCGTTAGATAATAAAAACGTCGCACATAAAGTGCAAGGGGGTTTCTTTTACGTAACTTGTACAGCTTAAAACGTTATTTTCCACTTTTAAGTCCCTTGAAAAGTGTAAAAGTGGGAGGGCGGGGGGGGGGGGGGGGGTGTTCTCTAATGCTTTCATATGTTTTTGGCCTGAAAGCATTTCAAGGAGAAGCTCAGCAGAAATATCTTCATGCGCACTGAAGTATGTTCTCACACATTTCAGTCTGCTTAGTGGTGGTGAGGTCGGCAATGTGGTAGTGTAATCTGGTCCTTTTATTGGCCTTATTTGGAAGATGAAATGACAGTATTGGAGGGAATTTAGTGCAATAGACCAGCAGTTGCATAAAGGCTCATTCAAATTAACTGAGTACATCTAGCTATTTTCCAACTGAAAGTGTGAAGAGGAACGAGTTACTTGACATAGCAGTATATCCCAGCTGAAATGTGAAATTTCTATCAATACCTACCAAGTGAATAGTAGATTTGTACATGGGTGTGGAAAAACCCTTTGATCGAGGACCAGAAATGGAATGGTGATTATGCATGTTTAGTGTAACTGTAACACACATAGTGCTAAATTTTCCAGTATTTTTCTACTGCTTCTTGTTCCTATTTGTATTGCAACAACCATTGTGCGTGTTGATGTGGGTTGTTTACATATATCATACATAAAGTGCAAGGGGGTAGCTTAAAATGTTATTTCTCCTATTTTATTCTTTCCTGTGTTTCTGTTTCTACAACAATTAATGCAGAAAAACAGTGTATCTGAGCAGTACAATGTTGTTACTATCCAGATACAACATTATTTGTCCAGGAAAATATAAAATATTGCTAGTTTTTCAAGGAAAACATAAGCATTTGTGTAATAACTGTTAAAAAATCCATAATGGTATTTTATCTAATATACACTGCCTGCACCAAGAAAGTCCAAATAGGAAAATGTAAAACAGGTGTTTTTCTGTAAAATTAGCTTTTTGCTAGTTACAATGTTTTGTAGGTGAGCAATTCAGTTCTACAGCATAAATGATACCTTCATTTTCACGTCTCTGCAAAGGATCTGTTAGACTCAACACTAAAGTCCAGTCTGGTGAAAAGTGGTCGTGTTTTATACAAATCAAACTGTTCAGGCCTGTTATTGATGTCTTCTGTGATTTGATCAAGTTTTACTTCAATACTTTCTAGATTTTTGTGTGATCGTTCTGCCTCAAGGTTCAGTGCATTGACCACTTTTCAATTTGAGTTGGAATCTAAATTACGATAAAAAATACAAATATACAATCAACAGGTTTAAGGAGGAAGGTACTATAAATGTTTTTTCTCTGTATGTCAAGCCACATGAGAGATTTCACAATCGACAACCTGATGTTTATGAAGTTTTGAAAGAATGCTGAAATCCATAATGGTGCTTTGGCCGCAGAAGGGGCAGCAATCCACACTTCAGCATACACTCTGTCAATCAAAATAACAAACATCAAAAAATGTGTGTCTTCCTGTGGGGATAAATTCAAATTCACCATGAAATACAAATATTTTCAAGCAGTAAGTGACTTTCAGCATCCAATGTGCATGACAGATACTTCTGGAACATTGAAAAACACTCTTCTTTTAATTGTGGTGATGGCATTTTTGAGAGAGTTTTATTATTGCATGTTCCTGGAGGTTGATCAAAATCTAGTAACTTTGATTTAACACTGCAGGAACTTGCTGTCACCAGTTAAGCTAGTTGGTTTGTGTAAAAATGATAGGAAGATCTCAATGATAGCCAGTTAAACGAGGGAAGTAGAAGAAAAAGTAACAGTGGTAAATGTTTAGTGAGTTTTCCTTTAATTTTCAAATTTGTTTATGTATAACTTTTATGTTAAAAGTTCATAAATGAATTACTTAACAAATTGTTGAAATTCATATTCACTTTGTTCTCCCAGCTGCTCTGCTTGCTCAGATACTCCTCTCTCTCATTCGCAGGTAGCTGGTAAGCAATCCCATGCTTGACTCTTGGCCATCCTTTTAACTGTTGGTTGACCAAGAACTTTTTATCTTCTTCCGAAATTATGATATTAAACACATTAGCATGTGCTATGTGAAAAATGTCAGTCTTTGAAAAACGTGTTTGTCTTTGCTTATCAGCATTCAGTGATCTTCCATCAAGTTCTTGTTGTTGCCTCCATTGTTGACACGAAATTTCTAATTTTTCTACACAGTTCCTGAGCTCATGTTTTGTAATTCGTGATTCACCCCGATAAATCATCACATCCCATACACAGATAGTGTGGCACTTTGATCCTCAGTTGATTTATCCAACCTCATATTGTAAGGGAAAACCTTTAACTTTTGTTGAACAGACGACAGTTTGCTTCCAGTTATTGTGTGGGAATAACACCCGAGTAAATAGTTTCTTCGATCACGTCATGTATCGGATTATAAATGGAGATGTTCTTAGATGAGACTCACATGTATCACGTGATAGGATAAAATGGAGAAGCTGACATGTGACAGTCTTGTTGACTCCACACAATATTATTGAATAAACTTCTAGCTCGTGAACCTCCACATGTACCAGCACAAACAGTTAATTGTAAATTAGGAAGTCACTGTTCATAGGACCTCCATATGTGATTTGGATTTTTAAGTGTTGGCTATGCTACAGTGTAGAGACCAACCACTTCATATTGTTACATTCCTTAAAAGGCAAGTCACAAAGTTCAAATAAATGCAGGCAGGAATTTACAGTTTTAAATTTTAACAAAACTGAATTTATTTCAATATGCTTGTGCCACTAATAACAAGTTAATAATGATTTAACATTGGATCAATTGATACCTGTACAAGTCTTAAATGAAAGAGGACAGTGTTTCACAGTCACGTAAACTTCCGGTAAATTATGAGAAGTAATCAAAATTCCTTTAGCGTAATTTTAATATCAAAAGTTCCACAGTGTTAGACTAGCTATAATCCTGAGTGCAAATCACTCACAGAAATAACAGTAGTAAAGATTTTAAGAATTCAGACTAGTTAACCTGACATGAAGTCCCCTAGTTAAAAATACTTCGGGGTATTCACTAACGACCTCACGTCCGCAGCTCAACATGATATAACTTCAACACACATGAGAGGTGAAATAATGCCACTCATACGTACTCCCTTCTCCAGATCCCAAAACCAACTGTCAGAGGAATGCAAACCAAAGAGACGTGCATCAAGGTGGCTGCTGCTATTTCAACCCTCACCTTGATGCGAGTCAAGCACTTACGCTTCAGACTTCTGCTAACATACTCAAAAGCTATAAATTTAATGTGATACACATGTATTGTGTGTTAATTTGCATGTAAATTTCCTAAGCTTTCTAGTGCTGTACTTAGTTTTGCTGTAACTGAAATTTATCATTTATAAGTAATGATTTTGTCCAGGAAAACACTATTTTGCATTGTCCTGTTACTAACAAATATAAATAATTAAAGTTAAGTACAATTATACAGATCAGCTATGTGTTGTTCGCGATGCTACCGCTATTTTTAGTGTTTCATTCATTATTTATGTAAAAGTTCGTGTCATTATGTGAGAAATGCTCAATCGTGCCTTTAGTTTAAAATAGGTAATGTTTATGAAAAACCTACTGTGATAGTTAGATTGTGCTCAATGAGACCTATTAGTGAACACTTCGTTTGTGAAAATTGCTTAAGGCTTTGTCAGGATATTAGTTTTTGAAGTTCACTTTGCACATAAAACATTCAACATGAAATAACTTGAAGCTACACTTTGTACTGACAGCATGTTTTTACCCACACACTCATCTTAATTTTGTTTCGTAACCATGTAAATGGCTTCTCTGTCACTAGTTGAATTCAGATTCTATTGGATTTAGTCGTAATTTATATTTATTCTCAATACTCATTCCAGCCATGGTGGTTACCACTCCATGTTTCACTCCTATGACTCGGTTTTCCCTGCCATGTGGTCGGAGCCTGACGTTACCTGACCTGCAGTATTTGTAATTCTCATACTCGGTGTTGTGCCAGTCACTAAGGCTCAAATGGTGCTGCCATCTATTGACAACACAGCAAAACTCGTGTGGCTACTGGGCTCCACACCAGCTAGTCGTCCTCGCTCGTTTCATCACAAACAGAATGCGCGCACATGGCCACGCCTGTTTTTATCGTTTCTAATCTCAGTTACTGGCATATACTGTCTTAGTAAATAAACTGAAAATGAAGAAAGACATTTCCTCAATACAGCTGCTGTCTTCTCTCAAAGTGATACTATTTGAGTGGCCTGGGTTGTGTTGTAAAAGAGAAAGACTTCTCTCCCTCTTACCTTCCTTCCCTCCCTTCCCTCCCTCCCTCCCTCCCTCCCTCCCTCCCTGTATTGAGATTACTGACCTGTCGTGTTACCCAATCAACGTGGTCTGCAACGTGAACATGGAGGAGGAGACTGAAGCATATGAACTGCCTGCATTGAATAATGAGTGAATCTATCATGCATAAGAAATATTTTGCAAAGTTTATGGTTTTATTTTTATGAATTGCCTGATTTTGAAGGTCCCCCTTATTGTAGTGAGCCAAAATTTCACATAGCTCATTTTTTACATGGAGTAGAACTAAATGTGGTGGGTAGGCAAAGAAAAATCATCAAATTTAAAAGCTACAAATCAGAGCCACACAAATGATGCATGTTAAAGCATTCTGAGGTCATCTCCAAGCTCTTTGTGTTGGAAACATCCTCAGCTGGTGTATGCCTCATAGTCTAACAATGGAAGATATTGGTTGGTGTTTTATATTCTCTCAGTACAGCCCGGTAGATACAATTTCTGTAAATCAAAATTCATATTGACGTGATGAACAGTAACTGGTGTGAATTTGTGATTTAGCTTGCATAAGCATTTTAAGATTTGCACAAGAACCTGTAAGAAATTGACAAAAGTGGGCTTCCAAAGGCACAAGATTTTCTGCAGTTATTACAAATTATTAAATTTGTTGTTGTTGTGGTCGTCTTCAGTCCTGAGAGTGGTTTGATGCAGCTCTCCTCCATGCTACTCTATCCTGTGCAGGCTTCTTCATCTCCCAGTACCTACTGCAACCTACATCCTTCTGAATCTGCTTAGCGTATTCATCTCTTGGTCTCCCTCTATGATTTTTACACTCCACGCTGCTCTCCAATACTAAACTTGTGATCCCTTGATGTCTCAGAACATGTCCTACCAACCAATCCCTTCTTCTAGTCAAGTTGTGCCACAAACTTCTCTTCTCCGCAATCCTATTCAATATTTCCTCATTAGTTATGTGATCTACCCATCTAATCTTAATAAATTATTAAATTTATATCAAACATTATGGAAAAAAACTTTGCAACTTGCTCGTTTCATTGGTATAAAGACTGTTCATTTTGGATTTGTGCTTGAATAATATGAAGTTTTGAAAATGGGTCCCTCATTTAGAATAACCCTGTAAGATGATTAGTGTTGAAAAAAATATAAATTCAAATAAAAGATCAGTGGGGTTCGATCCAGTGATCCAAAGATTACTGAGCTCGAACGCTAACCACACTACTGCTTCCAGTTCGTGCGCAGGGTCACAACGCACCTGTACACCATTGACGTAAAAGACTTCTCTTGACGTTTTCTTGAACTCACCTCAGTAGTACTCCTTAGTACTTGGATGTTGTTATCCTACTGCACTACTAATAGTGTACGAAGTTTGAAGTATATCCGTGATCTGAACATTTTGGGCTCTCTTTTTTTTTTAGGCACCTTAGATCCACATTTTGCCCCCCATGAGTTTTAACTCCTCCAGGAAATGACATTGTTTTGATTCGTGAACTTTTGTCAACTTCTTACAGGTTCTTGTGCAAATCTTAAAATGCTTATGCAAGCTTAATCACAAATTCACACCAGTCACTGTTCATCACGTCAATATCAATTTTGATTTACAGAAATTGTATCTACTGGGCTGTACTGAGAGAATATGCATGAACAGTTCTTTCAAGAAGGCATATCATTATATCTTCATAAGCAACTTACCACCAGGGTGCACAAGTCACAGTACTGTCGATAAAAAAACTTGTAATACAAAACATTTCTGGCTTGCGGAAATATGTAAATTGCTCAAAAATAGGTTTGCACCACCTGCATATCTGTAACTGTAGATGGGCTTAGATTCAAGAGGCACATAGAATAAAAGAAAAAGCATTATGGAAACTAAGAGATACTGTACTGTGAAATAAAAACAAAACTATAAACAAAATAAAGGCTGTGTGTTTAGAAATGCACTTCTTTGAAATTGTGCTGTCAGATAGCATTCAATAGTGTGTTCTTCGGCATGCTGTCTGATGGTGGTACACAAATCACACTCAAGCCCGTCCCACTAATTGACAACGGCCGTCTCGGAGTCATCCAGCGACCTGTGAGGGTTCCTGCAATGTCACAGTCTAACCCAATCGAGTTCATGACAGCAGATACCACAGGCCATTCCATTTATTCAATTCCTGTGTCTCTTAGGAAGGTGTTCTCGATGTGGACATTGTGTGCTTGTGCATTATCTTCACCCAGGACGAATCCATGGCTGAAATATTGGGCATTAGGCTGGAGAATCTTGTCCCAATACTGCACAGCCTTCAGATTGTCCTCAACAGTAATTAGTGATGTCAGTTATCCATACGTGATACTGGCTTGTAAAGTGACTGACTCACCTCTCTGCCGAACCCTCGGAACTACGTGCTCGAGATGAGCATCGGTACTCGGCCACCTTCATACGCTACTAAGATTATTGTCAGGCACTGGACAAATGCTCCATTCATCGATGGAGGGAACCAGATGCTACGCACCAATGTTCTGTTCCAGGGATGCTCTCGCACACCACAGTGCTGAGGTATTTGTTCCGCTCTTTGAAATGGATGCTTGAAGGTCAAATTGGTCACTATCTGTTGGAGTTAGCAGAAAACTCAGTTTCCTCCAAAAAGGCAGTTTGTTTTTCTATTGCACTTTCCTAGGGTATCTGTGAGCAATAATTTCTATGTGTCAGTCATTAGCTGGTGGTGTTAACTGTGGACAGTCACTAAAAGGCTTACCTTTAATATTTTGTGTATCACTATAGTGGTAGTGTGTTGGAATGATGCTGCTGTGTCATATGGCAATTTTGAGGACAACTTCCATGCTGACAACCATTCTTGCTGTGTGTGTGTGTGTGTGTGTGTGTGTGTGTGTGTGTGTGTGTGTGTGTGTGTGTGTGTGTTTTCTAAACTCAGGGCTTGTTGACTGACTGAACAGTGTACACAAGCTGCAGTGTGTGCACTTGGAGGCACATCACACGTGGCTGAAGTGCACTGAGAATGTGTGTATAGTTGTTACCTCCACTACCCAAGTACTGGCTGTTCCGTGTGGATAAAAGGTTATTGGAGAAAAGATGTCTGATCAAAAAATACAAACTGTGCAAGTCATGAGAGTGCTGCGAAAGGGTTCGAAATCTGGTTTTACTTTTTGTTGTGAGCTAAGAAAGGAGGTAGGAAGTTTGAGAGGTTGACAAGAAGTAATTAAAGTTTTTGGTGGTGGTGATTATAATGACGACTGAGAACTGTAGAAGTTATGTAAGGATTCTTAGGAAGGAGGCTGCAAGAGTTAGTCCACAAAACGAAGAGTACTTATGAAGTGAAGTGGGTACAAGATGATGATCAATGTTTCTATAATGTTACTGAAACAGAAAGGAAAAATGAAAGATAGAATGGTGCAAGGGTAAAGGGAGAACTAATGGTGAGGTAAAATCAAGAATTGTAATCAACAGTTACCTAAGGTCCAAACATGCTTCTGGGATTTAAAGTAGGCATTTGTTGTTTATTGCATCTGTAAGTCATTGCCTGGTTAGGACACCAGTAGCTGTAAGACTGGTGTAAACTGTTATGTGAGGGGTAGTCAACCTTTTTTAACTAATGCCTACATTTGTATCTCTATTAGTATGATTTTGTAACCATCCACAAGTTCCACAGTAATGGTGATTGGTGGGAAAGTAACTTAACATTATCTGTACAATCTGTTGCCCTCCCTTAAAGATGGAGCGCCCACTATTGAGCGATAGGACGAGGCTGACTGCCACTGCGTGACACTAAACACTGTAAAACAGTGTTTGTAATAATAGCATACATTTTGCATAAAACATAAGATTTTTAACAACCTTTTGATATATATATATATATATATATATATATATATATATATATATATATATATATAGTGTATCCATTCTGTACTTGGCACATAATTTCTTCAGGATGTGAAAGAAACTTGTCTACCTCTAAATGAAAAGTCTGCTATTTTTACTTTTTATTCTACTTTATTTTACATGTCTAGTCCCAAAGGACCAAATTGATTAGCAATCTCAAAGGTCATGAAATGTGTCAGTACATGAAATTACAACATAAAAGTAATAACAGATAAAAGAAAATGTTTATGAACCCAAAAAAGACAAGCCATGAATGTATATAAATGCAATCAACAATATAACACTGGAATCAGCTTAATTTTTCCAGGAGCTCCTTGACAGAATAAGAGAAGTGACCCATGAGGAAACTCTTCAGTTTAGATTTGAAATTGCATGGATTACTGCCAAGATTTTTGAATTCTTGTTGTAACTTATTGGAAATGGATGCAACATTATACTTCACACCTTTCTGCATAAGAGACAAGGAAGTGTGATTCAAATGCAGATTGGATTTCTGTCTATTGTAGTGAACGCTGCAAATTCTTGGGAATAAGTTGATACTGTTAACCAAAAAATATTAAACATATACATATTGAGAGGCCAGTGTCAGAATATCCAGACTAATTAACAGGGGTCAACAAGTAGCTCATGAACTTGTACCACTTATTACCCAAACCACCCATTTCTGAGGCAAAAATATGAGGGCTCTACCAAAAGTAAGGATCTCAATATTTTACAAATAGAAAGCATTGTCTGTTGTTGTTGTTTTATACATTGTTGCAAAGCTTACACTTTTGTCTGTGGTTCTACATAGTCTCCATTTTTTGACACACTTTTGAAGAAGATGCTCCAACTTTTGTATTCCTAAGTCAAAGAAGTCTCCCGTCAACCGCTTGAAGAAGCGTGTGGCCTCTGCTCGGACTTCATCATTGCTCTTGAAGCGTTTGCCACCTAAGTGTTCCTTTAGCTTGGGGAGGAGGTGATAATCACTGGGGGCTAAGTCTGTGCTGCGCAGGGGATGGGGCGTAACAGTCCACCCAAATTTATTGAAAAGCTCCTGTGTTTGATGAGCAACGTAGGGTTGAGCGTTATCATGAAGAAGCACTAATCCCTCGCGTCTGTTGTCCTCTGTGGTGATTCTGGATTGCTCGCCGGAGTTTGGTCAATGTTTCACAATATCTGTCTGAGTTTATTGTCATCCCAGGTTGCATGAAATCGATGAGGAGTACCCCCTTCAGATCCCAAAACACCATCACCATAACTTTTCCTGCCGAATGCATTTGTTTGAATTTCTTTGGTGGCGGTGAACCAGAGTGATGCCACTGACGAGATTGTTGTTTTGTTTTGGGGATGTAATGAAACACCCACGCTGCATCTTTCGTGATGCTAGAGTCCAACAACTTCTCCTTGTTGTCTCCCCCCTCACATTGTAGAAGAAATTTGCAAGCACAGTCAAGGCATTGCTCCTTGTGTCTGTCAGTCAGCATCTGTGGGACCCAGCTAACACACACCTTGTGTTAACCCAACCTTTCTGTTTAAGTTCTTTCAATTGTGCTGTGGGAACCTTCAGGAATGCATTCAACAAGTTCATGGACAGTGACCCTCGGATCTTTGAGCAGCTCACTGTTGATCTTCTGGACAATTGCATCTGAAACCAGCAGTCTGCCACTCCGTTCTTCATCGTGAACTTCCGTGCGACCCTCAGCAAAAGCCCTGCACCATTTGTGGATGTGCTGAACGGACATGCACTCTTCACCATAAACCTCAGTCAGTTGTCGATGAATCTCCACAGGCGGTAAGTTCCTTGCATGGAGAAACTGGATACTGCTCGAACCTCGCTCTTGGCGGGAGCAGCGATCAACACTTCCACCTCTGATGGCTGCCAGGCCAACACTGAGCGACATAGCGAATCGCAGAAGGGCAGACTCGAAAGTGGCGGAACCACTGCTCACAGCACTGTAGTCGGATTTAGCCTAGTACCTTCCCTAGAGCTCATTGGGAACCTCACTTTTGTACAATCCTCGTACCCTTTGAGAATGGTAAGAGTTACCCCAAAATATAATACCATATCTCATAAACGAATGAAAATCAGCAAAGTAGCCAACTTTTCATATTGAATTATCACTAACTTAAGATGCCATTTGAATACTAAAAATGGCAGCATTAAGTCTTGAACAAGATCTGAACTTGGCTTTCCACGGCAGTTTACTATCTATCTGAACACCTAGAAGTTTGAACTATTCAGTTTCACTAATCATATGCCCATTCTGTGAAATTAAAATATCGGGTTTTGTTGAAGTGTGTGTTAGAAACTAAAAATTTGCGTTAGTTTATTTTCTTCATGCCATGAACTTTGTCTTGAACTGAACTATTTGAAACAGTGCTAATGTTGCACACAACATCCTTTACTACTAAGCTAGTGTCCATCAGCAAACAGAAATATTTTAGAATCACCTGTAATATGAGAGGGCATGTTATTTATATAAATAAGGAGCAGGAGAGGCCCCACCACTGATCCCTGGGGTACACCCCCCCCCCCCCCCCCCCCATCCCTCTTGCCATCTCCTTTAGTTTCGCCCCACTAGGCCGCCCCCCATCATAGCCATTCTCGACACTGTGGAGAACGACCTTTTGCTGTCTGTTATTAAAGTAAAGGTAAACCAATTGTGAGCTACTTCCCTTATTCCGTAATGGTCTAACTTTTGGAACAATATTTTGTGATGAACATAATCAAACACCTTAGTTAAATCAAAAAAGATGCCTAGCATTTGAAACCTTTTGTTTAATCCATCCAGTACTTCGCAAAGAAAAGAGAATGTAGCATTTTCAGTTGTTAAATCACTTCTGAAATCGAACTGTACATTTCGTAGCAAATTATGCGAAATAAAATGAGTAAAATACAGATTATTCACTGTTATGTTTCTGTATTGGTAAAACTATATTTTGTTTTTGGAGGCTTTACTTTTATTTTACAAGCAGATTTTAAATACCACAAACAAGAGCATGCAAATTGTACCCAAAGTCTTTGTGTTGAACCACTCCTGTGATGGGTGCAGTGGAATTAAAAGTAAAGGTTTTGACCTGGAAGATTACCAATTGAATTTCTGTTTAGATTAATGCTTCTGGATTAAAACTGTGTGAAAGGCGAAGGTCTGGAGTTGAGGTGCAATCCAGCATGCAGCTTTAATATGCCTGCATACTTCACTGTTGAGTGGCAGTTTTAATCTTATACTGATTAATTATGTAAAACATTTTTCTAGGAATCAACCAACAGCAAAGTCAGGAGTAGAAGAATCTGACTCTACAAAATCATCCACACATGGATCATCGGGGATACAAGATGATGTTCCTTCATTAGTTTCATCAACTTCTTGCAGAAAAGTGGACAAATTTCTTTCATCAAATCATTCAGTGGTAAGCTTCATTTTATGTTGAAAAATATTCTCAATGTTGCTACTATAATTCCAGGTGATCACACACACACACACACACACACACACACACACACACACACACACACACACACACACACAAGCCATAGACACGACAACTTGTGTTGCTCCTTTTGCCACTTCCAAACCATGTTTGATTTAGGAATTGGTCACTTTAGGTACTTGCCTGTCCAACCAAATTCTCTGTAACTTGTCAACCAGCATCTATGGCACTACATCACCAACACATTACACGAAGGTTGGTGGCCACTGTCAAGCATTTTTACTAGAGACAGTTGCCACTTTACAGGGTGATTGTTCTCCCCATTCTTGTGGTTGGAGTAGTTTGGTATGCTACATGTTTTTGACATCACATTTAGCTTTTGCCACACGGGTAATAGTCCTGTATAGGAGGATTGGGATAAGAGATATTGGCACATTTGTTTGCTGCCATACCTGAGAGACATCCCATCTCCAAAGCCATATGACCATTGTACTTTTTGTGGACCACTGTTTTGAGGGTTTACCAAGAATATCGTGTTAACAGTTAAATGACCACCGCAGATGTCACAAGCAACAGTGTGCTGACCGTATGACTTGTTGCTGTTCACTTATGATTACAAAATTTGACAGCTGGGCCACAGTACAACAGATAACTCACTACTACTGTGCTGGAGAACAAGAGCAACATTAATGTCAGCTTTTAAGTGGCCATACAGACAAGAATTATATCCTCACTGTGAGCAGCAGGAACAATCATGCTGCACTTTTTCCTCACAGGGCATTGACATTGACATTAGCACGTCTGCAGGACTTGGCAAGTTCAGCAGGGCGACGCATCCCTCTGGCATGACCAAATGTTCTTCAGAGTGGTATCTGCATCTTCATACAGTCTCCACAAGCCACCAGTTAGTGTGTGGCGGAGGGTATCCCATACCACTACTAGTCATTTCTCTTCCTGTTCCACCTGCATTTAGAGCATGGGAAAAATGTCCATCTATATGCGTCCATATGAGCCATAATTCCTCTTATCTTATGCCTGTTCAATAACAGTTATAGGTTCACACTGTTGTGATGTAATCAGTGGTATTAATTATCATGTTTGGAGAAATCTGTGCTTTATAGATGTGTCCCATGGAGAAGCTGCACAAGAATATGAGAACTATTTTAGTTCAGCAGTTAGAAGTACATCCTTAGCGAATAGGTATGAGCATCACAAGAGGACTGCATGCAGCTAATGCAGGTGCAGACCAGATATTTAGGCATCTCTCCGCCAAATTTTGGAGAAAATTTGAGAATATGGATTGTAGAAAAATAATTATTTATTTTACACCACATAAAGGAAACTACCAAGACTGCACATATCATGTACCTTTCTAATAACAGTTACAATGGAAATGATAAAACACACAAAAATGACTAATTAACAATGTGTTGTATTATTTTAACAGATTTTATATTTTACTATGCCCCTTACAGCCACATATTACTGCCTCCCCAGTGATAACAATGAGCCATTTCTTTGGGAAGTGCACTGTATGTCCAGTACGTGTAGCTCGTTGGTTTGGCTGATGACACTGGAGTTTTCGTGACTGGAGCTGGTTGTTTACATGGCACAGATACAGGTGATCCAGAATCCATATTCTTCAGCAGAAAGGCCAGCTTGAGTCTGTCGATGGATATGGTCTTCTGACCAGGAGGTGTTTCAATAAGTGTCTTTCAGTGTGTGAATGTACCAGATATGGTCCATCATAGGTTATAGAGGTTTTCTCTGTGCATCATGTCTTATGAATAGTGGAATGTGAAGAGATCATGAATTCAGGATGGATGAAAAGAGACATAGTATGATGTCGAACATTAATTGGTTTAAGGACACCATGTGCAGTTTAGAGTTGATAATGAGAATTGGAATGTCACACTCCACTGGTGTAAGATCAAATTAATCAGCTGGAAGACTAGTTGTCATGCCACAAGTCATTTCTGCAGTGCTGATGTCATATTCTGATATCTCACAGGTACAGAGACTCATTAAAATCGTTGGTAAATTGTCAATTCAGTCATCTGAAAGTCATATTACGTTGTGATGCTGCCATTCAACTTTGCCATTCGAGTAAGCTGTGACTTTGATGTGGTGTATACCTGATGTCTTTCAGAGGTGACTGAACAGTTGACACTGAAACTGCTGTCCTGTGTCAATGGTGACGATTTTTGGGACTCCAAAATGTGTGATGCATGATAAGAGAATGCTGGCAACAATTTCTGCAGAGATGTCTTTCAATGGAACTGCCTCTGGCCAACATGTAAACCGGTCAGTCATTGTCAAGAGATAGGTGAAGTCTTGAAAGCAAGTAATGGTCCCATTAAATCGGCATGTGTATGTGAGAAGAGATCTTCAACTTCACCGAAAGATCCACAAGCTCCATTTTTATGTTTTGAAATTTTTTATTGTTGACAGCTTGCACATTTTTGTCTACAGCTGTGTATCTTGTTTCAGCGAAGTCGAAAT
This sequence comes from Schistocerca gregaria, assembly GCF_023897955.1. Classification (NCBI taxonomy): domain Eukaryota; kingdom Metazoa; phylum Arthropoda; class Insecta; order Orthoptera; family Acrididae; genus Schistocerca; species Schistocerca gregaria. The sequence goes on from NC_064931.1 coordinate 209,895,564, forward strand.
GAAGCACTGTCGAATCAGTTCCACTGTGCCTTTGTTGTCAGGGTGAGCCAAGTCACATAATGCATGGAAGACTTGGTTGTTGGTAGGATGGATGGTCGTATGGGCTGAGTTTACCTGTAGAATTCTCATAAAGTAGCAGTTATCTATCAGGTAACAATATTGTTACAAACAATAAGGAAAAGGGGGTCTGAATTCTTCACCTTGACCAATTCTAGGTTACTGCTTTGTGCCTTTGCACATGAAATGGTGGCTGGTAATACCTGCAACACTGGAACATGTAATGGCAGGAATGTTCTCTTCTCAAAGAAGATATTGAATACCTGTGGAGAAAGATTAGATTATATTAGATTCACACTAGTTCCATGGATCATGAATACAATATTTCGTAATGATGTGGAATGAGTCAAATTTTCCAATACATGACAGAATTAAGTTAATTTAACAATATAATTAAGTTAATATAACAACTTTTTTATTTTTTTAATATATTTTTTCTTAATTTATATCTAAAAATTCCTCTATGAAGTAGGAGGAGTTGTAATTCAGAAATTCTTTTAATTTCTTCTTAAATACTTGTAGGTTATCTGTCAGACTTTTGATACTATTTGGTATGTGACCAAATACTTTAGTGGCAGTATAATTCACCCCTTTCTGTGCCAAAGTTAGATTTAATCTTGAATAGTGAAGAGCATCCTTTCTCCTAGTATTGTAGTTATGCACACTGCTATTACTTTTGAATTGGGTTTGGTTGTTAATAACAAATTTCATAAGAGAGTATATATACTGAGAAGCTACTGTGAATATCCCTAGCTACTGTGAAATGACTGAGAAATTCCGTATGGTGCAGTCGCCTGGACGTTGCTTTTTCTGGACTCTGTTAAAAAGCAAATGTTAATTGCTTATGGCTTGTGAGTATTGTGAATTTTCCACCTTCCAAAATATAATGAAAATGTTTGACTGCCTAATCTGCTGGCAGTATGCAGTCATAGGTACTACAGTTATGTTGTGTATTGGTGAGAGACCTGTAGAAAAATGCAAGAGGTTCAGGTGTTCCTATGTGCAATTGGTGTAGCACCTATAGCATAGTCCAAAGCATCGACCATCAAAATTAAGGGAAGATCAGTTGGGTCAGGAAGCAGAGTTGCGTTAGCTAGTTCTTCTTTTAACTTCTTGAGCAATTTGTCTGGCTTGCCAGCTCTTGTAACAAGGAGATTATCCTTACCCTTGGTGTTTTTGCACAAGTTAAACAAAGGCGTTTGGGATTTCTTCAGTATGTGGTAGCATACGCCTGTAGAAATTCACCAGTCCTAAAAAATAACATAGTTGTGCTACTGTTTTGGGGTGATGGAAGTTCTTGGTTACTTTCACTTTTTCTCACAATGCAGAAATTCCTTGATGTGACACACAAAAACCTAATAATGATCATGATCTCTCTTTCTCTCCAAAAACACATTTTGCTATGTTGATGTTTAGATGATATTTATCTAACCATTGAAGGAGTTGTTGCAGATGCATTACATGCTCTTCATCTGATGTTGAATCAACAAGAATATCATCTAAATTGGAATACACAAAAGGCAGACCATTCAGAATGTATGAATAATTCGTTAGAATATTAGCGCTGAATTGTATAGAACAAATGCCATTTTCAGTAGTGCAGAAAGTCCAAATGGTGCGATGACGGCTGTTTTAGGCTCATCTTTTGTTGTAGCAGAAATGGGGTGATTAGCTCAGATAAGTTCGATTTAAGGGAATATCTTTGTTGGAGAGTGGACAGTTGAAATATTGTAAATGTGGAATTGGGTAACAGTCTAGCACTGTGACAGCATTTAAAGCTCTGTATTTTCCACAGGGACCCAAGTTCCATTTTTCTTTGGAACAGGATGCTGAGCAGTAGACCAGCAGCTTTTGGAAGGACGATGTATGCCAAGATTGTCTCCTGAAATTCAAGTTTTGCTTGTGCTAATTTTTCTGGTGATCAGTGTCCCACTTGTGCATACACTGGAGCTCCTGTTGTTGCCATTGTGTGTGTACATTACCTTCAGGAAAATCATCATTAGGTTTCTTCGTGGGAATTTTAGGTTATCTCTTTAGCAAGCTTTGATGTTTATGCTCTGGGTCAATCAGAAAGACTAAACTCTCTGTAGGTATGTCTACAGAGCCTGTACTAGCAATTAAAGTTTCTCGGTCAAGTAGCTTTATTGACTTAACATCAAGCAACAGATAATAATTGGTTGGTAAATATCTGCAAGAAAGAAATCTTTCGAGCTTCAGTAATCTTTCACCGTATATGTGTATTACGAAACCATTTGCAGCATAGAATTGCTGTTTTTGAATGTTTTTGTGATGTAATACTGTTGGCAATACAGAAATCTCTGCTCTGGAGTAAACTAAAAATCGAAGATGTCTGTTGCGATCAGTTAGTAATAGGCAGCAAGATGACTTGGCCTCCTCACTCTGTGCAATGCCAAGTGAGTAGCATATCAATTTTCTGTCTGAGCATTAGTGGACTGATGAGAAATAAATGAACATGGTGGTGTATACTTCTTTGCATTCTGTTTGACTGTATAGTGGTACCAGAACACAGAATGTTTCTGTGCACACCACGGTGATTTCAGTCTGCTTTCTGATCAAGACCCAGTTTGTAGTTTCTGAATTGCGGTCTTTACTTTCAAAAGCTGTCTTTCCAGAGGGGGAAAGTCTGTCATCTTTAGATGGAGACAAAACAGTTTCTGTACTATATATGTACTGACAGGGTGTCGTAATCTCTACAATTTTGTAGGCCATAGAAACTATTTACATAGAAGATTTACATCTTGACTAGTTTCTGTTATAGAACATGCATTGATTGGTAGTAATTGAAGAAATATAGTTCTTAAAAAATTGTTTGTTACTTGCGTTCCAGCAAGAACACGCATCTCATGGAGCAAAGTAGATGTCTCCTTGTTCTAATTTGGTTAGCAACTTTTTAACCTTGCAGTACTCTGATTCTTCAAATTCTGCGGTAAGCTGATAATGGTTTGGACATGAAATTTCAAATCAGCTCAGCAACTTCGCTGTTAATTTAAGTAATAATGATTAAGTAGTTGTGGTGGCCTTATCATACCAAGTACTTACCAATAGTATTTCCCAACTGCAGAGTGATTATGACAAACACACAACTGAATAACAGCAAGCAAAAAAGCAATTCTCATGTGTATTTTAGTGTCTCCAGTGCTTTTACTGTTTGTTTACTTTTACAGACTAGGTTGCATACCTTGCCTCCTGCTATGGGGAAGGATAGGTCACAGGAATCTTCCCATCAGATGACCATAGACTTTTGGGAGAGCTATGACCCAGATGAGGTTTGCAATACAGGATTTGCTTTAATTGCGTCTGAACCATTCCCAGTACGAGCAGTTTGTTTTCTTTGTGGAAGTGCTGGTCAAGAACAAGTAAGTTATATTTGTATTGCTAGCTTATACTGAAAGAAAATTAGTTGTGAGGCTGCTGCAATGCAATTTATGTAGCTGACTAGTAAAGTAATTCATACTTTGCATGTTCAGTTTGTTTTTAGATTGTGTGTAGAAAATAGAGAGAAAGCTTAGCACATTATGTTTCCTTTGTAATGTTTACCACATGAAAATATTATTTAGTGTATGTAGAATTTCAAAGAACTCAAATGAGATGATGTCATGGACTCCTAACTCATTCACTTACAAGGACAAGTACAGCTGTTGTGACAGTTCTGTTTATGCACTACAGTGATGGCTACAGCTGTCACAGTGCTGTAGACATGTAATGTGTTTCCTCTGTAGATCAGTGATTTTTGTAGTAGCTCTATTTTAATACCAGTAGCTGGAATGAGTTTCGCGTGCATGAAACTATGCCCAAAGTACAAGCTTACACGGTTTAGTCTGTGTTTCACAAGCACAATGACAGCATGCCGTGCCCGTATGAACAAGAAGTCATGATATTATTGCATCTTTATAAGAAAGAGAGATTAATGATTAGGAGCTGGTGAAGATTGTGACAGTGTAAGTGATAAATGGGAAAGCAACAAGAATGTTAGGGTTATTGACTCAGAGGAAGCTGTAATGTTCATAATAAATATTGCTGCCTTACAAAAAAGTGTTCTGCGGAATGTTCGTAGGTGAGTGATAGGAACTGGGCCACTGTAGTTCATCATCCTGAAATATAACCCTCAGTTTGATGAATCTGCTGTTGCTGAACATAGCTCTATAAACAGACATGATCACATTTGATGAAATGAAAATCTTTTGCATCCATCTACCTACTGGGACTCTGCCATTAAAGAAGTCAGTGAGATTGGAATGTACTACTACTACTACTACTACTAATACAACAATAATAATTAGTGGTGGTGGTGGTGGTGGTGGTGGTGGTGGTGGTGGTGCTGCTGCTGCTACCAGGACAACGGCTATAACCTTAGTGGTGCATGGAAATGGACACTCAATCCTTAAAGACTACAGAGAAATAAGGTGAATTATTTACCATCTAGCAGAATCAGTGTTGCACCTAGGTTCCTCCATCATAGACATCAACATTATCTTTGGTAGCATATGGAATTTCCTTGACTTTTTAACATATCTGCAACATAATTTGGCCAACAAATACGAACACACTATTAATATGACAGACACATTATGACTTCGATGACAGAGCAAGTCATTGAAAGCTTGAATTTAGTTACAAATCATATGAAGCAAGAAATCTGAGAAGCATTTGTACAAGAATATCACCATAAGAACTAGATTCTCATATAGGTTTATATGTTGGAGGCAAGTGGATGCATTCTCAATAGAGTCAGCATTTACTTATGTGGATATTATAAGTCATTGTGGAGCCGAAACTTAGACTGCTGGTATTGCTACTTGTTAGAGCGAATTTGTATTCAATAGGAAGTAATTTAGCACATAAATTATGAAATTCATTTTGCATAGTGGGAGCTTCAGTGGTCAACAAATGTACAAATCTATTAGCTGACTGGTAACATCATGTCACTTGACAGTTCTCCCAAATTTAATTAAACTGTAAATTTTCCTCATCAGTGTGTGTGTGTGTGTGTGTGTGTGTGTGTGTGATAGGTTAGTGTTAATGGAGCAGCCTGCTAATTTTATGATTTTAATGTTATTGTCGCGAAACAGGGTTATCGCAATTAGTTACATGCGCCAAGTCAGCACCACAAAATATATCTGGCACTGAAATGGAGGTACCAATAAGCACGGGTTTAATGACTGGTATTGGAATGAAGTGACTCATTGGCACTAATTAGGGCTGATTGTATAAAAATCGCTGACTCGAGATCAAATTTGACATAAGATCATAAATTGAATTATGTTCAGGATTCAGCTCTGTTGTATAACGCTAAACTTGGATCCACTGAAGCAGGTTCAGATTTGATCTTACCCATACTTGGCAACGAGGCTAAAATTTGCTGGCGCGTGATTATTGTACTTCAACTGCAAATATTTATTGTACATCGTAATAGGCAGCATTTATTATCGAAAGTGTCTTGCTATAAACCTGGGAGCAAGTAAACAGAAAAAGGAGCAGTCATCAAACAACTCTCAATACGAGAAATATTTGTTGCTGGATATTGTGTCGGGCCAGTATAAAGATACAATTCACTGAAAACGAAACATTTCTGTGGTGTGTGAAATCTTAAGACTAACAGCAACTTCTACATTGCAGTCAGGGGTTAGTTTCTTTTGGATGATTTCATCAGTCTCGGAGCCTTAGTTCCAGTTGCTTTACAGTATTTTTCTCCAAACAAAACCTCAACTTAAATGACTTGTTATTTAACTCCAACAATGGGCTCACCCTTTTATGAAATGTGTGGTGAGCTTGTTGGGTCTTGCCATCATCATCATCAGTGAACACATCAGAATGCTTAGATATCTGTAAAGGAAACAATGCAATTCACATCGCATAGGGTTATTGCCGCAGCTCGTGGTCTTGGGGTAGCGTTCTCACTTTCCACACATGGGGTCCCAGGTTCGATTCCCGACAGTGTCAGGGATTTTTCCTCTCTTGAGATGACTGGGTGTTGTTGTCGTCGTCGTCGTCATCATCATCATGATCATCACCATCACCACCACCATCACCATTCATCCCCATTACAGTCAGAGGAAGACAATGGCACTCCACCTCCACTAGGACCTTGACTAGTACAGCAGTGTGGGTCTCCCGCATCATCCCCTATGCTCCTCGGAGTATCGAGCATCATCATCATCATCATCATCATCATCAGGGTTATTGCACACAGAATTTTACCAAATAGTGATCCAGAATGTTCAGGAAGCAGAGAGTAAGGTATGGTTTCAGTGGTATGGAATGGCATGTTAATGATGTTATGACTATCTTTATGACCCATAAAGTAGAGAAAGTAATAAGAAATGAAAAAAAAAAAAATGTTTCAAGAATTGATGTGGATTTGAACATGTGATCTTCTGCACTGCGGGGCACAGCATAACCTCTGAGCCATCGAAATTAATGAGACAGTATTATGAGGTTAGTGTATTTCAAAACACTTGCTTATGTTCTATTTATCAACACACATGGAATTGTCATAGCAATTTAAGGAAATGTTCAGTAGTTAAAAATTTAATACAAATGTCATAGTCACTCCTACTTGAGCTGAAAGAGACCTTATATATGTGATTTTTAATTATTATTGGCTGCTGTCAAAATTCCCATACTTAACTGTTTACTGCAAATATTTTGAATTCTCCTTTAATTAGTCTGCTGCTAAGTGTCTATAAAATGCCTTTGAACTAATCACATAAATTAAGTCATCTCCCAAGAACTCTCATTAAGTACACACAGTAGCCAGTAATTTCCTTAACCTAACATTCCAGATTGAAAAACAGTATTTTGAGCATCAGCGGCATGGTAATGGCACAGTCACATATTTACATGCCTTTTTTGTGTTAATAAGAACATTTTTTATTATTTCATTTGGTATCTGTTAAAAAAAGCAATGAATTGTAGTGCCACTACACTATAAACTGGGAATTAGAGCTGATCCTGACTTTAAACCGCGAATTTTCACCATCAAATATGATCAGATTTCATTGTGATGTGATCGAGGACTAATGTTTATGCAATGCAGATTTCCAGGTTAACTTTGATCTGAGGTCATTTTCTGTATTAACAAAAGGTTAAATGCTTTATACAATCAGCCCTTAGAGTGGTCAGTGCCAAAACTGAACCAAAATACTTAGTATTTGATACTGCTTAAAATGAAAATGACAGAATTGGCAATTAGGTCCAGGTATCATTTTTCAAATATCAATTATGGTAGGTGTTTAGTGTTTAACGAACTGTCGATAACAAGGTTGTTGGAGATGGAGCACAAACTCGGATTAGAGAAGCCTGGGAAAGGAACTTATCCATGCTTTGTCAAAGGAACTGTCCCGGCATGAAACTATATAGGGAAGTCACAGAAAACCTAAATCTATATGGCCGGACATGAACTGAGGGAGGCTTACAGCAAACTACAGACATATAATAGTCAAAGATATCGGGTCATGAGTTTCAAATGAATGATGTATCATAAAAAGAAAATCTTATTTGGAACATGATTTGGAAGGTGAAGCTAATGTGGAACCATAACGAATTATTAGATAAACTTCATGATGAGATGTTTGAAAAGAAGAGTTGTTTTGAAAACTAATTTAGAAGCAACTAGAAGTACATTTGTTGATGAAATGACAAATAATTTGAACAATAAATGTCATTGGATTTCAGAGTTATCTATTATCTGGAACATTTTTTATTCACAGATCCTGAGTAAATGTCATTATTCATGTTAATGAATAACATTTTAAATTAATATTTTTATTTGTCATTCAGCATTTGAATAAATGTGGCCCAACTCGGGTCATAATCGATGTCCTTTGTGTATGTGCACACTGAATATTGGTAGCCTATGTACAAGTGAATGTAAAAGTGTAACATCCACGTGACCATGGGCAATCGCTCACTTATTTATGTTATTAGGTGAGGCAGCATCAGACATTGTCGGCAACTTCTGCAGACATCCAAAAAGTGTATTCACCCTCTCTCTCACACGCTGCGGGCATGTGCAGACCCTGCAGATAGTATTACAGGGCTCTAGTAGACAGTGCAAGGTTTTTGCAGAACTCTCCTTTAACTGTGACATGTATAGTTCATTAATTCCATTATCACACATGTCCTACTTTGAGTGCTGGACTGGAGAGCTCTAAAGCCTTCTGACTTCATCCTGTTGTACTGGGTAACTAGCTCTTTGTATTGCCTTAAACTCGTCAGCTCACACTGCCCGTAGCACTACTGTCAATGTCTGCTGGGAATCGCCACAGAAAATGCCCCTAATATTACTGTTTGTGGGCCAATGATTTTATCTGATGGCATTGAAAACTCCTGTTAACTGCCTTTATCACCTTGCAGTGTACTGTACTGTATTTGTTCCTTTCATTCAGAATGAGATACACGAGATCAGAGCACAGATGGATTTTTAACATGAATGTTGTACCACAAGTACTCTCCACCACATACCATAAAGTGGCTTCAGGATTATAGATGTAGTTATAAAAGTTCTCATAGATTTGCAGTTATTTGAAAAGATTCTGTGTATAGTGTAATTACTGTAGAATATGAAATACAGTCTACCATTTTGTTGACAGATGACCTTCTGGCTTTTATATGTAATGGTGCTGCAGGGAATACTTCATAGCTTTATTTAGCAGTTGCATCATGATCAGTATAGGAAACTTACCTGGTACTGTAGGGAGCAGACAACATTTCTCCTAAATCACTGTTAAGTTTTTGGCCCTTGTTTATAGAACTTTTCTTTGTTCTTTTCTTCATTACACTTCTGGTTCCTGGCAGTTACAGGCATCCTGGTCCTCCTCCTGATTCTTGTAATTGTATCTTCCTAATTCTTTCAAACTATCTAATGCACTAAGGAAAGCCTGATGGCAAAAAGAAGGAAAACCTTAGTAACATATAGGAGGTGGTCCCCAGGGTTAAAGACCAAAGGGACTAGATCCTAAATTCAATTGAGTTTATTTGAAGGTGCTATCAGTTTGAAACAGATGTCACATTTGTGAGAATCTGTGTTCATTCATTACAGAGAAACACACATTCCTCCTCGTATCTTAAGAATATGGACAAGAAAACTTTTTGTTAACGATAATGCAAAAAATAATGTGAAATTGGCAGTTTTTTTAGCGACATCATGAATTGGCTGTTTTAACAAATTGTTTGGATATCTACCATTTCCTATACAAAAGACTATCATAAATGGCAACAATTAATTAATATTGATGACTGAAGGTAATTTAACTTTGAAATTGAATCTTGACTTTAAGGTTGACTTTTGCATGTAACCTTGAAATTACCAATCTTTTGTGCTTGTTCATTGCTTGTTTCAGTTTCACTGATGTAATGTTTCAGCATATTATTATTATTGAACTCATCAGTATGAAAGGCGATAAAAATTCTGATTACTTGATATACACACACCAATAAAAGTTTTGCATCACCTCGGTTCCGAGAGTTCCGGTACCTGTAAAGAAATCTGGGATATAATGTAAACATCATTTCCGGCCTTTTTATTGCTCGTGAAAACCACACATTGCATGTTGTACCACCATACAGCAAGACCTTCAGCGGTGATGGTCCAGATTGCTGTACATACTGGTACCTCTTAATACCTAATTGGTCCAGATTGCTGTACACACTGGTACCTCTAATACCCAGTAGCACCTCCTCTTGCATTCATGTAGGCTTGTATTCTTCGTGGCTTACTATCCACAAGTTCATCAAGGCACTGTTGGTCCAGATTTTCCCACTCTTCAGCTGTGATTCGGCATAGATCCTTCAGAGTGGTAGAGGGGTCACGTCGTCCATAAGCAGTCCTTTTCAATCCATCCCAGGCATGTTCGATAGGGTTCATGTCTGGAGAACATACTGGCTACTCTAGTCGAGTGATGTCGTTACCCTGAAGCAAGTGATTTACAAGATGTGCACAACGGCGGAGTGAATTGTCATCCATAAAGACGAATGCCTCGCCAATATGCTGCTGATATGGTTGCACTATCAATCAGAGGATGGCATTCACGCATTGTACAGCCGTTACGGCGCCTTTCATGACCACCAGCGACATACATCGGTCCCACATAATGTCACCCCAAAACAGCAGGGAACCTCCACACACAGTGTAACTCCAGGCAAAGTATACACGCAATTTCAACAGAGCAGTGTACAAGGGAGTACCAAAAAAGAAAAAAAGTTGGAACTATTTTTTAAAAGCTGTTTATTTTCAAATTGTTTACAAACAACCTTATCCCCTTCAAAATACTCTCCATTACAAATAATACATTTGGCCCACTGGTGCTTCCACATTTTTTGCAGTCATCTGTAGAAATGGCTGACAGCTCCTCCCTCGTTTTTTCTTGAGTCCTTCAGTGTTGTCAAATCAATTTCCCCTTTTCATGCGTAGAAATAAGACAAAGTTGCACAGAGTGAGGTCAGGCAAGTAAGGTGGATGGGACAGCGGAACCAAGCAAATTTTAGCCAAAAACTGTGTAACAGAGATGGCTCTGTGTGTGTGTGTGTGTGTGTGTGTGTGTGTGTGTGTGTGTGTGTGTGTGTGAGGGGGCGCGCGCGCGCATTGTTGTGATGGAAGAACCAGTCTCCTGTCTGCCACAAATTGGGTCTTTTTTGATGAATATTGTTGCCCAGTCTTCTTAAAACTTCCAAATTGGCTGTCGACAGTCTGTGAACACAACCTTTAAAATGTTGTCAATATTTTCGTCAATTCAGCAAACCGCTCGTACGCTTGAGTTTTTCCCATGGTGTCATCTGGGTAAGCTGTTTTCAGCATTAAAACAGTTTCAGCAGAATTTTTACTGAGAAGAAAACAAAATTTCACAGCTGCACCTTGTTCATTAAACTTATCATAAAAAATGAAATGAGGACAAAATAGTGGTAGCAAGAGCAGTCACTGCAGTTGAACAGAACAAGCCATGTCACCAACAGAGGTGGCAGTGAACTGGCAATGAGTTGCGCTATGCACGCCTAGTGGTAGAAATGCGTACTACATAAGCTCCGCCCACAGCAATGTTATTCTGGTTTTTGTGTGTGTGTGTGTGTGGGGGGGGGGGGGGGGGGTTGTACTCTTCTGTACAATACAGCTGAGGGATTGTGTGCACTTTATCAATTAAAATGCATATATTTGTAATACACAAGTATAAATACAGTGTGTAAATTACCATGGCAGTTGCTCAGGTTGTTAAGGTCAGCCAGTCGCAGCACAAGATCCACGACATCATGGAAACATCACTCTTTCATCACATGAACTCAAAAACACTGCCATTTGAGCACACAAAACATTAAACATGTGAAGTTTAGGAATGAAAATACCAAAACCATTAAGCGTGTAGCGAAGCTTACACACACCGCACTAAAGATCTCTCCAAAGCATGTTTTTAGTATGATTTGTTGTGGTAAACTGTCAGGAAATGTAACGTTAAGGGATAAATTAGCTTCCTAAAGATTTTATGTTGGAGTTAGATTTTGAGATTACTTAGTAGTGGATAGAAAGAAGGTACAGTATGTAAGTGTTCGGCTAGTGTGTGACATTGCCCCCCCCCCCCCCCCCCTCCCCTCCCCGTTTGAAGTCGTGGTTGTGGTGACAAACGACAAGCTGCACCTGATATTAGCTAACAGAAATGTTATTTGATAGTGACTGAATTTTGTAGACATTGTCATGAAAAGTAGTTCGAAAAGTTTCTATGTTATATACAATTGTGTTTATACATGTGACTGAAATGACGACACTGCAACCATGTGTGAGGTCACGTGACATCCCTTGCTCGCTTAAATAATATTGTGCAATCTGTTGCCACAACATGTATTTGGCATTCACATTTGTTGTCCTAGTCAACTTTCCACCAGATTCTCATTTCAGCCTATCTTAGATTGGGTTATGCTACAGATCGATCTGTCACCACAACCAGATCTACAAATTTCAGTCGAACACCCAATGTATGTCCTCACTGAAGCAACTCTTATTGAGTCAAAATTCATCTTGATGCAAGATCTTCGGCTGTTCAGAATGATTGTTTCAGATCTTTCTCCAAAGACTCAAGCCTTGTCCAGTGTCCACATTTTTTTGAGATTTCTCACTGCGTACTTTGAGATTGTTCACGAAGTAGGATTCGCAATTGTAAAAACATCATGCTCGCAGTTACTGCAACAACAGACCATGGGCGTTTGAAGGTGATGCTTTGTATGCTCCCGATAAGTTTACAGTGTTCTGTAAATACATCAGCAGTGGGATAGTGTGGGAAAGAAAAGATACTGAATTAACACACATGCCAAGTGAAACACACAAGGGAAAGAAATCAAACAATTCCAGTGTGAAAATGAAGGGACAAGCTTTGAAGTGGCTGAGGAGAAAAACAACTGTGAATATATGGCTCAAAGGGGTATCAAAATGTTTTTATAAGCCAAAATTCTGCTACACAAACTAGAAAATGAAGATTTTCGCAGTATGCAAACGAATTCATGGAAGGTAAGCTAGAATTACTGATAGTAAACAGCATGATAATTCAGATTATTGTTTTCAGCTTGCCACTGTCTGTTTAATGAATTAATAAATTTTATTAGTACAGATTCAGATTAAATTATTTTTAAACTGAATGGTAACAGTAGGATAATTTTGTTTAAGGTGCTGGTCCCATGTGTCGAGACAATGAGGACAACTGTTGTGTCTTAAGTACAAAAGCAACAAAAGATGAAATGATGCAGCAGCTAGCTGCCAGTGCTGTCGTGGTAGCTGATGAGACCACTGACAAGAGGTTGTTGTGTTTTTGCAGTTAGTGAAGACAGTTGAGGCATAGAATGAACAAAACCTTTTTGTTGCTAGTAAACAGATTCTCAACAAAAACTCAACACAGTGTGTTCATGCAATATTCTGTGTTTTGCAGAACTATAACATTTAGTATGACAATGTAAATCTGTTGCTAGTGACAGTGCAAGGTACACAAACAACTGTGTCAACTCTTTTTAAAACAATTATAGTAGACCATTTGAGCTGTGTTCAGTATTGGACACACAAGCTGCATATGACTGTAAATGTTTCTTCATAGGAACTTCTCAAGTGGAATACTGCAGTAACTAAATGAAAGGGTGCTTTCCTGAATACTAAGAAGAGAAAGCATTTATATCTGCAGGTTTCAAAGAAGTGGAGAGAGTCAAAGGCATTTCCTCTTCAAGTGTTAATGTTTTGAAACTCTTGGCTTTCCACAGTCATTTAAATGACAGATTATTTCCACACTGATGATATGCAGAAGTTCTATTGATATCTTAATCCACATTTCGGTGATGACATAAATTCAATTCTTGTGGAGGCCTCGTTTATTTAGGAATATGCAAATGGTTTTATGAAAATAAGTGCAGACTTAGTTTTCAAAGTATCGTATCGTCCATGAATTAAGTTCAAAATTAAAACAGCTGGAAAAATCTGTTATTGTGGCAGATGACGTTTTTTGGTGAAGAAACCAACAAGATGAATAATGTAAAGAAACATACACTTGAGGTGGAGATGGGAGAAATACTTAAAAGCACTGGATTATTCCTACAAACAAAGCTGTCAGTGCTCATGGCTACAGATTGCATGCAAATTTTTATTCACAGCCTTATGGTTGTGCTTCATTCATAGGGTAGTAATCACAATTTCTGTCAGTGCTTACATGGCCAAGTGTCTGTCAGGTATATGTGGTGCAACAGCTCTTAACAATATAGATATTCTGTAGGGATACAGATCCCGTCAGAATATACTTGAACAGCAGCTTTTAGCAGGAAATATGGACGTTGTGAAGTATCTGCAGTCAACTACACTCAACAACCCGCAGTTAGCTGCTGTTGGGTTGAAGGCAGTTCAGCTTCCATGTTCCAACATAGACACGGAGTGGTTAGTTTCCCAATATATTGAAGTAGTGACAAATTAGAGGCATATCTCTCAGAAGAGAATTCGGAACTGATGACACTTGTTTCGTAGGAAAAACTTTACTTCTTATGTAGTTAAAAAGAGTCATTTTTCCTTTGAGCAAATCAATATGTTCAATGTATATATATATTTTTCAGACAAAAAATGTGAATGAATTTAATGTTTAAAATAGTGTAATTGAGGGGTATATTTTCATTTTCAACATAGTACTGAAAAACAATGAAATGAGACAAAAATAAGGAACAGGCTTGAGAAATACACATTGAGAAAAATCAGCAAAAATGACTAAAATAACACATAAATTAGCTATAAAATAAAACATTTTTCCCTGACGTGTCACATAAATAATTTTTGTGTGTGACATGAAGAATATGTTGTGTCTATCACTTGAAGTGGACGTGTGTTACAGATTGTCACAGTTTAAAACATAATAGAATTTAGAATTCTTTAACTGTAAGAGATTTTGTTCCGTCTTTATTATATTATGGTTGCTGCACTCAAAATTGACAAATAATGCTTAGCTGACTTATAATGCCAGATGCCAAACAAGAAAGCATAGTGTCTGAAAAATCTGTATATGATGATGATGATTATGATGATGATAATTTAAGAAACTTATCAATGTTTAATACGTCCTGATTCAAAAATGGTAATATTTAAACTGTAAAGTAAATTCTCTTCAAATCCCAGTCTGTAAGTGGTCACCTACTTCTAACAAATATCCAAATCGCAAAGCAAATTCCTGACATACGCCATTGGTACAAGTATGACAGTATTCATCACAACCTTTGAAAGAACAACATGATATAAGCACTTCCATTATACAGGGTGATTCAAAGAAACATTTATAAATGGACATGGGACATGAGGCATACAACAAGGCTCAATAATCACATATGAATCAGGGGTTGTAAAGGCCATCTGTGGCTACTAAATGGCATTGCAGGTAGCAGCAACCAGCCAAGACACAAGTAGTAACAGAGAAGTAACTGATTTTGTGACATTTTACGACTTCCTAACAAGGAGCAAATTGTATATTTTCATCTGTGTGCTTTGGTATTTTAGTTTTGTCAGTTTCCACATGTTAATGTAATATTTAATAGACAAAGTTCTTACATTTTCGTTTGTGTTGGAAAGTAAAGCGATTTTGCAACATATTACTACACTCCTGGAAATGGAAAAAAGAACACATTGACACCGGTGTGTCAGACCCACCATACTTGCTCCGGACACTGCGAGATGGCTGTACAAGCAATGATCACACGCACGGCACAGCGGACACACCAGAAACCACGGTGTTGGCCGTTGAATGGCACTAGCTGCGCAGCATTTGTGCACCGCCGCCGTCAGTGTCAGCCAGTTTGCCGTGGCATACGGAACTCCATCGCAGTCTTTAACACTGGTAGCATGCCGCGACAGCGTGGACGTGAACCGTATGTGCAGTTGACGGACTTTGAGCGAGGGCGTATAGTGGGCATGCGGGAGGCCGGGTGGACGTACCGCCGAATTGCTCAACACGTGGGGCGTGAGGTCTCCACAGTGCATCGATGTTGTCGCCAGTGGTCGGCGGAAGGTGCACGTGCCCGTCGACCTGGGACCGGACCGCAGCGACGCACGGATGCACGCCAAGACCGTAGGATCCTACGCAGTGCCGTAGGGGACCGCACCGCCACTTCCCAGCAAGTTAGGGACACTGTTGCTCCTGGGGTATCGGCGAGGACCATTCGCAACCGTCTCAATGAAGCTGGGCTATGGTCCCATGGTCCCGCACACCGTTAGGCCGTTTTCCGCTCACGCCCCAACATCGTGCAGACCGCCTCCAGTGGTGTCGCGACAGGCGTGAATGGAGGGACGAATGGAGACGTGTCGTCTTCAGCGATGAGAGTCGCTTCTGCCTTGGTGCCAATGATGGTCGTATGCATGTTTGGCGCCGTGCAGGTGAGCGCCACAATCAGGACTGCATACGACCGAGGCACACAGGGCCAACACCTGGCATCAAGGTGTGGGGAGCGATCTCCTACACTGGCCGTACACCTCTGGTGATCGTCGAGGGGACACTGAATAGTGCACGGTACATCCAAACCGTCATCGAACCCATCGTTCTACCATTCCTAGACTGGCAAGGGAACTTGCTGTTCCAACAGGACAATGCACGTCCGCATGTATCCCGTGCCACCCAACGTGCTCTAGAAGGTGTAAGTCAACTACCCTGGCCAGCAAGATCTCCGGATCTGTCCCCCATTGAGCATGTTTGGGACTGGATGAAGCGTCGTCTCACACGGTCTGCACGTCCAGCACGAACGCTGGTCCAACTGAGGCACCAGGTGGAAATGGCATGGCAAGCCATTCCACAGGACTACATCCAGCATCTCTACGATCGTCTCCATGGGAGAATAGCAGCCTGCATTGATGCGAAAGGTGGATATACACTGTACTAGTGCAGACATTGTGAATGCTCTGTTGCCTGTGTCTATGTGCCTGTGGTTCTGTCAGTGTGATCATGTGATGCATCGGACCCCAGGAATGTGTCAATAAAGTTTCCCCTTCCTGGGACAATGAATTCACAGTGTTCTTATTTCAATTTCCAGGAGTGTAGTTTCTAATTAGGAGAGAGTTATTTAGTCTCAACTGAGTGCGTTGGTAGTCCAGTTTTTAATCTGTGCGGATTAATATAATTTCTTAGACAGGGTTCTTTCGTTTTTTTCAGTAGATTTCTGCAGCACATCGCTCTACCGTTTGTCAGCATAGTGTAGTTTTCCATAGCCTTTAGCATGGATTGGGACTGCGATTGCTGCGTGTGGATGTGAGCCCAGTTGGTGACACTTCACTCTGAACTCAAGCTGTGATGGCTTTAGATACACAGCCTGAACCTGCAGTGGATGGGCGTCACTGTTGTGGGCTGACCATGGGGATCCAGTGGACATCCAGCACTCCTGAGTCCTCCAATCAGTTTACACTGGTGGCCATCCCAGTTACTCTTTGCACTGAGGTTGGCCCCTCACTCATGGTTGAGTGGGATGTCTTCTCGAGGCATGGCAGGTGGCAAAAGACAACTCAGGAGGCCACACTTAAGGCGTCCATGATTAGTCTGACAAAGAGTTTCCAGGTGCTGTCTGTGGCTGACGTGTCGTAGCTGTGTTGGGAAGGTACTAGAGCTCCAAGAGCTAATAGAAAGCGCTGATGCTCGAATTGTTATATGCACTGAAAGCTGGCTAAAGCAAAGAGATAAGTTCAACTGAAATTGTTGTGAGGAACCTAACTGTGTTTTGAAAAGATAGGCTAAACACAGGTGGCAGTGACATTTTTGTTACTGTTAGAAGTAGTTTATCTTGTTGCAAAACTGAAGGGAGTTAGTATGGGCAACCCGAATAAAATAATAGTAGGATCATTTTACCGACCACCCAATTCAGGTGATACAGTTGCTAAAAGGTTCAAAAATAACTTCAGTTTAATTTTAACCGTGTACCCAACTCATAACATCATCCAAAATTGTGCTTGGTCCATTCTCTGAAAATTATTTCATGCAGTTAGTTCATGAGCTCATGCGAATAGTAAACAGTTGTGAAAACACACTTGACCTCCTAGCAACAAATAACCATTAGCTAATAACGAGTATCAAAATGGATACAGGGATTAGTGAACAGAGGGTTGTTCAAAAATGGTTCAAATGGCTCTGAGCACTATGGGACTCAACTGCTGTGGTCATCAGTCCCCTAGAACTTAGAACTACTTAAACCTAACTAACCTAAGGACATCACACACATCCATGCCCAAAGCAGGATTCAAACCTGTGACTGTAGCAGTCGCACGGTTCCAGACTGCGCGCTTAGAACCGCGAGACCACCGCGGCTGGCACAGAGGGTTGTCATAGTGAGATTGAATATTGTAATCCCCAGATCCTCCAGAAATAAACGAAAAATATACCTATTCAAAAAGCAGCTAAAAATTTACTTGACTCCTCCGTGGGAGACAATCACCACTCCTTCCAAATTAACAGTGTAAGTGTAGACCAGATGTGGCTTGAATTCAGAGAAATAGTATTGACATCTATTGAAAGATTTATACAAAATAAATTAATAAATGATGGAGCTGATTCTCCTTGGTTCACAAAACAGGTCAGAACACTGTTGCAGAAACAACAACAAAAAAAAAAGGCATGCCAAATTTAAACGAATGCAATACATCCTAGTTTGGCGTTCTTTTACATGGGCTTGAAATGTAGTGCGGACATCACTGCGAGATGCTTATAAGTTTCCACAACGAAACTTTTTCTCAAAATCTGGAAGAAAATCCAGAGAAATTCTGGTCGTGTGTAAAGTATGCTAGTGGCAAGACAGTGTTAATGCCTTCTCTGCAAGATAGCAATGGAAATACTATTTACAAATGTGCTGGAAAAGCAGAATTGCTAAATGCAACATTCTGAAATTCCTTTACCGAAGAAGACAAAAGTAAATATTCCAGAATTTGCATCAGGAACAGCTTCCACTATGAGTAACTTACGAGGGGACCTTCTGGAAGGTGCATTAAGTTATGAGCTCCCACTTTGCCTGCTTATAGTGTGGGTAGGCACCTAACACACCCTAAAATTGTAGGTGCCAGTGAGGCCACATTTTTGAAATATTGCCTGTTTAAGTTTGGGCAGCTCTTTATATACAGAAAAGTTTCACTGTTGTGTCAAGTGAGCAACTAGCTGAGTGGCAAGCGAGCGATACTCCCTTCCAGGTGACCCTGGTTCGAGACCCGTCTATGCCACTTTTTATGCTTGTAATTCTTGTATACAATTCTTTGTGGAATTTTCATGATTAATTATAAATTAAAACAGGCATTTGAAAAAAAGAGTATCATAGACGGGTCTCGAACCAGGGTCGCCTGGACGGTAGTATTGCTCACTTGCCACTTGGGCTACTCGCTCACTTGACACAACAGTGAAACTTTTCTGTATATAAAGAGCTGCCCAAACTTTATCAGGCAATATTTAAAAAACAAGGCCGCATTGGCACCTGCAATTTTAGGGTGTGATAGGTGCCTATCCACACTATAAGCAGGTGAAGCGGGAGCCCATAACTTGATGCACCTCCCAGAAGGTCCCCTCGTTAGAAGTAGATATCCTTGGAGTAGTGAAGTAACTTAAAATCAATTAACAAAAGCAAGTCTTTGCGTCCAGACTGTCTACCAATTAGGTTCCTTTCCGAGTATGTTGATGCAATAGGTCCATACGTAACTGTCATATACAACCGCTTGCTCAACGAAAGGTCTGCACCCAAAGACTGGAAAGTTGCATTAGTCACACCAGTATTCAAGGAAGGTAGTAGGAGTAATCCACTAAGTTACAGGTCCATATCATTAACGTCAATATGCAATATTTTGGAATGTATATTGTGTTCAAACATTATGAATGACTTCGAAGAGAACGGGCTATTGACAAACAGTCAACACTGATTCAGAAAACATTGTTCTTGTGAAACACAACTGGCTTTTCTCACACACTAAGTGTTGAATGCTATTGACAGGGGATTTCAGGATTGATTCTGTATTTACAGATGTCTTTTGACACTACCACACAAATGGCTTGTAGTGAAATTGCGCTCTTATGGAATATTGTCTCAGTTCTGGATTTGTGATTTCCTGTTGGAGAGGTCACAGTTCATAATAATTGATGGAAACTCATGGGGTAAAACAGAAGTGATTTCTGGCATTCCTCAAGGTAGTGTTGGAGGCCCTCTGCTGTTAATTATCTATATAAACAATTTAGGACACAATCTGAGCAGCTGTCTAAGGTTGTTTGCAGATGATGCTGCTGTTTATTGGCTAGTAAAGTCATAAGAAGATCAAAACAAATTGTAAAATGACTTCGAAAAGATTTCTGTATGGTGCAAAAATTGGCAGTTGTCTCTAAATAATGAAAAGTGTTTGTGCTAAAAGGAACCCATTAAACTTCAGTTACACAATAAATCAGTCAAATGTAATGGTGGTAAATTCAACTAAATACCTAGGAAGTATAATTACAAACAACTTGAATTGGAAAGAACACACACAAAATACTGTGGGAATGGAAACCAAAGACTGCGTGTTCCTGGCAGAACACTTAGAAAGAGTAACAGATCTACATAAGAGACTGACTTATACTACAATTGTCCATCTTCTTTTAGAGTACTGCTGTGTGGTGTGGGATCCTTACCAGATAGGATTAACAGAGTACATCGAGAAAGTTCAGAGAAGGGCAGCACATTTCATATTATTGCAAAATAGGGGTAGAATGTCACTGAAATGGTACAGGATTTGAGGTGGATATAATTAAAACAGGCATTTTCATTGCGGTGAAATCTTCTCACGAAATTTCAATCACCAACTTTCTCCTCAGAGTGCAACAAAGTTTTGTTGGTGCCTACCTACATATGGAGAAACGATCATCATAATAAAATAAGGGAAAACAGAGCATGATAGAAAAGATATAGGTGTTTGGTTTTTCCACTTGCTTTCGATTAATAATAGGGAAGTATTGTGTAGGCGTTTGATGAACCTTCCAGGCACTTACATGTGATTTGCAGAGTATGTTACTGTAGATGTAGATTTAATCAGAATGCTACAAATGGACGTGCATTACAGGAGATAGTCAACGTTTTAGCCAGATGCATTGAGACACCCCTGACATTGACACTACATTGAATGGTGCACTCTCTCAGAGGTACCTGGTGTATCTCAAAGACATTGTGCTACCACGACAGTCCTTCCCACTAGATCCTCCGGCGATGTAACAGTTGTTTCATACATAATCCTCTTTGGGTACCTCCACAGGACAAACTCGATTGGGGACTGGTTGGGTGATCATGGTGGCCATGTAACTGGCCACTGTGACCAATCCAGCAGCCAGGAAATGTCGCCAGCAGATGTTGTCACTTGTCTGCTGAAATCGGTGGGAGCTCTGTCATGCAGAAATCGAATGCGGTGACAAATAGGTGTGGAAACATTCAGCATGGTTGGCAGGACCTCTTGCAGGAATATGAGATACGTGTGACCATCAAGTCTGTCTGGGAGATTTTATGGCCCAATTAAACAGTCCGCGATGATGCCGGCCCACATGGTAAGGGTAAATTCGCATTGTGAGGCATGCATATGTGTAGCATGTTGGTTCATGTCCACCCATGTATGCAGGTTGTGAATGTTCGACACATCCTAGAGTGAGAATGCCACTTCATCGGCGATGAGAACACTATGAAGCTTTGATCTGAAGCGGATTCCTGCAGAAACCATTGTGCAAATCTCATGTGCTCGTTGCTGTCCCCTGGTTGCAGTTCCTAGGTGCGTTGAAAGTGAGACAGATGTGGTCCTTCGTTGTGTACAGTACACCAATTGGAGGACTTGGGGATATCAGTGGTGCAGGATACACTTCGTGTACTTGTTGATGGCGCACGCTCTACACTTTCCAGAATGCTTTTTTTCGTCCCGTCTGTCTGTGTTGTTTGTTGGTGACCAGCATCTGGCTTGTGCACATGGAACAAGCCAGTTTCACACAATCGGTGATGTGGGGTGGCGAATAATTTGTGGCACAACACCTTTCTGTCAGGATATTTCGCATGATACAATTGTGTGGCTTCTCGTCCATTGCATTGCATTTCAGCCATTTTGTGGTGCATGTAGCTAGCTAGTCATATTGCTCCCAACCCTTCTATGGTATGAATGGTGGTGGTCTTCTTGCGCTCCACCCATGTTTGTATCTGAATACCCTCTCATGACCATAGCACCCTTTTGTGGCATTTGCGACCTCTGGTTCCTATGTGATTACTGATTCTTGCTGTGTGTTCAATGCGTCATGACAGTTTTTAAACATTGTATTGAATCACCCTGTATATTTCAAGTAAAGCGAATAATTGCATGCTAATGTACATGTTCCACAAATTACTTCAATTAACATGTTGGTTTTTGTGTATGGAAAAAAGTCTCATGTAATGAAAAATGCACTGATATTTTTTAAGAGGTCTTCACTCGCGTTATTCGCAAGTGCACTTGTGTGTGTGTGTGTGTGTGTGTGTGTGTGTGTGTGTGTGTGTGTGTGTGTTTGTTTTGGATGAGGACTCTTTGGATGAAGGCTCAGCATGTCATTTCTATTTGTCTGTCTGCTGCTCAATGACTCTCATTTAATCAAATATATATTTTGATTCTGTCCTGCATTGTATGTTTGTACCTGCAGTACCTTGCTACGTACCATTTCCTCCCGTTACTGTGTCCAGCCTACAGTTGCAATACTTTGTTCATTGTAAGATTAATACAGAAGTAAACATTGCACTGTGGATTTCTCGAAATTTGTTGTGACCTCATTGGTGTGTCTGTTTCGTTAAATGTACATGATGCCTTGTAGAGTACACTTGGGTACAGTTAGTGCAATCTTGTTGTGCTGCGAGCCACCAAACAGTGTGTCGTGAAGGGTATCCTGTAGTGTTAAGTCCTTTCCTGTTCCACCCACAGAGAGAGGAAAAAAATGACTTTGTCTATGCTTCCCTATGAGCCCTAATATCTCATATCTTATCTGTGAGGTCCTTATGTGAAATACAAGTTAGCAGCAGTAAGATCATTTAGCAGTCAGCTTCAAATGCTGGTTCTCTAAATTTTCTCGATAGCATTTCTCGAAAAGAACGTCTCCTCTAATTCAGGGTTCTCATTTGAGTTCTCAAAACATCTCTATAATATCTGTATGTTTATTGAACCTACCAGAACACTTAAGCAATACTCAAGAGTAGGTCGCACTAGCATTCAGATACTTAAATGCCAAGGCCACTATTAATGCTGTGTCTGAGGATTACGGGTTTGTTTTCCTACTTGTCCACAGTAACTTATATTTTCTACATTTATAGCCAGCTGTCATTCATCACACCATCTAGAGATTTTGTCCAAGTCATCCTCCTGCAGTCACTTAAATTCAATACATTCCCATTCACCATGGCATCATTAGCAAACAACCACAGGTTGCCCACCCGGTCCGCTAGTTCATTCGTGTAGACAGAAAATAATAGTGGTCCTATCATATTTCCCTGGGGCACTTCTTACAATACCCTTGTCTCTGATGAACACTGACCGTCTACGGCAATGTACTAGGATCCTATTACTTATGAAGTCTTTAAGAGCCACGTGCATATCTGAAAACCTATTCTGTGTGCACATACCTTAGTTAACATTGTGCAGTGGGGCTCTATGTCAAATACTTTAACGTGCAGCTGCGCTGAACTCCCCATAGCTGGAATCTGCAGCACACTAGCCTTAGGCTATAAGTTGCAGCATTAACGCACTGCTACAGCTTAACAATGAAACATCAAATTCTATTTATAGGTGATTTGTGAACAGATTAACTTCAAAATTCACTTAGTGCAATTTGAAGAACAATGAAATAATGCACAGTAAAACTCTGTAATATGCTGCACATGAGATCAAGTGGAAAGTGAAAATTACAAGAGAGTATGAGCAGCGGAAAAGCCTGTTGCAAACCTACAATATTGCAGCTGCATGAGATAGCTCTGATGTAAAAGTATATTGCTGATATATCAAAATTAGACTGTTTACCTGTGTTCCATTTTTCTTCCCAAGCACCTAATACACTCATCACAAAATCTCCAGTAAACTTGAATGTTGTGTCCGAAATCTGCTGTACTGGTAGCAAAGGATAATATTTCCAAGAAATCTGGAAATATTAACCACGATCTGTTCTTCACTGCTTTTTAATGGTTTTCCATGCATTTTTCCCTCTTACATAACACGAAGCAACTTCACTAATTTCCACAGCATGTACAAATGTTAAGACCACATGAGCTAGAGATGTAACGACTGTCCAATGAAATTTAAAACAAGAACTACACAAGTTAAACATTTAACATGGTGATTGACCTAAACAGTAAATAATGCAATACTTTAGCTCATGTCGTTGAATAATTCACATTAGAATAAGAACAAAATAACTAATATGTAAGTAGGGACATTTTCAGTGCTATCACAATATCTGGTGTGGGCAGACTGAGCCTGACCATCAATACAAAGCCACGGAGCGTGTCGAGTAGACATTTGTTTACATTAGATTCAAACATAAGATGAGCAAAGTATAGTGATCACAGCCGGTGTTGTTAAAGGGAGGAGTGGGAGTTTCGCATCAGGGAAGGGTGTTGCAAATCATTAAGCTGGTGCGGAACTTGTAGGTGTGCAGGCAGCAGAGAATGAAAGCAGAGGAGGAAGTGGCTTGGAGAGATACTGAGGAGGATGTTTTATGGAATAGTTTTATCAGGTTATCATTTTGTGAAGGAACAGGAAATTTTACAAGCATTAAATAACTGAATGCCACCACCTAGTATTTTCTGCAACCTATCTAAAGCATGTGACTGTGTGAATCACAATATTCTCCTAGATATACTGAAGTTTTATGGGATTGATACTTTAGCCAACCATTGGATAATGTCAGATTTAAGCCAAAGAATGCAGAAAGTTGTACTTAGTAATGCAGCCAGTGTGGTTTGAGGACATTATTCAGACTGGGGACAAAGCATATATGGAGTTCTCCAAGTCTCAGTCTTAGGTCCACTAATGGTCCTCATATATGTAAATATTCTTTTTGCAGATGACAGTAGTATTGTAATCAGTCCAAGCATACATACAGCAACAGAAGATATGTTAAACAATGTTCTTAAAAGTATCATTGACTGATTTTCTGGGAATTGTCTTGCCCTCCATTTTGAAAAGGTACTACATATTCAGTTCTGCATAAGCAGGGGAACCATGCTAGTAATAAGTGTAACATATGGCAAGGAAATAATAAATAGGGTGAAAACTTCAGAATTCTTAGGTGTCAATGTAGATGAGAATTTAAACTGGAAAAAGACACATTTTGGAATTCCTAAAATAACTTGGTTTGGGCACGTTTGAACTTAGAATCGTTGTAAATCTTGGGGTGAGACAGGTCAGTAAGTTCACATATTTTGTATATTTGGAATAATGAATTATACAAATGTGTGGTGTCTGTTCTTTCGGACATGTTCGCAGCTGTGATACATATTATGAAATTGTAAGTGGTGGGGGAGGGGGGGGGGGGGGCAGGCACAGAAAGGAGAGAACAGACACAGTGCATTTATATAATTTATTCTCCTCAATGGGCTATGAATCCAACACCTTCACTGCGAATTAAATATCACATTTGACCTCCTGTGGGAATCTCAAAGTAGTAAGCAAAGAGGACATAGACAGAGACTGTGGACAGGTGGTGCTGGATGGGAATGTGGGTTTTCTGAGTGACGTACCAAGATACCTCATGTAATTGCAATAAACAATGTGTCCGGGTGGCACAATGGTTAATGCAACTGCCTAATAAGCTGGAGATCTTGGGCACAGATTCCAGTCTGACACGCATTTTTGCTCGTCGCCACTGAATCCGTATAAAGTCCGAATGCAGCTGACATTCCTTCCCTCTCCTTCCTCTCCCATCCCCCCCCATCAGCTTCAGTTTTTATAAAATAGAATAATGTTTTGTGGTAACTCACCTTTATGAAACTAAAGTGTGCGTTGCTCAAAAATGTGGTGTGAGAATAATACAGGGTGCTCACCCATGATGATCTTGCAAATATTTTTTAAGGAATTGGACATACAGACTGCTGCTTTACTTGTATATTTATTCCCTCATGAAGTCTGTTGTAAATAATCTACCACAGTTGAAAAGAAAATTAAAAATTGAAAAATAAACCCAAAAAGTATCTCCTCAACAACTCCTCTTGTTCTGTAGAATTATTTCTGTTATTGTATGTGTACAAGTTGGTGGGTCGGAATAATCAACTCCAGTCTTCATATTTGATATTAGTACTAACAATAATTTACAAAAGACGTATAAATGTTCAATTTGCAGCAATACTTACAAATTAATTTGCAATGTGAATGTAATATGACTCATTCCACATCGTTATGATTTATCAAGCAAATGGTCCATGGAACATGAAACTAACTTGCACACGGTTTACTTACAGATGCACTCAACTTTCCCAGGAGCCTTTCAACAAATCTAAATATTATGTTTGCCTTCCCGTTTTTTGAAACATATTTCTTAGGCGTGTGCCATTCATATGACTTGTTGAAATGATTCAGAAATGAGGAGAAACGGATTTTTAATGTATCTACTACATCCCTTTAGTGGTATTACAAATGAGTATAATAAGAATGAACTCTTGACATTTAGTTGTACATATTATAACAGTCCTGGCGAAGTGTGGCTCAAGAACCATTCTCCTCCAGCGAGCAGCAGCTGCCCCCACCCTCGTCGCCCCAGCACTACTTGTGCGGTAACATCAGCAACCCAACACAGCCATGCCCACCAATTGCAGAGATGAACATCAGTCATTGGGGATCATGAGCCCTACTTACTCTCCATACAAAAGAGTCACAAGAGTTAAGCTATTAAAACATAAATTTTATACAATGTAAGTTTACACTGAAATTCAGTAATATCTGCAAACATATGAGAAGTAGTGCATTTCTTTCTGTGCAGCTGTAGGTTCAGAAAATTTCACCGATTTGCAAAATTTGTTAGAAATGTTAATTCTGATTTTAAAAAAATGAATCCTTACATTTATTTTAAAATTCTGTAGCATCAAATTTCACATTTAAAAACTTGAAAATTCTGTTCTAAGTGGGGTGGGGTGGGGGGAGGGGGGCATTTGCTCAACCAATGAATTTCGGAATGGAGTAGTACATTTCTATATTCTAAATCAACTTCTTCCAAAAATTGTGTAAATTTTCAAGAGATGGTGATTGTTTTCCTCCACCTATTACTTTTGCTTTACATTGCCTTTTTGTGGACAGCACTCTGAGGCTTTTCTCAATTTGTGCTTCTTGGTGAACAGTAAAATAAAAAGTTAAACAATTTGTTCTATTTCTTTTGACTAAGGAAGCAAAGTTCGCTGCACACTGTAGCTATTGTGCCGCTGGTACAAATTGCAGAGTATTTTCTAAAACTACCAGTTTTGTGAACACTCCTTTTAACTGCACTAAAAGTATCCAAACATGATATTCTGGAAGCAAAGTGAATACCTCTTCATCTTAAAAGGTTGTCCAATCTTAGGCAAATAAAAGTAGAAAACCAAGATATGTTTGATCAGCACTCTCTTCTGCATACCAAAAGTAATACTGAAAGTTTGCAGTTAAATTGTTTAATATATTTTTAATGTTATCATTCATATAAAGAATTTGATTTTTTAGTGATATGTGTCAAAGCATCATAGTGACAGAACATTTTTGCCATTTCTGTTGCACATTCTCTCACGAGTATGCCACCGCTGTAGCAATTGTGATTGTCTGAAAATTTGAAGCATACCATACAAGATACAGCTAAACTCTTTTCTTAAGGATTTACTGGTTCAGACAACTCCTGTATTTGTTTTTTTAACTTGTTCACTAAAGCTCATCGTTTATAATGTGAGTAATACCCATGTGTTGCTTCGCCATTGCTTTGAGTAAATAATCAGAGAGATGCTGCCTCCCTTGATCGCTTACAGACAAGCGAACTGTAGTCTGCAGAGAAGCTGTGATGGCACGATGCAAGTAGAGTTTGAGGGGAAAGCACTTGGTAGAGGGGAAAGTCTCGCAAGACATGCTTCGCCATAATTATATCATAACCTAGACAAGAGAGAAATTTTTCAACACATGTGAAAAATAAACACAGGTTTACACCCAAACAGGAGGAGCATTTGTTATAAATTCAAATTCTACGACACAAATTAAGAGCAATGTGTCTGAAAGTGACATTTCAGTGAGCTTTCTGGTTGTCTTATGATGGCCATTAAATATTAAGGATGTGGGTAGTTTCATGTAAACACTAAAAACTGGTGCAATTAGGGATGGTGTTGTTGCTGTGCCAGTAATAGTTGAAGGTAAGATATTTAGATGCTGCACTGAGTGGGGTAACACAGTGGTTATCACACTGTGGACTCTCAAAATTATCGTGTGGGCTGTGATTTAGGTTTTCCGGGAGTTCCCTAAATTACTCGGTTCTTTTGAAAGGGTATAGCTGGTTTCCTTTGCTATCCCACCTTGATCCAACCTTGTGCTCCTTCTCTTAATGACCTCGACACTAATGGGATGTTAAACACTTATCTTTCTTTCTTTCTTACTTACTTACTTACTTTAGTTACCACAATCAGACCAGAATCTAGATGTAGGTACAAAAGTACAAATTGTTATTCCCTAAACTCACACATTTATTGTGTTAATGATCAGCAGTATGGAAATATTTTTTGGCTTTGCCAACAGAATTTCAGCAGTAATAGTGTGTTGACTTAATAAATGTGCAACAAAGTTTATGTGTTATGTTTCAGAGTTTATTTAGTGTGCATCACACAGGATTCTTATGATATACTTTTTCTAGTTTAGCTTGCATTATTAGGTTAGCGGCATCTTCAGCTTCTCAAACAGTGTACTGTGATATTTCATCTGACTCTTACTGGCTTAATATTTTGAATTTTGATATTAGTTTTTAACTTACATATCTTATGTCGGAATGTATCATTTGCATATTTATTCATATTTCTTTCCTCTTAACCAGCTTATTCACTGTGCCTCATGTTGCGAGCCATACCACAGATTCTGCCTGGAAGACGGCCTTCGTGATCCAAACATAAAAGCGTTTGGTGGCACCTCACTGTCAAACTGGGTGTGTCAACGCTGCACGGTGTGTTCTGTGTGTGGTAATGGGCAAGGACAGCAGCTCAGCTGTCAACGTTGCCATCGCACTTACCATACAGATTGCCTGAGTGGTCGACGACTCCACAGTGCTGATAGGCCATGGGTAAGTACTATTGTATATACATACATACAAAACTTGCTGGTACAAATGAATATTAAACTTTAGGACCTTACACACTTCTGTTTAGCATTTGCCAGTAAATTTAGACTGTGCAAGTTAAAGGCGAGTTGGTAGTGGTGGTGGTGGAGGGAAAATGTGAGAAGGAACTATAAAGTGAAACTCAGAAACTTAAAAAAACATTTAATTTGTCTGAATAAAATAAACACTGGTTAGATAACTAGTAGGATGTGTATTTCAGGCAAGTTAAAACTTCAATTTGGAAGAAAATGAAACTTTTTGTTGTCTTGAGGTTGAAGCACTTCTGTCTATGTTTGCTTACAAACTAATTTGGTGTTGGAAGGGGTTCTCCATGAGGTAAACATTTTTTTTTCTTCTATTACCAAAGCAGCAGCATCCGTGGGCTCTTATTCTCTTTCTTGTTACCATGTGCTGTGGTTTTCTTGGTTTTTTATGTTTTGCATTATGGTTTTCCTTTCACAGTCTCTCATTTTTTTCTGGGTTTCCCTGTTGCCTTCATTGTGAAAAACTGCACTATTTAACTTTTACTGTCACTGTTTACAGACTGTGGACCCCCTCCAAAAACGAATTTGTATTGTCATTTTATGGTAAATATAGAAGGTTTTAGGTAAAAGCACACAACGAGCAAGTAATGGCATTGACAAGTGAATGTAGAGGTAATTTACAAGACATAGAAACTGTATCAAGGAAGAACTGAAGGGAGAAATGTACAAAAAATACTTGAGATAGTGATTACTTCTGAATATTGACAAATAGTTATTCCGTTGAAACACACATTATTTGAGGTACAAGATATGTTCACTGGCCAGGATTTTAAAATTGTTGGTTTACACATAAGATACTCTCTTTGATGTTAATAGTGATTTGCAGCCATTTGGAACTGGAACCATTCACACTATTTCTTTGTTGATAGGCAGAGACTAAGGAGTAGTTTGTACAACCATTATGAATTACAATTACCTTACTTTGAGCTCTTATTTTTGGAAGTGACAACAACTGAGGACCCAGCGCATTATGCAATACATTTAATGCACTATGGGTTCTACACGTGTTCCTGTACACACACATTTTCCCGCAACCCAATCCACTTGGGCTGTGCTTAGCCATAGTTAGTGGCAGGGCACTGCCAAATTGAGCATCAAAACAGACTATGAACGTGGGACTGTACACCTTAACACTTCCATCAGCAGTATAGGTATTCTCAGAAACTATAAGATTAGCTGGGCCAGCCCATTTACCTATTGTGCTACTATAGCATCATTGATGGGAGGGTTCTCGTAGTTATTGGGAACATCATTCTTAGCAGAAAAGGATGAAAGAGAACTACCTACCTACTAATTGTCTTAGCTTTGGCATCTTGTAGAGAGCTGTGCTTCCATTGCGACTGTGATAGCTGTTATTTTAAGGTATCTTGATTTTCATAACAGAATTTCACACTTTCAGAATTTTTATTATTTTTAGATGTGAGCTTTATATCTGTGACCATATCTTCTTTCTCATTGTCCCTAGATAATAAATGTCTGCACATACACTACAGTGATTCTTCTAAAAAAAATTCAAGGAAAGAGAAATCAATTGCTAGAAAGAGCTTTTTGCACATACCTTTGTGAGACAAAAGACCTGCTGTAGGCATGCTGAAACAAAGACTTACGCAGGTACCGACTGCCAACTACCGACTGATAGTCAGTTGTATATATCAAAACATGGACTACTTGAATGTTCTAGAAACTGTATTGTTAAAATTAATGATTATAGTGACATTCGGCTTGGGTATTATTAACAATTTTATGTTAACTTATGTTTCTTCTCTCTTGTAAAAATCAAAAGTATAAAATAATTGTAAAAGTTATTTTATAAAGTTGTAAAATAGAAATTTTGGGTTTACAAAATATGTGCCACATTTAAAGGGCAGTATTTAACTGCACGGCACAATTTAAAGATCTCCTTTTTATATCACATCACAGTGCGTAAGCGTGAAGCTTGGCTGAAAGTTGCCTATGGCCTTCCTCTGTAATGGTGCAAAATGTGGCGCTCTGTGACGTCACCTTCAGGCTCATTGACAGTTCTAACTGCATGGTGTTGACAAATGTGGGGGGAAAAAGGCCAGAACTCAGAAGTTCATGTAAGGTGTAAGTTGGGTTAATGATCCTCTTGCCCACATTTCACACTTTCTTTTGACGCTTCTGCAATGAAGATTAGAAGTGCGATTCCTAGTGTTTAAAACATGACATTTTCATATGAGTGGCCGAGGAAAGCATTTCACACACACCACTGCTCAGAATTGACCTGAAAAGGCTTCAGGGGATGGTATAAAAGGTGTCAAAGAAACCATCTCTTCCTCTGGGGCATTGATTCCCACATGTTTTACAGTCAAAAACGACAGTTCGCAGTGTGATGAGCAACAGGACAATGTCCATGACAACGTTTTGTACTGCTGACACCTCCTGGATGGTTCAACACTTCTTTGCTTTGGAGTGTCATGAGACGGCAATCAATTTTTGCTGTTGAGTACAGGGCAGAACCGCTAGAGACCATTCATTCCTGTTTGACAAAATGTGAATGTCATCCAAAGCAGCAAAGGATGTTTATACTTTTTCAGTCCTCATGTATCACACCTTTCTATGTCATGATCATGGGAGGGGGGGGGGGGGGAGGGGGACACGGACATTGTTACATGTTTGAATAAAATGGCAGGTTGTCCCTCTACACTCCACACCTTCAGTTTGGCGACAGCCTCGGTGCCTGTGGTATAGGCAACCCTTTTGACACAATTATATCTCAAATGTGGCCAGCAAATGCCAGTGCAGTGGTGTAGTGCAACTCACCTATTTGGTTTTGATGGACAAGGAAATCATTTTCATCGCAAAGAAAGATACACATTCCTATTTCAATAATTTATTTATTGGTTACAATGAATATTCAGAAACAGGTGATACCAACTCTGGTAGTAATAACAGCTTGGCATCGGCGACAACCACTGTGGGTCACAGAATTGATGCAGTCATGGGGGATGTTGGTCCAGATGTTTTGTAAGGCATTGGTCAATTTCCCACTTTTTCCTAGTTGGAGATGCATGTGCCTTAGCCTTCATTTCATGTATTCCCACACACTTTCAATTGGATTTAAGTCGGGGCGGATGGCCACTCCAACCCGAATGACGTATGGCTCCTCTGTCTCGTCCCGCTAGCGCTCTACACTCAGTGCTGGAGGTGGTTCAGCAAAAAGGGCATTTTCTCGTCACGTTTGGTGCCTCCGCAAACTGTGATAGGCCTGCCATGAATTGCAGTGTGTTGGGAAATGACATTCGACTGATTTCTTGCTTCCTCATCATGATTGCCAAACATCGGTCCTGCAGTCATGACCTTCTGTGGAGAAATGTGACTCACCCATGAATAGCATCTAATGCCTCAACGCTCCATACGCCACTGAATGTGTTGTTTGGCAAACTCCAACCTGACCAGGACATCACATTGTAAGGCCTGTCTCCTGATAACATTGCCGCACTCTGGACACCACATGCCGAGGGACGCCAAACATGTCCGCAATATAACACTGTAACCTACCATCTCCAGACAGTGCAACAGCTTGGATAAGTCCAACTGAAGAAAGTTGTCTCCATAACACATTTCTGTAAAACACAATAAACATTTGTGTACTTTGTGTTGAAGTGAGCCAGAGTGTAAGGAACACTTTTAACATTTTTTTATTCCCAGATTACATTTTTTTATTCCCAGATTTCATACAATGCACTGAAAAGAATCATTTTTGTCCATCAAAGCAAAATAGCTTGGTTGCACACTTCTCTGCACTATCATTTGCTGGCTGCATACGAATTGTTATGTTTGTGGAAAGTGTTACCTATACTGCTAGTGCTTTGGTATCACTAAATGGCCTCTCACCACACAGGTACATGTTAAATGTGGTCAGTGGTACACATGTAGCACGAAGGCTGTTGCCGAACTGGGGGATTATAGGGGGACCGTTTGCCATTTTATTCAACCATATAACAATGTCAGAGCCCCCGTCCCCCAAGTCTGTGATCATGCTACATGCCACAGGAACGTGAGGGCTGAAAAACAATAAACATCCTTTGCTGCTCCAGATCACATTCAAATTTTGTCGAATTATTTTGAATGGTCCGTAATGGTTCTTTCTACCCAGTACACCAGGGCCGGCAAGAAATTCTGCACACATGGGGAGCTGCTGCACATGTGTGACTTCCTGGCCACAGTGTGTACACTTACCATATGTGTAAACAAGGAAACAGAACTATACCCGCTAATTCAGTATGTGTGTCTAAACACGGATGTCACTGGTTCACTTTCCCCACTAGCTGGGATACACTGTACCTAGGGCTCTCTCATGCTCCTTTCGCAGTGTGCAAAGCTGTTGTGGGAAGGTACTGTGTTATTCCATCACCCTGTCAACAAACGACATGGTTAAAATAAAAAGTGCAGAAATATGCTGGATTTGTTTTATGCCCATGTTAGGTACCTAAATACCCTTCATTTCACCGATATCACATGTTCGGCTCAGTAATTAAAGAATAATTTTTAAGCATGTAAGTATGAACAACTGGTTCAATACCAAATTTTTCAGATGACAATGTTCGCCTCTGTAATATGGAACAGGATGAGACACAATTAGTAAATAAAAGTTTTAAATTGGACAAAAGAAAGAAGTCCAAAACGTATATATCATTGGTGATGAGAAACTATAAAGTTAATACAATGAAATTTTCACTCTACAGCGGAGTGTGCCCTGATATGAAACTTCCTGGCAGATTAAAACTGTGTGCCGCACTGAGACTCGAACTTGGGACCTTTGGCTTTGGCGGGCAAGTGGTCTACCAACTGAGCTACTCGAGCACGACTCACGCCCCGTCCTCACAGCTTTAATTCTGCCTGTACCTTGTCTCCTACCTTCCAAACTTCACAGAAGCTCTTCTGCGTACCTTGCAGAACTAGCACTCCTGAAAGAAAGGATATTGCGGAGACATGGCTTAGCCACAGCCTGGGGGATGTTTCTAGAATGAAACTTCCTGGCAGATTAAAACTGTGTGCCGGACCGAGACTCAAACTCGGGACCTTCGCCTTTTGCGGGCAAGTGCTCTACCAATTGAGCTACCCAAGCACGAATGATGCCCTGTCCTCACAGCTTTACTTCTGCCAGTACCTTGTCTCTGCTGTAGAGTGAAAATTTCATTCTAGAAACATCACCCTGGCTGTGGCTAAGCCACGTCTCCGCAATATCCTTTTTTTTCCCATTAGTTCTAATTCTGCAACGTTCGCAGAAGAGCTTCTGTAAATTTTGGAAGGTAGGAGACGAGGTACTGGCAGAAGTAAAGCTGTGAGGACGGGGCGTGAGTCGTGCTTTTGTAGCTCAGTTGGTAGAGCACTTGCCTGCGAAAGGCAAAGGTTCCGAGTTCAAGTCTCGGTCCGGCACACAGTTCTAATCTGCCAGGAAGTTTTAAAAAAGTTAATATCAGGCACAAAAGCACAATACAATGATAAATTCAAGGAGTTACGAAGATTTCTGTCAGTAATACTCGACCGAAACGTTGATTTATTCATTACAGAGAAAAGTCTTTCACACATGCATAGGTTGAAACCAGACATGGACATAACTCTCATGGCTTCATGAGACGGGCATGGGAATTCTTGCTGTGGAAAGTTTTCATATAATTCTTTTGTACTTTGTGTTGCAAAGAACTTGTCCTTCAGCCGTGTATTACACTGCAGGTCGATCAGTTCCATCTGTAGATGATTCGGAGCACCTTCAACTCATGCTGTAAATGGCTGTGCAAAGCAACAAATGGTAGGAGACACACTTGTAACGTCCACAAATTGTGCTTAAAATTGCTTCTTAATTTTTATAATTATTGACACACATTCTTGAAATGCAGCACTTTCATATACCAAACCAAGGGTAGGGAAACTTTAAGTGTTTTCAGACAATAGTTGGATCTCCCAAAGAACAAGCTGCCTATCAAAAGTATTTACTTGTTCCAAAATGTCAGAAATTAAAATTATTTTCACTTGCAAACTGACACCCAGGCTGTTCATGCGAGATGTAATGTCCGTGAGAAGTGTGAGATCTGATATCCAGCAAGGATCTTCCAATTTTGCTTCACTCTTTCCTGTCTCGTGTAAGAAATGTACTAGACCAAACATAAATAAAAAAAATCTTCCCAGCATTTCACTTCGGCTGACCCAGTGTCCTTTGTTGTAGTAAAGTATGTCACTGTACTCCTCTTCTAATTCCTCCAAGAACTGCCGAAACTGGCAATGTATAAGCCCACATGTTTTCAGATAGTTTATAGTGTGTGTAATAA
Source organism: Schistocerca gregaria (assembly GCF_023897955.1). Classification (NCBI taxonomy): domain Eukaryota; kingdom Metazoa; phylum Arthropoda; class Insecta; order Orthoptera; family Acrididae; genus Schistocerca; species Schistocerca gregaria. The sequence goes on from NC_064931.1 coordinate 209,930,736, forward strand.
TTCGCGTGATGTTTTCTAACATTACTGATTTTGCACAAAACGGCTCTCTATGTAGAATGCACTGAATTCCATACAACATCTCGTTTGTGTGCATTCTATCTTTTTGCGTATCAAGTCTATGAGCCCTCTCTGATGGCATCACATTGCTGGTGCTCCATCCGTGATCACTGATATTAAGAGATTCCAATCCGTACCGACACCATTGATCGTTTGGTTGACAGCTGCTAGGAAATCCACATCTGTCGTAGGCACTTTGAAAGGCAGTAACAAGGGGACCTCCTGGTCTTGGAAATTCAGTTCAGGATGAGACTTCACAGGTTGGTAGTGCACCTCAGGGGTGTCCACTCATAGAGGTCTTAAAGCGTGCTTTCAAGAAAAAAAAATTTAAAAAAGAAAGGGGTGGGGGGAGTGGATCGAAAGTTTTAGGCGTAACTCATACGCACCTCATATATGGTAAGAAGTTGCATTCTAGCATATGGATAAAATATCCATGCTAGAAAGGCATACGGACAATCTGGGTGTGATCCTACCTACCTGCTGATACAATTCAGTTTATTTTTTAATTGTTTTAAAAATTATAACAACTTTTAAATGAAGTTAATGACCGAAAGTGTTATCAATTAAATCATAAACAATTTTATTTATCTTATGAAATGACTGTCTCAGCTACTTAAAATGTGAATTACACTTATCAATATTTTCTTTTTGAAAAGTTAAATAATTTCAAATGCATTTTTAATGGAGGTAAATTAATTACTACTGTCACAAAATGTTTTACAGTGGCATGGTCATATGTCAATTTTGTATTTTATTTCCAAGCATCAGAATGATAATTGGCAGAAAAACAGTGAAAACAAAAAATATTTTCGCATTTTGCACAATTTATGAAGGACGATTGTTTACAGGAACAAAGGTTTTTTTAAAGGTTTGTTGAAAAACATACTTTGTTGACATTCATCAGAACTGCTGTTTCATAAGAAACCCTGGAAGCATACCAGTCATATCGGATCATTTCCCTTAAAATTGGCAGTGTCCGCTGAAGATGGATGGACTATTGATGGTATTTTTATACAGTCTTCACGAGAGTTTGTCAGTTTATGTCTCTACTATTATCGATACAATAAGGGCAATTTTGTATATGCTTCATCAATTTTTTTTATTGTCTATAAAAATAGACATCAATGGTTGAATAAGTGGAGTACCTATCGGAGGAGTCACTTTAATTGTACATGTTGATTATTTCTCATCATCCTGAAGGATTTCATCGTATAATCGTCCACCCCAAGAGTCAATAATTAACAGAAACTGTTCTTGACCCACATAAAGACTTCAAACACTGGTTGAGAAAGTCAGTATACCTCTCTGTTGTTAGCTTCCCAGATTTTCCTGTTTTCTAACTCGGGGGCCAAAGTTACCAGTTGCCTTTTGTGAACACACACACACACACACACACACACACACACACACACACACACTTTAGGTAGGATTAGGTAGGATATTTTCAGACATATTGAGAGCATATAGAGCAGAGTATGTACGCATCACTTTATTCATGCCATGTCTTTTGGTGAAAATAGTTTGTACACAGACTAATACTGACTTCTGGAAAGAAAGAACAAACAAAATCGAAGAATTTTGTTAGAGAATCATAAAAACAGAGAGAGCAAAATCCTGTCTGGTTCGTGTTGATAAAAAAATCTTTATTGAAACCTGGTATTAGTTTTAACATCTGGGTTCGAAAAGCATGTGCCGCAGCCAAAGTTTCTTCGATCATCGCTGTGTTGTTTTTTCTTGAAACAAATCTTGTCACTTTTTGCTGACAAATTCCATATTTATTTTTGAACATATGAACCCAGTTGTCAGAAGCTTTAAATTCAAAATCTGTAAACTGTTGTGCTGCTACTAAAGACCACTGTTGTAAATTTCGTGTAAACATTTACTGATAATTGTCTATGGCTTCAACAAAAAATGATGGTATGTCCAGGAACTGATTGCTGCATACTTATCAAATTGATAGCCCCCTTTTTTGTGTCTTCTTCCCATTGGGGTAAATATTCTTTCTTTCTTAACTGGCTGCATTTTTTTTTGTAATATTTGTAGTTTGCACCTGGGCTGAGGCTTTGTGAGGATCTACTTCTCTTTCCTTTTCTTCTGTTTCGTATTCATCGGATAACTTGTGGTTTTCGTACTTTTCAAATGGTTCACATTCACAGTTTTCATTTTTGTGAGCAAGTTCATCAGCAGTCACAAGCATTTTTTCAGCCAACATGTCCATAGTAAGTCTATAAATTTCTTCACTCATTAACATTGCTTCACGAGAAATTGTTGTTCAAGATTCTGATGCAGTCAAATTATTTGCAGCAAGCTAGCTTTTGTAATAAATAACTACATCTTTTACATCATCCTTATCACTTCACTGTAAAGTCAGGAATGAAGTGGTACTGTAGCAGGTAAGGTCCATTGCTCGATTAGTTCAGTGCAAGCCTTCACATTTCCTGACTGTCTGCCTGTTTCTATATACAATAGGGCAACAGCTGTACTTTGCTTTTCCATGAACACACCTGTTCCTCAAATTTACAATGAATATTTATAACCTTTCCACAGCTTACAATATCACCAAATTTTATTATAATATTATAATGACAGTACTTAACATTTTTAATTTACCTCGATTAAAAATGCAGTTGAAATGATTCAACCTTTTAAAAAGAAAGTATTGAAGAGTGTGATCCACATTTTAAGTAGCTACTGACAGCCATTTCAAAAACAAAATAAAATTATTTGTGATGTAATTGATAATACTGTAGGTCATTAACTTTATGTAAAAGTTGTTATAATTTGTAAAACAATTAAGGAAGCAAAGTAAAATCGAGCCTCCAGGTAGGATCGAACCCAGATCGGTCATATGATATTCTAGCACACTACTGACTGAGCTATTTCACCTGTATGCTGGAATGCTACTTCTGACCAGATATGAGATGCATATGGAACTATGTTTAAAACTTGGGAGTCCTTTTTCTCAGAATTTTCTAAATAGTGTGCTTTCAGTCTTCTATGAGTGGGCACACTTGAGGTGTGCCACCAACTTGCAAAGTCACATCCCAAACTGAATTTCCGAGATTGGAAGGTCCCCTGGTAAGTCCATACATCCTCTGTTACATGTAGAGCGTTATACACATCTGATACGTATATTACTACCTGAGCTTTATTTGTAAGATCTGTTGCTTCATCAAGTCCAACTAATGAAGCAACAAAGCCCCTAGTGAGCCATAATACTTATGGCCCGTGTCACTGTTTCGAAAAACCAATTTCTTAAAACCTGCTGATGTTCGTGGACACAAAAGTTCTGCAGCATCAAGGAGACAGTCTTTTACAAACTCCCCTTTTCAAAGCGGTTTCCTGGATCTTGCAATTTTTAATGCAATTTTGAGACTTGCTTGCAATGCAGATGTACTGTGATAGTCATTCTGGATAATTGAAAACAGTATGTTGTACAGTAAAATACACTGAAGAGCCAAAGAAACTTGTGCACCTGCCTGATATCATGTAGGGCCCCTGCGAACATGCAAAAGTGCCGCAGCACGATGTGGCATGGACTTGACTAATGTCTGAAGTAGTGCTGGAGGGGATTGACACCATGAAACCTGCAGGGCTGTCCATAAATTTGTAAGACAATGAGAGAGTGGAGATCTCTTCTGAACAGCATGTTGCAAGGCATCCCAGACATGCTCAATAATGTTCATGCCTGACTGACAATTGGGTCCATGGATCCATGAGGTTGCCTCCATACCCTTAAACATCCATCCACTTGATACACTTTGAAATGAGACTCGTCCAACAAGTCAACATGTTTCCAGTCATCAACAGACCAATGTTGATTTTGATGAGCCCAGACGAGGCGTGAAGCTGTATCATGCAGTCATCAAGGTTATATGAGTGGACCATCGGCTCTGAAAGCTCGTATCGATGATGTTTCGTTGAATGGTTCGCTTCCTGACGCTTGAAGATGGCCCAGAATTGAAATCTGCAGCAATTTGCAGAATGGTTGCATTTCTGTAATGTTGAACAATTATCTTCAGTTGTTGTTGAACCCATTCTTGCAGGATCTTTTTCCAGCCCCAGTGATATCGGAGATTTGATGTTTTACCGGACTGCTGATATTTACAGACAATCATGAAATGGTTGTCTGCGAAAACCCCCGCTTCATCGCTACCTCGGAGATGTGTCCCATCGCTCGTGCACCAACTATAACACCATGTTCAAACTCACTTAAATCTTGATAAAGTACTATTGTAGCAGCAGTAACCGATCTAACAGTTTTGCTACACACTTGTTCTATATAGGCATTGCCGCCCACAGCGCTGTATTCTACCTGTTTATATATCTCTGCATTTGAATACGAATGCTTATACCAGTTGCTTGGTCTCTTCAGTATAGTTTACTAATTACATTTTTTACCTTCCTTTCATTAACACAATATCACAAAAGCCAGTTTTCGATAAGTTAATAACATTTTAATTAATCAACAGAAAATGAAAATATTTTATTTTTCGATACATGTCATGTGAAGAAACATTCCACATGGGAAAAATATATTAAAAAAAGATGTTGTGACGTACCAAACAGGAAAGTGCTGGTAGATAGACACAATAAAACACACACACACACACACACACACACAAATGTCAAGCTTTCACAACCCACGGTTGCTTCATCAGGAAAGAGGGGAGGAGAGGGAAAGACAAAAGGATGTGGTTTTTAAGGGAGAGGGTAAGGAATCATTCCAATCCCGGGAGCGGAAAGACTTACCTTAGGGGGAAAAAGGGATAGGTATACACTTGTGCACGTGCGCGCTCGCACACACACACACACACACACACACACACACACACCTGCACATATACAGACACAAGCAGACATATGTAAAGGCAAAGAGTTTGGGCAGATATGTTAGTTGAGGCGGAAGTACAGAGGCAAAGATGTTGTTAAGTGTCAAGTGATGAACGAGGGGCGGCAAGTTGAAATTAGCGGAGGATGAGGCCAGGTGGGTAACGGGAGGAGAGGATATATTGTAGGGCAAGTTCCCATCTCTGGAGTTCTGATAGGTTGGTGCCAGTGGGAAGTATCCAGATAACCTGGACGGTGTAACACTGTGCCAAGATGTGCTGTCCGTGCACCGAGGCATGTTTAGCCACATGGTGATCCTCATTACCAACAAACACTGTCTGCCTGTGACCGTTCATGCAGATGGACAGTTTTTTGCTGGTCGTTCCCAAATAGAAGGCTTCACAGTGCAGGCAGGTCAGTTGGTAAATCAAGTGGGTGCTTTCACAGGTGGCTCTGCCTTTGATCGTGTACACCTTCCAGGTTACAGGACTGGAGTAGATTGTGGTGGGAGGGTGCATGGGACAGGTTTTACACCGGGGGCGGTTACAATGGTAGGAGCCAGAGGGTAGGGAAGGTGGTTTGGGGATTTCGTAGGGATAAACCAAGAGGTTATGAAGGCATGGCGGACGGCAGAAAGACACTCTTGGTGGAATGGGGAGGATTTCATGATGGATCTCATTTTGGGGCAGGATTTGCTGAAGTTGTATCTTTGCTGGAGAGCCACATTCAGAGTCTGATCCAGTCCCGGAAAGTATCCTGTCATAAGTGGGGCACTTTTGGGGTTTTTCTGTGGGAGGTTCTCGGTTTGAGGGGATGAGGAAGTGACTCTGGTTATTTGCTTCTGTACCAAGGGATTCGGGACTGGAGCAGATTCGTTTGCCACGAAGACCTAAGCTGTAGGGAAGGGACCGTATGATATGGAATGGGTGGCAGCTGTCATAATGGAGGTACTGTTGCTTGTTGGTGGGTTTGATGTGGACGGATGTGTGAAGCTGGCCATTGGACAGATGGAGGTCAACGCCAAGGAAAGTGGCATGGGATTTGGAGTAGGACCAGGTGAAACTGATGGAACCAAAGGAGTTGAGGGTGGGGAGGAAATTCTGGAGTTCTTCTTCACTTTGAGTCCAGATCATGAAGATGTCATCAATAAATCTGTACCATACTTTGGGTTGGCAGGCCTGGGTAACCAAGAAGGCTTCCTCTAAGCGACCCATAAATAGGTTGGCGTACGAGGGGGCCATCCTGGTACCCATGGCTGTTCCCTTTAATTGTTAGTATGTCTGGCGTTCAAAAGTGAAGAAGTTGTGAGCTAGGATGAAGCTGGCCATGGTAATGAGGAAAGAGATTTTAGGTAGGGTGGCAGGTGATCGGCGTGAAAGGAAGTGCTCCATCGCAGTGAGGCTCTGGACGTGTGAGATATTTATGTATAGGGAAGTGGCATCAATGATTACAAGGATGGTTTCCGGGGGTAACAGATTGGGTAAGGATTCCAGGCATTTGAGAAAGTGGTTGGTGTCTTTGATGAAGGTTGGGAGACTGCATGTAATGGGTTGAAGGTGTTGATATACGTAGGCAGAGATACGTTCTGTGGGGGCTTGGTAACCAGCTACAAAGGGGCGGCCGGGATGTTTGGGTTTGTGAATTTTAGGAAGTAGGTAGAAGGTAGGAGTGCGGGGTGTCGGCGGGGTCCGGAGGTTGATGGAGTCGGGTGAAAGGTTTTGTAGGGGGCCTAAGGTTATGAGGATTCCTTGAAGCTCTGCCTGGACATCAGGAATGAGATTACTTTGGCAAACTTTGTATGTAGTGTTGTCTGAAAGCTGACGCAGTCCCTCTGCCACATACTCCTGGCAATCAAGTACCACGGTCGTGGAACCCTTGTCAGCCGGAAGAATGACGATGGATCGGTCAGCTTTCAGATCACGGATAGCCTGGGCTTCAGCTGTGGTGATGTTGGGAGTAGGATCAAGGTTTTTCAAGAAAGATTGAGAGGCAAGGCTGGAAGTGTGAAATTCCTGAAAGGGTGATTTTGAGGAAGAGGAGGTGGGTCCCGCTGGGATGGAGGACGGAACTGTTCCAGGCAGGGTTCAATTTGGATAGTGTCTTACCCCTAAGGTAAGTCTTTCTGCTCCCGGGATTGGAATGACTCCTTACCCTCTCACTTAAAACCCACATCCTTTCGTCTTTCCCTCTCCTTCCCTCTTTCCTGATGAAGCAACCGTGGGTTGCGAAAGCTTGATATTTGTGTGTGTGTGTGTGTGTGTTTTTTTTTTTTTTTTTTTTTATTGTGTCTATCTACCAGCGCTTTCGCGTTTGTGTGTGTGTGTGTGTGTGTGTGTGTGTGTGTGTGTGTGTGTGAGAGAGAGAGAGAGAGAGAGAGAGAGAGAGAGAGAGGGGGGGGGGGGATATAATTTCCGGCATACTTTGAAATATTAATATTACACATTCGCACTTCTCCTGTACAATTTGAGATGAAATCGGCCTATAAAAATTTCTGTAATAGTTTCATGCAATATTAGTGGAAACATGTTACTAAGTTACTTTGGCAGTCTTTCTATTTTAGAAGATTTTATGTTGAGATTTCTTTTTCTTTTTTTCGAAATGTGTAGTTCTCAGTGTACTGTGCAAAAAATGCCACCCTTCCTCCCTGGTGCCAACATTGAAGTATGAAGGAAGTGGTGTTATGGTATGGGTATGTTTTTTGCGGTTAAGATGTGGTCACATATTGTGCTTAAAAAAATGCTAAATGCGGAAGGATATGAACTCATTTTATAGCATTTTATTTTGCGTATAGTGGAGGAACAGTACGGAGACTATAACTGTTTGCATTAGCATGGCAATGCACGTGGTGATAAGCAGCATCTTTGAGGCAATAGTTTGTGGCCATAGTTTGTGGCCAATAACATTCCAGTAATGGACTGGCCTTTCCCAGAGACACAACCTGAACACAACAGAACACCTTCGGGATGAGTTAGAACTCCATACCTGAGCATCCAGCATCACTGCCTTCTATGGTTTCAGCTCTTGGGAAAGAATGACCTGGCATTCCTCCACAGATATTGAGACACATAATAGAAAGTGTCCCCAGCAGAGTTCAAGTCGTCATAAAGGCGAAGGGTGGATGCACTCCACATTCGTGTCTACTAATAGGTGTCCACATACTTTTGATCAGATAGTGTAGATAAAATACACAGAAATACCATACTTGTAATCACAGTCTTCACTTATGTCCCTGTTAACTTCACGGCTGGTGTTTGTTTCATCACTCCCAGTATTTACATCACACTCCCCCCTGAGTATGATGAACATTTCTCGGAAATTAAATGGACGTGCCTGACAATCATAATGGAAAAAGGAACAAATTGAGCCAACTCATAAATTACAAACTTAGTCTGTGGGATACCTGACGTTTAATGAACATTGATGTTTAAATAAGAGTTGTTTGGTGAAAGTGGCTCTTCATTAGGAAAGTTGGCTCTCTTCTGCTATTCTCGCTGTGAATTTTTAGATTTTGGAGTATGGGAGAGAACAATTCTCCACACTTTTCAAGAAAAGCTCTTGCGTTGTAGACGTCTTTCTTTTCCAGTATCGCTCAGAAATATGAAGAACAGTCGTACATACCTTCGCCATTTTATCAAAAACTTTGAGAAGTCTTAAGTGAATGGCAGTTTTGAAAACCTCTTTCTCTATATAACATTCTTCTGCAGTTAATAAAAACTGCAATCTTATCCTTTAAGATAGTTCTCTTCATTTTTAAAGCTCAAAATGTACCATTGGCATTCAAAATGTCATAATTCTCACAGTATTAAGGGAGGATGGTCATTGTATCTGTGACATTTATCACCCTATACTGTTGCTGTTCAATTAAAAAATTGTTATAATTTGGTTTAAACAACTCTTAAGCTGTTTGAGCGTCATTGTTCTAAACATCCACATACACTGCTCACATGACCTTCTGAGCAAAACAACTCAAAAGAGTATAGAGAGTACATAAGGCGCTTATGTTCTAGATATTTCATGAAAATACATTTGCTCCAATCCTGCTATGTAGTAAAGTGATTAGTGTAGTCGTTAGGTCAGTTCACAAATGTCCATTCTTCTTGGTGATGAAGGCAATGCCACTATGTTTTACTGATTGATGTGTACATAAAAATGGTGTACAGGGCATGTGCTTCATCAACATAATGTAAAACTGAGGAGTTACATAGTCAGGGTGCATAGGAACTCCAGCTGCAAACCACAGGATATATCCATCTGTTTGAAGCCACATAGCTCTGTGCCTTCTGATTATTATGGCCTTTGCAAGGGTCACAGAGTCGTGCAAAAACAGTTGAAGATAGAATGAGGCAAGCTTAGTGGATTAAAGAATACTTACGCTACAGTAGGTGTATTGAAGTGTTATTAGACTAAGAACAACAAACATGTTAAGAAGAAAGGGAAATGCAGACATCATGCTTAGAGTTACTCTTAAACACACTCCTTTTAGACCAAAAATGAGCAACCAAATTCAGTCTATAATGTTCACCACATATTTAACCAAATTGTTGAGGCCTTTTGTTGGAAAGTGCACACACAGTTTTAGCCTTTCCACTGCTTTTATTCGTAAATAAAACACTTAGCTGTAACAGATCAAGTTTGTTAGTTAGCTTTAATGTGTTTCCTTGTGTGCTAGAATATGGCTTCTTGACTCTTGGTCAGTGATTGGTAACTGCATGGATATAATCTCATAATTTAAGCACACACTAACCTCCACATATTTCTTACTAACATATATTTTGAAAAAAGAGACTGTTACCATGGGTAGCCCTCATTCACTTCTGATTGATACCATCTATGATGAGCAATCACCTCGACCATTATGCTGTCTGATTACGATTCTGTTCGCACATACCCTGTGGAAGAAGTGCTGGCTGTAGTGTTCAGAAGTAATATTAGGCAATGTCAGTGACAATAAAAATTGGAGTCAGGTATGGAGACTCACTCAGATAGTCTAATGATTAAAGTGACTTTTTGCAATAAGCGAGAGATTTAAATTTGAGTCCTAGTGTACCTCACACTATCCTTTATCTCAACATAGTCATTCTATTTCAGGTTCAGCAATAAGGAATGGTTTTCACTTGACATCATTTCATCTGAGTCCATATTCATTAATTTCAATTGACGTTGGTAAATTGAATTCAGTTGATATTGTTCAGTTGGAATATTAAGCTTACCATGGAATATAGAGTTGGAATAATAGAAATAATAGAAAAATAATAGAATAGTTGGAATAATAGAGTTGGAATAATAGAGTTCTGGTATTTTTGGAGTTATTCATTTTGGGAGAGGAAGATTTGTAGACAGGACATTCTGTTTACCACAAGCTTGTCCGTATGGACTTGCAATTCCAGACATTGAACCACTGCTATGTTCTGCAGCCTACAAGCACCCTTAAAATTTTATTTCCCAGTATACCATCTGTATTATTAAGCAATAACGGGTATATGTAATGCCAGAACTCTAGAAAGACTGAGGGAAGATGAAGAGGCTACTGGTGTTCTCCAGTTGATAGCTCTTCTATTATTAGTGAAAACTAGTTCTTAAAAAATAATCATAATCATGAAGAACTGTGTTGTGAAAGTTATCCCTCCACACTGTCCAAAACAGTCAATCTTCTGAGAAATGTAGCGCACAATCTACAAACACAAATTTGGGAATCTTTAAAATTCTGTTGGAGTATGGTAAGTGTCATATAGATCAAGTGATAAAGGTTAAAGAATGGTGCACTGAACATCAGCAAAAACACCCAACTTCTTCATATAAATAAATCATTGATGGTATAGTCTTATAATTTCTGCTGGCCACTGAATGAATTGTGAAAATTCAGATCTGGGCCACAGCTGCCTCTTTTTGAGCTTTTGCGCTCAATTAACTGGTGGAAATATGTTAGATACACTGCAAATAAAGTAGAATGATAGATTCCATTTAGACAGATTCTAGAATCTTTCTCTATCTTGTTTCCGCTATCACAGCAGTTTTTAAGAAGAGGCTTTGCTGTGTTTACGTTCTGAAGTCTGCTACCATTTTTACAATGTTCCACCTGACTCATAACCTATTCAGACTTGTAGATGTTGTAAAGTGACTCTGTGCTGGTATGTACGAGTTGCAAAAATTGATATTTGGTGAATTTTTATTAAGCTGCGTCAGTTATGTTGTCTGAGATGCCCACGTGTTGACATATCGAAGACTAAATAGGTTCAAATCTCCATTCAGTCACCAGCTCACTTCAGCAGTAGCTGGAAGACTTCAGTTGGAAATTTGGAGGAGGAAGAAGAAGAAGAAGAAGAAGAAGAAGAAGAAGAAGAAATGATAACCCAGATGTGTGCATGCCTGCAAATGGAAAATGGTTGAGGGTCTCTGGAATGCAATCACATTTCTCACATCGTGTAACTGAAATCTTTGCTATTCCTTTCATACTGAGACAGGGCTGTGTGTACATTGTATGTTCAGTATGGACTAGGCATCATTGCAGGTTCAGTAGTGCACACTTTGTATTTGCATTCAGAGGCCGAGGTCAATGTGCAATCAAAAACCTAACAGACTTCCAGAGAGGGCAGATTGAGGGGGCCCGATTAACTGGATCATCAGTAACCAAGACAGCCAACTTATTGAATGTTTCTACGGTCATGACAGCTTGCACAAATCGTGGAAAGACATTATCGTGTAAACGTAATAGTGGGCGCAAATAGAAACTAAATGACAGAGATCGACATACACTAACAAAAATTGTGTCAAAACAACACAAAAGTATGGCGGTCATAGTTACTACAGAGCTCAATAGCCACCTTAGAGAACTGTATACAGCAAATATTAATGGATGAGCTGCTATACCAAAACCATTAATGATGACAACCAATGCAAAGAAGTATAAAACATGGTATCAGGAATGCAAATCCTGGATGGCTGATCAATGGAAACACGTCATATGGCCTGACGAGTCAACCTTTTCGTCATTTCCAACACTGGGCCAGGTTTACGTCTGGAGAATGCCAAAAGAAACCTACAATCCTGATTAGTTGATTCCAACATTTAGGAATGGAGGTGGAAGTGTGATGGTGTGGACAGCTATATTACGGTATCCTGCTGACACAGGCATTAGTCTCAAAGGTCACATTACAGCCAGCGATTATGTGAACATGTTAGGTGATCAGGTGCACCCCATGTTTCAAATGTTATTTCCCAACAATGATGACATATTTCAGGATGATGCACCCTTTCACACAGCCAGGACGGAACAATCATGGTATGAGTAGCATGCAATTGAACCACAGCGTCTTCCCTGGCCAGCACGGTCCCAGGACTTCAACGTTATTGAACCCTTGTGGGCGGTATTGGAGTATGGATCCCCCAGGGGCTCAGCATTCACTTACTGAGTACGGGCTTGGCGACCCTGGGGTCCTGAGCTGGGGACTGGTCTGCGCCGCCGGTGTCCTGTCACCGTAACCCCCGGACATGCTTCAGCGACCACTGTACGGCGCGGCAGTGAAATGTTGTGTGCTGCGGGGAATGGTAATCTTGACTTGACCGCCTGGATTGTGAGGAAGGCCAACCTCTATAAAAACCCCTCAATCTTTTGGTGTGCTCCGCGCCTAGAAGATGCATGGCTGTTGGGGTGAAACAGTCGCAAGCGGGCAACCTCTGGGGCACCTGCCCCACCCCAGTTGTATAAGGCTTACTCAGACTCGCGGGGCTCTGTCTGAGCGGACTTTTAGTTCTCTAGCTGCTCGTGGGACCGCAATGGACCCTTCGACCTCTACATTTCCCCCTACCAGTGGCTTGGATGGGCCGCTGGTAGGAAAACACACCCCATCGAAAAAGCGGATACGCGCTGCGAGTCCTCCAGCGCCTGGTGTTGCTAGAGATTTAACAGAATGTAGTAACGGAGCACATGCTGATAATCAGAATGTGTTTTTGATTATTAAAAGGAAGGAGGGTAGCTTTGAGAGGGTTTCTCCCTTTTACATCCACAAGGGTCTTGAGGGAATTGCAGGAACACTGAAATCTGTAAAGCGACTGCGCAATGGGACTCTGTTAGTTGAAACTTCTAGTTCCCATCAAGTCGCTGCCCTTCGGAAAACAAACCTGTCTAGGAGAGTACGCTGTCGAGACCGAGCTCCACTTCACTTTGAATTATAGTAAGGGTGTTGTGACGTGTAGGGACTTGGTGGATATCCCCATAGACGTGTTAAAATCTGAGTGGGCTGACGAAGGAATTGTTGATGTGCAGCATATTATGAAACGAGTCAGTGGGGACCTCGTCAAATCTGACTCGTTTATTCTCACGTTCAGTTGCCCGAGACTCCCAGAGCATGTTAAAGCGGGGTTCTTACGTTTGCCCGTACGGCTATATTTCCCCAACCCAATGCGCTGTTTTAAATGTCAGCGCTTTGGGCATACTACGTTGAGGTGCAATGGGATAGCCACTTGTGGTAAATGTGTTCAGCCTGCCCATGACGGAGCCGATTGTTCATCGCCTGTGAAGTGCGTGAATTGCTCTGGAAGTCACCCTGTCTGGAGTCGGATCTGCCCCATCTATCTCGAAGAACGGAAGGTACAGGAGATTAAAACATCTAAGCGCATCCCCTATGGTGAGGCCAAGAAGCTCTTTAAGACCATGCAACCTCCTGTGTTTTCAACATCTTTCGCTTCCGCTCTCAAAAAACCGGTACAACTGGCCACTGTTGCTACGTAAACGGAGGTTGCTAGTGTTAGCACTAATACCTGCACTTGCCAGTGCACTTGTGCTGCTGCGGTTGTTTTGCAATCTGCGGCTCTCCCCGCTACATCGGACAAGGCTGTGGTTGCTGACATTGAGGTACTTCCGGCCTCTCCCCATATGATGCCTTCTGCCCAGGTGAATCAACCTCCAACTGTTTACAAGGCTCTGCATTCCAAGCCCCCCAAGACAAAGCCTCAGAAGATGAAGGTTCTGCCACCTGAGGAGACTAGTCAGCGTCGGTCCGATGACGAGGCCATCGTACTGTCTGACATCTTCCGTGGGTCGTCATCGGAGCTTATGGACATTGATGTCGACGGGGGGCGATCTTCTCGCCCCAGGAATAAATCTCCGGCCAGTACGGTCTCTCCTCCAAAGCACAGAGGCAGGGTGAAAGTTCAGCCACCCTGATCACTGGCTCCCATAATACAGTGGAACCTGAATGGGTTCAGGACGCATGTGGCCGAATTACAACTCCTTATACGAGAGTGCCCCTTGTGCTTATGTCTCCAAGAGCCACATTTTCGGGCCACTGATTCTCTTTCTTTACGGGGCTATACCGTATATCGAAAAGATGATCTGACGGGGCAAAGGGCAAAGGGTGGTGTTGCGGTTTTTGTCCGTGACATGCACCCCTCATCTGAGCTCCCTCTCGTCACCGACTTGCAAGCAGTTGCAGTTGACATTCTTGTGGGTCGGAGGCTCACAGTCTGTTCAGTTTATTTACCACCTCCGGATGCGATAGACTCTGAGGCTCTCACGGACCTTATTAGCCAACTCCCCAGCCTATTTCTTCTTCTGGGGGACTTCAATGCTCATAATGTCTTATGGGGCTCTCCGACTACTTGCCCCAGGGGTCGCATTCTGGAAAGCGTCATGATGTCTGAAGAACTGTGCCTCCTCAACTCTGGTGCTCCCACTCATTTCTGTACTGCTTCCGGGTCGTCATCGGCTATTGACCTTTCCTTTTGCTCTCCAGCACTCGCGGATTCTGCTCTGTGGGAGGCTGCAGCTGACCTCCATTCTAGTGACCACTTTCCCCTTTGGATTCACCTCCTGGATGAGGCTGTGGCATTACCAGTGCCGCCCCGGTGGCATCTCTGCAGAGCTGACTGGACACTTTTCAGCCAACTGGCTGTTTTGGAACACCGTGCCAGCGTCCACGAATGGGTAGACCATGTTACAGCCGTGATCTCCCATGCTGCTGAATTGTCAATCCCACGGTCATCCGGTCATCCCAAGAGGCGTCCTGTCCCTTGGTGGACCACTGAGTGCCGCGCAGCCATCCGCGCCCGCCGTGCAGCACTGCGCCGCTTCAAGTGCCGTCCCTCAGCTGACAATCTTGCGGCCTTTCGGGTAGCAAGGGCCAGAGCGCGGCGAGTGATTAAAGAGAGCAAACGACGGTCATGGCAATCGTTCTTGAACTCCATCTCTCGCTCCACTAGTTCTACGAAAGTATGGGAAGCCATCAGGTGGATTTCCGGGAAACAGCCAGCTCCCTGTCATGGCATTGCTGCATCAGGGATGTCTCCTCATGGCGCCGAGAGACATTGCCCAGACACTGGCCATGCATTTTGCGGACTCTACCGCCACTATTAACTGTGATCCAGATTTCTGCCGCTACCACACTGCCATCGAAAGGGGTCACTTGGACTTCCGGTCTCTAAATTCTGAACCCTATAACTGCCCCTTCACAATGTGGGAACTGGATTCTGCGCTGTCTGTGGGTCATGATACGGCGCCTGGTCATGATCAAATCCGGTACAGCATGCTGCGGCACCTGTTGCTGCCATCCAAGGAAGTTCTCCTGAACTGTTTCAATATGATATGGTTATCCGGCACGTACCCTGACTCGTGGAGGGAGGCGATTTTGATTCCCCTCCTCAAATCAGGGAAGGACCGAACGCTTCCCAGTAGTTATCGGAGTATTGCTTTGACGAGCTGTGTTGGGTAGACGTTGGAACGCATGGTCAACTGCCGCCTCGTTTGGCTGCTCGAGACCAGGCAGCTCCTTAGCCCTTCTCAGTGTGGCTTTCGGATATGTCGTTCCACTATAGACAACTTGACCCTGCTTGAGGCCGCCATCCAGCAGGCCTTTCTACGTAACCAGCATTGTCTAGGGGTCTTCTTTGACATTAATAATGCGTATGACACTACTTGGTGCCACCTTATCCTCAATCAATTCCATGAGTGGGGCTTTCGTGGCCGTCTCCCCATCTTCATTCGGTCCTTTCTTTCTCACCGCCTCTTTCGGTATCGGGTTGGTAATGTGCTATCGGATTTGTACGTGCAGGAGAATGGTGTTCCTCAGGGCAGCGTTTTAAGTGTCACCCTCTTTGCCGTCGCTATTAACAGTATCACGTCCACTATCCGGAGTCCTGCCCAATGCTCCTTGTTTGTGGACGATTTTGCTGTTTTCTGTTCTTCCTCCAGTCTTGTCACTGCTAGTCGACAGTTGCAGCTTACGATAAAGCGCTTAGAGGCATGGACTGCAAAGACGGGTTTTACCTTTTCTGCAGACACATCTGTGTGTGTTCATTTTAATCGTTCTCAGCGTCTTTTTACCTCCCCTGAATTGCGTCTGAGGGACACCGTTCTTCCTTTTAGAGACACTGTGAGGTTCCTGGGCCTCACTTTTGATTCAAAGTTGTCGTGGTTGCCTCACCTTAAAGACCTTAAGGTTCGGGCCCTGAAGGCACTGAATATTTTGAAGTGTCTGAGCTATCGGTCCTGGGGAGCAGATCGGGCGCGTCTGCTGCAGTTTTATAGGGCTTTCGTCCGATCGCGTCTTGACTATTCTTGCACCGTGTATGGGTCAGCAAGGCCTTCGTATCTGAAGATCCTTGACGCAGTACACCATGAGGGTCTCAGGCTGGCCACTGGTGCCTTCCGTACCAGTCCCATCCCCAGCCTGTGTGCTGAGGCAGGGGAACCGGCGCTCGCCATCCGGCGGAAACTCCTCATGGTGCGACGGGTGTGTCATTTCCTTGCCTGTCCTACCTCCCCTGTGTACCCTACCGTTGCCCGACCGCCTATGGAACGTCTCTTTTCCAGTCGTCCCAGGGCAACGAGACCATTTGGGATTCGTGCCAAGCATTTGATTGAGTTCCTTGGTGTGGAGCGTGTGGCCCCCCAATGACAAGGTTTTACTCGCCTGCCTCCCTGGTTGCTCCAGAGGCCCAGCATCCTTCTAGACTTGTCGGAGAACTGGAGGAACTGCACTCCAGCGTTTGTTTTTACCTCCTTATTTTACGATATTTTAAACCAGCATCCGGACCATGTACCTGTATTCACAGATGGCTCTAAACAGGGGGACTCTGTTGGTTGTGCTGTTGTTTTCCCTGATCGAGTCGTCAAGTTACGGCTTCCTGCGTCGTTTACCATCCTCGATGCCGAATTGTTTGCAATCTCGCGGGCATTGGAGCAGATGAGATGTGTTCCCAGTCTTAAGTTCCTCGTCTGTTCTGACTCCCTGGGTGCCCTTCAGACCATGCAACACTTGTACCCAGCGGATGCGGTTGTCCAGAACATCCATGATGCCCTACTCCACCTGCAACGACAGGGGAAGGAGGTTTCTTTCTGCTGGGTGCCGGGGCACGTGGGTATTAGGGGAAACGAACTGGCGGATGTGTCTGCCAAAGATGAATGTACCCTCCTTCACGTTGTTGAATGTGCCGTCCCCCTCCATGCTGTAACCTCCCTTTTGCGTTTTCGTGTTATGCATCAATGGGAAGAGGAGTGGCTGGCAGTTTCTGACAATAAGCTGCGTCTGGTAAAGGTCACTACGCAACCATGGCGTGCGTCCTGCCAGGCATACAGGCGGGATGAGGTTCTCCTCACTTGCCTCCGCATTGGGCACAGTCCCTTAACGCATGGTTTTTTACTCCGGCGGGAGGACCCCCAATCTGCAGTGCTTGTGGCGTCCAGATTACTGTCCGCCACATTTTACTTGACTGTCTTTTATTCTCTGACCAGAGGGCGGTGGTTTCCTTGCCACCGGATTTGCCCTCTATTTTGCAAGACGACGCAGCGACTGTGGTTAAGGTCTTGCTGTTTTGTGTCCTGTCCAATCTGTTGCCTCGGATTTTAGGGAGAGGGTTTTAATGTGCTGCTGGGTGACTGGCTCACCCAGGTTTTAGGTAAGAGGTCCGCCAGTCACGATTACCTTCTTGTTTCCCTTCGGTATCTGTTCTCTTTTCCTTGTGTTTCCTTTCATTTTTAGTGTGTTTCTTCTCCTCTTGTTTTGCCTCTGTATGTGAGCATTTGGAACTGCGTCAGGCCTGTGTCTTTTAGCCGTTCTCCTTGTTCGGTGTCCGTCTTAGTCCCTTCACCTCGTGTGTTCCTGTTTCTATGCGTTTGGGCGCTGATGACCACGCTGTTTAGCGCCCGTAAACCTCAAACACACACACACTGGAGTATGGAGCAGATTTCCGACTCCCTCATCACTACAGGAGTTAGAAGAGGTTCTGATCGAAGATTGGTATAACATTCCACTGGAGATTATGTGATCGTTATATGCCAGTATTGCAAGAAGCGTCACAGCTGTATTACAGGCAAATGGGGTTCCAACTGTCATTTCCCGTGTCGGGTGGAGGCAAGGGCATATCAGCTCCAGTAGCAGCATACCTGGTAGAGCATGACCAGACTTCAAGTTAGCTTATTTTCCTCCAGAAATATATTCATTACGTACTACCCTGTGTACAGAAAATGGAGGTACAATTATATCGATTATCTTCCAAATTGTGTGATGCATAGAATGCAACATGTATTCCCAGAAAAGAATTGTTTTTCCAGCGTAGTCGTGCTTTATATTAAGAGAATAAATGAGCAACTCTCACAGTTAGCAGTTCAATTCCTTTGTCAAGTGCCATTGCTGTGTAACTGTTAAAAATTTCGGAAGACATAATTTACATTCTGTGTAGTGAATGGAAGCTTGACATGATTAGGAATAAATGCTAGTTAAAATGGACAAATCGGAGAAAGAGTCAAGTAGTATGTGACAGAAGCTTCATGGCATATCAACAGTGTTTACTGGAACAGGACTCAAACATGGAATCTTTTTTTAATGTCCTAGGTTTGTGTCTTGGTATGGCACACAGTGCCAGGAAGTTTCAAATCAGCACACAATGTGCTATTGCGTGAAAATTCATTTTGGAAAATGTGTGTGATACAGTAATCCTTCAGGGGGCTGCACATCGATTACAAGTGTTGGGTAAAAATTGTGCTATAATATGAAGCAGTTTATGGCATAATGATGTAAGCCAGGTGTGGATGAAAATGAGTTAAGCACCATGTTATGTAGTGAACACTGCACTTATTTGCATGGCATAGTGATATATGTCTTTACATGCACAATAGCATCACAGATGGCAGAACAAACTCTATTTCGAAATGGTTTGTATGATAAATGTTATGGCAAAATGAAGTAAGTCTCACTTGCAAAACGATTCCATGAAACAAAATGAGACATTCTGTTTACGTGTTACTGCAAAGTGAAGTAAGTGTGACTGGTACCACAATGCCATAAAACAAAATTAGATTTTCTGTTTCACCACCAGAAGTTTTCCTTTCTTTATTATTATTTTGCAGAAAAGTTTGTTTTATTTTAACAGTATAAAAACTGTTTTCAGCTAAGTTTTGTATTATAACGTTGTCTAAACCCTTTTCAGAAAAGTTTTGTATGATAATATTGTCTAGACCATTTTCAGACAAGTATTATATTATTATATTTTTTGTCTAAACTGTTAGCTTTATTATTTGGCAGTCATTGCTGGTTTTTGAATGAGCTTATGTTTATGGTAATATGAGTAATTTAGAAAGGCTTAGAGAAATCATGAACGAAGAGGAAGAAATATTGGGTTCTGCTTCAGAATATTGTTCATCTGAATGTGAGTACAAAGAGGATAACTAATGCCAAAGGTGTGGAAGAAAATGACAGAGAGAAGATACAAGTCAGGAGATGAAACTGGAAAGAAATCGAGGTGAAGCATATAGTACCAGAAAAGATAAAACAGTTTTTGCTAATATATTTTGTAATTATGGTTGCCACTGTACACTACATTGTGCTTAAAAATAACCAAAGAAGAAAGGAAAGGAATTTTGATAATTTTAGAAAAATGGTATATTTTAACTCTGGAAGTGCCTACCTATGTGAACTAATCAAATCAGAAACGCCTGCAGCAAGTAGACCACTAACTGGATCTTGATCTCCAAATGCACTGTACATTTTCAGAATTATTGTCTGTAAAAAGTGTTTTCTGAGACCTTTTCGAATTTCCAACGGCAGAATGTGTCAATGTACATGAAGAGTATAGCAAGCAGAGAGGTACATTACTGATTAGAGAGGTCGTCATAAACCTTCCAATAAAGCTCCGTAAGGTACAGTTCATCATACTCATTCCCGCATTAAAAGTTTTTCATATTATCAAGTTGCATTATTCTCCATTGAAAAACCCTAACAAACATTACTGAGTCCTGAGTTGAACACCACAGTTGTGTAAAATTTATTATATAGAAAAATTTATTTGAAGATAACATTAAACCAGTGCCAGAGCATTTGTATAGAAAGATTTTCAATCATGATTTCAATCCAAGTTCTCACCCGCCAAGAAGAGAGAAGTGCACATCATGTAATATGTACTAGAAGCAAATGTAAGTTGATGAAGGTGAAAACAAAAAAACAGACAGTAGAAATGCCACATGAATTTCATTTAAGGAGAGCCAAATCTGCATGAAATTCTTTGAAAGTCCATAAGGAATGATCAAAATCAAACTCTGAAATTTTGTACACTTTTACATTAGATTTGGAAAAATCTCTGGCCTTTTCAAGTTAACATGTTCAGTAGCACATTATAAATGCAATGTATATTGTTATAATATTGGCTCTCATGACCTCGGAACATGACTGTTGTCATGTATGTATGGTATGAAACTGTAGCTTTGAAAGGAAAACAGGAAATTTTATTATGCATAGTGCATCACGGAAAAGAATTAGTTTGTGCAAGAAAACACCAAACAGTGTACAGTAATGCCTGCACTGGACAAAATAGAAATTTTAAAATTACACTTTGCTTTTGAAACTTGTGACAGATCACTACTTCAGATGGATGTTCTTGAGCATAATTTTATGACAAGTGGGCATTCGTATCTCCCAAACTCCCAAATGATGCTGATTTTGGATCTGTGGAACTTCAGGCAGAAGGAAAAACTATCTACACACTGTCAGACTGGGGTAAAATCATTGCTCAATCACAAAGAAGGAAGTCATTTGCACTGAGGTGACAGAAGTCATATAGGATACCTCCCAATATCATGTTGGACCTCTTTTTGCTTGGCGCAGTTCAGCAGTTCAACATGGCATGGACTCAACAAGTCCTTGGAAGTCCCCTGCAGAAATATTGAGCCATGCTGCCTCTATAGCCGTCCATTATTGCGAATGTGTTACTGATGCTGGATTTAGTGCATGAACTGACCACTCGATTATGCCCCATAAATGTTTGATGGGGTTCATGTCTGGTAGTGTGAGTGGTCAGATCATTCGCTCGAACTGTGCGGAATGTTCTTCAAGCCAAGCGCAAACAATTGTGGTCTAGTGACATGGCGCATTGTCATCCATAAAAATTCCATTGTTGTTTGGCTGCAAATAGTCTTCCAGAAGCTGAACATAAATAAGTCCAGTCAATGATCGGTTCAGTCGGACCCAGTCCATTCCATGTAAACACAGCCCACAGCATTATGAAGCCACCACCAGTTTGCACAGTGCCTTGTGACAACTTGGGTCCATGGCTTCATGGGGCCTGTGCCTGACTCAAATCCTACCATCAGCTCATATCAACTGAAAATGGGACTCATCTGATCAGGCCATGGATTTCCAGTCATCTAGGGTCCAACCAATATGCCTACGAGCCCTGGAGAGATGCACTGTTGATGTCCTGGTGTTAGCCAAGGCACTCCCATTGGTCATCTGTTGCAATAGCCCATTAACACCAGATTTTGCCACAGTATCCTAATGGGTTTCTGTTGTTATTTCATGCAGTGTTGCTTCTCTGTTTGCACTGACAACTCTACACAAATGCTGCAGCTCTCTGTCGGTAAGTGAAGGCAATCACCCATGGTGTTGTCTGTGCTGAGAGTAATGCCTGAAATTCAATATTCTCCGCACCCTCTTGACACTGTTGATCTCAGAATGTTGAATTCCCTAATAATTTCTGAAATGGAATGTCTCATGTGCCCAACTTCAACTGCCATTCTGTGTTCAAAGTCTGTTAATTCTCATTGTGCATTCATTATCACATCTGAAACCTTTTTACATTAATTACACGAGTAAAAATGACAGATCTGCCAATGCACTGCATTTTTATGCCTTGTATACGTGATACTACTGCCATCTGCATACGTGCATATCACTATCCCATGCCATTTTACACCTCAGTGTAGAGTAGTACAGATGAAGCAAGAAAATTTGTATTGACAGTAGCTTTGCAGAAGGCAGTAGTTAATCCCAATACGAATGAATTGCAGTGTCCAGGTTCTTGGCTACAAATTCAGTGATTGCAGTATAAAAGATTTGAACCTGGGAAAAAAAAATCACAAGACAACTGTGCTAAAAAGGAATTTTACACCATGCATATATATGAAAGGGAAAGAAGGGATGTCTAGTCGAGCTCAACATTATAAAACAGGAACCGCTCTACTGTGAAATACAACCAGCTGGTAATTTGAAGAAAAAGGACATGTTAGCCTTGTTACCATACATCCTTCCTGTTCACCATGTGTTCTTTTATTCCCTGAAAGAAACTATTGAGGGCAAGGATAACTGAATGTATTTTTGTTTTAATTCAGACTGAAATTCATGCAATTTGTACACAATTATGATGTTGATGTTAATATTGCTACATGTAATTGTGCTCAGGTATTGTTAATTCAAAGTGAAATTGTTAGTTCAAAATGAAATTAAATTCATAGACTTTATTAATTATGGTCATAATATTAATATTACTACACTTAATATATGCTCCATTATTAATAATATCCATTAATAGACTCAGTATCCCTATATGCACTTCATTTAGGCTTTCTTACTTTTTCTGTACAATTTTTCACAAAATGTACAATTTCTCAAAATGAGCAGAATTGACTTACATAATTATGCCATATATCCCTTCATATGAACTGCAATAAATGCACGAAATTAGTTGTGAAAAGTTTGTGGTTTAGGTTTAATCCACACAAAGATCTGCAGTGGCGCTAACTATTGTTTTTATGAGTTGTGTGGCTAGTAGTGAAACTTAAATATGGAACAGCTAATGAAGCACACATACTCGATTGTATTGAATTGTAATGTTAGTTGCTACTTTGTTGCACACCTGCCTGCTCTGTAATGGTGGTGATCTTCCTCCAATTGTCTCAAAACACACTCTGCAAAATAAGTGTACATGATTATTTTGAGAACAGGTTGCCTTGAAAATTGTAAACTTTTTACTGTGATTTGAGCAGTTAACTGTCAGTTCACCACCTTCCACAAAAAGCATAATAGAGTTGAATTATGAAGTTCAATTTGTTGCAGGAATACCCAAAAGAAACATCACAAAAGATGATATGAAATTAGGGACAAAACACTATTAGAGTTCCCATTAATACACAAAAAAAACCATAATCTCACCTCTACCATATTTGTAAAGATGGTATAATGTTACTGACACCTAGGATAAATTTGTTTTAGGTATGTTCAACATGTCTCCGATGCAAGAGCTGTGGTACTGAAAATGTGACTAATTTTGTGGGTAACATTCCACTCTGTAAAGCATGCTTTAAACTGCGACAGAAAGGGAACTATTGCCCTTTGTGCCAGCGTTGTTATGAAGATCATGATTATGATACCAAGGTAAGTTCCCTGTCATTAATAATAGCCTGACGTAGCAGTTAACGCTGCTTTCTTTGTGTATGTTACCAAAAAATATCCATAACATATTTTCCTGTAATTGATTACCTTATTTTCCTGTTAAGTGTAGAATACTCAGTTTTTTTGCATTCAACCATTAAATGGTATTTTTCCACTGCATATAAAAGTGTGATCGCTCACAAGCTATTAGTTTCATTCTTGTCTAATTTGTTCTCTTCGCAATTCAATTTGCCATTGTATTGATTGCTGATGGCTGCATTAGATTTTGTATACGAAAGCTTCTTGCTCTGTGCATAAAGTAGGAATGTACAGCTGCTGGCAGCTGCAGTAAGTAAATAGAGTTCTCGGTCTCAATTTTTATTTCAAATAAATATTCTTATGACCAAATAGCAGTCATTATTTCTATATGATTGTGATCTGCCCTGATAGCTGTGTGCGTTAGCATGACGGCACTTCCAGGATTCTGGGAGGTACATCGTGAGCTGGTCGGCATAGATGTGGTTTTTAGGCAGTTTCAAATATCTGACTAGGTGAATACCAGACTGGTACCCATGTCAGTTACATGACTCATAAAAATTTAGAAAAAAACCTTTCACAGACTTTCCTATTGTATAACAATAGATGCAGTCTGGTGAGGTACACAAAATTGTCAGGGGGGGGGGGGGGGGGGGACATTGCCAAATCCAGTAATTGATGTGGTGACCCTGTGAAAATACAGGAAAAAGATTATTTCTTTATGACTTTGGAATCAAAATTTATTTTAATTTTTATTTCCTAATTTTTTAAATCACAGTGTTTTGTGTAAATCCCAGGAGTATAGGCGTGAGATTACCTAACAACTTACTTTTTTTGACAAACACGTTATATTATTATCTAGTAATAACTGTGTCACATTTCTTTTGTAAAGTAACTTGATGTTGTTGTGAACTGCTCTGAAACAAGCAACAGTGCTGTTCAGTGGTATTCTGAATCATCAGAATAGTTATTTCTATAACACTTGGTGAAACATTGATGTTGGACAACAATGAAAAAACCTTTTAATGAAAGTGGCCTATTCGTTAGGTTTTTTTTGTGTTCTGATTACTGATGTGATAATTAAAAGAGGAGAATTATATGCACAATCACAAAATATGTGTGCATTCTTCCACTGTCAGACTGCAATACATGCATGATCAAGTGAAAAATACATTAAAAGAGGCACTATCATTTTTGTTCTCAATTTGTTAATTCACTTCCCTTTTTGCACAGTTAACAGCTAACATTATTTTAAATTTGTCCTGTGGGGTTCCTGCATGTATCAGTCAAAATATTTTTGTAGCAAAAAATGACCCCTCTACATCACAAGAGCTATAGGCACAAATTTGAACAAACATACTTGTGAGTGCCAGATGAAGTTCTTCATTCATACTTCAACCACAAAACACTTCCATCACTAAACAAAAGAATCTGTAGTCTAGGTTCCTGCTTATGACACTGTTCGGTTTGTTCTTTGCCATGTAATCCATGTAAAAAATATTTTATGGTGCCTTTTTGTAATCCAAAAAACTGCCTGCAGCTTAGAATAGAGTGCAAAGTAAGTGGAAGTTCTGAAAAATGTTGGTAGGTGCCACCACAACTAACTTCTGCCATCGAATATACATAGCGCTACACAGGCATGCTTAGCAGGCACAAAGATAAATACTGGCGCCAAAACCTCTACGTCAGTAAATAAATTAAAAGAAAAGGTAGAAGAATGTAAACATAATGCCATGTATTCTTTCGTGTTTGCTGCCTAATGAACTACGAAACTGGAGTGAGACAAGAGCAAATGCGGAAGAATATACATATTATGTCATGTTTATATTCATATTATTCTTATGCTGAATAGTGATACAGTCAGAAATGAAGCACAGCAACTGACTAGATTTTTAAATCTAAAATGAATCCAATTTTTGTACAGAATGTAATGTACTAAAGAGGCGTCTGCAAAGATTTTCAAACGGAGAAAATTTTTCGCTAAACTCTCATTCAGAACATCTATCATACGCAGTCTATTATTTGGTTCCTTGTTATCAAAGAAAGCTGCAGTGTAAGTAACAACAAACAGCAGTCTCTTGACATTATTTTGCTATATATATATATATATATATATATATATATATATATATATATATATATATATATATATATATATATATAGCAAAATAAGAATCAGAATGCGACATTTATGACACAGTACAATAATGAATTTTCAGCTTAGAATGACGTAAACACATATAACAAAGAGAACGGCACTTATCAGATCATAGCAAAATAAGCAATCGATTCAAACCAGACGAAGCATGTGAAAAAGGAAGGGTACGCGTATAAATGCGGATGGAGCGCCTGGCACATAGCAATGGCTACTTGGCAAAGCTTAAGAGTTAAGCTTACGACTCAAACCAAACTATTGTAGCTGTATCTTCATCCATTCGACCTCAATTGTGTCTCATGTTACAATGGACCAACTTTGTTTCGATTTGAAAGTGTGATCTAAAACTTTTCTCCCTCCTGCAACTGTAGCGGTCACGCGGCTCCATACTGAAGCGCCTAGAACCGCTCGGCCACACCAGCCAGCCTGCTGTAAGTGATTCAATGGTTAGAAGATGGGTCAGGCTGTTCAGTGAAGGTCGTGATCAAGTGCACGATGAAGAACGATGATGATAATGATGATGATGAGTGGCTTGTGGGGCGCTCAACAGTGCGGTTATCAATGCCCATACAATGAAGAACGAAGTGGACGCCCGTCTGAGGTTGCTGATGAACTGGTTCACACAATTGAAGAGGAGATTAAGCATAACCAT
The DNA here is from genome assembly GCF_023897955.1 of Schistocerca gregaria. Classification (NCBI taxonomy): domain Eukaryota; kingdom Metazoa; phylum Arthropoda; class Insecta; order Orthoptera; family Acrididae; genus Schistocerca; species Schistocerca gregaria. Next base: position 209,957,098 of record NC_064931.1, read on the forward strand.
AAGTTTACGCATAGTGCCCTTGCTACGGAAGTCCCACAAATGTCACGATCACTAATTCATGAAATTGTTACTGAAAAACTGAAATTTTGAAAACTTTGCTCGTGTTGGGTACCCAAAATTCTTACTGAACAACACAAAAAACAATGGAGGGGAAGTGCACTTCAGTTTTTGCAACACTACAATGAAGAAGGCAATGGTTTTCTTTCTCGGATAGTCACAGGGGAAGAAACTTGGATATTGTACGACACCCCTGAAACAAAACGGCAGTCAGTGGAATGGAGGCACACTTCATCCCCTACGATGGTTAAGCCCAAGCAAATCTTGACACCACGAAAAGGCATGTGCACCGTTTTTTGGGACAGAAAGGGCATTTTGCTGATTGATGTCTTACCACGAAGCCAATCAATCAGTGCACATTGTTACTGCGAGACCATTAAGAAATTGTGCTGCGCAATACAGAACAGGCGCTGAGGATTACTGTCAACAGGTGTTGTTTTTTTCCACGATAATGCCCGACCTCACACAGCGAATTTGACCAAACAACTCTTACAAGAATTTCACTGGAACACATTTGGTCATCCTCCATACAGCCCGTTTGTGTACCAATGTAACGTGATATTATGAGCACCAGTTTGAAGACAGGTAGATATTGATGATAAAAGATATTTTACCAGTCCACTTCCTAATTAGTGAATTTGTCACTGCTACAAAAATCAGTATTTATTATTTGATTTCGTTCTAGAAGGGTTATGTTTGTGTAGAACCGTGTGTGTTGTGCTAATGTCATCTTGCAACATAGTGTTCAGATATTTAACTTTTTGTTATGCTTTATGCTCTGTTCTGTTTGTAATATGTGATACTGTCTTACCCTAGATGATGGAGTGCGTGAAATGCAATTGCTGGGTCCATTCAAGATGTGAAGGACTTTCAGATGAAAAATATCATATACTCAGCTACCTTCCAGATACTGTAGAGTTTATTTGCAGGTAAGTTTGCAATTTGAAATAGTAACGGTAATTCTGTGAAAATTATTTAACGAAAGGACTTGAACTGTTTTGTTTGTGTCTGTGTTTGGTATCTGAAGAAAAAGGAATGCATTTATCTCGTTAAGTTTTGGATTGAAGACATGGAAAATTTGCTTTATCATAGCAATCTCTCTCTCTCTCTCTCTCTCTCTCTCTCTCTCTCTCTCTCTCTCTCTCTCACACACACACACACACACACACACACACACACAACCTTATTTATTTATTTATTTTTTCCCCTACTCAATTTGTCGTTACTGATTGGTATGGTCAAGCAAATTCTCATTGTCTTCAATCCATGCACACGCGACATTTCAGTCCAGTAATGGTCTCACTTTTCATCACCATTTTCGGCAAATTTTGGATCTCACTATACAGTTTTGTGTTGGGCATTTTTCCTAGGAATTTATGGAAGGGAAGTCCATACATACTCAACTGTACCAGCTTTCTTCCTTAAAGAAGGATTCTTAGTGTCCAAATATATTGATCTTCTGTTAGCACTCAATGAAATTATCACAATTGGAGACTTATTCTTCATTACCAGGTAATATTGATGTCCACTGTGATTTTTAGGTCTTTTTGATCATTTTTACTTTGCATATAGTTGTGATATTGCTACATATCATTCCCTCATGAAAATTTCTCAATATTGTCTTTGTCTGGTTGTGTTTCTTCCAAGTGCAGTGCTTTATTCTGTTTCATTCGTGAATATTTTTCTGTAGGATCTCGCTTTGCTACTGGATAATGGAGTGTGAAATGTGTAGTAGCTGATTCCATTCAATTTGTCACAGGGTTATTGCTTTTATGGTAATTTTTCATACATTTTGAAAATAATTAGGCCCATGGTGCTTCCTCATGTGCAGTGTTAGATTTTAAAAACATCACTATGTACTGTTGTCCACTTAGTGCTTTGCGTCTAAGGAAAGTTTGTCCATGTGCTTTTTCATTTTCGTGATTTTGGCTGTACAAAATACAAACAAAATTACAATGTTTTTTCAGTTTCACAAGTATACTAGGGACCAGAAAATTCTCATTTGTGATAAATGTGAATTTAGATGCAAATTTTACCTCAAAATGTGAACTTAACTAATAAATGCTATTTCACAGCAGATTGTATCTAGATGCACTATTTTATCAGAAGTAGATTGAAATAGCTTTATTTTCTGCATGTAAATATATAAAAAAGTAAAAAACAATTGGTTACTGTTATTGCACAACATACAGTGAATCTCTATTTGAAAGGAGAATGTGCATAAAAACATATTTTCAAAATAACTAAACACACCGTGGCACAAATACAGCGACATCAGTGTGCTTGCTCTCATAAATTACGCTCTGGTGCCACGTCAGCCATTAGCAGAGTGATTGAATTGTGTCTCTGCGGTACATGCCTTATTTCAAGTTGTATTTAAAAATCAAAACAGATATGGTTAATCATAGTGGCTCCACCTCTCAGGGACTTGTGAGGAGTTGTACTAATTTTAGTAATTCACGTGGAAACAACTTTAGCTTATTGGACACTTAAAATTATCGTTACATCACAAACAGAGACAGCAGTGAAGATCCGCGATATCTTTCAAAATATTCCGTGTGGAGCTATTGCAGTTGGGGCCACTAAGACTTTTGCAGACTCTACCATATCTCATGTTTGAGTCATACGTCAGTCTTTTCATTTCAAATGAATTTCATCTGAAGTATTATTTATTTCAACAAAGTATATAGTTTTCATCCAAGAAAGGTACATTTTGGCTTGACACACAGCATCACAGTTGATTTAAAGGATATAAATTTGGTGAAGAGCAATCTATGTATTAAAGACACTAATTTGTATCATCTAGTTTCGATTACTTTTTTAACATTCTAAGCAGTATATTTGTCTACACAGAATGATTTCCAGCACAAGTGATCCATACAAAGTGTGAACTGTAAGTATTGTCATCATTACAGAAAATGTTTCTTCTACAGTATCACCTACATCAGTCAGCGTTGCTCGACAAACAAATTATGGCAGCTGTAATAGGTACCACATGCAAGTAGCTGTGAGCGGTGATATCACAGGCAAGTCGTGCTACAGAGAAGCCCCAAAAAATGTGGCATGCATGAATACAAATTTACAACTCATAGTAGAACACACACACACACACACACACACACACACACACACACACACACACACACTGTCTTTCTCATTTGTAGTAGCATAGGCTCACAGACTGACTGGATACCATCGCCTGTCTACCAAGAAAATTGATTTACGATGAAATGTGAAAGTTAGAAATATATTATTTTTTAAATGCATGATAGATAATTTTATTCAGTACACATTTCAAAGATTGGTCAATCCACTCACACACTTGAGACAAGCTGGCACGCTAACACTTCGTGTAGGTGTTAAGTGCTTAGCTTCTTTTGTTAGCCATTGTGTGTATATATTTTTAAGTCTGTCCTTAAATGTTTTTTTTTAAGCAGACATCTAATGGCTGTTAAATTGATGTCATCCCTCCTGGAATTACAGCAAAATCTGTTCTACTCTCTACTGATTTCCTCTTTACAGCTGGGTAGTATGAATAGCATACGAATCTGGTAACAGCATGTTTGGCAAACCTAGCTAGGCATCAGTACGATGTTGTTATACAAGTTTAATCCACTCTAAACCAAGTCCTCTGTGAACCAGCCATTCATTAGCATCTACCATAACACATTCTGGAAATACCTCGAACTTAGGTAACTTCTTGCGTTTAAAAACATTGAATTGTGGCGGTTTGTGGCCATTGGCTGTGCAGGCAAGCATGACAGATGTACACTGCATTTCACCACCTACAGAGATTATCTTCACATCTTTGTTCTCCAGTTGCTCCTAGGATGTAATTTCTTGGTATATCGAAATATACCAGAGTTTGATCCACATTACCTATCTGACCAAGAAGATAATGGAAGCTCCATATAGGAATACCAACAATGTAGGAACAGATAGATTGCTGTGTACAGTCAACAAAACAGAAACACACACAGTTCATACACACAAGAATGCTCACCTCACACACACGACTGCCATCTGAGGCAGCTTGGGCCAGAATGCCATTAGACTTTGCCTCGAGTCTAAGCCACAGCTACATTTTTGGACACCAAAAATTAGAAATAAGGTCGGCTTGCATTTGGGAAAATACAGTATATAAAGAATGACAACAGATGAGGTGTTATCTTTAAGATACAAACCACTGCACTTCTGCAGTTGGTAGTCACGTGTGCGTGAGGTTTGCTTTCTTGTGTTTATGAACAGTGTGTTTTTCTCGTTTGCTGATGAAGGCTGTGGCCGAAAGCTTTGTGTAAGTGTCTTATATTTGTGCCTTCTGCAACTTAACATGTCTTCTTCATGGAGAGTAGCAATCTGTCTCTTCCTAAATTGTTGACGAGGAAGATAATTATTTTTGGCGCACCTTCTGATTATGAAATGTTGAAATTCAACGAGTTTTTCCTCATAGTTTTCTGGCAGCTTCTGTGCAGTTGAAATGTGCCTACGATGAGAAAATCCTAAATTTTTTATGATACAGGCAACCCAATTGCGGATTCATTTGAAATTAACGATTTTCTGCTATCGAGCAACTCCGTGTAACTTTCACTTGGATAATTTCTGAATTCATGGGTAAGCACATCTGTCAGTGCTACCTAACAGGATCATTCAGCACAACTTCTAATGTATAACACCAGCCATCACTTCTCTTTTCAACTTCACAGTATAGTAAACATCTTTAAACCTGGCACTTTACAAAAGTACGAAAGTAGCCTTAAGCAAGGGGTGAAATCCAAATGTATTGTCTGTAAATGTTGAGCAAGCACTGCTCTCATTCTCCTAGGGGTCAATGGAAAAAACAAAAATGGAGTTAGGGGAGAGGAGGGGGAATGATGCAGTGGGAAAGTTTCACTCATTGCATGCACTGTGTATAACATATGATTCACGTCAGTCATGTGCTATAGTAGAAGTCTCGCATGGAAGTAACAAGGTTATGTAAAAGCTTGTTTATAAGGACCCTCTTGTTCAGATGTGGAAATTATTGGTACTCACGAATATGAAATTAATTTAAGGCAGTGAAACATTTATTATTGTTACATCATGAATATTAACAGCATTAATAAATGGCTAAATGTGCATCAGTGTGTGCCAGCAGCTTCCGAATCCTGGAGCTGTCGAAATGCAAAACTGTGCTTACCATGCTTGCCAACTTCTGCAGGTTTCTTAAAAACATGTTTCATTTGATCGCGCATGGGGAGGGGTTCATTTGTGTATTGCTATAATTATTTGAAAAATTGCTAAATTTAAAGATGAGCTATATTAAATTTGAATTTGCTGCCTGATAAAAAATACTTAGCATTTAATACTCGAAGTACTAAGACAATGGCTTCTGAGGCAAAATAACTGCTTGCAGAGGCTTCTAGCAGCATTTTTCAGAACTTCCTTAGACTTTTCCATTAGTCTGAGCTGCAGATACATTTTTGGACCGTGAAAATTGCCAATAATGTCAGCTTGCATTTGAGTAAATACATTATATAAAAATGACTACAGATGAAGTGTTATCTTTAAGATACAAACCACTGTGTAATTATAAAAGGCCTAGTCAGAATTCAAATGGTTTACACAGCAGACCAAATTAATAAAAATAGTAGGGAAGTAACAGGGCCTTAAAACAGTGTGGGAAAAGATACTTGTCCTTGATTGCTGTGTAAATGTTCATTCCCCCCACCCCTCCCCTATGTGCCAGATTTCAGTCTTGAATTAGTTGGTGACTTACAAGCGAAGAGCCTGTAGCAAGATCAGTTTTGAATTATTTACCTTTGCAGAGGGTTTGTAATTAAATTCAGGGCAAGCATTCTCTTTTTATCATACTTTTCCTCCCCCATACTGCAACCACTTTGAGTTACCATCACGGCATTCTTGGAATCTGAGCTGTTGACAGGGAAGAAATCTGACCTTACCAAATGATACTTCATATGCCCACATGCAAAAGGAACCAGAAGACGCCAGATATTATTGTAAAAATTATGATACTACTTACTCTGTGTAATATTTTTGTTATATCTGGATATGTCTCATAATAATATTATGCCACTATTTATGTGTGGGATATTTTAAAAGATTCTAGAAGAATGGAGTACCTCCCTATCACTATTTGCATTAAATATTACTAGGTAGTAGATACAAAGATTGTACATCTTCATACTGTCATCAGGAATGACTTTTCCATGCTTCTGCTAATCACCAATCCTGTGGCGATAACTTAGTATTGCTGTAAATTTGCAGGGTTTTTCTCATAACCTATACACTTTTGGGGTTGAGAATCTATGCTGTCGAAGATTATTGTAGTTGTCATTTTTGTAAAGCTCTTGTACATACCGTTACATACTGTAGATTATTAATGTGCTAAATTATTAGTACGTGAGGAACTTTATACTTGTCTTTTACCATTTTCATTTTGAACACCGTAGGTGGCTAGAAAGATTACTTTTCCCTCCAACTTTCTTCCTTTGTATAACTTCTTAAAATTCTGCAACGATTTTAAACTAGCCCCTTTGTTCTGTGGTAGTTACGTTTTATTGTTTCATTTTTGTCTGCAGTGATCTATCAAGATATTCTGATTTTTTATTTGTTTCGAAAATATCAGTAATTGTACACTTCAAATTTTGATGGATGGTTTTGGCTACAGAAACCTTTATTGGTTTGCTTCCCTCTCAGCCTAAATTTATGTTTTCTCTATGTAAAAGTTGCTGTTAAATGTGTGTGTAACACATGCGCTTGTGTGAAGGATGTAGGTTGGACTCCCATTGGCTTTCTCCAACCATTTAGTACTTTTAGTCTCCAAGAAAGAAAGAAAGAAGAAAATAAGGTGATAATTTTGGAAGAAGTGTATAATTTGTGATGGGTTTATGTGGTTGATGCTTGAGCATCAGAGAGATGACAAGATAACGTAAATGGCTTACAAAAAGGTGACCTTCAAAATTTTACAATATTTTTCTATCAATGTAGTGCTCACCTTCGTTCATGTGGTTATGAAATTGAGGGGGGGGGGGGGGGGGGGGGCGCTTGCAGTTAAGATGTACCTTACAAGAAGCACCAATTTGCAGAACGGGTAAGGGAGTGCATTTACAAGTGAAACTGGCATGAGGGACCTGTGTGCATCATAAAACACTTTGTGGCTTGCAGAGTATAAAAGCAGTGGCAGATTACAAACTTCATAATTTTTAAAACTTTAGATTGCACAAAGCAGTATACCAATGGCAGTCAGTGAAAACCTCATAAGTCCATCTGTCTGTGAAGACTTGTAATTGCTGTAACCAGTGACTCCATAATCAAAGGAAGATTTGAAAGTGCTCAGCTTTCTCTAATCTGTCAATAACTGGACTTCTACTATACAGTTACACATGTAGCAACTTTCTGTCTTGCTTTACATTATTTTTAAGAAACCATTTTATTTTTTAAGAAACTGTTTTTGCTTCAGTTGTAGAATTTAATAAAATTGACTTATGGGGTTTTCATTGCATACCATTGATATGACAAATGCACATTAGTAAGGAAGAATGAAGCACATTTTACCAATAACTTTCCAAATTTTTGTACACGTTATAAATGGATATAGTCTATTCGACCCTTACACATTGTAAAATGTCCTTTTAACAGCATCTGCCTCCCCTTTTTTCCCCTCCCCCTCCCCTGTAGGTGTATAATTTCCAATATAAAATGAACATTTTTTTAAAAAATTATCCTGGCTGGCTTCTATGCTTCTCACCTTATAGTTATAAACATTGTTCAGTGCTCTCTCTTTTCAAATATTTAATAATCCCTCTTTCTTCCCTACAGGAAGTGTTGTGAGAAGCCTCCTGCTCCATGGTGGTATGCTGTTGAAGAAGAGATGAAAGCAGGATACCTAACTGTGCTGAAGTTACTGAGCAAAAATCGTAAAGCTTATTCAATGCTCAGATGCAGTCCAAAGAAACACTGTGAATACCATCCCAATTTAATAGATGATGATAACATAAATACACATTCGGATCCCACTGCCATTGGAAATATGTGCTTGGGTGAAAAGACTGACTCAAATTGTGAAGACAACACATTTCTAAGTATTACAGATCTGCACGTTGAAAATGTAGAATATAGTGTGGAAGTAAAAACGACGTATGAAGTTGATGATGACAACAATGAATTTTTGGCAGATTCAAAACGTGATAATATCTGTGCCAGAGATCAGAGATTGTCAAATCGTGAATATAATTTGCATAATAGCTGTTCAGAAGAAAAATGTTTTCCTCACTCCCAAGGGCAAAATGTTGTACCATACCTGTCAGAAAACTCTCTTAGACTTTGGCGAGAGAAGTATAACTTAAAAGAATGTTCTGTTCGTGTAAAGGACTGTGTTTCCAAAGACTTGCAAAATTCACTTTTCCCAGTTAAAGTTGATGTTCAGTGTGCTGAATTATCTGATACATCTGCTTTCGATACTACTAAATCGCCTTCCAAAGTGCATCAGGTTTCACTTGCGACACCTACAAGTGATTCTGGCATTAGCAGCACTGATGAAGAATTGAAAATTTGTGGGGGAAATGATGCAGAGGAGCTGAAGGAACATGCATTATCATGTTTGGGTTTTGTAGCTTCCAGCCGTTTGCTGTCATTAGAACAGTGTAGCAGCAGCAGCAGCAGGAGCTTTGAAAATTTTACTGAGGCCAGTTCCAAGAAATTGTGCAGTGACGATGTACCAAAGGATGAGTTCCTTGAATGCAACTGTTTGGAAAATTTGAAACACAAGTCATCCTTAACATTTCTGTCTGTAAAAAATAAAGTAAATTCCAGTGAGTACACATCAGTTCTGCAGTTTCATCAGGAAATGGAAGACATCTTAAATAAATCTCACTGCTCTGATTTACTACAGCTATATTATCATAATATGCAGGAAGTTTTCCCATGGTTTAACCCTAAATTTGCACGTGTTTCAAATAATCCTGTTTCTGAACGTAACTCACAACCAAGTAAGAGGAGAAGAATCATTTCAGAAAAATCTGGCAGTGATGATCATAATAGTTCAATGGAAGTGTCAATATTGGATGATTCTTTTCATGCTGTTCCTGATAAAATGTTAGGGAAATCCTTGGATGATTTCTACAGCGGGTATTCTGTCCAGGATAATAGAGTTTGTGTCCTTTGTAAAGGTGTTGGTGATGGGTTGCCCGCTGAAGAAGGCAGACTTTTGTACTGTGGACAGAATGAATGGGCACACACAAACTGTGCTCTGTGGTCAGCAGAAGTGTTTGAGGAAATTGATGGATCGCTACAGAATGTTCACAGTGCAATGTCTCGAGGCCGTCAGATACGATGTGATCATTGTGGAAAAAGAGGTGCAAGTGTAGGATGTTGCACACGAAATTGTCCAGAAACCTTCCATTTCCCCTGTGCGAGGAAAGTGAATTGCACTTTTATGGATGACAAAAATGTTTTCTGCCCATCGCATGCAAAAGGTGCCACTGGTAAAGTTCTGCACAATGAATCAGATTTTGAAATATGCCGCCCAATTTATGTGGAACTAGACCGTAAAAAGAAGAAGTTTGCTGAACCTAAAAAGGTTAGGTTAATGATTGGTTCACTTTCAGTTGAAAATATAGGAGAATTTGTTAGTGAAGTTTCTGATACTCCAGAGGCTATTATACCAAATGGGTTTTCATGTACAAGATTGTTTTGGTCTTCGATAGAACCGTGGAGAATAGTTCGATATCACATTAAAACTGTGCTATGTAATAAAAACGTACCTCAGTCTCCCGACTGTGGAAAAAACATGACAGTAGATCATAGTCAAGAAAGGCATGTAGTCGAGGAAAAACTAAATGAAATTTCCAAATGGAGACATGAAATTAAAACAAATGACACAAAGAATCTGAAAGATAACTCAAAATTATCTTTTAAAATTAATCAGAAGAAATTTTCCAAATTTAAAAGACGAATTCCGTACCGCAAGTATCAGAATAAGCGAAAGTGTCATTCACTTGATGATAAAATTGTTTATCAGGTTGTCAATTACATGTTAGACATAGTGAGCAGTAAAGATGTTGATGAGAATTCACTTCATGACTCACAAAATGCAGCTGATCTTTTGCCTCCTGAACTAAAAGAAGCTATCTTTGAAGATCTGCCTCACGACCTTATAGATGGCATTTCAATGCAGGATATATTACCTAAGCTGATGATATATGAAGAAATGGGAGCTATGGAGAAAAGTGATGGATTTTATGGGAACGATCCATCAGTGACAGAAAAAGAAATTAGTAGTACAGATGAGGCTAGTCTCGTAAATAGTCACCATATGGGAAACGCCAAAAAAACTGGTTTTCTAGAAGTGAGTGTGCAAGATCAAGATGATTTGTGCCACAAGAGCACTCTTTCAAAGCAAAAGTCTGCAGAGAATGCTGGTTTGAGTAAAAATAAAGTAAAACGAACTAAGAGAATGAAAATGAGAAGAACAAAGCAAAATAATGTTGTCGACATTACATCTGATGAACCTCCTAAAAGACGGAAACGAGCGTGTAGTACGACATGGAATTGTAAACCTGATAGCAACTACTCTTCAGCATACAAAAGACGGAAACTATCTCACACCGTTGGAAGGAGTGTGTGTGAAAATCCGTTTGTTGTTGTTGTTGATTCAGATGCCTCACATACTTTGCAGGAATTGCGCTTGCCAGAATGCGTTCACGTAACACTTTCAAGATCACCGCCGTCGGGTGTTTCATCTACTGCAACTGAGTCACCTGCAGAACTCAAGTGCGGAGTCGATGAGGAGTCGCCGTCGGACAGCAGTAAGGGGAAAGTCACACTCACAAAGGAAGAAGGGAAGGAAAACAAATTCCTACCTTGGAACGGCCGCCCACAAACACGATTCCTCCAGTTAGATGGTACTGTCGATCCCTTAAGTAGCAGTGGCAGTGAAGGTGGTCGATCTCCTCGTTCTGATGATGAAAAGCTGTCAGACTGTGCTTACGAAGCAAGTTCCTCATCACTGAGAAGTTGTGGCCAATGTCAACGTTGCAGTTCAGATTTTAATTCTGGAAGTAATTTTGGAGCTGTTTGTAACTGTAGCTCTAGCTCAAGCCAGGCGCACGGAAAGAGTTGGTACAAGACATATGATACTGAAGAAGAGCCAGTGCGCTGCACTCAGTGTCGCTGTACCTACAGGACAAAGAAAAGTTTTGAGCGCCATTTGTCAACATGCTGCAATGATTTTATGCTTTCGACAAGTGAAAGTGATTCAGAAAATACACGCTCTAGTGAGGAAGAATGCACCAAAAAGCAGCAGTTTGATACAACTGAATCTTGTTGTAATGTAGGTGAAAGTGTTCTGGGAGAGACTGATGCCACAGATTTGTCTATGCGGAGTGAAAGTGTTGAGTGCTCTGCTACACCACCTCAGAACTCACCTGTACTTGAAAGACTGAAATCCAAGTCATCCTCGAAGTTTGAAGTTGAGAGTAATGTGGTCGAGGGGGCGAGTACCCATACGTCGATTGTAGATACTGATCCGCATTATCAACAGCATCTGTGTCAGGGTAACAGCTATATCCAGGTTCAGTCGAGTCAACATTCTAATGCACCAGCAGTAATAATGCAGCAGGTACCATCTCCGAGCGTTGTTCCTACATTTATTGAAGCTTTCCAGCAACAAACAGGACAGAGCTTACAGCTGGTTGCAACTATTGATACACATAGTAATGGGTATAACAAACAACAGTTTGTCAGTGCAAATCCTTTAGTCTCAGGAAATTACCCTGTTCAGGCACCAGAGAGTTTTGTAAGGCTTCCCTTAATGCCAAATGTCCAGTCACCAGCTCCACATTCTGCATTTCTTGGGACAGTACTTCCTCCCACACAGCAAAATGCGGTTCATTGTGTTTCTGCAGAGCAGACAATGATTGGTTGTACGCCATCTTTAGACATGTATGGGACACAGCCAGGAGGAATGTATTTAGCTGGACAGCCTATGTATATTTCAAATTACGAGACAGTAGTCAGTAATACAGTTATGTCTTCAAGCCAACTTGTCTCTGCTGCGCTACCTGGTGTGGTTGCTGCGAGTAGCAGTTTTTCGGCAACTACGACACAAGTGTTTCAGGCTAGCAAATTAGGATCTGTAATTGAATTAACATTAGAACCTGTTGTGGAAGTCCAGCCAAGTTACCTTATTATTAACCAACAAACTCCTATTTCAAATTCTCCTGTTAGAAATACAGAGTATGTAAACTGCCCACCTTCGACTGTCAGCATGCAAGTGCCTTCGTATGATCACTCTTTCTTGCCAGTTCAACAAGTGTGCACAGAAGATCAAGCTGTTCAGTACCCTGAATCATCTAGCACGTGTACATCAGTTACGTTAAAGACAGTTATGAGAAGTGAGAATCGCAGGCGAACAATCCCTGAAGTGACAAAGATTGTGACACCCAAATGTGCGAGCACCAGTGTTGATGTGGCCCCCGAAATGTCTAGTGTTGTGACTCCTAGGTGTGTGAACAGTGGTGGGCATACGTATTTTGAAATGTCAAAGGTCATGACACCCAGATGCGTGAGCAATAATGGTAACCCGAATTCTGAATTTCCAAAGATCATGACGCCTAGACGTGTGAGCAGTAGTGTTGGCACAGATCATGAATTTCCAAAGATCATGACACCTAGACGTGTGAGCAGTAGTGCTAGCACAGATCATGAATTTCCAAAGGTCATGACACCTAGATGTGTGAGCAGTAGTGTTAGCACAGATCATGAATTTCCAAAGATCATGGCACCTAGATGTGTGGGCAGTAGTGTTAGCATAAATCCTGAATTTCCAAAGATCATAACACCTAAATGTGTGAGCACTGGTGTGAACACATCCTTTGATATGTCAAACGATACAAAACCTGAATTTCCAAAGATCATGACACCGAGATGTGCTAGCACGAAACCTGAATTTCCAAAGATCATGACACCAAGATGTGTTAGCACAAATTCTGAATTTCCGAAGATCATTACACCTAGACGTGTGACCAACTTCGGTAACGCCGATTCTGAATTTCCGAACGATTCTGAATTTCCGAAGATCATTACACCTAGACGAGTGAGCAAGTTTGTTAACGCTGATTCTGACTTTCCGAAGATCATGACGCCCAGACGTGTGAGCAACTTTGTTAACGCTGATTCTGACTTTCCGAAGATCATGACGCCCAGACGTGTGAGCAACTTTGGTAACGCTGAATCTGAATTTCCGATCGATCCTGAGTTTCCGAAGATAATGACACCCAGGCGCGTAAGCACTGGTGTCAACACGCCCTATGATAAAACAAAGATCATGAATCCTAGACTTGGTGTCCACACACGTTTTGAAATGGCAAGGATTATAACACCTAGGTGTGTGACCAGTGGTGTTAACACGAGTCCTCCTGCGTCACCTGTCAGAAATGCTTGTGACAAATGTTCAGGCAAGTCACAGTCTGACCGTGAGGACTGCCTTATCCAAGCAGAGCAGCAGCTGTCTGAAAACAGTGGACATCAGATATTCTGCACATGTCTGCAATCTAATACCACTATCCTTACAAAGCGTGCAGAATCAGTGTCAACAAGAAAGAAAAACCAAATTTGCTGTTCATGCGTGTATTGCTATGCATTTGATGTTTGTTGTGCATGTAAGAAGCGCTGTGAGGCAGCAATAGGAGGACAAGTGCTGACGCATGTAGTAACGGAAGACGGGGCTGTCAGTTTGAATCAAAAATCTTCGGATATTCCAGCACATCTGACAAATAATCCTAGCGAATTGTGGGTAATCGATAGAGAACCTGACCACAGTGTAGAAGTTAGCACAGAATATAATGAACCAAAATGTCTTTCTAATTTGCCGAATCGAGCAATTAGCTATAACCACAATCCTTCCTCTAAAGATCAACATTGCAATAATGATACGTCCACTTTCAATACATCAGCACCTACAGTCATCAGTAGACGCCCTGGACACAAAGTAACAGAATCTCCCTGCAGGAGGGAAACACTGTCACATGGAAAATACAAAAGATTGGCTACTAGACAAACCAGTCCAGTTAACGATAATTCAGTTGAAGAGCCAGATAAAGAAGGGAACGGCAGGTCAGTGTTACACATTACTGACGCAATCCCACCCTCTAAAACAGTTGTAAACAGACATAATAATATCAAAGTTAAAGCTAGTAATTTATCTGACAAATTGTCTTCATCAAAACCTATTTTGCAAAAGCAGGGAAAGTTCAGTACATCTCTAACAAATGATGAAAGCCGTATTTTGAAACTGCAGAATGTTAAGTATGTTGATGTCACAGAAAGTGATACCTTTGCAGAAGCTGTACTTGTGAACAGAGGTGAGGAGGAGGAGGATGTAGAGTGTACCTCTGGAATCAGCTTGGACCGTTCTCCAAAAAGAAAGCCTTCATCAGAATGTAACACTTCTGTCAGCAGCCCACAATATGATGAACAGAATGTGGCACGACTGCACACTCAGACAAATTGTCCAGAAGAGAGGAAATCCTTTTTCACATGCAACACTGTTCCACAAGTAAATGCTGATGTGTCTGTATATAGCAGTGACACTGAAAAAGAAAGAGCAGCATCTCCATTGACAAAAGGTGACTGTGATGGCAGTAGCTGTGGCGGCGGCGGCAGCAGTGGTGGCGGCGGTGGCAGAAGTGCTACCAATAACAGGGGCAACTATATGGATGTCAGTGATGAAGATAATGCTGGTGATGCTTATAGCAGATTTGGACCTCCAAGTGACTGTAATATTAGTGGCAGTACCGAGAAAGACAGTAGGCCAGATATACGTGATTTGACTACTGAAAAGAATGTCGATGACACTGGTACTACCGGTTACAATGATGAAGAGGATGACGATACTGAATGTTGTGAAGATGACGACGAGGAGGAAGAGGAAGAAAATGGTGACAATGATTGTGACGAAGGTGACGAGGATGAGAATGAAGATGATAGCGGTGACGAGGATGATAATGGTGGTGATGACAGTAGGGACACGTCTCTAGTATACTGTAATGGAGAAAATTCTGAAGAAAAATCATCTTATATTATGTATGAAATCTGTTCTCAAGATGGTTTTTGCTGCACTTCAAAATCGTTTAGTGAGGCATGGCAGAAAGTGTTTGACGCTGTTCAGAATGCTCGAATTGTGAACAAAATGCCACCACTACCACAGAATCCATTTAGTTTGACGCAGAAAAGTTTACAGATTCTCGGCTTGAAGCATAATGCTGTTAGATATCTTGTTGAACAATTACCAGGAGTTGGTCGATGTGTAAAATACAAACCTCGTTACCACAAACAACGGACATCACGACCAGAGGATGACTTGGACACTTTGCCACCTCCTAATAAAAGTGGATGCATTAGAACTGAACCTTTTAAATCTCGAAGACCTTATGACATGTTCAGTTGGCTGGCCTCCAGCCACAGGAACCCTCCGAAATTTGTTCAACAAAATGACAGCGAGTTAATGAGTAACAGGTAGGTTTTATGGTATATTGTAGTGTCATGCTTTTATGTAATTACTTAAGTAGTAATATGGTATTGAAAAAATCCATTCTTCCTAGGTGGAATAAAAACAACAGAAAGAGTAAAGATAACAACTCACTGTATAAAGTTCTGAGCAATAACGGAGGCACCAATAAGAAAAAAAGAAGGGGGTCATCCATTTGGACCAAGACACCCCCACACCCCCACCCCCCTCCCCTCTCTCTCTCTCTCTCTCTCTCTCTCTCTCTCTCTCTCTCTCTCTCTCTCTCTCTCTCTCTCTCTCTCTCTCTCTCTCTCACACACACACACACACACACACACACACACACACACACACACACACTAGCATTGAAGGTGACATGCCCAAGAACTTAGCTGTATGTTCAGTCGTCTGTATGTGCCTTGGTTATATGGCAAGAGGCTATCTTTACTCTTTCCAATGTTTAAATTCTATTTATTACAAATATGCTGTAATAGTAACTAAGTGTGAATTTATTAATCTATTCTATCTAACCAATTTATAATTTCATGATATCATCTGCTGTTAAATTGGGGGGGGGGGGGGTGTTGAGAGGGGGTTTCGTCACATACACTGTAAAACTACTACTTCTATTAAGCACTAATATAGAAATAATTTTGACAGTTATGATATAATAACCTCTCTATTATTATAACATAGCATGAGCAAACAGTGCATCTGGTACAGAAAAGGAAAAAAATGAAAATTGAATTGAGACCTAACAAGTACCACTGGGATAAAAACACTGTGGGCTTTACAGATGTGTGTTGGTGTGTAAGGCGGCTTGTGCAGAGAAACTGTGAACACTCTCTTGTTATCCTATGATCCGTTTCTTGTTTTCTCTATAAACTGCAGATATGGAAAATTTAGTTCATTTTGAAGCAATGCAGAATACTTATTTCCATTCATAAGGATGCAAATAGTCATCACATTCACAGCGGCTTAGATGTGATAGGTACATAAAAGAAACTGTGAAACTTGACTTTTCTCTTTGGGCCATTCCGTGACAAGTGGTCTAATTTTGGAAGTAGTTCACCCATGAACATCACTGATTTAGCTGAAATTCATTTCCATTCATAAGGATGCAAATAGTCATCACATTCACAGCGGCTTAGATGTGATAGGTACATAAAAGAAACTGTGAAACTTGACTTTTCTCTTTGGGCCATTCCCTGACAAGTGGTCTAATTTTGGAAGTAGTTCACCCATGAACATCACTGATTTAGCTGAAATTTTTGTGTGAACATTCACACATGTTCCCAATGAACACACTTTTGCTAATATAATACTGGCAGAGAGATAGTCATTTATTTGACCCCATAGCACTGCTTTCAACAGAGTATCCCTGACTCTTTGGCAGTTTTGATGCATAGTCTCCAGCAACTTGGCCACCTTGTACAACTTTTTGCACACTCTTAAGCAAAATAATAACACAAATTTTTGATCAGTTTTTGTGTGGATAATGTGAAGCAAAGTAAGCTGGGGAAAAAAAGGACACTTGTGGAGAAATATGAATTTTTGTTTTTTATATCTCTGGATGTAATTATGGAATACGCTTGAAATTTGCACATAATAACTTAGAATATAAAATTTCATTCCCCTACTGCTTTCCAATAGATTACAAACTGAGGAAAACGTTGACATACATTGGAAAAAAAACTGCCAAGAATGGCTTTTTTTAGCCCATTCATCATTAGTTTTTACTCATTGCTGAGTGTTGTGACCTCATTTGCTCATTCATTCTTATGTAGTTGAAACTATAGACAGATGTGTCCTTTCACAGCGATCTTTGGCGTTTCTTAATATGACGTGAAGTGGGAGGCTGGTAATCTTCTTCACTTGATCCAACCATCTGTTCCCTGCTCTCCCACCTGATCTCATGCTGTCAATTTTTTCCTGCACGTTGGTCTTCTCTAAATTATCCCCTTTCCTTCTCAAGATGTACCCAAGGAACTGAAGGTATCTTTGGCTGAGACGAGAAGATAACCTTCTTGTGATTTTAAATTCTTCTATTATTTTGTTCTTTTTTGTGTCCACAATACATGTAGCATTTCCGTCAACACCACATCTCGAAGGCATCAATGCGGTTTTAATCACTACCTTTCACGGTCCGGATCTTGCATCTGTATAAGAATACAGGAAACACCAATGCTGCTACCAAGCACACCTTCATTGTCTTGGATATTGCCCGATTCTGCCATATCTTAGTGAGTTTGACCATTGCGGCTCAGCCAAGAATGATTTGTCTTCTTATCTTTTTATCACACTTTCCTTCTCAAATTGATCAGAGCACCGAGGTATACATAATCACTCACTATCTCCAGATTCCTTAAGCATCCTGTAAGTTGGTTTTGATCGATGCCTTGATGATTTATAACCATTTTTCTTCTTCTTCTTCTTCTTCTTCTTCTTCTTCTTCTTCTTCTTCTTTTCTCCCATGTTTATCTGTAGGTCAAGCTTTAGACTAATATCTCTCACTCCTGATTACCAAGTTCTTTCTCACGTCCTTCTATGAGTGTAGTATCATCTGCAAAGCATAAATTGTTGATATTTCCGCTGCCGATTGAAATCCCAACATCCCAGCCATCCAGCACTCTCCTGGTTACACTCTACATAGATATTGTAGAGCTGAAGTGACAGTATGCAACCTTATCTGACGCTGTGTGTCACATCGAAAAATTTGGAGTATTTACCATCTACTTTTATGGTTGCAGTATGGCTATTATAAAGACCTCTTAGTAAGGATACCAGGTGTTTTGCTACCCCAGACTTGTTGAGCTAGAGCCTATATGCTTGATAATATTGAAATCGGGTGACTTGTTGACGGGGGAGATGTGACAATTCATCCTCATGCTTACAAAACCAGTCCTGGATGATGCGAGCTGTGTAAAAAGGGATGCTGTCAACTTGGGACACAGCAACACCATTGAGGAACAACCATTGTACCATGGGATGGACATGCAATCCTTGGGAGTAATGTGGCCTTGTAGATTACCCACAGGGCCCATGCAGTACCACAATATGGCTGCTCAAATCATCACCGAACCTCTCCCATGTTTCACTTTTGGGATATAACTCAGTTAGAAACAGTGTGAAGCAAGACTCGTACAACCAAATGACTTTCTTCTGTCGCTTTACAGCTTCAGCACCACATTTTCCTGTTACATCCATTTGCGTCACTATGGAACTCCTTTCATTTTGTTTTCGTTCTGATACGGTTGATGAGTGTGACATTCAGTTCTGCAGCACTTTGCATGGGTTGTTCCCTTATTTTCCGTCACAATTCTCTTCAGTGGGTGTCTGTCACAATCACTCAGCACACACTTCTGTCTGCATCGTGACTTAGCACATGATGATTTTCCACTTTCATTATGTGTGGTATAAATCTTCTATAAGGTGACTCTCGAAATGAGAGACATGTCAGGTACCTGGTTACAGAATCATCCACCATACTAGCACCAACAATTTGACCATGTTTGAATTCACTTATCTCTGAAATAATGCACTCACAACTACACAGTACACTGTTCTGTAAACGACTGACCATTGCAATGCATTGAGAACATTGCACAAGTGCTGTTCATGGTCAAATATAACAGCGAAACCTGAAGGCTTGATTGGTATCTGCATTTGTGTTAAAGTGTGCATTTCTCTTTGTGTTTCCATATTTTTGTCCAACCCTTGTATATTTCCGATAATTATGCACTATATAATACTTGTGTGAAGAAGCAAGCGTGTATGTAATCACATCTCTCTTCAGTCCCCCATAGAGCACTACATGCTCCTACTTGGAACTGTGATAGCTGCGATGAGTAGAGATGACACATCGGGATGTCAAAAGAGTGAAACAGATACAGAATCTTTGCCCTCAATTACCATAGCTACTGAAATATGTTTCTATCCAGTCAGTATTTGTTTGAGCACAGCATCCAAAGGGTGCACTGACAAAGACTGAAAATCTCAAGTGTGTCCAACTTTGTCACAGCAGGGATGACTAAAAGTTACAACAGTTTAAAAAAAATTTCTTCTGAGATATGCAGATATGCATGGAGTGGGTTGATCCCTTCTTCAAACATGGGAATCATCTTTCTGAGACTGGTATTACTGTTTAATCTGGATATACTTATTCTTAGAGGTGGAATGCAACTGTTCTACTCTGTCTTCCTTCTTTTTCTTCTTCTTCTTTCAAAAAATATTTTATTACCCTTTGAATTATTATTATTGTGTTCTTTCTTATTAACTTCTGTTCTGATAGGGGCAACACTATGCTTTGTATTACATGGTTTTTATATTTTCATGTGCTCTTTGATTCATCGTAGAAAGTTAATTGGTATTTTAAGTTGTCGTAGAATATTCCTGCCAGACAGTATGTGTAAATGTAATGTGTAATAAAATAACTGAAATAGTGAATTATTATTTGAATGTTGCAGAAACATGTTGCGTTAAACTTTGAAATAAAGGATAGCAGTTAGAGTGCACTTATTGCCGGAAGAAGTGCCAAAAAGTAATAGACATTCCCAGAATGATAGATTGTGTGGTAACAGTGAGCTACTTTGCTTATTTGTATTTACACATTGCACTACAATTGTAGGCAAAGTTAATTCACAGTTTAGATTTTGTGTCTTGAAAATCATCCACTGTTCCGTACAACCTTTCTGCATTTTCTTCCTTTATGATGATTAGATTCTGTGTTAAAGGATTCAGTATGGGGTACTCTTGAGTTGAGTGTTGGATACAAAAACGAAGGGGGATATGATTGTTTTCATTTAGCCCACACCAGGACTTTGTAATTTTAACATGATGTTATCATAATACAGTTTCATTTTTGAGTATTGAAATATCTTTAATTTCAGGCGTGCAACGAGCTCCAACCTGCCAATGGCTATGCGTTTCCGGCATTTGAAAGGAACAAATCCAAACAAAGCTGTTGGTGTTTACCAGTCGCATATTCATGGAAGAGGACTGTTTTGTCTGAGAGATATTGAATCTGGTGAGATGGTTATAGAGTATGCAGGTGAAGTCATTCGTTCAACTCTTACAGACAAGAGAGAGAAATTGTATGAATCGAAAGGCATCGGTTGCTACATGTTTAGAATTGATGATCAGTTAGTGGTGGATGCTACTATGCGTGGCAATGCAGCGAGGTTCATCAATCATTCCTGTGATGTAAGTAAAGTTTTCTAGTTTCATTTATTATATCTTTGTAAACAATGCATATTGATGATTATAAAACCTTTTTATTTCTGTGTATCCTTTAATACAGCTAACGTTTTGATATTGTCATACTTGTGGTCAAATAATGGTAAGAGATCTATTATTTCCAACAAATAAACTTACTTGCAACTATTCGCTGAAACAGGCATTGGATGTTAACGTCAAGAACTGATTTCTTAATTTTGTATTTTAATTTTGCCTTCCCCTCCTCTTCACCCCTTCCTCCTCTTATGAGAGATATAGGTAAAAATAAGGAAATGGTTGAATGTATTGATGGTAAGAGTGTGACAAAAGGACTTAACATTTACATATTTACACCAGTGGGCAGCATGCATTGTATAAAGGGGATGGGTGTATGTGGTGTACCAGAATCATTTCTCCACCTACTATTCCATTTATAGATAGTTTACGAGAATAACAGTTTTTGATAACCTTGTAATCAAAAGGATAGTTGCTACTCACCATATTGCTCTATATGCTGCAACACAATAATGGTGAGTAGCAACTATCCTTTTCATAATATTGTCATTACTGTATCCTGGATTCTCCATTATTTAATTTTCCTTATTTTACTGTCTAGTTAATTAAGTAATACCCGTGTTCCACAAGGTAATAGATTTCATTATTCATATTGTAATGTAGACTACTAAAGTTTCAAAAGTGAGACACATTCGTAGGGTCACCCACCAGAGTTTATTGAACATCTTTGTGATGCTCTTGGATTGACTAAGTAGTTTTTTGTCAAGAGAAACCAGTGGCTCTATCTAGACCTAGTTGTGGTGGCTATTGAATAATTCCTAAATGTGGTATTGAAAGCTCTGACAGAACGTAAATATTTGAGGAGTAAGGAAACAACTCAACGAGTAGCGGAAGCGTTGAGTCCTCAACA
Source organism: Schistocerca gregaria (assembly GCF_023897955.1). NCBI lineage: Eukaryota > Metazoa > Arthropoda > Insecta > Orthoptera > Acrididae > Schistocerca > Schistocerca gregaria. Next base: position 209,978,799 of record NC_064931.1, read on the forward strand.
GGCACACATTGCCATTGTGGATATTTTATGGATGTTGATGTATTCTCATTTGTACTTTTTTTATATAAAATTCAATCAGCTGTACGTATTTTAGTTCTTTATGAATCCCTGTGTAAGCCAGAGAGCAAGCTCCATCTTTAACATTTAGATTTTAATAGAAATCCATCATCGTGGTTAGGTGGATTTGTCGCACCTCTGTTTAGTAGAAACTGAACAGGAGACAGGTACCATGGACGATTTTCCAGTTTTTTATAAACCTACAAGAAAGCTTGACATGTATAAAGTATTAGAGCATACTGAAAACTAAATACAGTGTTTTGGCCTCAGAAGTGGCTTAGAACCATGCTTCAACATACACTGCGATAAGGAAAATATAAAATCACAAATTTCATTCTCTTCTTGTGGTCATAAATCAAATTTCTTCTGTCACACGAACATTTTCAAGCAATAAACATCTTCGCCATCCATTTTCAATAATGGTTAACCCCTGCAGCATTGTAAGATACTCCTCGAGATGGTACTTCGACAAATGAAATCACAGTTAATTCTAAAACTACACATGAATGGGTTTTCCAGTTCTCTTAATTAAAATATATTTATGTCTAAAATTTGAATTATAAGCACATAGACACACAGTGCATATGCACTTTACCCTCAGCTCTTCATGACTGCCTCTGCTAACTCAGAAGATCTTCTCACATTCAACTGTTTATTGATCAAAACCTCACTATCTTTTTCCATAGCAATGATTGTTGAAGTATTAGCATAATCGTTTTCCTCTTTGCTTTTGAGCTTCTGACAATCCGCCAGGATACTCTTGTAGGTTCTTCCATTGTTGATGCAAAGTTTCCAGTTTTGATATGAAGTTTTCCACCTTTTGTATCACAGTGTGTTGTTTTTCCCAATAAATCACTTTCTGCACTACTAGTGTGGACCTAAGATGCACAGTTAATTTACATATGCCCTAATTGCAGAGAAAAACAGTTGGTTGGCAGATGTCAGTTCACTTCCAGTTATTTGAAGTGAGGAATACACAAGTAGACATATAACATGCTGTAAACAAATTAAAAAGATATTGTACTTGCTAATGACTGTTACTGTTGCTCAAAAGTTAAAACTAAGGAGATGGACCGGGTTTGTTCGTAAAACGACTTGAGTCAATCTGCCCTGTCTCTACCTGTTTTGAAATCGCTGACCCCTCATGTCATCTGACCGATATCAGTGAAGGAAAATTAAGGAAATTGAAGTAAACAATTTACCTACATTTAGGCAATTGATGAATTTATCATGTAGTTGATGGTATCTTCTTTATCGTTACATTTGACTAAAAACAATAACAAAATGATAAAGGAGCAAAATTCCAGTGTTTGACAATGAGAATGAGTGTTACCGGTATCTGCAAAATGGAGGTCTTCCCAAAGAAATTCAAATACAAGAAAGAAAACAAAATAATAATTTAATATTAAATGCATACTAATATAATAATGACCTACCAGAGCTGCATGTTATATTTTATGTACTGCTACCAGTTTAAAGTGATGGCTCATTCTCAGGCAACAGGTAGATACATAAAGCTATTGTCAGCACACATATATATACCGGGTGATCAAAAAGTCAGTGTAAATTTGGAAACTTAATAAACCACAGAATAATGTAGATAGAGAGGTAAAAATTGATACACATGCTTGGAATGACATGGAGTTTTATTAGAACAAAAAAAGTTCACAAAATGTTCAACAGATGGCACTGGACAGCAAAACGTCAGTGACTGCACATGACAATCGTGTATAAAAGGAGCTGTAATGAGAGAGAGAATCAGATGCACCAGCAGTCACAGCATGTTGACGTTACCTGAAAAGACACTTTTAGTGAAGCTGTATTATCAGAATGGGGAATGTGCTAGTTTAGCGTTACGATCCTATCGCCATAGGAAGGGGATTCGAATGGGTAAAGGTCTGTTGACAAATGCAGCTGTGGCGAGAATGATTTCGTAGTTCGAAGCCACGGGTTGTCTAGATGATAGACCCCATAGTGGCACAAGGCGTAATGCTGCTGAGACAGTTCAGGAAGAAATGGAGACTGTAGTGGGTTCATCTATGCACAGGGAAGTCAGCACTCGTGCAGTCGCACGCCACACCGGCATTCCATAAGCCACTTAGGCGTACCCTCCGATGCTATCCGTACAAAATCCATCGGCATCACTTGATCTATATGACACTTACCATACTCCAACAGAATTTTAAAGATTCCCAAATTTGTGTTTGTAGATTGTGCGCTACATTTCTCAGAAGATTGATTGTTTTGGGCACTGTGGAGGGATAACTTTCACAACACAGTTCTTCATGATTATGATTATTTTTTAAGAACTAGTTTTCACTAATAAAAGAAGAGCTATCAACTAGAGAACACCAGTAGCCTCTTCACCTTCCCTCAGTCTTTCTAGAGTTGTGGTATTACATATACCCGTTACTGCTTAATAATACAGACAGTATATTGGGAAATATCATCATGTGTGGATGGGATTATTTTTATGCAAGATGGTGCACCTCCACACATTGCAAATCCAGTAAAGCAGATGCTAGAATTATCAGCCACCATTTCCCTACAGCATGGCCGTCTCAATCACCTGATGTTAATCCTTGTGAGTTCTAGCTGTGGGGCTGCCTGAAAGATGTTGTGTTCAGCGTTCCGATTGCAAAGTTTAGCTGCATTCAAGGCACACATTCGTCTACATCTACATCCATAATGCGCAAGCCACCTGACAGTGTTTGGCGGAGGGTACCCTGAGTACCTCTATCGGTTCTCCCTTCTATTCCAGTCTCGTATTGTTCGTGGAAAGAAGGTTTGTCGGTATGCCTCTGTGTGGGCTCTAATCTCTCTGATTTTATCCTCATTGTCTCTTCGCGAGATATATGTAGGAGGGAGCAATATACTGCTTGACTCCTCGGTGAAGGTATGTTCTCGAAACGTCAAGAAAAGCCCGTACCGAGCTACTGAGAGTCTCTCCTGCACAGTCTTCCACTGGAGTTTATCTATCATCTCCATAACGCTTTCGCGATTACTAAATTATCCAGTAACGAAGCGCGCTGCTCTCCGTTGGATCTTCTCTCTCTCTCTCTCTCTCTCTCTCTCTCTCTCTCTCTCTCTCTCTCTCTCTCTCCTATCAACCCTATCTGGTACGGATCCCACACTGCTGAGCAGTATTCAAGCAGTGGGCGAACAAGCGTTCTGTAACCTACTTCCCCTCCCCCCCCCCCCCCCCCCTCTTTTTTACATTTCCTTAGGATTCTTCCAATTAATCTCAGTCTTGCATCTGCTTTACCGACGATCAACTTTAAATGATAAGGGATCTATCTTTCTATTATCTTTCTATGTATTCGCAGCACATTACACTTGTCTACATTGAGATTCAATTGCCATTCCCTGCACCACGTGTCAATTCGCTGCAGATCCTCTTGCATTTCAGTACAATTTCCCATTGTTACAACCTCTCGATACGCCACAGCATCATCTGCAAAAAGCCTCAGTGGACTTCCGATGTCATCCACAAGGTCATTTATGTATTCAGAAGACTTCTCTCCATTGAGAATGACACGCTGCGTTCTGTTATATAGGAACTCTTCAATCCAATCACACAATTGGTCTGATAGTCCATATGCTCTTACTTTGTTCATTAAACGACTGTGGGGAACTGTATTAAACGCCTTGTGGAAGTGAAGAAACATGGCATCTACCTGGGAACCCGTGTCTATGGCCCTCTGAGTCTCGTGGACGAATAGCGCGACCTGGGTTTCACGCGACGGTCTTTTTTGAAACCCTTGCTGATTCCTACAGAGTAGATTTCTAGTCTGCAGAAAAGTCATGACGCTCGAACATAATACGTGTTCCAAAATTCTACAACTGAACGACATTAGAGATATAGGTCTATAGTTCTGCACATCTGTTCAATGTCCCTTCTTGAAAACAGGGATGACGTGTGCCCTTTTCCAATCCTTTGGAATGCTACGCTCTTCTAGAGATCTACGGTACACCGCTGCAAGAAGGGGGGCCATTTCCTCCGCATAGTCTGTGTAAAATCGAACTGGTATCCCATGAGGTCCAGCGGCCTTTCCTCTTTTGAGCGATTTTAATTGTTTCTCTATCCCTCTGTCGTCTATTTCGCTATCTACCTTTTGTCATCTGTGCGTCAATCTAGAGAATGAACTACAGTGCAATCTTCCTCTGTGAAACAGCTTTGGAAAAAGACATTTCGTATTTCAGCCTTTAGTCTGTCATCCTCTGTTTCAGTACCATTTTGGTCACAGAGTGTCTGGACATTTTGTTTTGATCCACCTACCGCTTTGACATAAGGCCAAAATTTCTTAGGATTTTCTGCCAAGTCAGTACATAGAACTTTACTTTCGAATTCATTGAACGCCTCTCGCATAGCCCCCCTCACACTACATTTCGCTTCTCGTAATTTTTGTTTGTCTGCAAGTCTTTGGCTATGTTTATGTTTACTGTGAAGTTCCCTTTTCTTCCGCAACAGTTTTCTAACTCCGTTGTTGTAACACGGTGGCTCTGTTCCATCTCTTATGATCTTGATTGGCATGTACTCATATAACGCATATTGTACTATGGTTTTGAACTTAGTCCACTGATCCTCAACGCTATCTGTACTTGAGACAAAACTTCTGTGTTGAGCCATCAGGTACTCTGTAATCTGCTTTTTGTCACTTTTGCTAAACAGAAAAATCTTCCTACCTTTTTTAATATTTCTATTCACGGCTGTAATCATCGATGCAGTAACCGCTTCATGATCGCTGATTCCCTGTTCTGCATTAACTGTTTCAAATAGTTTGTGACCAGAAGGTCTAATATGTTATTGCCACGAGTCGGTTCTCTGTTTAACTGCTCAAGGTAGTTTTCAGATAAAGCACTTTAAAAAAATTCACTGGATTCTTTGTCCCTGCCACCCGTTATGAACGTTTGAGTCTCCCAGTCTATATCTGCTAAATTAAAATCTCCACCCAGAACTATAACATGGTGGGGAAATCTACATGAAATATTTTCCAAATTATCCTTCAGGTGCTCAGCCACAATAGCTGCTGAGCCAGGGGGCCTATAGAGACATCCAATTACCATGTCTGAGCCTGCTTTAACCGTGACCTTCACCCGAATTATTTCACACTTCATATCTTTGTCAATTTCCTTCAATACTATTGCACTTCTAATTGCTATAAACATGCCTCCGCCTTCACTGTCCAGCCTCTCTCTGCAGTATACATTCCAATCTGAGTTTAGGATTTCATTACATTGCTAACACATTGTGAACCTCACCTTGGAAACACTTCGATTAGTTGTGGAACGTGCTGTTTCTTGATTTCAACTTGTTGCAGAAAACGTTGGACAACATAGTGAGCATGTTTTGCGCCAGTCACACATAAATTAATGACCTGATCTGATTTTGATTGATGCTTTTTATGCTGGTTTTTGCCTCAGGACTGTTAAAAAGCCAATGAGATTGATGATTTTTATGCAGTTTTTGGTCTCAGGATGATTAAAAACATATTTTTCCCATCCAATGTGATATGACCTTGCCGTGGTATATGGGCTTATGTAACTAACACTATCACACCTGTACACCCATGCACACTGAGTAGTGCAGTTTGTTTAATGCCGAACGTATAACTTAGGGGTTGTTGTATGATTCATTTGTCATTTGTAGTCAACCACTATTAAATTATGATGCTTACAGTGCCATATAGTGCTGCATTTTGTAACTATTTATTTTTCTTGTGCCGTACGCTTTCCCCCTTCTCCGATAATATTCTGTTGCAATTTGACGCCATTCTGATCAGTGGTGTTATTTGTACAGCGGTTTGAAAGTTTAACTTTAATTGTAATCACCCCGTACGTGGTCATGGGTAGCTGCCTTGCAGGAACCCAGGAAAATATTTTTAGATTAATTGGAAAGTAAATTTTTCTGCGAATAAATCCAATGGGCAGATAATGTCACTTATTGTCATGATGTTGATGATACACTCATTCTATTTCTTGGAAATAATGACAAAATTTAACTAATTTCACCAACAAATTAATAAAATGCGTAACAGCATCAAATTTACCATTGGATATGAAACAGGCAAGAACACTTCTTAGACATAAAAATAGCTAACCATAAATTTGCCACATGTTGTAAAACAACAACAGATGACTATAATTCATCATGTGACCCACCAGCACATAAAACAGCACAACAGCTATGATTCTAATTTACTCCATGTACAGAAAGAAAACTAGGGCCAAATGTGCAACATAAATGAAGAAATTACTGTAGCAAAAATTAGCATCTGCACAGAGAATAAACAAGGGATGAAGATAACGGACAAAACTCAAAAACATGACCAATCAAAAGTATGCAAAGACCACTCAAAAGTATGTAAAATTAAGTGCAGTGACTGTGATGTATTCCCAATGGGATAAACAGGATGAAAATTTACAACATACAAAGGACATATAACCAAAATCATAAACAACATCTCCACTTTTAGTATACATCTATGAGAAAAACTACACTCTGCACAAAAAAACAGAGTTCAGAAATAATAAATATATTAAGAACTTAGACAAAATTCTTATTGGTGACAAATAATTCAGAACAAAAGGCAATCCTGTATTTTAGATACAATATAAATTGATTTTTATTAAAGGTGTAAATTTAATAGCAAACTATATTTCTGACACACGAATGGTTAATGTAACAACTATGCACAAGTATCACAAAATAAAAGACCATATTTGAAAAATAATATATAAGATCTTATTACCTAAGTAAGAACTTATAATACAACCATATGTACATAGATGTATGAGCTAACAATAGCTTGAGTGTATCTAGGTACTCTTTGAGAGTGAGCCAGTACTGAAAACCAGTAAAAAAACTGAGCTCTGGTGCTCCTTTAAGTGTTTCAGTTTGTGCAGGAAACATACAGACACAATATTATGCTTCAAATTTACACCTGCTGCTTTAAAAAAGTCTTTTCTGGACTTTTCCATGTGTTAAAGACTTCATGAATGTGCAACCATGTTACTGCTGCATATTTTATCAGGCAATCCTCCAGTCGTTTCTTATCTCTCTGAATCCAGAAAAGAACTTCATCAGTCCATCTATCACGCATTTATTTAACTACTTGTCTTTCCAGCCACTTCATTCTTATAACAGCCCAAATTACGTCTTCTGCTCCAGTCCCCTCTGAGTGAGACGGTGCAAGATTTAGACACTGGACCCGTATTTGGGGGAAATCCTCATACAGCTGGGGTGGCCACCCTTTTTGGCAGGTGTGCCAAATTTTGAAAGGGAATTTCCTCGCAGGCTGCATTACCAGTTTTTGTTGTATGAACCAAAACTACTAAGAAATATTAATTTACTTTTTAAAGAAAATAAAACAAATCTGAGGAAAGAACATTTATTATAAAATTTAATGAAATACATTGTTAGTGGGATGTCTGGCTTTGACTGACTGAACTGAGCAAGCCAGTGTTGATGTCAACTGAAGTTGTTGCTACATGCAAGCAATTTTTTCAGATGAACATCAGTAATTCGTGTTCTCATTTGTTATTTGGTGTAATTCATCCAACTAAAAAGCTGTTCACACTCATAAATGTTTCCAAATAATCAAATTACTTTTAAAGCATGTTTGTAAAATGCTGGCTATTTCTAATTGTCCAAATACGTTTTATAGAACTCTTCCAAAGCAACATGATAAAATTTCTCTTTTAACTGTGCGTCACATCACATCGCATTTCGCAGCATTCCATTTGCAAAAGCCTCTGTGAACTCATTTCTATGGAGAAGGGCATAGAAAGTATAGAAAAATAGCTGACGATGTTTTGTAAAATTTTGAAATCGGTGTTTGAATTCGTTTTAAATCAGATATCAAAGAAGCATATTTAACCACTTCCAGCTGTGTGACATATGATTGCTTTGACAGTGTAGGAAAATGGGTGAAATTTTTTGTTTGTAATTATTGTTCCCAAAACCCAAGTTTCATTTTCAATGTGAAAATAAAATAATCCAGGACATTGTTCATTTGATCTTTCCTTGGAGTTGAGCATTAACATCATTTAGGTGGCTAGTTATATCGACCAAGAACGCAAAGTCGGAAAGCCATTCTTTATCTTCGAACTCTAGGAGCCTCATTGACTTGCTTTCAAAGAGGATTGTATATCTTGCTTCAAATCAAACACTCATTTCTACATTGTTGCACTTGTTAGCCATCTTACTTCTGTATAATATGAAATGTTATCATGCTCTGCATCTGAGAACCATGTATTTTTAGCCCCAATAGGTTCTTAAGTTTTAACAAAAAGTTACCTAATGTCGATATAACTGCTTCCAACAATTCTCTTTGCTTCATCGTATCCTCAAGTGGATACAATTCTGCTAATTCTTCTGTTGTATTAAAATAGGCATCAACACCTCTGACATAAATCGCCACTTGGGCAGTATCTGCCATATCTGTGCATTCATCATAAGCTAGAGAATAAGGTATAAACTCAGATGCACGATTTGTTAAATTATCTCAGTTTGTCTTCCAATGTCGTCCACACTTCTAGCATCTAGTAACAGTTTGACGAGGCAGGTTTATTTTTTTATAAATACTTTTTCTTTCCTGGAGACACAATTCAGCGAGTATTTTGCCTTCTGAATATGGCTTTGATTTCTTTTTCAGTATTAGAGCTACTGCATAACTCACTTTCACATAGCAAGTTGACTCTGAATTCGCCCTTGTTGAGTAGAAAGTTTCTTGTTTAAGTCATTTACCTGGTCTTGTCGAAATTGTCTTACGAAATGTAACTGCATGTTTAGTCTCATAATGCCATTGGATATTATATTATTTTGGAACTGAGACACATTCATTGATGTCAGACGTATGGGTTTTGTTTTATATTCCTCAAAAAAATAGTTTGCAGTACATTTGTCTTGAAAAGTTCTCAACTCCTCTGCAATTTTCCCTTTGTTAGGTCCTATTTGTTTTAGTTGACATCATATGAAGTTTACTTCTTGAACTGTAACAGACATTTTTTTTACCATAAGTCTGAAACTGATAAAGAGACAACACAGGGATCAGAGTTTGGTAATTTTTGTATGTGTGTGGAACCTGACGTTCAGAATCAAATATCAGTTACCTAAAGTGGTTCGATGAAACTCTCTGAAATTCTCAGATTCCCTACAAAATCTTCTTTGAAGTTCCCTGAAGTTGTTTATCATTGTAAAGCAAGTGGGCAGTTTTGATGGGCTTTGTGGCTCTGTGGTAGTTTGCCCAACTGCCACATGGGTGGCCTTCGATTCCCAGTTGTGTTAAATACTTAAAGATAGATTTGTGTTCCACAGGCATTTATATGAAGTGTAGTGTACATGACAATGGGAAAAAAATTAATTTGAAACTTTTTTTAAACAAATTTAATTATAAAGGATTGGTGATTGGGGATTTATATCTACAATGAAAACTGGATTTTTGTGCTTTATTTGTAATTATAAATAAAAAGACATGTATTTTTCATAAACATGAAAATTAAATATGTGCTAATTAACATATATTTATATGACGTAGTTATTCGAACTAAACTAAAGTAGTAATTACTGCAACTAGGCTCAAACCAGCAATGCACAATTACCTCACGAGCACTACTCTTTTTCATTTTTTCCCAATCTTTATGTATTTCACGCTTCACAGAAGTGGTTGTAGAGCATGCAACTATGTTTGAAAATATAAATCAACTATGTACGTATGCTAATCCTGGTCCTTCACATGGAAGTCTGTCATTGTACCACAGAGCCACACTGCTTGTCGAGTTATCAGTCTTTCATTTGAGTATCATCCACACTTGGGAAACTTCATAGTCTTCTCTCTTGAGGAGGTTTTTGAGAGTAATATTCAACTGCTTTAGGAGGCAATTGATATTTTAGTTCTGAACATCATGTATTGTAAATATAAAAAGTTACATATGCTTCACTAAACTTAACAGTCTTACTTTAAAATTTCGCCCCCCCATTTCGATTTCTTTTTTATGATTGTTTCTTAAAACTATTACACATTTCAAGTCGATAACATTATTATTAGTTGCTGTAAGTAAGAGAGAAAGGCAAGTAGCTGAAGTTGCGCTAGATGGTCCCTTTTCTACCCTCGTAAGACGGAATCCTCAAAAGTCATGAATAAACATGGATTTTACAATTATTTATTTTATACTACTAAAATAAAAAGAAGGTACTGAGGCAGAAACCATTGCTAATGTCGATTGGTGTACCTGCTCACCATAGTTGAAAGCATAAAATAAATGCTAGCATATTAAAATTAAAGGCAAGCATCGCAAATTATCTATAAAAATATGAAAGCTGGCTTTATTTACGTGAAGTGATGGTGGTAGGTCTATCTCGATCAAATATGCACCAAGTATACACATGAAGGGCTATCTTTGTGGCCAGTAGTATTGCGAGTTAGCAGTAAAATTAAATATGGAATGTATTGACTATTTCTGGCGCTTGTTTCACCTGCACTGTGCAAGAAATGTATCCAGTTGTGCAGTCCGTAATGCTCTGGACTTTTTTGGAGGTTTCACGTGAAATAGAAGTAAATTTTTCTTTAACAGGAAACAGCTTCATGGGCCAAAAATTTGGGCCACATTTGGCCTGCGGACTGCTGGTTCGCTACCCCTGCTCATATGGCATCCCCAAATCACTTGAATCATTTGAATGTCAGCACATTTCCTTTGAAAGGGCATGTTCAGTTTCGTTGCCTGTCTTTCCACAATCCAACTGTGTGGTATTCTTCGTACCTTCATTAAATTTTCACGCCTCAATTGGCATTACATGCACAAAGTCATTCTCTTCATTAACTATTTGTTTTCTTACCTGTTTCATACACTACGAAAACACATAAGAAAAGGTGGGATGCTTCTAGAATTTTCTTTCTGTTTTTAGTGTGTGATCTGCCATATTTCCTGATGAATTGTGGTGTCTACCCAGCATGAATAGCTCATCTCATTTCTTCATGCTGTTATACTTTTCTGTTGTTTCTCATACTGGGTTTTCATTATTTTCCTCACATCCTCTAAAAGATATGCAAATGTAGTTTTGTTACTTACTGTTAGTAACAAAACATACCTTTGGCTAAAATTGCCAGAGTTAATTGGTGCTACAAGTGAGCATAAATGTACATACTACGAGAGTGTGCTGAAAAGTAATGCCTCAAAATTTTTAATGTGAGAACCCTTGAAGTTTTTAAATAAAACAAATGTCATTAACATTCTACATCTTTATTCTTCATGCTATGCAGTTATTGTTCAGCATAGTCACCCTGCTGATGAAAACATTTTTCCCAACGAGAGACCAAGTTTCTTAATAACATCACTGTAGAATGTTTGACTTTAATTAGGGAGCCGCAACCTCACCTTTGCTTGCACCACTTTATCACCATCAAGTGAAACCCTCAAAGATGTCCTTTAAATTTTGGAAACAGATAACAATTGGATGGGGGCCAAGTCTGGACTGTGTGGAGGATTATGATGTGATGACAGTGAACCCAAGACTTTGGATTATTGCAGATATCACAGCACTTGGATATGTGGTCTGGCATGTCTTGCTGAAGAAGGGGATGCTCCATGTGTAAATAAACTCTCCCAATCCGAAACTTGATTATAGCATGGTGTGTCTTGTGCACAGACATAGTTATGTTACATGCTACAATTTGGAGCCCTCTAGCGGGAGAGGGTTGCAAACATGTAGACATGAAGAATGAAGAATAAAGATGTAGAATGTTAATAACATTTGTTTTATGTACAAAGCTTTAAGAATTTTCACATAAAAAAATGCAGAGTGAAGGCATTGCTTTTCAGGATGCCCTCATACAAATTCCAGACTAGTGAGGATACATCTTAATAAAAATGAGCAAAAAAGTAAAATACAAATTGTATTTTTCTTTTAGTTGAACAACTGGGACAATCTCTATGAGCCTTATAGCCTGTAACAATATTTGGTTTTCATCTAACAATTCAGTAGAACAGATAACATTTTTGATACAGCGGTCGTATGTTGTTGTTGTTGTGGTCTTCAGTCCTGAGACTGGTTTGATGCAGCTCTCCATGCTACTCTATCCTGTGCAAGCTTCTTCATCTCCCAGTACCAACTGCAACCTACATGCTTCTGAATCTGCTTGGTGTATTCATCTCTTGGTCTCCCTCTACGATTTTTTTACCCTCCACGCTGCCGTCCAATACTAAATTGGTGATCCCTTGATGCCTCAAAACATGTCCTACCAACCGATCCCTTCTTCTAGTCAAGTTGTGCCACAAACTTCTCTTCTCCCCAATCCTATTCAACACCACCTCATTAGTTACGTGATCTACCCATCTAATCTTCAGCATTCTTCTGTAGCACCACATTTCGAAAGCTTCTATTCTCTTCTTGTCTAAACTATTTATCACCCACGTTTCACTTCCATACATGGCTACACTCCATACAAATACTTTCAGAAACGATTTCCTGACACTTAAATCAATACTCTATGTTAACAAATTTCTCTTCTTCAGAAACGCTTTCCTTCCCGTTGCCAGTCTACATTTTATATCCTCTCTACTTCAACCATCATCAGTTATTTTGCTCCCCAAATAGCAAAACTCCTTTTCTACTTTAAGCGTTTCATTTCCTAATCTAATACCCTCAGCATCACCCGACTTAATTCAACTACATTCCATTATCCTCATTTTGCTTTTGTTGATGTTCATTTTATACGCTCCTTTCAAGACACTATCCATTCCGTTCAACTGCTCTTCCAAGTCCCTTGCTATCTCTGACAGAATTTCAATGTCATCGGCGAACCTCAAATTTTTTATTTCTTCTCCATGAATTTTAGTACCTACTCCGAATTTTTCTTTTGTTTCCTTTACTGCTTGCTCAATATACAGATTGAATAACATTGGAGAGAGGCTACAACCCTGTCTCACTCCCTTCCCAACCACTGCTTCCCTTTCATGCCCCTCAATTCTTATAACTGCCATCTGGTTTCTGTACAAATTGTAAATAGCCTTTCGCTCCCTATATTTTACCCCTGCCACCTTCAGAATTTGAAAGAGAGTATTCCAGTCAACATTGTCAAAAGCTTTCTCTAGGTCTACAAATGCTAGAAAAGTAGGTTTGCCTTTCCTTAATCTAGCTTCTAAGATAAGTCGTAAGGTCAGTATTGCTTCACATGTTCCAATATTTCTACGGAATCCAAACTGATCTTCCCCTAGGTTGGCTTCTACTAGTTTTTCCATTCGTCTGTAATGAATCCGCGTTAGTATTTTGCAGCCGTGACTTATTAACCTGATAGTTTGGTAATTTTCACATCTGTCAACACCTGCTTTCTTTGGGATTGGAATTGTTATATTGTTCTTGAAGTCTGAGGGTACTTCGCCTCTCTCATACATCTTGCTCACCAGATGGTAGAGTTTTGTCAGGACTGGCTCTCCCAAGGCCGTCAGTAGTTCTAATAGAATGTTGTCTACTCCCGGGGCCTTGTTTCGACTCAGGTCTTTCAGTGCTCTGTCAAACTCTTCACGCAGTATCGTATCTCCCATTTCATCTTCATCAACAACCTCTTCTATTTCCACAATATTGTCCTCAAGTACATCGCCCTTATATAGACCCTCTATATACTCCTTCCACCTTTCTGCTTTCCCTTCTTTGCTTAGAACTGGGTTTCCATATGAGCTCTTAATATTCATACAAGTGGTTCTCTTTTCTCCAAAGGTCTCTTTAATTTTCCTGTAGGCATTATCTATCTTACCCCTAGTGAGATAAGCCTCTACATCCTTACATTTATCCTCTAGCCATTCCTGCTTAGCCATTTTGCACTTCCTGTCGATCTCATTTTTGAGACGTTTGTATTCCTTTTTGCCTGCTTCATTTACTGCATTTTTATATTTTCTCCTTTCATCAATTAAATTCATTATTTCTTCTGTTACCGAAGGATTTCTACTAGCCCTCGTCTTTTTACCTACTTGATCCTGTGCTGCCTTCATTACTTCATCCCTCTAAGCTACCCATTCTTCTTGTACTGTATTTCTTTCCCCCATTCCTGCCATTTGTGTTCCCTTATGCTCTCCCTGAAACTCTGTACAACCTCTGGTTTACTCAGTTTATCCAGGTCCCATCTCCTTAAATTCCCACCTTTTTGCAGTTTCTTCAGTTTTAATCTACAGCGGTCATATATAAAATTATATACTTGATATAAGAGAAATACAGATGTCAGCCGCAATTGGGCATAGAATTAAATTCAGTGGCAACAAGAGAAAATTTGTGCCGGAGTGGGACTCGAACCCAGAATTCTCGCTTTATGCTTGTAATCACCTTGACCGCTTCAGCTATCTGGACACACTTTCCCTGCAACCCAAATTCTTAACTTTTCACACACACACACACACACACACACACACACACACACACACACTCACTACCATCTATTGTCCTCATTGCATGCCCCTTTAACTGATTCCTGTAGGAGTTCAGACATTTTGTGCAACCACACTGAGGTTATCATTACTATTAAGGTATCTGTTCTGTCAGATACGTCCAACAGAAGACCACACACACAATAATATAGCCTTTGTTTTAATGACTGCCACCCCAGCTTACTTATCATATCCACAACATTCCCCCCCACCCCCATGTAGTGATAAACGAGCCGCCCTTCTTTGATCATTTTCAACATCCTCCATCAATCCTTGTCAAACATCACTACCTTTTTTGGTTCCCTCCACAGTCATTCGGACATCCCATTGAAAGTTTCCTCAGCAGAATTCAAGCCGACACAAAGGTACAGTGTGATCACACCTTAAACTAATGTCCTCTTATAGGTGTGTGGACACTTAATAAATACTAGTGAACTGCCCCACATTAACCGTAGTGGTTCACTATCAGCATTCACATGCACCATAGTGAACCTTTGGATACTTAGGCTTCCATATTTTATGTATGCTTGCTCATCTGTGGCTGTTGGCAGGAAATGAAATGAATGAGGACATGCTGACAAGTAATGCCTCTGCATTTTTTATGTGAAAACTCTTAAAGCTTTTTAATTAAAACAAATGTTATTAACATTCTAAATCTTTATTCTTCATGTCAACATACTTATTTCTCAACGTACTCACCGTGGTGATAAACACATTTTCCCCAGTGAGACACGAGTTTGTTGATTTTGACACTGTAGAATGTTTCACATTGTTGCTGGAGCCACAATCTCACCTCTGCTTGCACAGTTTCATCACTATTAAAGTGAAGTTTTCAAGATGAAAACAGATGAAAATTGAGTGGGGGCAAGTTGGGGCTGTATGGAGGGTGATCTATGACAGTGAATTCAAGGCGTCGGATTTTTACAGATGTTGCATCACTCTTGTGTGTGGTCTGGCATTGTCATGCTGAAGGAGAGGGTTCTCCATGTTTGAATGAACTCTTCAAATTAAAACTCAATTGCAGCACATCATTTCCCATGCATGGTCATAGTTGTTACACGCTACATTCAGAGTCCTCTTGCGGCAGGGGGTTGCAAATATGTAGACATGAAGAATAAAGATGTAGAATGTTAATAACGTTAGTTTTATTTTAAAAAACTAGGCATTACTTTTCAGCATGCCCTTGTACATAGGTTATGTTTGCAACAGGGTGTTTGCTTTTTAAATCATCAGTGATGTAATCTTGTGCCATTCATTTGATTTTTGTTTAGAGTATAAGTCACTTGAGACACATACTGCAGCTTCTTGCATCCTTTGACGTAACAATAACAAGATAATTTTGTGTGCAACACAGTGTCTGATATATAGCACCTAACGAAAAAAGTGAAGCACACAGACGTCATTGTCGGAAGTCAACTTACAGTTGCACCCCATTAGGGTATGTGTAAATGATTTGAGTTACAATTCTCTAACGCAGGTAGAGTGACCATCAGAGTGGATTAGTGTTCAGTGTTTTACCAGGAATGGTAGAGAAAATAAAGGGTCTGAAGAGTAGCAGATATTGAATGGTATCGTAAGGAGACGTTCCGGTCTTGGAAATTCAATTCGGGATGACACTTCACAGGTTAGTAGTATACCTCAAGGGCATCGACTCATTGAAGTCTTTAAAGTGCACTATCTAGAAAATTCCAAGGAAAATGGCTGTAAAGTTTTAAGCATAGTTCATACACACCTAATATACGGTCAGAAGTAGCATTCCATCATACAGGTGAAATAGCTCAGTCAGTAGCATGATAGAATGTCATGCGGCCGATCTGGGTTTGATCCTAGTTGCAGGCCCAATTTTATTTTGTTTTCTGAATTATCTTACAAATTATAACAACTTTTAAGTAAAGTTAATGACCTAAAGTATTATTAGTTAGATCATAAATAATTTTAGTTTGTTTATGAAATGGCTGTGACGGCTATTCAAAAAGGGAATTACACTCACCAATATTTTCCTTGTAAAAAATTGAATAATTTCAGATGTGTTTCAGTGGAGGTAAATTAATTACCACTGTCACAAAATTCTTGGCAGAATTTCAATTATATAAAATTTTTGCAATAATGTGTTCATTTGTCAATTTCATATTTTATGTGCAAGTACCAGAATGATAATTGTCATAAAAACTTTGAAAACAAGAGGTCTTTGCCATCTTGCACAGTTTTGAAGGATGATTGCTTACAGGAACAATGTTCTTTTAAAAGATCTGTGGAAAAACATATTTCACTTACGTTCCTGAGAACTTGTCTTTCATCAGGAAGCCTGGAAGCAAACCAGGCATATCGGATCATTTCCTTAAAAATTGGCATTGAGAGCTGATGGTGGACTATTGATTAAATTTTTATACAGTCTTCACGGGTGTTTGTGTCTCTCATTTTCTATATGATAAGCACAATTTTGTATACACTTTCTCAGAGTTTTTTCTTGTCTATGAAAATAGACATCAGTGGTTGAACAAGTGCAGTACATATCAGAGGAGCCACTTTAATTGTACATGTTGGTGATTTCTTATCATTCTGAAAGACTATGTTGTATAATTCAGGCTTTGCTTGTTCACCCTAAAAGTGAATAGCTAACAGAAGCTGTTCTTGACCCACATAAGAATTCAAACACTGGGTGAGAAAGTCAGTGTACGGTTCTGTTGTTAGCTTGCCAGATTTGGAAGACATATTACAACATTTTTATAATTTCTTTTCTGTTTTTTTGAACTTGGGGTCCAGTGTTACTGGTTGCCTCTTGTGAATACACACACAGTTGAGGTAGAATGTTTTCAGATAGTCGTGTCATTTGATGAAAATAGTTTGGCTTTCTTTGACAGCCTGAGTCCTGTTGTACACCAACTGATACCGACATCCTGCAAAAAAAAAACAACCAAAATCGAAGTATTTTATCAGAGAATTGTAAAAATAGAGAGCAAAATGAATTTTTAAATTTTCTGCAATAAATACTTGCCTGGTCAGTTTTGATAACAAAATCTTTGTGGAAATTCGGTATCAATTTAAACATCTGGTTTCAAAAAGTGTCTGCAGCAAGTAAGATGTCTTCGATCATCGCTTTTTTTCCTTGAAACAAATCTTCTCTCTCTTTTCTGACAAATCATACTTATTTTTGAATCTATGGACCCAGTTGTCAGAAGTTTTAAATTCAAAATTTGTAAACCAGTGCTGCTGCTAAAGCGCACTGTTGTAAATTTTGTATAAACACTTGCCAATAATTCTCGTGGGCTTCAACAAAATGATGATACATCCAAGAACTGATTGCTGTGTACTTATCAAATTGATAGCCT
Source organism: Schistocerca gregaria (assembly GCF_023897955.1). Lineage (NCBI taxonomy): Eukaryota > Metazoa > Arthropoda > Insecta > Orthoptera > Acrididae > Schistocerca > Schistocerca gregaria. Next base: position 209,996,600 of record NC_064931.1, read on the forward strand.
CCTTTTTTTGTTTCTTCTTCCCATTGGGATAAGTGTTCCTTCTTTCTTAACCGGCTGCATCCTTTTTTTTTAGTTACCACCTGTGGTGAGCCTTTGCAATAAGAACAATGTTAATTTCATGCTCCAAAGAAAGACAGTCTACCTATCTTGCCTTCTTTTCTTCTGGTTCATATTCATCCAATAAGATGTGGTATTCATACTTTTCAAATGGTTCACCTTCACAATTTTCATTTTCGTGAGCAAGTTTATCAGCAGTAGCAAGCATTTTTTCAGACAATATTTTCATAGTAAGTCTGTAAATTTCTTCACCTATCAGCAGGCTTCATGAGAAATTATCGTTCAAGATTCCAGTGCAATCAAATTATTTGAAGCACGCAAGCTTTTATAATAAATAACCGCATCTTTTAACATCATCTTCAACACTTCACTATATAATGAATCTGCAGCTTCTGATACTTTTGGCGTGTCTTCATTGACAGACATTTTTAATTCACAATATTGTACAAATTCTGATAATATTTCACAGTACATAATCCTGCAGTGTCTGTGAAAGTCAGGAAAGAACTGGCACTGTAGCAGGTAAGGCCCATTGCTCAATTAGTTCTGTGCAGCCCATGACACTTCCTGACCATATGCTTGTTTGTATGTACAATAGAGCAACTGCACTTTTTTACAAAGACACCAGTTCCTCGAATTTACAGCGAATATTTATAACCTTTCCACAGCTTATAAGGTCGCCCAATTTTGTAATAAGATTGTAATGATAGTAATTAACATTTTAATTTACCTCCATTAAAAACGCATGTGAAATTATTTAATTTTTTAAAAATAAAGTATTGACGAATGTAATACAAAATTTAAATAGCCTGTGGCAGCCATTTCATAAACAAAGTGAAAGTATTGATGATTTAATTGATGATATCTTAGGTCATTAACTATATTTAAAAGTTGTTATAATTTTTTAAACAATTAAGAAAACAAAATAAAATTGATCTTGCAGGTAGGATTGAACACGGATTGGCTGTATGACATTCTAGCACCCCACTGACTAAGCTGTTTAGCTTGTATGCTGGAATACTACTTACGACCATATATGAGTTGCATATTAGCTACGCTTAAAACATTACAGCCTTTTTTCTGGATATTGTGCTTCAAGACTTCTGTGAGTGGACACCTGTGGGGCATTCTACTAACCTTCATAGTCCCATCCTGAACTGAATTTCTGACATCAATAAGGTCTCCATGTCAGTGAAGGACAGGGAGTTGCTGCAGACTTGGGTGAGACAGTGTTAGCAGCACCTTGACGGAGTTTGAAAGGGTGAAAGGGGCCTCATCGTAGGTCTCCATTTGGCCAGCTTGTTGCGTCATCCAATATCTAGATCTGTTGACCATTTGCACGTAACAGTGGCCTGATATTGGGCTACATGGGAATGTGAGGCAGGTATTCTCGTCAAGATTCCGGTCGACCACGTCTGACCACTGTGAGGGAAGATCACCGTATCGTGCACCAAACATATTGTAACCCTTTCACATCTGCAGCTACTTCTGATTGCAAGTAATGGACTCCCTGCAACATTCTGTGTCACCCTGCAGCACTGGTCAGATACTAGCAGCAGTCAGATTAGGTAATTGCCATCCCATGTGTGGGTTGCCATTGACACAGCACAGATGTCTATCTTTGGAATGGTGCCATATCCCGAAAGAGTAGACCACTGATGAATGGTGTTGCGTTTTGTTCAGCGATGTCCCATTCTTCCAAAGTTTGGAGTCATGGCGGTGTTACTCTTGGTGTCGTGACATGGGGAGCCATCGGATATGATTTCAGGTTATGGCTGGTAGAGACTGAGGGAACTTGGACAACAGAAGTGTAAATCGTGGACATGTTGCATCCTCACCATATAAAACAGAAATGGGGGCAAACTCTGAGACATCAATTTCGTCCCAGTGGCAGTACCCAGGATATAAAGGATGAGTTGCAACAGCTGTGGACCAGCTTGCTGCAGGAGAGAATACAACAGCTTTATGACACCTTTCACAACTGAATCGGTGCATGTATAAATGCCACAGGGGGTACAATATCATACTGATGAGTGTGCTCTTACTGCAAAATTCTATGCAAATTTGATTTCATTTTTTTAAATTCCATTTTGTAGTTGTTGTGGTAACATCACAATTGATCTGAAGCCGTGAAGTTTCATGTCATTTTCTCCTCCCTTTCCGGGTGCTTGACGTTTTTTGTCAGGCTGCTAGCTCTCCAGATCTGCCTCTAGTAGGACATGAATGAGAGCAGCTGTGGCATCAACTTTGTCCCAGTGCCAGTATCCTGTATGTAAATGCTCCTTGTGCTGAATTATAGTTCTGAGCTTGTTCATTAATGTATGGAGTATTACTTAGTTACATCAGCTCATTTTTTTTTTCCAATCTTTATTGTTAGTAGTAAGGATAATTGGCCATTAAGATTGTGTGTTGCAATTCCATCTTTATTTTGTTTCAGCCCAACTGCTATTCTCGGGTGGTGGACATACTGGGGAAGAAACATATTTTAATATTTGCACTTCGTAGGATTCCACAAGGAGAAGAACTGACATATGATTACAAATTTCCTTTTGAGGATGTAAAAATACCATGTACCTGTGGTTCACGAAAGTGCCGCAAATATCTAAACTGAAATTCTCGTTTTGTGTATATGTAGATATGTGTGTGTGTGTGTGTGTGTGTGTGTGTGTGTGTGTGTGTGTTTGCTCTCGCGCTCACCCGTGCATCAATATGAGCGTGTGGCTTGAAGACGAGAACAAATCTCATAACAATTTTTCATGTGCAAGGTGTTTGTAAAAGTGGTGACCAAATATACTCTTGTGATAAAAATTATTGTAAAAGTGTAGTTCTTAAAGTATTATATTTTAAAATATGAACTTTCAAGTGTGTTGTTGGAGGAAATTTTTGGAATATTTTTGAGCTGTGAAATGTGATAGATATCCAATGTGACATTCATTTTCAGTTCTTTGTTTAATTTTCCTGTGGTTTTTTAAGTAACTGTATTCTGATATATAATTTTGTATGTTCTGTGTTAATTGTGATACTTGTGTATGTCTGAGTTCCAGTGCATGTGGGTATGAACATAAGTTTTATTGCCCAGGCTGAAAACTTTGCATGAACAGGGCAAATTATGTCAGACCTCTCCATATTTTTATTTTGCTAATGCATTTTCCTGTTAGTCTGTGAGTCATCATATGTGATTAAATAAAAGAAGGGACACTGAAAATTGCTTTTGTGGCAAATTGAAGAAATAACCAAAGATTTCATGTTGTATTCAGTCCTGCTCTTAGTAATATGTTATGGTGATAATTGTACATTCAGCCAGGATGCATATTACTGTAATTGTATATGTGTGAGTCATGTAAACAGCAAAATGTGTTTTATAAATAATTGTAAGTTTTGACTGCTTTGTTTTTAAAACAACTGTTTAATTTTGAGAGACTCAAGCCTTTCTGGCAATGGCTGGGTGGCTACATGAGGGCTAATAGCATATTTGAAATAATTGTCTGTGTTGGAATTTGACAAAAAAAATCATTGTAGACACTGTGTCTCCCCTCTTTGCAATATGCCTAAATGGAAAGTGAGCCACGAGTATTAGTCAGAAATAGTAATTTAAACTGTGAGTTACTGACACATCAGTATTTTGAGGAACAGGATCTGCAGCAGTTGCATATTAATGTATGTTGACTTCAATATAATTTTATCAGAATGTATTGCCATCTTTACTAATGTTTTTTAATTAATGGGACATCTTGACTGATTGTAGATGAAAAATGCCAATGCAGCTTGTGTGATTTATTTCATAGTAAGTTATTAATTTTAAGCACATGTGCTGTATCTGTAACTGGCTGAACAGCTGCCTTAAAACCATTTATCAGACACTAAATAAATTCTTAAATTCTGTGCTGTGATATTCCGCAGTCCTTTACATATGGTAATGATTGTGTAGCTTTAGTTTACCTTAAAAATAGGGAAGACATATACCTTCTTGATATTATGTTGCATCTGCTTTGGCGGAAGTGGTACCATAGTGGGAGAATAGCATGCTAACTCTAATGTGAGAGCAACTACCAGTCCAGTTTGCAAATGTGACTGGTGCCTGTAATCACTTAGAATGATATCCCTGCACTGTTTGTGTGTTGGGTGCCTGTATCTGAGAAGCATGACTGCATCCTGCTTTGAGATATCTGAATTTGTGGAATGTGGGTGACATTTGGATTCTCGTGAAGTTAAAGCTTGCATAACGCATGGCTTTTGTACCATTACACATTGCATTCGCAGTATTGTATATAACAGCTGACAGAAAAGTTTAAGTGTGTTTATTGTCAGTGTTACTTAAATACATCTACTTGATTTCGATGTCACAGTACCAGCTAACTATAAATAGAGACTGAGATAGAATGGAATGTTCTGGTGAGCATTGAAAAAGTCCCCATTTCTTGTATCATTGCAGAACAGTAAACACCCCAGCAGCTTCACATTCAATCTTTCGTGTTCAGGTGATAAAGAAGTATATGAAGTATTTGAGCTCAATGTGAGTAATTCACAAGTGTACTATATCCAACAGATGAGAGAGAGAGAGAGAGAGAGAGAGAGAGAGAGAGAGAGAGAGAGAGAGTACATTTAGCGACTGTAAGAATGCTCAAGCGAATGTCAGCAACGTGAGGATTTTTTAATATATAAATTAATCACGAAGTTGCAGCATGTTGACTTTATTGGGTAAATCCTCCATAAAAACTTCACTAATCTATTGGTGGAAGCAACCATGCCCTGAAGTGAAGTTGTTTATGGTCAGAATTTTTTAACTTTGCCAAAAGTATTGATTAATACACTGGTTGTGTAAATTTTAGTGTGTCTTAGATTATTTTCACTTGAGTTATGAAAAAATGATACAAAGCAGTTTGTTCAAAATGGAATACATGAATGAAAGAGTTGCATCTATACTGGTAGGGCATGAAATTGCTGAATCTAGAGACTTTCTGGCTGTACCAATCACTGAAAGGGATATGAACTAAACAAATTTGTTCCCCTTTCTTATGCCACACTGTCCAGACTTACTTATTTACATAATTGAAATTGAATTCCTGTAATGAGTCTTCTTATTGACATTTACTGTATGGAGCATGGATATATAAAACAATTAGACATAAGACTACCTATTCGGGTAATCTAAGTTTCATTTGTGGTATGTAATGGAATGCTGTAATATGGGATATGGTTTATCCTCTAAATTAGCTATAAATAGGAAGTGAATATTTGAAAGATGGGAATGTAGGTCATTGACAATTGTACATTTTCTAGAAAAAAGGTTTGTGTGTGTGTGGGGGGGGGGGGGGGGGGGTTTGAAAGCATTGGTTTCCTGCACAACTGGGTGCCCCAACTGATGTGCATGTAGATAGCTTGTTGATTATTTTAAGTTATTGAACAGTGTTTCATCGCTCTCTCTCTCTCTCTCTCTCTCTCTCTCTCTCTCTCTCTCTCTCTCTCTCTCTCTCTCTCACACACACACACACACACACACACACACACACACACACACACACAATCATTCACTCACTCTTCTGTCCCATGACACTGATGAGTAGTTGTACTGCTCAGCTACCAGGAACAAATAATTTCCGAAAGCCTATTGTAAAGAGTTATGATTTTTCAAGAGCAGTAAATAAGTGAATGAAGTGTTAGTTTTCCTAAAATATAAATAAGTGTTACACTCTTTAAGCTAAATTAAATTGTATATGAAAACTGTATGAACACTAGTAATCAATCATGCCTGCAAAATTCTTCACTTTCCTACTGACATTTACGTGTTGTAGAATATGTTCGACAACTCTGCAGCTTTTGTTGGCTATCCATTACTCTGAAATATGTGTGGAAACACATGTAAAAGATAAACTGTTTGATGAAATAGAACACGAGACAGATTACAAACAGACGTTGGTCATTATGCCACATATTATTTCTGTTTCCATGCTGTAGAACAGTTACACACAAGTGTACAAAAGCTATTGTATCTCACCCATGTATCTTGTGCTGCATTGTATGAATGTGAAAACATTTACTCCGATTGCAAAACTCCATCAAATATAGTCGGAGACACAGTGATCAGACACAAGGAACTGAATCCATAAACAACCAGTTGTATGTTCACTTTGAGAGAGTATCTGTACTAGAAACTTATCAGTAGCCTAGTCTTGAGAAATAAGACGAAAGAGTACTTCCAAGCAAATTTAATTTGCAGTGGAAATGTTGAGGAACAATAATTATTATGTGAATATCATTATTTATTTTGTTCATTTGTATTTTGTTGCAAAACTCTTCTGCTTATAGGGTGTAATTCTGGTACTACCCACTGTCTTTGATGACAGAAAGTTGGCAGTTAAAATTTGATTGTTTTCTGTAATGATTCTCCAAGGAATAGTACTGGTTCCGATTCTGATGAATCATTATCAAAACGTACTTTCCTCCAAGAGTGATTAAATAGGGGTGATGTAAGTCTGTCTACTTACCACTGCAGTTCTTGAACTATACAGTAATTAAATCATATGGAAATAAGACCTAGCATGATGTTGTAAAGAATCATCCCTGTTAGGCTAAGAGTCATTGATTCATTACACATAATTCATTTGTATATTCTCCAAGATCGTATGGAATGTGTCGGCTTCATTGCATGAAGAACCGATATGAATAGATGACAATATCAAAACGTTCATGACGAACTCAAATATGTGCTCCTAATTACGGCAAGAAGAAGTTACAAAAATGTGCGCTAGAAATATCAGGTATTACTGTTTCTCTGGTAAAAGAATATTAATACAAATATAAAGGTCAGTGTGGATGATATGGAGAAACCATTGAAATATGCAGGCAAAGCAGTTGGTGCATTACATGTCACTATCTGAAATATACCCTCTTTTTTAAAATAATAATAAAAACAGGTTTTTTTAAAAAAAATTATTAATATTTAAAACATCAGGGATTGATTGCCAGATTAGAAAAGTATTTTGGTATTATTATATATTTTGCTAATAAATATGTCACTTTTTATATGTTTCTGGCATCACTACAAACTTTTTAAAAACCAGTTTAAATTTAATGTTCAGTGTCTTATAATTCATGTGATAAAACGCGCGCACGCACGCACGCACGCACGCACACACACACACACACACACACACACACACACACACACACACACACACACACACACCTTTGTTTAAATTATTTGTTTATTATTTATACCTGATTTAAGTCTTAGAAGAACTTTTAGTAAGTCATTATTTCATATCATGTTGGCTAACTGTATACATATGGTTCTAATGTTCCCTATTTTCCGCTAATTAAATATTGTTAACCTATAAACTCACAACCTTCAAATTTCGCTTCTCGTTTGTTTAATTTTGTAAATATTGGCAAACACAGTAGTGAATATCATTTGTCGCTGCATACTTTTAATAAGCAATGTATTTTACTGTAACATTGGACCAAATGAGAGTCAGTGTACTTCTTGTCAGGATCCCTTGGCAAGGGTTTCTTTATGAAAAAGAGATTTCTGTTCTATTAAGCTTTTTATTGGTGCAGTTGAGTGCATGAAAGTGGGTTCATCCTTGAATGAGAGTCTGCATTTATTATGAAATGTTCTTAATTGAAAGCTATTGAAATTTATTACTGGGAAGCAGGAGCCTATCATTTTCTCAATAGAGGAGAAGAGAATGAGTGTCAAATATGTGTAATTTCTTTATTGACTGCTGAATGTAGCGGTGTATCTCAAAAATACCTGTAACACTTTCAGAAAACGCTTTGAACATGTTGTAGTCAAAAACTGACCACCAGATTGTATGAGCTCTTCTGCATTTTAATAGTTCAGTATCATATGGTGGAATAAGATTTGTCTCTTAATCCTTGGATATTTCCTCAAATGGCACACTTCAAAAGCCATATTATCAATGCAGAATTTAAGAAGTCCTCCCCTTCCTCTTCCCAAACATCACAGCAAGTTGGGTGCCAGTTTTACAAATACCCTGTATTAAAAAATTGTGTAAATAAATTGTCTGTTATATTCAGACTGTTATTGTATGTTATGTTTTTTAAAAAAATAAATGTTAATTGCAATATTTTTTTATTTCTGTAATTGACTAGAAGGAGTAAATAAGTGCACATGAAATAAATTTGAGGGGTGCTCTAAATTACCTAACTCGTATTAGCTCTATACTTCACAGTATGTGAAAATTTCTCAGCATTGCATTTTTCGAATTGCTATCTGGAATTGTAGCGTAATTAATACTGTCATAAGAGTAGGTAATTTAGTTTTGCCCCAATTCTCATTACTTTTTTGTATTCCAAAATAAATCCTAAATTGTTGTTACCTTTCAGCTGTTAAGACAGCTTTAGAAAAACTGAATGCAAATACTTCATAATTTTGAATCTTTTTGTGTGAAAATTGTGACACACTTGTTAAACTAGGCAAAACTAAAAGCATAATGTACACAAGTGGAGAATGAGGAGTTGAATACATGTGAATAGAATCATCATATCTGCAGGTGGCATTAAAGGCACTGAGTCGAGTAATAGACCGTGCAGTTACCAGGAATCAGGTACTGGCAATTATGTCCGTATCAAGTGTATTTGACTTGGTGAAAGGGTTATCTGTTGTCCTGAACACTAATGAATTAATAAAAGTTCTTGACACAGAACAGTGTCAACTGGGACAGTCTGTGAAATCAACTAAGTTTCAGCAAGATTGTAATTAGGGCCTGCAGGAGGTAGGTAGGTGTTTCCAAAGAATTCCCAAACACATTGAACATTTCTTGTTTCCTTTTTATCAGTGCTGTTGCCATTGATTCAAGGAAATTGTATATGCTCATCATCTTGGTTGCAGGCAGAGCAGATACAGTTCCACACCAGGCCCGCACCCATCGGTGATTACGGTGACCACAGCACAAATTGTTAATGTTGCGCCAAGAGTGTCAGCTAGGCCCATTGGAAGTGTTTGCTGGTAGATAATTTTAAAGAAGCTAATGGTTAAACTTAAAATGAAATCTTAGAAATAAATTTAAGAAGTTGTGTTGGGTTACAAGATTGAGACAATACTAATATATGTGTGTTCTCTGCTCCTCTTTCATTTTTCTCAAAGGTCTTCTTCAATCAGCAGACATCCTTCATTGAGAATGTCTGAATTGTTGTAGGTGGCCTTTGGACCAGTCTGCATTACCCACTGTATCTGTTCGAAAAACTGTGACAACAAAAGGAAGTGATGAACCACATATTTGCCAGAAAATGGTATTGCATCACCATGCAGAAAGGTTTCAGAGATCTAGTTGACAAGGAAAGAGCTAAGAATGACAACAGTTGAGAGACTATTTGTATGAGATTCATTGTTCTGTGCATCAAGAAGTGCATTGTGTTAAATATGTAGGCATGGAACACTTGATGGAATTGGTGGTGTGAGTAGTAAATTTTCTGAAGCTGCATGTATTATTACATCATTAGTTGCAAGTGAGTATGGATATGGTTTATATTACTGCAAAAGTACTTCAGTTAAGTCAAAGGACATGCCTGGAATGAGTTTTCGATTGAAGACTTGTTATTGTTGAATTTCTGAAGGAAAAAGGAAAGCAAAAACAAAAACTAGAAGATCTGGAATGGGTTTCAGAGCTTCCATTTTATTACAGTTGACTGCATACTCCCCTCAGTAAGACATAGCAACTTGAGAAACAGCTTGTTTCTGATTTCATGGCGAATGTAGGTGCATTTAAAAAGAAAATCACATTGTGGAAGGGACAACTTTTGACGAAGAGTACCATACATCTCCCCAGGCTCACTGGCATTAAAGATAATGTGAATTTTGAACAACCTACTATGGTGGTGAAAGAATTACAGGAATAGCCTTCAAAAAATTTGAGGACAGTTCCAGTCTTGTCTGTTTTTGAGACGGCTTCTCTTTTCAGAAGAAATGTGCCCCTGTGCATCTGCAGATGGAACTGGTCGATCTGCAGTGTAATCCTATTTAAAAGACAAATTCTTTTACATTGAAATTGTCCAGGAGTTCTACATTCTTTCACATCTGCGTAATGAGGCTGCAAACATGTTATCAGTGTTTCGATCAACAGGTGTGCGAAAGGCTTTATTATTATTATTATTATTATTATTATTATTATTATGAAACTAAATAAGTCACAATCATGCAGTAATCTGAGTGACAAAAAATCTGTGAAACTTTCTGCTTGTGACTCTCTGCTGACAGCTTGTGCCAGATATAAATTTTATTGTCTTTAGTGTGCTTAAAAGAATTAAATAATGCTAAAAATTTGCTTTGTGTGTGATATATGTTTTTGAGAAATATGAAAAATAGTGGCATATAGCACTTTGCAGTTTCGCATCCTTCCTCCTCTTGCCACCCAGACAGCGTGAGGTGGTAGTGGGGGAAATGTGCTTTTGGGCGGGTGGGATTGGCATATGTACACAAGTGCATGAGATGAGTTCTTGGCTATCACTGCCGTACACCAATGAACTCGTGCTATTTTGTGTGGATATACAAGAGAAAAAACAAAAATTGAAAACAATTGTTTGTTGAGTATATCTTCAAGTTTATTTCATTGAAGTGCTCAGCAAATCCTTGTGGTGCTAGGGAGTGTGAATGTGGTTGGGAGTATATATATGGTGGGGTGATTTTCAAGAACTGTTTCCAGAGTGGTGGCAAAGCAGTTACATACAACAAATGAAAGTGGAATTAGTGGTCAGGAAGGAGGGATGGGGAAGGCAGGGGGGGGGGGGGGGGGGGCAAAGAGTAGTGTCTGATTATGGAAGAAAGAGGATTGTGAATGTTCATATAGACTGAACAGTAAGAGATTAATGTTGCTTATTGATGGGGAAAAATTGAAGCTGATCAGAGGCAAGAGTGAAATTCAGCAGTGAAAGAGGAAACTATTTTATGCCATTTCAGTTATTTATAATAAAACATTAATTATTTTGAAGAAGGTGTTTGATGCTTAGAAGAGGTTTTCCACTATACTGGGTCGGTATGAGACCAAGTATTACTCGAAAAACTGACTTATCATAGTGGCAACTAACCTGGTCACCTGTTGAGGTACAGGCACATTCTACTTAAAGAGAATGTTGTTACCTTGCAGTGCAACCATAGGATGCGGTCATGGAAAATGTCTTTGCAGACAGTCTTCACAGATTGCTATTAACATCATTAAATTTATTGACAATGAGATAGAAAATGTAGTGATAGATGGAAATAGTGAGTGTGTGCAAGCAAAATGTTAAAAGCTTGGTAAGTTGATAGAATGCTAGTTGTGGCTGGAGGGACATGATGTCAATATGAGAGGAATTGAAGCAGCAGCAAAATGTACACAATAAATATCACATTGATGATATGGATAAATGTGTTCTTGGCCAGCAATTCCGTTTTTATGAACAAAACAACAAAGTACTAGCTTCATGAAAATGAGACCACTTTTATCTTGCAGAACCAGGCTTCAAGGTTACCACGGATACTGTAAGAAAACCATTTCTGAATGTGGGATTGAGCTTTAAAAAGGGATCTAAATAGAATAAGTTGTGCAGTGTTCTGAATGTCCACAGTTTATTCACTGGACAACAGAAAATGTATCTTTCCTAATGTATCAATGCACCTTATATAAAAACTGGAAAGATATGAACTGTGTTTGCATATCATGTCTGTTGTCCTCCATAGTAAGAAAATACTGTGGATCTGTTGATTGGATTAAAAATGGCCAGGCAAACAAACCTTAAAAACATCTGATGCTCCTCTGATTCAATGTAGCAGTATTTCTTATTTCAGCACATCACATTTCCAGAAATTATTTACTGTATGACTGATAAGAGTGTTTATTTATTCACATCGTGTAGTCGTTAGTGGCATCAGTTTAATCTGATGCAATGGTTCCCTTGCCATGTCTCATTCTCTTCTTATCATTTGGATAATTGGATTTTTTGCCCTTGAAGGCGCAATCATGGTACTGTTGTCGGGACAAGTTCACATCAACAGTCTGAACACTCAGTTAAAACTGTGAAGCTGTAGTCAAGTTTAAAAATTTACTTTGCCAGGAATGATTGTAACTGTCACAAGTGTACATGGATAGATCTGGGTCACCAATTGCAATGAAGAGTTCCAACTCATCCCTAAGGGTTTGTGTGTACGGCCAGCTGAACCTGTCCTGGAAGGTCAGCTCAATGTCACTGAGCATCATGCTACACTGCTATTATGAACTATTAACTGAAGGAATATACTGTACGGACACCAGTAGGTCCTGGCATGACTTAAGAACAATAATGAAGAGATAATGTTATTCTGTTTCAGTTTTCAGGTACATTGAATTTCGGGAACAAGAAGAGACCAACTAGGTGACCCAATGTGAAACACAAGGGACAATCACCCCCCCAGTCTCATTGATAAGGGCTCATATTGGATCTCTGCACCTGAATGACTGATAATTCAGAAGGAAGTGGGGGAGATGCTGAAAGACATAATTCAGCTGTCAGAAAGTCCTTGGTCCTCTTCTGTGGTCCTAATGTTGCAGAAAGATAATACATGGCATATCTGTGCCAATTATGAGCAGCTGACTTGTATCTCATAAAAGGATGTACACCTATTGCCACAAATTAAGGTCACTTTGGACTAAATGAAAGAAGTGAAGTATTTCTCCACTATGGATTTGCCGTATAGTTACTGGGAGATGAAGGTTGGTGAGGCTTACCAGAAAAGACTACTTTCGTATCCTCCTCTGAGTTCCATAATAGATAACCTGCTTTGACATTTAAATTATTGGTTGTTGAAAAGTGTGTCGAACCAGGTGCATGACTTATATAGACTTTGTCTTTTCTATGTGAATGACGTTGTTTTCTTGCAGACATTTGAGGACCATTGTGACCATATAACAAAATAATAATACATTAGTGAAGTGGCTTAATTAAAGTGTGTGACCAGCTCTAATGTTTGTTGACTACGTTGATGTCTAGGAGGCACACACACGCCTTTTGTATCATCCGATTACTGTTCTGTTTTATCCTGGAAATTGATTGTATTCTAAGCAGGATATGGGTGACAGAAAGTAGGCATCTTCTGTAGTGTGTGATTGCAGTTTACTGAATATATTGTTTATTTCACATGTTATTATGTGTTTTCCAATTGTTTGACTAGTAATTGTGATACCTTGAAAAAATAATTTAAAATTCTGGTCATTACCACAAACTCTTGTAGAAATTTGTCTTGAGTATTACACTGCAGTTCAGAGTTAAGAATCTGTAAAGTCTGCTGTGGAATACCTTTCTAAATCTGCAAGTCCAATAAGAAATTTTGCTAGTCCGTTGACCTGTTGTGCATCTGCATGTATTCGCTCTTCCACATGTAGCATACGATGACTGCTAGCAGTTGTTAGACTGACCTCACCTTCAGTATATCTATGACCCATACTAAGCCTTCAATCTACGGTTGGAAAACTCACAAAATTGCATTTGATAGATATATTAGTATGCAAATTATACATCTGAATATATCACACAACCCATGGTTTGCATTACAGTACTCGTATGTGAGGTTCATTGTGATTTACAGCTAAATCTTATGTATTGTTTCTCATCCATGATGCACAAACTTTACAATGAATAAAAACTTACTGGTGTGTTGTATATCAGTCTGAGCTAGAATTTCAGTACCTTTTACTTGCTGTCCTTGGCTTTTTGCTGGGTCATTTAATTTGGATCTTATTCTATGCTATTTTAGTTAATCAGTCAAAAGTGGCTTTACATAAACTATTTACTTCTACATTGAATTATGTATCTACAGATTGCTGTAATGATTTTGAATAATATACTGTCATCATGTCTGTTGGTTTTTCAAATCATTTTTACTCATTTTGTTTTTTAATTATCAAGATCAACACTCCAGCACAATTTTTAAATTATATTTATTTAATAAAGAAAATTGATACTGTCTTCTGATAACACCAATCTAGCTCTGTCAGCAGACACTTCGTTTTGAGTGCTTAAGGTATTATTAATTATTTAGAGAAAGGTAGGTGTACATTTTTCATCATCTCTAGTTGATGTAGAGTTACCATGTACAGAATGGGCCCTTAACATGTTTGACTGCCACTAAGCCATCGGCAGACACAACAGAGCCTGATGCATGATGTCGTGTGCACACCAGTGGTCACACACTCGACTCTGTTTAGTACAGTTATAACTTCAGATGGCATTGTTATAATACAATCACAGACACATGTGGCTTGTTGATGATACATATACTGTAGATGAATGTGCCCTGAAATGTACAATACGTGGTCAAACGTATCCGGACACCTGCCCGAAAATGACTTAAAAGTTCGTGACGCCCTCCATCGGTAATGCTGGAATTCAATATGGTGTTGGCCCAACCTTAGCCTTGAAAACAGCTTACACTCTTGCAGGCATACATTCAGTCAGGTGCTGGAAGGTTCCTTGGGAAATTGCAACTCATTCTTCGCAGAGTGCTGCACTGAGGAGAGGTATCGATGTCAGTCGGTGAGGCCTGGCACAAAGTTGGCGTTCCAAAACATCCCAAATGTGTTATATAGGTTTTAGGTCAGGACTCTGTGCAGGCCAGTCCATTATGGAGATGTTATTGTCGTGTAACCACTCTGTCACAGGCTGTGCATTATGAACAGGAGCTAAATTATGTTGAAAGATTCAATCACAATCCCCAAATTTCTCTTCAACAGTGGGAAGCAAGAAGGTGCTTAAACATCAATGTAGGCCTGTGCTGTGATAGTGCCAAGCAAAACAACAAGGGGTGCAAACCCCCTGCATGAAAAACCACGACCACACCATAACATCACCGCCTCTGAATTTTACTGTTGGCACTCCACATGCTGGCAGATGACGTTCACAAGGCATTCGCCATACCCAAACTCTGCCATCGGATCACCACATTGTGTACCGTGATTCGTCACTCCATACAACGTTTTTCCTCAGTTCAATTGTCCACTGTTTACGCTCCTTACACCAAGTGTAGCATCGTTTAGCATTTACTGTGATGTGTGGCTTATGAGCAGCCGCTCGACCATGAAATCCAAGTTTTCGCACCTCCCACCAAACTGTCATAGTACTTGTAGTGGATCCTGATGTAGTTTGGAATTCCTACGCGATGGTCTGGATAGATGTCAACCTATTACACATTATGACACTCCTCAACTGTCAGTGGTCTCTGTCAGTCAACAGACTAGGTTGGCCTGTACGCTTTTGTGCTGTACGTGTCCCTTCACGTTTTCACTTCACTATCATATCGGAAACAGTGGACCTAGGGATGTTTAGGAGTGTGGGAATCTCGCGTACTGATGTATGAAACAAGTGTCACCCTATCACCTGACCACGTTCGAATTCCGTGAGTTCCGCGCAGTGCCCTATTCTGCTCTCTCATGGTGTGTATTGTGTACTGACTACCGATGTCACTGAAATGATGTACCTGACAGTAGGTGGCAGCACAGTGCACCTAATATGAAAAACCCATGTTTCTGATGACATAGTGTAAGTCTTCAGTTGGTGGGGTAGTGTCAGTTTAGCTTTGCTCACAGTTGTGGCTTCGTAAGGTTCTACTTGCTGTACATTTATTGCAGTGCACTGCAATTGCCATTAGCACCACAATCGTCATCGTCACTGCTGCCACAATCAGTTGTGACCAAAAATGCATCTCCTTTGTTAGGAAACTCAGATAATCTTGGATCACAAGCATCAAAACCTTACTCTTCCAACTTCTTCAGTAACTGAAGTGTGTGCACGAATAATGCTGTATAGCACATTTTAGAGATTTTAGGAAATCGACGAAAACTGTTAATTCCAGAGAATTAATACAAATTAATAATGTAGTAACAGATAGGTATTGTTTGTATATACAGACTGTTGAAAATACTTGGTTGTGCTTTCTAAAATTCCGCTGAGCATAGTTTTTTGAAAATAAGTAAGTATTATAATGGAAAGACGCTGTGTAGGAACGGTTATACTGCATTATTCCAAATCACTCAGTACCTTATTCTGCTGTAATGACAAGGTTGCCTAGAATCCAAAGTTCTAAGTAAGAAAATTATAACAAGATACAAATTAATATTTATTGTAAATTGAACATGAGTTTATCAAGTCCAGAAACAAATCTGGTACATTAAATACAATAGTCACACTGCAGGTTTTCGTAAAAATGCCAATATTTTGACTCCATATATTTCGCCATGTCCAATAGACCACTTTCCTTCTCCTCGGAGATGGCTCGTGAGTATATATTCTGGGTGTTCACAAGTTTTTAGATTCAGATAAGATGATAATGTGAAATTAATAGCATATGCTGTATAACATTTATTCTTATCAACATATTTATACAACTACATCTACTGGCAATAACAATAACAACAACAGTAGTAGTAGTGTGACTAACTTGTCTGAAAAAAGAAGGAATTGTTTTTGTGGAGTATTGTTGTTTTCTACATAATTAACGTTGCAGTGGGCGCACCTGTGAAACTCGCACAAGCGAATGCGTGCAGCACTGACTGTTGCTTCCATAAAATCGGCTTTTCCGCTCATGTAGCATCCCCGTATTCGACGTAAGGGGACAATCATTAGAAACAAATCGCGATGTCGAACTGAATTATATATTTGGTTCTTGAGCATATTACAGCCTCTCAGTATAATGTATTTTTCCAATGTAAACTAGAAATCGTTTCACAGTAAACTATAAAATATCAAACGCAAGTAATTAAAGCAAAAATATATTTCATTATCGGTGGTAACACATCCTTTTGAAAGAAAGAATGTACGCCTTTTGAATACAGCCAATTTCACAAGATTAAAAATCAGACCTGTAATAAAATATAATCAGAATTTGACAGGCAAAATAGTAGGTAGCTGCTTACGCTGAGAACATTGTCAGAATAAACAACATTGAGCAAGAGTACAGTAAGTGAACAGACCACTATCGGTGTGAACATAATTTGTAGGTTCCTAATATTCTCTCTTGAAAATCGAGATAAATAGAAAACATTTGATTGCAGGATTTTCAGATGTATCACAATCTTTACACTTTGAAATATGTCGTGAGTGTTTCTTACAGACAAATTGTTTACAATCATTACGTGTGATAGTTTTACGATTTCACTTTTTTCCTCCACATAGATGACTTGGCTCACTTCGTTTTGCAGCATCTGGGGCTGCAATTTGTTGGGGTGGCTCGCGGTATCTTACAAGAAACAGTCTGATATCTTTTTGAAGTGTGCACATGTGAGCCCTTATTTTCAAATGAGCCTCTAGAAGTTTGAGCGCTAATTCACTGAGAAAGTCGTGACGGCGTGTCATGGATTCAGGATTATTTTGGAGAAACACCACTTGTGAATATATGCCAGCAAGGTCCCAAAAACTGAAAAAAAATTCCTTAGAGGCCATCTCCTTGTTTGCTGTGCATTTGAGTAAGCAACGCACATTTTATCGACTGTATTGACACCTCCCTTGGTAGAAACATAATCGGTGTTGATCTGTGGTTTACCTGTCATTTCATCAGTAACTTTGCGGTCATGCATAGTCGATAGAAGGAGTACATATATCCTTCGCTTGGTCTGGATGGAAACAAAGGTTTTATCATATTGAATCCCTTAAAGACATGAACCGATTTCCCGTGATTTTGAGATAAATTGAGGAGGGTTTTCTCTTTTGCTGGCTTTGAGGGTACCAATGACAGGCAGTCTTTCTCAAGAAGGATATCAGCTAATGGAACACTAGTGTAGTAGCTATCCATTGTAATGTTCCTGTTGGAACAATGACTATCTTGAGCAAGTTTTTGAACTACATCTTTGGGTTTTTTGATACATCCCTAGGGCCTGACCTCTGCTTTCCACAGTACACCTCGAAATTTGATGTATAACATGTTTTACTGTCACATATTGCATAATATTTCAGTCCATATTTGGCCGGTTTGCTGGGCATATATTGGACAAAACCACATGTACCTCTAAATGCGAACAGCATCTCGTCAATTGGTGTGAATCCATCACGACTGTAATTATTCCTACAATTGGACAAAAACCTGTCATAAATATTGCGGATGGCTGCCAGTCTGTCAGTCTTTTCTCTCTCCACTCTTATACACACATAACCAAACCTCATTGATCGAAGCAAGAACAGGAAGTGCTTGTAACTGCAGCCGCCCTTGTGATCATCATAGCTGTTCCATCATTTTTCCATTGCTCTCTGTAGTTCGCACGATTCCCATGCTTCACACCAACTAGGAATAAAAGACCCAAAATACCCATAATATCATTCCGTGTAGTGTCCTTACAGTCCCGATGTCTCGAGTGTTTTACTTCATCCCTTATGTTCGCAGTAAAAGCATTGGTACAGTCTACAATTGTATCAATAATGTCAAGGCCTTTAAATGTGAGAAATGTATCAATGGGTTTTGGAGTATCCCTGCAAATCCACTTTGGGCTGGGAAAATTTTTGGTGATATCCTTTGCTAGTACTCTTGAAGCAGCTTTCAGTGGGGGTTTGCTGCACCAAATAGATTTCTTGGTTGTGTTCTCTCAATATGATTTCATCTTTTAGTCAAATTATGCTATAAATTTCTTTTCTCGTTGATTTCATTCAGTGCCTCTTCATTAACTGCTCAACCTACCCATTAATTTTTAGCTTTCTCCTGTGCATGACATTTTGAAAACTTCTATTATCATCTTGTCTGTACTCTGTATTGTATACCCATTTAAGGGATCTTAACATTCTGCACTGTGACCTGTAGAACATCAATTTAGATTTTCTTGATGACAACATCCTTCTGAGTAGGCTCCACCTTTAGATCCAAATGAGGAGTTATCTTCACTTCAGAACATTTTAATCAAGAGGATGCATTATCATAAAATTATATAGGAGAATTATAGGTCCTAATATGAAGGTGAATTAGAAAGTCTTTGATTCTATTTTTGGTAAGTCAAAAGAAATTACATACAGATAATTACAAATACATGAACAGTTCTACATACCTTAAGCTAATTTTCCACATAGGCACCGCACTGTTTCAGACATTTGTCCCAGTGCAACACTAAATTTGAGATGCCCCTGTGGTAGAATTTGTGTGGCTGACTGTGGAACCACTGTTGGACTGCTGTCTCGGCTTTCCTGCCAGGAAATTCTTCAGTAGACTTACAACATGGAAACTGCTAAGGGTGAATTTCAGATTGTATGGCGCGTGATCCAGACTATCCCTGTGAAATGACTGGAGCTTGTTGGCAGTTCTAATTTCAACAAGTGGCCCCACATTGTTGTGAAGAATAATCACATTATACACATCGAGAATCCCTCAGCACTATTTCCTGATGGCAGTCTGGAAATATGACAGTGTGGAATAAACTCTGTCATCACTGATGTTTGCACATAGCGGCATGAAATCCAGCAGGCGTTACCCACAATGCTTCCAGAAGACCATTAACACCACTTTCCCAACAGATGGCACTCACCAGAATTTTTTTGTCACAGGCAATCCTGGACTTTAACATGCCGTGCTCTGCTGCCTGTGAAATGCAATGTCCACGTTTCATCACCAGTAACAATGTGGCCCAGGAAACTGTCACTCTTCTCAATATACCACTGCAGGTAATTCAGTGAAGCAATCATTCAATTACTTTTCATCATGTCATCCAACTGCTTAGGCACCCACTGACACTAAACTTTCCAGTGGCCCATGAACAATGTCGTAAACACTCCCATATGAAATGGCAAGCCCCGAGAGACATCTTTGAGGTTTATATACTGATCCAGTTTCACCATTGCATCCACAGGGATAATGTCATCAGTCAGTCACAAACACAACCACGTCAAATACTCACTGTCATTCAAGTCTTCATCGACTTTTGAGAACTCACACCACCACCTCCTCCTCCTCCTCCTCCTCCTCCTCCTCACACTTCTCAAAGCAAGACACCTTTCCCCATACATGGGCTGCATTTCCCTGCTGATTTCAGTGTCTTCAGTTGCTCCAAAGAAAATGAATTGCACTTCATTGCTCATACGCCATGGATGTGTGAAGCTCAAATGCCATCTTCGGTAATGTTCAGGAACACTGTACCATGGAGCTTGTAGCAGACAAGGCTGATTTGGTCCAAGAAAGGTCCACCACTGGGAATGGTTAAGTTGACTTCACATTAAGAACTGTAATTTGTCACAAAAAAAGGGGGTGGAGGCAAAGATTACCAATCCTGGGAAATACAGTGCTGTAATTTCCACTTGCTCTAAGCCATTAGCATTACCAACATAGCAGGCCCCTGTTGGGTGATGTTACAAGGCCTGATCAGTTAATTATGCAGCCTCTTGCCCCTGCAGCTGCTGAAAAGGCAGCTGTTTTTCCTCAGGAACTTCAGATTCGTCTGGGTTCTCTATAGATAACCCTCCATTGTGGTTGTCAACAGGACTTCCTAAAAAAAATCTGGAATTTAATAGGATTCAGTTATTCTTGCTACATCAAAGATAATGTCCTAACTATTAACCAAGAAATCAAAACTGCCAAGTATGTAATGTGTTATACGCAGTTGTGTGTTTATTAAGTGACGCTCTTTTCTGGTATTGGAAGTTACTCTCAAGTTTTCTGCAGCTCAGTGAGTCTTCTGCTGCCGAACACCTCAATTCTAAGTTCATCATAGGCAACAACTCAGAAATAGAAGAGACTGCTTGTAAGAGACCATTTGGAAATTGTCCATGGAATTACAATATTCTAGACTAGATAATGGTAAGATTTATCCATCCTAGGAAAACCTTTTAAAAAAAGAGGAAAAAACTTTTGTGGTGAATTACATGCTCGCAGAAAAGTTCTGATGTTGTGCAGGCTCTTGGATTGCTTTAAAAGTCCATATGCCCAAAGGTCTATCCTGATGAGCAACACATTGGGATTCATGTATTTTGTATCATTTGAAATAAAATTCATAGTTGCCTTTTCACATTAAGGAATTGTTTTCTCATATGACAACAAATCTCTTTTGTATCTATCAAACAATGGAACATCCAGGATGGAATGTAACAGTATTATGAAAGTTTTTACTAACCCTGTGTGTGTGTGTGTGTGTGTGTGTGTGTGTGTGTGTGTGTGTATTGTTGATGAAGGCCTTAGTGACCAAAAGCTTTAATTGTGAGAGTCTTTCTGTTGTGCCTATCTGCAGCTCTCTATATCTTTTGTATCTACATTGTTCTGATTTGAATAAATCATTAAACTATCTTAATTCCACGTTTAACAAGACTGCTGACTTTCAACAAAGCATCTAATTAACTTCAGACAAGAACTCATTACATGTCTAGTCAGTCAGAGAAATAACAACAGAACATCATTATAATTTGTTAATTGCTTGTTAACAAAGTCCAGACAGAAGCTCAGCATGCCACAGTCAGAAATCGAAGATTGTATGTTACATAAAAATTTTAGTTAATGTTTGCATGACTTGCATATCACCAAGCTCATCTCACCTTGTTTAAAAAATAACATCGTCTTATTGGAATGTCATTCATAGACAAAAGGGGGCAAATATTAAAGTTCTCATGTTACATTCTTGAGTCCATTTGAGGTGGAGTGTAAGCTCCATCAAAGTAATTGCTTTCTTTAATAATACAATTATCTATTTAATTTTATTTCGTTTCATCTTTTCTCTTTGTTTGACTTTTCTTGTAGCCCCCTGCTTTGGTCTCTCTCTGCAGTTGCCACTTCATCATTTGCCATTGCTGTTGATCTAATTATGAACAATGTCAATAATTTCAGTCTTTTTTCCCCATACTGGTTCTTTCAGTTTCTCTACGTTATGAATGACTTACTGACTGATGTCTTTTTCACTGTTAACTGATCAAGTTTTTCATACCACGACTCAGAATTTTGATTTACCTCTCACCAAAATCCTTCCTCCTTTCCTTTTCTGAGGGGTAAGGCAATTTTCATTTTCTGTTAATGTATATGACTGTGGGAACTGGGTGAGGATAAGTTTTTTTTTTTATATTTTCTTTCATTGTAGTTTTTGTTAAAGATCCTTTTTCTAAAGAGTGAATGAATGATTGATTCAGTCTTAGAATAGTAGCTTGTTAGTCTGTTGTTGTTAACTTAAAAAAAAATTGTAAGTAAATTTCATACAAAGGAAGATGTTAAACTTCAGCAACTATTAAGATACAAAGTTTAAGATTGTACTATGTGGTTTAATAGGATGTGTTCTTTATCCAGCCACTGTAATGAAAAGTAATGCAGTAAATGAAAAAGTCTACAAAAATAAAATTTTGTGACCTTTTGGCAAAGTAAGATGTTTATTTCACATAATATTTACTTTGTAATGCATAATTTGTTTTGTATTTCACTCAATGTACAATCTTTCATCTTTACTGTATTGAAAATAAAGTGCATCAAGTGTTATCATTTAAGTAAACTCTTCCTGTTCAGCCTGTTTGAAGGCTGGTGAAGTATGTCAGTTCTCTCTGATTATATAAAGTGTCATCAAAAAATATCCACTTAAAGGCGGTACTGTCCAGAACTGGTATCCCAACAACATAGAATCACTGTGTGCATTGAGGCTATCTTCCCACTGACACACTGGGCTGAAGATATCTGTTTGGTAAAACGTGTCGTGGACATGAAGAAATACATAACTGCCTTCTGCACATTGTCATTTGATTGAATTCATTGACCCTTCAAGTCATTTTCAAGTGATTGAAGGTATGATGATGGTCGCATAGGGAGAGATCAGGACTGTAGGGCAGATGCTCAAATGTCTCCCATTTGAGTTGGCATAACTTCCATGTGTCTTGTGGCAAATCAAGACCAACATAACTTGGTGCACCATTCCACAACAGTGAGTTTCAATGGACATTCTGCCCTATACAAATTATTCATTCCCCGATGGATATCAACTGGTGTTTGTCCTTTGACAGCCAATAAAGGAATAACAGCACAGTCCTATTTGGACACATATGGTAATTACCTCACCATACTAATCCCTTGCCTACATATTGGTGCTTATATACTCAAATTGGAGTCTCACTATGCTGCATATACGCTGCAATAATACCCTCAAATGGAGACTTTTTGGCTGCTACTTACGTGTTTTGTACACATATTAGCTATTACACTAGAGTTTATGATAATAGAGAACTTCTTAGCTGGTTCTGACCTTTTGGAGGATTGAGCATAGTTGAAAACTTGCTGAACAGAAAGGAACATATATTGGCTATGTCTCCTGCTTGGAGTCTTGAGTCTTCTAATTTTGTGTCTTATCTTTTATGCTTCATTTTGCTGACAGCCATCTCCTGATGTTTCAAAGACTGAAATAAAACTCTTACAGGAATTAACTAGGCATGGTCTAGATATCTGTAGAATATTTTTAGGCATAGAAATGTACTCTTAATACTCACTGCAGGGACTGCAAATGCTTTAGAAAAGCTATTTTTAAATTTTCTTCAGGAAATATACCAACTGTATCTTCTTAACATGCAGTATCAAAACATTGCAAGTGTATTAAGACACTAGTAGGCTGTTTCTCACATAGCAGTTTTGGCTTTTAAGCTCTCTTCTAGTCATTTGTGTAATGATACAGATAATTTTGATAAATGATTTTAAAATATTTTCGCATTGCTGCCATATTCCAAATGACAACTTCACTGAAAACACAAGCTTGATGTTCTCTCTCTTAAAAGTGGGCAATATGAAACTTGTGCAATGATAAAATTAAGACTTTTTGTGTTTGTTGGTAGTCTATGTGTGTATTCGAAGCTTTGTGGAGAGGAATGGTATATTATAACGTGCATTGTTTGAAAATCAGTAATTAAGTTGACACAGATAACTGCATAGGAGTGAGAGTGATAAATGCTTATTCTGCTGGCAGCTGTTGCAGTTTTGTGATAGGATGGTGATGTTGCAGTTACATAACTGCTTATTGTACAACTATCAGAGGAGATGAGCATAGGTCTGTTTTGCATAGACTAGGTTAGTGAGTTTAAATTTCAAAAAGGCACTGAAACTCCCATAAACATGGCTAACAACACATTATGGGAAAAACAAATAAGACTTCATATGTACACATGTGAGGGCATGCTGAAAAGTAATGCCTCCAAATTTTTATAGGAAAAAATTCTTAACCTTTTTTACATAAAACAAATGTTATTATCATTCTGAATCTTTATTCTTTATGTTTATTATTCATTTCTCAATGAAGGCACCTTGCTAACAAACACATTTTTCCCAAGAAGAGACCATGTTGTTGATACCATCACTGTATAATGTTTGATTTTGTTGGCAGAGCCACAACCTCATCTCTGTTTTCGCCACTTAATCACTATTCATTTCGAAGGTATTCTTAAAGTTTTGGAAAATGATGAAAATTAGATGGAGCCAACTCAGGACTGTATGGGGGATGAAATAAATGGTTGTAGCTTCATCATAAGTTGCACTGAGAAGTACCTATTTTTTTATTTCTTTATGGTGGCTAATTTTAGTCACCATATTCATGCTGTAATTGTGATGGATATAGGCAGTAGCCCATGTATAAGAACTGACCCTGCTGTAAGCAAAGTGGTATATGGCTAACATTAGAGAACTCTAATGTCCATCCTGTGTGGTGTAACATGCCATTGTTAAGGTGGCCATATACCACTACAGGGGCAGTTTCTGTACATGGGCCGATATTTGTCACACTTACAGTGCGGATGGGTTGAAAATAGATACAGGTAACCAAAACTAGTCACCATCAAGAAATAAAAAAATAGGTAATTCTTAATGCAATTCATTTATTTCAATTACAAGACAAGTTTCAGACCTATTTTTCACCTGCAGCATGCTGCAAGTTTATATTTATGGGGGATGATCGATGACAGTGAATGTAGATGTTGCAGTGCTTGTGTTGTCTGGCATTGTCATGCTGAAGGAGAGGGTGCTCCATGTGTGAATGACTTGGAATTTGAATCTATACTACACTACACTACACTACACTACACTACACTACACTACACTACACTGTTCCTGACAGACTGACATATTTACATTACACAGCACCATGTTACAAGCTAATTCAGAGCCCTCTAGTGGCAGAGGACTGCAAAAATGTATGAAGAATTAAGCTGTACAATGTTAATAATGTTAGTTTCATTTCAAAAGGTTTAAGAATTTTCACATATAATTTTAGAGGTATTACCCTTCAGCACATCCTCATATTTAAAATACAGAAAATGTGGACAGAAGATTGAAAATCGTCTTACTCAGGAAAATTAGTAAAAAATGACAAATCTCTTTATAAAATCAAACAGTGGGAAGTCCAGGTTGGGATAACAATAGTATGGAAAGGATAGATTGCTTGCCGCTTACCATAGAAAGTTGGTGTTGAGTCACAGACAGGCACATTGAAGAAAATATTTAAGGGGATCTCAAAAGCCCTGTCTTTCCAATGTTAAAATAGTGCTCATAAATTGTGTGTTTTCTCAGAAAGTATTTGAGCTAGGAAGTTAAAATTTTTACATTTTATTTATTGAAGTATTGGCTACAATTTAACACAGTGATTTTCAAAACTCTGAATTCAGTTGTTAGAGATTAATTTTTTCTATTGTAATGAAAATTCGCTACTTTTTGTGCCATTTTTTTGTTTGTAAATTCAGCAATATAAAGGTTTTTGGAAAAATGCTCTGTTAACCTATGCAGAAGAGAATGTGTAACATTTCCTGAAAATCTGAAGCAAATTTGTGTGGTAGACCCTGAGAAAGAATGTAATTTGCATGAAAAATAAAACTTTTGGGAATCCAGCACCAAAGTTTGGATTACCTTTTTAGTGCATTCCAGGTCAATATGAGGGCAGAGTGGAGGGTAAAAATCGTAAAGGGAGACCAAGAGATGACTACACTAAGCAGATTCAGAAGGATGTAGGTTGCAGTAGGTACTGGGAGATGAAGAAGCTTGCACAAGATAGAGTAGCATGGAGAGCTGCATCAAACCAGTCTCAAGACTGAAGACCACAACAACAACAACATGATGGATTACCTTTATTTTCTGCAAACTCCTTCTCCAGCTTCCTCTTCTCCTCCTCCTATTTACTCTGCCTTGTATTTCTGCTGCAAAATTCCTGAAAATAGGTTTCATCACCTCTGTTATCACATCAGGCAGACTATGTGTATGAGTGTATATTTCACCAGTTAGCAATCTGTTGTTGTACTTACACCAACTGTTTTCTGCTTTGGGACACAAGTAATGATGGGGATTTTCGTTGGTTAAAAAAGTATAAAAAGAAGGAGCCCAAACAGGCTTCTTCATTTCATTGACACTTTGTGTGTATTTCCTAACAGCCATTCCATAATTTTTCTGAATTTTGTCAATTACATTGTCAGTTAACGTTCCCTTCCCATCCAACCATTTACCATCACTGAGTTTGTTTATTTTTAATGAAGCTTTCAGCCACCGAAGACTTGATCCCATTCATTTCTGTCTGTGTCCAATACACTGCACTACATCATCATCATCATCATCATCATCATCATCATCATCATCATCATCACTGTAGCATTTCAGTTCTCTAATATGTTTGAAACTTTTGGAATCACCATCATCAACATAATCCAGATATTGTACTTCACCATACATAACAGAACACTGAAATGTACTAGCAATACCAGCCACTACCACTCCTCCACTACTGCCATTTAGTTAGTTTTGCATATTTTCATGTCTACCTTTATTTTTTTGTGGACACCTACAATATTTAGATATTACTACTTCATCAAAAACTTACAAACTGGTGGCAGATACTACACCATGAAGACATGTGTATCCCTGTTTGTCAGGTATCATTGAATCGTGCTGTCAAGTCTCTATCACCACTGTTTTCTATTACTGCTTTTTCCACAGCTTTCTTCATAGGTTCTATACAGACATCTGCTTTAGATCCTATAAATCTAGTATAGTTTGTAAACTTAGTTGGGGGATTTGGAAGATTCATCAGGCTATGGAAAACTGCACCTGCAGTAGTATCCTTACCAACTGTACACAAGGCATAAACAAATCTAAAGTTGTGTTCACAGATTTTGCTGCCAGTTTCTTCATTTGGAGTTACTGCAACACTGTTTCAAAAGATAGTCATTTATTAGCATTTACCACACTTCAGTTCCATTTCACTGGCAAGTCCTACATGATTTTTTATAGAAAGTTACAGACCAACTACATTGAGTGCATCTCACACAGTTTGCAAGAAATCTATTGAGAAATGACATATCAAATATTTCATTCAGATCTGATTCACGTATAAAACGTTCATACTTTTTACTAGCTGAACCAAGCCTCCTCTGGAAAAATACTTTCTTTCTCACTTTCATTGCAATGGGCAAGTGTACCAGCAAGGTTAGGTTCACACACTTGGTTATCATCTTTATTTTATTTAATAACATTGCAGCCAAATACAGTTACTTTGCTAGATATTTTACATTTACATTTCACATTTTTGCATATTCATTTATTGATTTCACTCTTCTACTGAACAGTTCTATGTGATATCGTTCACAGGCTTCATTACACAGTTCACATACACGATAAGTTTTGTTTTTGCAGATTAGATGATGAAAGCCGTGAATAGAAAGTCTAGTTATGACATGTCGCTGTTAGAAATATGGTGCTGTCCATGAGCGGTTCATCATTGCTTCGCTGCCATAGAACTATGGCCATATTTTTTCTTGTTTGTCCTCCATGATCTTCAATTGCTTTCTGGAAACCCTGGTGTGTGGCATCATATATCGAAGTCTGATGTCTTCAATTAGGAATGTCTCCCTTGTTAGCTGGTACACTAGTCTAGATCTTGTTGTCTTTGAGATACCTAGTGCTCTTTTTAGATAAGTCTATTTTACCTTTTCTAGTGTTTCTAGATTTTTTTTTTTTTTTGTCAGGTGGTCCCATATAACCTCCATCCCATAGACCAGGATTGGCAAGATTTTTGTGTTGAATAATTTCATGGCTGTTTCTAGACTGAGTAGGTGGATGTTTTTGATGTCCTGTATTGCTGTTATTGCTTGGGCTGCACATTCTATTGTATGTTTTGTGAAGCATTTGGCTGTTGTTTGCAATGTCACCCCTAGGTATTTAAAGTTTGATGAGATTTTTATTTTTGTCCTCTGATGCTGATTTCCGCATTCTTGGGTGTTTTGCCTCTTTTCTGAAAATTACCATTTCTTTCCTTGTTATTTTTATGTGTAGTTTGTGTTCACTGCACCATTTGTCTATTTTCTCAATGATTCTTTGCAGCTTCTGTATATCTTTTGAACCTACAGCTATGTTGTCAGCATATGCGTATACATATAAATCTTCTTCATTTTCTCCAATTAGGAGTACTTCTTCAGTGGCAAGAATGTACAGCAAAGGGCTGATTGGGTCACCATGCAAGACTCTGTTTGATTGCAGGATGGAGTTTGAAAAAGAGAGGTTGTCTGATATTGTGATTAAGTTGTATTTGAGGATAGACTTGATTATTCTTGCCCATACATTATCTTCTCCCATTGTGTTTTCCAGTTTTTGGACTATGAGATCTCTTTCCAGTAGGTCAAAGGCTTTGGTAAAGTCTACAAACACTGTGTAGAACATTTGTTTCTTTTGTAGTGCTTTGTCGATGTTGTTTAGAAGAAGCCTGACTGCTGTAAGTGTTGATCTTGCAGATCTAAATCCCATTTGTCTTTCTGGGAGATGGCTGTCCACAGAGGCTTGGATATTTTGTGTAATTATCTTCGAAAACATCTTGAATTGAGTATTTTCCAGGGCTATGCCTCTGTACTTGTTTGGGTCCATTGGGTCTCCTCTACCTTTGTAGAGAACTTTTGTTGTCGAGTGTCTCCATTGTGTCAGAATTCTTCCAAGTTCCAGGCATTTGTTAAATAGTTTGGTCCATATGTGTTGGAGGGCCTCTTCTGCATCTTTTATATGTTCAATATATATATATATATTATCAGGTCCTGCTGCTTTCTTGTTCTTCAGTGCTTTTATTACTTCTTTTACATCTTCTTCATTTATAGGTTCCCATATATTGTCTTTTTCCTTAGTTTGATGTTGTTTCTCTTTCTTTGGGGATGTTTTGATTCCTCATTTGTTCAGTATTTTACTGAAGTGGTCTTCCCATTCCTTCATATCTATATTTGGCATATGAACCAGCTTTCTTGGTCTCGCTGATATGTATGAATCTTCCTCTGCTTCATCCGCTTCTCTTTTTGCCTCTCTTTCTACACTCCTGGAAATTGAAATAAGAACACCGTGAATTCATTGTTCCAGGAAGGGGAAACTTTATTGACACATTCCTGGGGTAAGATACATCACATGATCACACTGACAGAACCACAGGCACATAGACACAGGCAACAGAGCATGCACAATGTCGGCACTAGTACAGTGTATATCCACCTTTCGCAGCAATGCAGGCTGCTGTTCTCCCATGGAGACGATCGTAGAGATGCTGGATGTAGTCCTGTGGAACGGCTTGCCATGCCATTTCCACCTGGCGCCTCAGTTGGACCAGCGTTCGTGCTGGACGTGCAGACCGCGTGAGACGACGCTTCATCCAGTCCCAAACATGCTCAGTGGGGGACAGATCCGGAGATCTTGCTGGCCAGGGTAGTTGACTTACACCTTCTAGAGCACATTAGGTGGCACGGGATACATGCGGACGTGCATTGTCCTGTTGGAACAGCAAGTTCCCTTGCCGGTCTAGGAATGGTAGAACGATGGGTTCGATGACGGTTTGGATGTACCGTGCACTATTCAGTGTCCCCTCGACAATCACCAGAAGTGTACGGCCAGTGTAGGAGATCGCTCCCCACACCATGATGCCGGGTGTTGGCCCTGTGTGCCTTGGTCGTATGCAGTCCTGATTGTGGCGCTCACCTGCACGGTGCCAAACACCCATACGACCATCATTGGCACCATGGCAGAAGCGACTCTCATCGCTGAAGACGACACGTCTCCATTCGTCCCTCCATTCACGCCTGTCGCGACACCACTGGAGGCGGGCTGCACGATGTTGGGGCGTGAGCGGAAGACGGCCTAACGGTGTGTGGGACCGTAGCCCAGCTTCATGGAGACGGTTGCGAATGGTCCTCGCCGATACCCCAGGAGCAACAGTGTCCCTAATTTGCTGGGAAGTGGCGGTGCGGTCCCCTACGGCACTGCCTAGGATCCTACGGTCTTGGCGTGCATGCGTGCGTCGCTGCGGTCCGGTCCCAGGTCGACGAGCACGTGCACCTTCCGCCGACCACTGGCGACAACATCGATGTACTATGGAGACCTCACGCCCCACGTGTTGAGCAATTCAGCGGTACGTCCACCCGGCCTCCCGCATGCCCACTATACGCCCTCGCTCAAAGTCCGTCAACTGCACATCACGTCCACGCTGTCGCGGCATGCTACCACTGTTAAAGACTGCGATGGAGCTCCATATGCCACGGCAAACTGGCTGACACTGACGGCGGCGGTGCACTAATGCTGCGCAGCTAGCGCCATTCGCCGCTAACACCGCGGTTCCTGGTGTGTCCGCTGTGCCGTGCGTGTGATCATTGCTTGTACAGCAGTCTCGCAGTGTCCGGAGCAAGTATGGTGGGTCTGACAAACCGGTGTCAGTGTGTTCTTTTTTCCATTTCCAGGAGTGTATTTATTCTTTTTTCTTCTCTTCTATTAATATTTTGTAGATTCTCTACTCTTCTGCATACAGTTTGTTTATCATCTTTATTTTTTATGGTAATAACACCTACCTTTTGTTCTCCAACATTACTCCTTTTCTTAAAAGCCTTCAGAGAATTTCTAGTCACTTTTCATTTACCCATGATTGTTGTTGTTGTTGTTGTTGTTGTTGTTGTGGTCTTCAGTCCTGAGACTGGTTTGATGCAGCTCTTCATGCTACTCTATCTTGTGCAAGCTTCTTCATCTCCCAGTACCTAATGCATCCTACATCCTTCTGAATCTGCTTAGTGTAGTCATCTCCTGGTCTCCCTCTACGATTTTTACCTTCCACGCTGCCCTCTAATACCAAATTGGTGATCCCTTGGTGCCTCAGAACATGTCTTACCAACCGATCCCTTCTTCTGGTCAAGTTGTGCCACAAACTTCACTTCTCTCCCGTCCTATTCAATACTTCCTCATTAGTTATGTGATCTACCCATTTAATCATCAGCATTCTTCTGTAGCACAACATTTCGAAAGCTTCTATTCTCTTCTTGTCCAAACTAGTTATCGTCCATGTTTCACTTCCATACATGGCTACACTCCACACAAATACTTTAAGAAATGACTTCCTGACACTTAAATCCATACTCGATTTTAACAAATTCCTCTCTACTTCGACCATCATCAGTTATTTTGCTCCCCAAATAGCAAAACTCCTTTACTACTTTAATTGTATCATTTCCTAATCTAATACCCTCAGCATCACCCAACTTTATTCGACTACATTCCATTATCCTCGTTTTGCTTTTGTTGATGTTCATCTTATATCCTCCTTTCAAGACACTATCCATTCCGTTCAACTGCTGTTCCAAGTCCTTTGCTGTCTCTGACAGAATTACGATGTCATCGGCGAACCTCAACATTTTTATTTCTTCTCCATGGATTTTAATACCTACTCTGAATTTTTCTTTTGTTTCCTTCACTGCTTGCTCAATATACAGATTGAATAACATCGGGGAGAGACTGCAACCCTGTCTCACTCCCTTCCCAACCACTGCTTCCCTTTCATGTCCCTCGACTCTTATAACTGCCATCTGGTTTCTGTACAAATTCTAAATAGCCTTCCGCTCCCTGTATTTTACCCCTGCTACCTTCAGAATTTGAAAGAGAGTATTCTAATCAACATTGTCAAAAGCTTTCTCTAAGTCTACAAATGCTAGAAACGTAGGTTTGCCCTTCCTTAATCTAGCTTCTAAGATAAGTCGTAGGGACAGTATTGCCTCACC
This sequence comes from Schistocerca gregaria, assembly GCF_023897955.1. NCBI lineage: Eukaryota > Metazoa > Arthropoda > Insecta > Orthoptera > Acrididae > Schistocerca > Schistocerca gregaria. The sequence continues at coordinate 210,028,574 of NC_064931.1, forward strand.
TGTTCCAACATTTCTACGGAATCCAAACTCATCTTCCCAGAGGTCGGCTTCTACTAGTTTTTCCATTCATCTGTAAAGAATTCGCGTTAGTATTTTGCAGCTGTGACTTACTAAACTGATAGTTCGGTAACTTTCACATCTGTCAACACCTGCTTTCTTTGGGAGTGGAATTATTATATTCTTCTTGAAGTCTGAGGGTATTTCGCCTGTCTCATACATCTTGCTCACCAGATGGTAGAGTTTTGTCAGGACTGGCTTTCCCAAGGCCGTCAGTAGTTCCAATGGAATGTTGTCTACTCCGGGGGCCTTGTTTCGACTCAGGTCTTTCAGTGCTCTGTCAAACTCTTCACGCACTATTGTATCTCCCATTTCATCTTCATCTACATCCTCTTCCATTTCCATAATATTGTCCTGAAGTACATTGCCCTTATATAGACCCTCTATATTCTCCTTCCACCTTTCTGCTTTCCCTTCTTTGCTTAGAACTGGGTTTCCATATGAGCTCTTGATGTTCATACAAGTGGTTCTCTTCTCTTCAAAGATCTCTTTAATTTTTCTGTAGGCATTATCTATCTTACCCCTAGTGAGATAAGCCTCTACATCCTTATATTTGTCCTCTAGCCATCCCTGCTTAGCCATTTTGCACTTCCTGTTGATCTCATTTTTGAGACGTCTGTATTCCTTTTTGCCTGCTTCATTTACTGCATTTTTATATTTTCTCATTTCATCAATTAAATTCAATATTTCTTCTGTTACCCAAGAATTTCTACTAGCCTTCATCTTTTTACCTACTTGATCCTCTGCTGCCTTCACTACTTCATCCCTCAAAGCTACCCATTCTTCTTCTATTGTATTTCTTTCCCCCATTCCTGTCAGTTGCTCCCTTATGCTCTCCTTGAAACTCCGTACAACCTCTGGTTCTTTTAGTTTATGCAGGTCCCATCTCCTTAGTCCCACCTTTTTCAGTTTCTTTAGTTTTAATCTACAGGTCATAACCAATAGATTGTGGTCAGAGTCCACATCTGCCCCTGGAAATGTCTTACAATTTAAAACCTGGTTCCTAAATCTCTGTCTTACCATTATATAATCTATCTGAAACCTGTCAGTATCTCCAGGCTTCTTCCATGTATACAGCCTTCTTTTATGGTTCTTGAACCAAGTGTTAGCTAAGATTAAGTTGTGCTCTGTGCAAAATTCTACCAGGTGGCTTCCTCTTTCATTTCTTTGCCCCAGTCCATATTCACCTAGTACCAAATTCCAGTCACCCATGACTATTACATTTTCGTCACCCTTCACTATCTGAATAATTTCTTTTATTTGATCATACATTTCTTGAATTTCTTTGTCATCTGCAGAGCTAGTTGGCATATAAACTTGTACTACTGTAGTAGGTGTGGGCTTCGTATCTATCTTGGCCACAATGATGTGTTCACTATGCTGTTTGTAGTAGCTTACCCGCATTCCTATTTTCCTATTCATTATTAAACCTACTCCTGCATTACCCCTATTTGATTTTGTGTTTATAACCCTGTAGTCACCTGACCAAAAGTCTTGTTCCTCCTGCCACCCCACTTCACTAATCCCCACTATATCTAACTTTAACCTATCCATTTCCCTTTTTAAATTTTGTAACCTACCTGCCCGATTAAGGGATCTGACATTCCACGCTCCGATCCGTAGAACGCCAGTTTTCTTTCTCCTGATAACGACATCCTCTTGAGTAGTCCCCGCCCGGAGATCCAAATGGGGGACTATTTTACCTCCGGAATATTTTACCCAAGAGGACACCATCATCATTTAATCATACAGTAAAGCTGCATGCCCTCAGGAAAGATTACGGCCGTAGTTTCCCCTTGCTTTCAGCCGTTCGCAGTACCAGCACAGCAAGGCCGTTTAGGTTATTGTTACAAGGCCAGATCAGTCAATCATCCAGACTCTTGCCCCTGCAACTACTGAAAAGGCTGCTGCCCCTCTTCAGGAACCACATGTTTGTCTGGCCTCTCAACAGATACCCCTCCGTTGTGGTTGCACCTACGGTACGGCTATCTGTATCGCTGAGGCACGCAAGCCTCCCCACCAACGGCAAGGTCCATGGTTCATGGGGGGTACCCATGATTGTCCTTCAATAAAACAGAGACTTCAATGAACAGAATTCACTATGAGTATTTTCAGGATTAAAAAAGAGTAAATAAACATGAAACAAGTGACAATCGAGCAAGTGATATATATTGAACTGTCACGGGTTATAGCCACAACATTTATTTTGAAACACTTCTTTTCTCTCACATCTTTAAAGTGTATGTGATGAGCATGTAGATTCAGCTAAAAAGAAAAAAACTGTATGTATTGGTAATACTGTTTTTAATATTGTGTTTGTATTTATTTGTAATCCCTAGGAATTAAAGGTATTTCACTTTGTTTAACCAAATTTTAATTTACAATGAATACTCACCTTTTAGTTTGATTAGCAGTTGAAAATAAGACATTATTTTTATTAGAAAATTATGGTCCAGAATTTATTAATTAACATCTCAGATTGACAATAAATAGACACGGTGTGCAAAACTTAAGAACGAATGTAACTTTTCCATAATTTGTCAATGACAAGTAATGTACCTTCATGAAACTTATGCCATACATAGAAAGAACTATTACAGTTTGGTACATAAGATAACTGAATGAAATGCACAAGTAGATGAACAGAAATGACACTTTTATTCAAAGACAATAATAACACTGACAACACTGCAAAAGATTATGGTCTCCTGCACATTGTAAAAGGCAGGACAGGGTTCTTAACAGGGTACTTGATCACCAGGGATGGCAGTGCAGGCTCTGCAATTTGCTCCCATGCTGGTCACAAGGTTGGTGAGGAATTCTTGTAATATGGTTTTTCATTCCTCCACCAGCACAGTATACAACTGCTGGACAGTCATTGATCCATGTGGACATGCTGAAATAGGCAGTCTATTTGCCAAATATCTTCTTACTGCAAGAGCTCCTTCACTTGTGCTATTCAAAGTGGTTACATATTGTCATTGATAACGATGAAGTCAGGGCCAGCTGCACCCAAGAAAAAATGCAGATGAGAAAGGACAATTTAACAAAAACACAGACTGCTGATTGTACTGTGTTTGACAGTTCGGAGGTCAGAACACCCATGCAACATTATGCAACAACTCAACCACCAAAAGATCATGTTTTACAGTGTTTCTGTGTCCATTACACGTTCCCATCTGTCACCATATACATCCAGAATCACTACTGAGACTGCATCTGCTCTCATCTGAGAACAGCAGGCCACCCACCTCTCATAGGTCCAGTCCCTATATCTGTTGCACAATGTGCAGGTCATCTGCTGCTGTGGTTGAGCTTGGTCAGCCACCTCCTCTCTTCATGCGGAAGTGCCTGTGCTTCAGAATGCTCCCCATGCATGTGAAACAATGCTGTGAGCAATATCAAACTTGTGGGTTACACTCGTTGCACTTAATCTTCATTCCAGTTCCCCATGTGAAGTCACCCATATCAGGCCTTGCTGTAATGAAGAATACCACCGCAGTGTATCATAACTGCTCTCTGATTGACAAATACTGTCTTTTTCCATTCCTCTAACTGCCTCGTATTGTGGGGCCAGCCCCATTTGGCGCTATAGTTGCGCTGACCTCGTGCCATATTATGCCCAACTTCCTATACACGCCAGGGAGACCTCTGGTAACATGCTCCCACACTTTATCGTTTCCTCTGAGCGGGTTATGTTATTTACTCTAGCTTGTTGATAAGTTTTGCAGAGCAGTGTATAAGACAAATAAAATTTAAAAAAAAATTGTGTCTAGATACACACTGTGTGTGTCACCCCACTTTCCTGTTCCATTTGTGAGTGGTCTATGGGTGAAATGATTTTTGGTAAGCCTATTTACAAGCTCAAATATCTCTAATTTTACATCTATGACATTATGAGGAGTTAGAATCTAACCCACAATCTCACGATTGCGAGACGAGATGCTATGCACACAACTGCATATGGCTTTGTAAATGAGATTACAATTTTTTGTACTTAACATTGGTTGAAAATCTTTAAAAAGTAATTTTTTGGGTGCTTTTGAGAAGTATGTTCTACTGCTTCAGGAACTTGATGTACAGGCAAATTCTATAAGTACAAAAAAAAAAAATTGGAGAGCTGTCCTCTTACCGCCTGCTGTGGCCGGGCAGTTCTATGCACTTCAGTCCGGAGCCATGCTGCTGCTAAGGCCACAGGTTCGAATCCAGCCTCAGGCATGGATGTGTGTGATGTCCTTAGGTTAGTTAGGTTTAAGTAGTTCTAAGTCTAGGGGACTGATGACCTCAGATGTTAAGTCCCATAGTGCTTAGAGCCATTTGAGCTGTCCTAAGTCTAATAACTTTAACTGTATAAACAATGTTCTGTTAGTTCAATTAAAGACATTGAACATATGTATCCACCTAGAAAGAAGACACACTATCATCAGTCAATTTAATTTTGCTTAGTTTTAAAAATCATGTCACATGACACATTCAGAAGACACTTCTTTGCTCATGTGGCTGCAAGCTGTCTATAATAACCAGTAGTGGTTGGCATTATTATTATTATTATTATTATTATTATTATTATCACTATAATTATTATTTTATTTATTTTATGTGTTTTAGGGTTTAGGAGGACCAATTGTGGTGAATGCTGTCCTGTTAGCACTTTTGGTGAGGACTGTGCACATCACTGCAAGTGCAATAACGGTGCTACGTATTTACCAGAAAATTGTCATTGCATCTGCATGCTGGGCAAATTTGTTGCTAGAAGCTGTCTCTTCATTTTCAGAACAAAGGCTCTCCATATGAAATTAGAGTGATGCTTGTCTGCACTCTTGGCTGCTTCTAATAATGTCACTCCTATAACAAACTTCTAATTTCTGAACCATTGTGCATGTGAGTATGAGAAACTATGAACATCTGTAGTAGCTTACACGAAAATGCTCAGTTATACACTCCTGGAAATGGAAAAAAGAACACATTGACACCGGTGTGTCAGACCCACCATACTTGCTCCGGACACTGCGAGAGGGCTGTACAAGCAATGATCACAAGCACGGCACAGCGGACACACCAGGAACCGCGGTGTTGGCCGTCGAATGGCGCTAGCTGCGCAGAATTTGTGCACCGCCGCCGTCAGTGTCAGCCAGTTTGCCATGGCATACGGAGCTCCATCGCAGTCTTTAACAGTGGTAGCATGCCGCGACAGCGTGGACGTGAACCGTATGTGCAGTTGACGGACTTTGAGCGAGGGCGTATAGTGTGCATGCCGGAGCCCGGGTGGACGTACCGCCGAATTGCTCAACACGTGGGGCGTGAGGTCTCCACAGTACATTGATGTTGTCGCCAGTGGTCGGCGGAAGGTGCACGTGCCCGTCGACCTGGGACCGGACCGCAGCGACGCACGGATGCACGCCAAGACCGTAGAATCCTACGCAGTACCGTAGGGGACCGCACCGCCACTTCCCAGCAAATTAGGGACACTTTTGCTCCTGGGGTATCGGCGAGGACCATTCGCAACCGTCTCCATGAAGCTGGGCTACGGTCCCGCACACCGTTAGGCCGTCTTCCGCTCACCCCCCAACATCGTGCAGCCCACCTCCAGTGGTGTCGCGACAGGCGTGAATGGAGGGACGAATGGAGACGTGTCGTCTTCAGTGATGAGAGTCGCTTCTGCCTTGGCGCCAATGATGGTCGTATGGGTGTTTGGCGCCGTGCAGGTGAGTGCCACAATCAGGACTGCATACAACCGAGGCACACAGGGCCAACACCCGGCATCATGGTGTGGGGAGCGATCTCCTACACTGGCCGTACACCTCTGGTGATCGTCGAGGGGACACGGAATAGTGCACGGTACATCCAAACGGTCATCGAACCCATCGTTCTACTATTCCTAGACCGGCAAGGGAACTTGCTGTTCCAACAGGACAATGCACGTCCGCATGTATCCCGTGCCACCCAACGTGCTCTAGAAGGTGTAAGTCAACTACCCTGGCCAGCAAGATCTCCGGACCTGTCCCCCATTGAGCATGTTTGGGACTGGATGAAGCGTTGTCTCACGCGGTCTGCACGTCCAGCACGAACGCTGGTCCAACTGAGGCGCCAGGTGGAAATGGCATGGCAAGCCGTTCCACAGGACTACATCCAGCATCTCTACGATCGTCTCCATGGGAGAATAGCAGCCTGCATTGCTGCGAAAGGTGAATATACACTGTACTAGTGCCGACATTGTGCATGCTCTGTTGCCTGTTTCTATGTGCCTGTGGTTCTGTCAGTGTGATCATGTGATGTATCTTACCCCAGGAATGTGTCAATAAAGTTTCCCCTTCCTGGGACAATGAATTCACGGTGTTCTTATTTCAATTTCCAGGAGTGTATATGACAGAAAAAAATTACAACACCAAAAGCTAATTAATGTAGAATAATCAAATCTCTGGAATGCATTTGTCTAGGTAAAACAATAACCTACTGACATTGCAAGACTACAGGATTACTTTAAGTGTGAAATAAGGCTTTGCAAACATGAAATGGTGGTACATTTAATAACAGCTGTAGCAAACAGAATGTTGAATGCAAGCATCCAAGCACATATGTGTTGTTGTACAGGTGCTGGATATTAGTTTGTGGGATGGATTTTGTGCCTGTTGCATTTGATTTCCCATATATGCTTGATTGGAGACAGATATAGTGATTGGATAGGCCAAGGCAACATGTTGACACACCATAGAGCATGTTGGGTCACAACAGCAGTATGTGGACAAGTGTTATCAAGTAGGAAAATACCCTCCGATCTACAATTTTGCAGTCAGGGAGAGTGGGATAACAGCGTAAATGCACCTGCTGTCATATGATATCACACTCGAGACTACTGCAGGTATAGATCCAGTGTGTCTAACATGCAGGCAGGTTGGTTGCAAGATGGAATAGCACCCCAGACCATTACTCCAGGTGCAGATGCAGCATATCTAGCATGCGGACAGGTTGGCCACAGATCCTCAAATGATCTCCTCCTAACCAACACACAGTCATTGCTGACACCAACGCAAAACCAGATTTCATCAGAAAACATGGCAGACCTTCCTTCTATCTTCCTATGAGCCCTCACTTGACACCACCGAAGTCACAGATGGCTGTTGTTTGGGGTCAGTGGAATGCACACTACAGAGCATCTTGCTCAGAGCTGTCCGTGAAGTAACTGATTTGTAACAATTCATTGTGTCACTGTGGTGCCATCTGCTGGTCAAATTTCTGCTGCAGAGGCAGTGTGATGCCCCAGATATGCTGTACATGATGATCTCCCCCCTTGGTAGTGCCAGTGGCCATCCAGAGCCTGGTCTTCTTGTTACAGAACATTCTTGTGTGGCCACTGCTGCCAGCAGACATATGCAGTGGCTACATTCCAGAAAAGTTTTTCTGCTGTATCACAGAAGGAACATACAGCTTCTTGTAGCCCTGTTACATGACCTTGGTCAAACTCAGTGAGGTGTTGATGATGGTGTGTTTGTTACCTTAAAGGCATTCTTGATCAACATCACGTCACCACGGCTAATGCCAAATTTGCCAAAAGCTCACTATCTTTACAGTGAGTCTAATTTGCATCCACATAGTGGTGCTATAGTACACCCTTATGTGACTGGCACAAGATCTCAATAGACATTATCTTTCAGATGTGACCACCATTCAGTTTATCCTGCACAACTGCCCCTTGGTGCTGTGATTTTTTTCTGTTAACTGTCTGCAAGATGGTGATACACTGCTATGCTCAGGAAGATCCCCATACCTCTCTCTGACAGAATATGTGGGAACAGATTGGGAACATTAACCCTTTTCCAGTGCCAATATTGGGGATATCAAGAACTTTACAACAGTTGTCAGCCAGCTTGCCTCAGGAGAGGATAAAACTACTTTGTGACACCATTCCCAACTGAATAACTATGTGCATTGGAGCTAGAGGGGATTGCATCTTCTGCTGATAAGTACATTCATGCTGACAGGTTCTTTATAACTTTGAACTCTTTTTTTTTTTAATCACCGATATACACTGAAGAGCCAAAGAAACTGGTAAATCTTCCTAATATCATATAGGGCCCCTGTCAGCACGCAGAAGTGCCACAACTCGACGTGGCATGGACTCTAATAATGTCTGAAGTTGTGCTGGAGGGAATTGACACCATGAGTCCTGCATGGCTGTCCATAAATTCATAAGAGTACAAGGGTGTGGAGATCTCTTGTGAGCCATGCAGGGTAGCCGTGCGGTCTGAGGCATCTTGTCACGGTCCATGCGGCTCCCCCCGTCGGAGGTTCAAGTCCTCTCTCAGGCATGGGTGCATATGTGTCATCCTTAGCATAAATTAGTTTAAGTTAGATTAAATAGTTTGTAAGCTTAGGGACCAATAACCTCAACAGTTTGATCCCATAAGACCTTACCACAAATTTAAAAAAAAAAATCTCTTTGGAACAGCATGTTACAAGGAATCCCAGATATGCTCACTAATGTTCATGTCTGGGGAGCCTGGTGGCCAGTGGAAGTGTTTAAACTCAGAAGATTGTTCCTGGAGCCACTCTGTAGCAATTCTGGACATTTGGTGTGTCGCTTTGCCCAAGTCCGTCAGAATGCACAATGGACATGAATAGAGCAGGTGATCAGACAGGATGCTTACATAGATGTCACATGTCTGAGTCGCACTAGACATATCAGAGATCCCCTATCATTCCAACTGTAGATGCCCCACACCATTACAACGCCTTGCCTAGCTTGAACAGCTCTCAGCTGACTTGCAGGGTCCATGCATTCATGAGGCTGTCTCCTTACGTGTACACGTCCAACCACTCAATACAATTTGGAATGAGACTTGTCTGACCAGGCAACATGTTTCCAGCCATCAATTGTCCAATATCAGTGTTGATGGGCCCAGACGAGGTGTTAAACTTTGCGTCGTGCAGTCATCAAGAGTACACAAGTGGGTCTTTGGCTCAAAGCATATATCAATGGTATTTTGTGGGATGGTTCACATGCTGTTATTTGCTGATGGTTCAGCTTTGAAATCTGCAGAAATTTGCAGAAGACGTGCACTTCTGTCATGTTGAATGATTCTCTTCAGTCATTGCTTGTCCCGTTCTCTGGCTGCAGTGATACTGGAGATTTGATGTTTTACCAGATTGCTGATATTCAGGGTACACTCGTGAAATGATTGCAGGGGAAAATCCCCACTTCATTGTTACATTGGAGATGCTGTATCCCACTGTTCATGCGCAGATTATAAGATCATGTTCAAACTCACTTAAATCTTGATAACATGCAATTGTAGCACCAGTAACTGATCTAATAACTGTGCCAGACGCTGTTGGTTTATGTAGGCATTACAGACTGCAGCACCACATTCTATCTGTTTACATCTCTCTGTATTTGAATATGCATGCCTGTACCAGTTTCTTTGGCACTCCAGTGTAAAATCAGCATCACACACTCTCTCACCTCATGAAGCTTCATTTTGTTTCCTCCTCCACTTATGAGTTTTCACTTTTTTTCTCCAAGCAGTGTATTAATTCAGTATCTACCTTCTCAACACAATTCATTTTACAAAAATGAAAACAGTGCTTCAAGATGGACAGAACGCCATGTGTAGCAAGGTCAAAACTGCAAAAAATACACAGCTTGCGATACAAGGAATTTGTGTGTCCAGAATAAGTTCCAGAGCTCTTAGCAAATGTTTATCACCTCTGCTGCGAGCAACTTATTGCTGAGCAAGTTTTCAATGAAATATGGTGAAAGTATGAACCTTTGAAACATTATGTTATGCCTAGTTGATTTCAGCATCCAGTGGCAAAACTGACAACAAAACTATTAATTATTATATCAGAAAAGCCTGTATAGTCAACACGACACGTTGTTCACAAACGTTAAGAAAATAATGAGATAAATGTCTTGTGTCTGGAGACACCTAGGATAATTTAATCCTTAATATTTGTTATATCTCGTTTGCTGGCTTTTTAACTGCTTATTACAATCTTGGGGGAGGTCAGGCCTATTGTTACACCAGAAGGAAAGCTTTTATGGTATTAATGATATACAGGAAAGATATAAGCATTTTTGTTAATTTTGATTATTTTTCTGTTTACTATTCATATCTTCAGGTAGTAAAGAAATAGGTGTTATTTCTGCAGATACATCCTTGTCACTGTGCTGTCTCATTAACCCTTTACATTCCATAATGCAGGCACAGAGTGTGTCTATGTGACCTAATTTCAAATAGCCACTGCCCTGGCAGTGAGAGTACCACACAGAATTGTGCAAGTCTCTTTGTGGAAACAGTGAGGCCACTGCTAAACAGTTAGGGTACACATCAAAACAAAGTGTGCATTATTCAAGTATATTTACATAAGCATTACCGTACAAAACATTCACTGTGTGATATGTTTTATTTATTTATTTATTTTTATTTATTTATTTTTATTTTTTTTTTTTTTTCAGGGTGGACTGTTTCCATTGTCATTTCACTCAAATTGTTTACAAATGAATCACTTTCATCATCACAATCACTGTTGCTTCCATTTTAACTTAGAAATTCTTCTTAAAGGTCTAAAATCTTTTCCTCTGAAAGGATGTTGCATGAAAAACTAGCCATTTTGCGCCCACTAACTTGAAAGTAAATATAACAACCTTTGTCCCAATACAACTTGTTATAATGCCAAGTTGAACATATATTTAAAAAAGGACACAACACATGTAAGTCATAGAGCAAGTAGACAAAGTAAGACACGTGTACACGGTAACATTCAAATCAGCACCGAGTCCAAGTCTAGCTGCCGCTGGCTGGCTGGCTGCTCAGGTGGCGCAGCTGCTGCATGGCTGGCAGACAGCACCGTATGTAGATGACGCGAGTAACTGTGCAGCGGCACTTTGAAAGATCAGCAAGTCACAACACTTTTCTCTCCTTTGAATTTTTTGCACTGGTCTTGATGGAGGTGGCCTGTAGATTGCTAACGTGCATAGGTGTTGTTTGACTGTCCGTAAAGTCTCGAGGAGGAGGCTTGCCGTACGGAAGGAAGTGTCCCCGATGATAATGGGTCGAGATGACAGGAGACGTAGGGGTCGAATCTGCTGGGACCCCGTGCATCAATCTGCCCATTGCGCAAGTCCGGTTGTTATAACAGGAGACATGGGCGATATGTCGGCATCCGTAGCAGAAGGAGGCAAGTAGATTTGCTCCGACAGATGATGGTCATCCAGTTCGTGCATGGGCATGTCTCCTGGTGGCGTCCGTTCTTGTGCTGGCACCGAGATGATGGTGAGAGGGCTGCGTTGTGAGTAATGGGAGATGCCAAGATCCCGAGCATCAGGTAGAGCCGAAGGTGGTGTAGCGGCGTTCGGAACAGGCGTTGCTGGCATACGAGGCCGAAGCTGGTCCGAATGATTACTACAACACACGAGTCCGTCTGGATTTCATACAGGCGTCGGCCACAGTGTCTTAAGATGCGGCCAGGACTCCATTTTGGCCACCTGCCATATCCTCCTACCCATACATTGTCGCCGGCAATGAATCAGCCAAGCGAAGGCACCTGCAGCTGTGAGGTGGAAGGCCGCAGAAGATGAAGTGGTGTCGGCCATGTAAGAGCTCAGCCGGGCTGTGGTCGCCCATGGGAGTGAAACAGTAAGAAGCCAGAAATTGGAGAAGCGCATCATCAGCAGCGGAAGAAGTCAGGAGTTTCCTCATCTGAGCCTTAAATGTGCGGACCAGTCGTTCAGCCTCACCTTTTGACTGTGGATGGAAATGAGGGGCCGTGACATGCATGACGCTGTGACGGGAACAAAAGAGTAGAGGGAAGGCCTTCCAAAGAGAAAATGCGTGCTGGAGCACTTGTGGTTGCCGCAGTGGTAGGCGACGTGCAAGGGACAATGAAAGGAAAGTTAGAGTAGGCATCAATAACAAGTAGCCAATAAGTACCTAAAAAAGGTGCCGCGAAGTCAGCATGAATACGCTCCCAGGGCTTCTCAGGCGAAGGCCACGGTGACAAACATGCCTTCGGGGCAGCGGCCTATGACGCACAAGGGCCGCAGGCAGCGACCTTGTGTGCGATTTCAGAGTTGATGCCAGGCCAGTACACATGATGGCGCGCCAGAGATTTTGTGCGAGAGACACCCCAGTGCCCTTGGTGAAGGAGGCACAAGACCGAAGCACGCAAAGACGCAGTTACCACAACATGCAGCAAAGCATTGTCAGTGGAAAGGAGGATAACACCATCCCTAGCCGTGAGGCGGGAGCGCAAAGCGAAGTAGTTCCACAACGAATCAGACGTCTTAGCGGACAGACGATCTGGCCAACCCTTCAGAATACAGCGTAAAACCCAGGAGAGGGTAGGATCAGAACCCGTAGCAGCCGCCAGCCAGTCCCCGGTACCCATCCAAAACCAGCTGCTCGGCAACATCCAGGTGAAACACAAACATTCGTCCCTGCCGAATGCCAGAGCAGGACCCATGGGAAGGCGAGACAGTGCATCAGCATTCACATGTTGAGACGTGAGCCAGAAATGAATCTCTCAATTGAAACGAGACAGTAAAGAGCCTAATGCTGGAGGCAGTGTGCAGCCTTGTCGGGAAGTGACATTGATGGATGAAACAAGGAAACAAGAGGTTTGTGATCCATAACAAGATGAAATTTGGATCCATAGAGAAAAACACCAAACTTATGAAGAGCATAAATAATGGCCAAATCTTGTTTTTCAATTTGAGAATACTTTTGCTGGCCATCTGTGAGCATTTTGGAGGCATAAGCAATGGGTTGTGCAGAACCATCAGAAAAACGGTGCGCAAGGACTGCACCGACCCTGTATTGAGAGGCGTCATTCGGACCGACAGTAATTTCCCTCAGTTTCTCAATGAAGTGTAGAGAGTTTTTAATATAATCAGCTGGAAAAGTATTTCTTCCCTTCATCCATAACATCACGGATCGCATTGTGAAAGTACTAGCCAAGTTTCAGGTGGAGACTATTTTCAGACCTACCAAGAAAATTAGTCATTGCCTAAGATCAACAAAAGATGCTCGTCACCCCCTAGCCACCCCAGGGGTATATAAAATTCCGTGTAGTTGTGGCAGGGTTTACATAGGAACTACAAAAAGAAGCATCAATACATGTTTGACGGAGCACAAAAGAACTTTTGCTTGGGACATATCGACAAATCGGCAGTAGTGGAACATGTTTTTAAGAATGGAGATCACGAAATAAAATTCGGTGAGACAAGCGTGCTAGCGAGGACGTCGCATTATTATACACTTATGTATAGAGAGGCAATCGAAATCCACAAACATCAATACAATTTTAATCGTAAAGAAGAAGGATTAAAATTGGACAAAATATGGCAGTCAACATTGCATCAATCACGTGACAATCGATTGCCTGCAATCGAGAGAACAGACGATAGCCAGAGATAGCTACACATCGACGCCATGTGACGTGCGGTGGCACCCTCTACGATCTCCATATAAGCGGTGGCCCCAGCTCCTAGCAGCCAGTCGTCGAGTCACGTCAGAAGATGTTCTCCGTAGTTGAGAACGAAATGTCAGGGAGAAGAAGTCCTACAGATCGACCGCAACAATTTAGCCCGGAAGTGTTTACTGATGAAGATGCCGGCCATGAAAACCTACATGGGATGACTTACATGTTTGTTCGTCCGCGACATGAAATGCCAAGAAGTGCTGTCGAAGACGTTTTTCGTAATCAGACCAGTCTTCCGTCGTCTTGTCATAAGGAGAAAAAGGAGGTATAGACAACAACGAGAAATGCCCCACATTTGATGCCGCGATGAAATTGCGAATCACCGATTTGAGAAACATTTGCTGTTCAATGAGACCTTGCAATAGTTGCTTTAAAGTAGGCATGGAAACCTGTGGGTCAACGATGAAAAGGAAAAAAAAACCACTACCTCGTTGCCAACTGTTATAACGTCAAGTTGAACACATATTTCAAAAACAACACAACACATGTAAGTCACAGAGCAAGTAGACAAAGTAACACGTGTACACAGTAAGATTCAAATCAGCACTGAGTCCAAGTCTAGTGGCCCCTGGCTGGTTGCCCGCTCAGGTGGCGCGGCTGCTGCATGGCTGGCAGACAGCGCGACATGTAGAGGACACGCCGTAACTGCGCAGCGGCACTTTGAAAGATCGGCGAGTCACAACACAAATGCTATAGTTTGGCACAGACTTTAACACAAGCAGTACTATGCAGCACTACTGCCTAGTACAGTCAGATTTGTGAACAAATCATGTGACAGTTACGAAAAATCGTGTCAAATGAGGCGTGACAGCAGAGTCAAGTGTTATTGTTTACAGTGTCAGATTACAATTTACCTTGTCCCAGATGATGTTTATAGTTTGAATGATTTCACATTATATACAAACAAACTGGTGTTGGAGACTACTGAAATTGTCACATTGAATCATCTCCTATAATTTGTGAAAATTGGAATTACTGGCCAGTATTCACCTTCAGAAGTTGAAATAGTCCCACTGTTAGGTACATGTAAAGGATCAAGTAACTATTTTAGCTTTTGAAGCTATTAGTTCTTCACAGCATGTTGGCCCCTCTCATACTTAAGTCTGAAAAAATATACCCTTTGTTTCTAACCTTTGCCAACCTATCCTTCTCCCCTTCTGAAGGAAAGAACTAATATTTCTGAAAGTCAGGATAGAGTAATGTAACTTTAGATATTGGTAAGCCAAAACATTATGACAATGGAAATGTAATCCTGAAATTTAACTTTGCAGTAATGGGTATAGGTGTACAACCTAAAGTGACTTTTGACAATTTGTGCCAGGCTAGGACTTGAACCTGGATTTTATGACCATTGCTGGTGGTTGTCTTCCCACTTAGGCTACCAGAGCACACTGCTCAGACTGACCAAAACTCCATATGGCACACACCTATCTATTTCTTCTTATAGATTATTAATTCACTTATCTCCATTCACACATCTGGCAGGTTTTCAAATCAAGACACTGAGAAGCCATTTTTGAAAATGGTACTGATAATCTGACTTTGTGTTGTCTCAATTCTAAAACCTGCACAGGTATCTCAAGGTGTGTGGATGTGGGTAACTGAATTACTAGTCTCAAGAAGAAACAGAGAGGTGTGCCACATGTGGAACTTTGGGTGCTCAGATAGCCTAAGTGGTAAGCTGACTCCTTGGGATAAGTTGAAAACTGGGTTCGAGTCCCTATCTGGTGCAGATTTTCATATGTCGCTTTAGGTTGTACATATATACCAATTACATTTAAGCTCAATTTCAGGAACAGATTTTAATAGGCCTACTGAATACTTTAGCTCATCATCAAATATCAAACTATGACAATTGCCTGCCATGAGTTTGAATGTTGCCTGATGTTCTCACAGGCACGTAACGCAGGAAGGAAAGTATGTAAGTGGAGAAGAGGTGAATGGTGAATCATGCTAATGATAGTACAGTCATCAAATGGCAAAATCAATTGACATAAAGTGACTTGGACGAAAGGCAGATTGTTGTGGCACAGCAGGTAGGACTGAGCCCTCAGCAGACAACAAAGCTGGTCAGCTGTTTGGATGCTGCTGTCGTGATCATCTGTGGAAAGTGGTTGAAGGATGCTGAAGTCATGAGTAAGTGTGGAGCCATTAAACATGAGACTCTGCAGCAGTTCACCCCTCTGTGTTCCCATGTTGACCCCATGATACTGTCAATTGTGATGGCAGTGGGCACAGTGTCATTGAGATTCAGGGTGTATTCACCATGGGACAACTGGAAATCCAGGAAGAATGTGGGAATTTTTTCATCTGGGAGCAATCCAAGGAAAACCTGGTCATTTTTAGAATTCTAAGAATTTTCAATTGTTCCAGTTTCCAGTTAATTTTTTATAATTTTGGCTGGTAAGAACTGAGGATCTGGCAAAGGATTTTATGTTAGCTTCCTACTGCAGAATAATACTACAGGAATAAAACATAAATGAGAACAAAAACCTAAATAAAACTTTTGTTGTAGAGAAAATGCACTATTTACAACAACAAAATACAGTGCTCAAACACAAGCATCTGATGACAGCATAATGATGGCTGTGCAATACTTCTTAACAACAGACTACTTTTGATGTGCATAACAACACAACTGTTTGTACTTTTAACTGGTCAGAGGAAAATATTGTAATTGGTGTTTTGAGAAGCATTACTTCCAAATTAAATTTTCTTTACACAAGATGAGTTATGTCATATGTGAGAATATGGAATGTATTTCTTAAGTCACTTTAAGGGCAAGCCAGTTGGAAAAATTTTGGGCCCAAAAGATCAGCCATTTATGCCATTTTTCAAAATTTTACTGACACATTTGTGTTTGATATATCTTAATGGGTAAAACACATTAAAAAGACCAAACTTTAATTTTATTTTATTCATAGATACAAATTACGCAATAACAATGTCAGAAAGTATAATTATCCTATAAAAAGTGCAAGTTAAGTTATTGAGCAATTTCACTTGGCTTTTCTATGGAAAATTCAAAGTGTTCTGGCATGCAAAGATATGTTTGCAATCAGAGAAATATCTGTTTGCCAGTTTTCTGCTTGTTTTCTTGTCTTCTCCAAACCACACTCCAAACAGTTCTAAAATTCACTGCTGCTTCTTTCAAAGTAATTCTATAAACAGAAAACAGAAGGGCAGCACTTTTATATTAATTTAAACCAGTAACTTTTCCTATTTGTGTGTTTGAGTTGCTTAACAAAGACGTTGCTACTGGCTGGCTACATCATATATCCTATGTTCGGAGTATCTGCTGTCATTGGCTGGTGAGATAAAATGACATGAGCTATGATTGGCTAACAAAAGTGCATCACACAGTACAGTCTTGTTTTCAGTACTTTGAAAATTACAATACTGTATTTGGTGGAATTCATGTCTATATTTCCATAATATAAAAATATGTAGTGTACATGTTTCTGTGCGTCAGATCTTTCCAGATAATGTTATTTTTTGATAGGTTTCACTTCCTAAAGTGCTGGGAAATTCTACACTGGTGTATGAAACCTTTATCATTCAAACCATTGACAAGTATATTGTCACTTAACATGGAAATAGTGCATTTTTAACTGATAAATCCAGCAAAAATCTGTGAATTTTTTTTCTTGTCCACATATACACTGTGAAATTGGACCATGGATCAGCAGAAATGTGACACTTGGTTTGATGAATCATGTTTCTTGTTACACCTGGTCAATGGTTGTATATTACACCATGGGGAGGATGGTGAGGGAGGAGGGGGGGGGGTCTTGGCTTTTGTTTGACTTTCAGTGACACTTTACTTTTTTGTGTCAAAAAAATTTCTCTGAAAGTTCTTCAACCCAATGTTGAGCCATGTCAAGTGCTCCTTTCTTGTCAAGCTGTAGGTCATCAAAGGTACATATTTGGGCAACTGTGACATTGTAGATGAACTTCCATGGCATGCACTTCAGCATGTCACATTTGTTGTCTGTTTCATCTTTAAGGCTCCATTTTATGTGTTGACTAGCAATACACTTGTTCTGGCATGATTCTGTGTTCTCCAAATCTTCCAGCTTGATACATTGCCACTGGTTATCTGTTGTGAAGTGTAGTAGTCTTACTTTAGTTCAATAGTAAGGAATCTCTTGTGGGATTTAATCTGTGAGGTCCCCATGAAGCACCATGCAGGGGGTGGTACTCATTGAAAGTCTGTTGAAATTTTTCTGTATGCTCATGTGCAATTGTTTGGGTTCAGAATTTGACAATATATAGCTTCGCAAGTGGTGTGAGTTTCATACACCCTGTTGTTATCCTCCTTGTGTGATTAAGTCTTGTACTGATTTTTTTGGCATGTTTGTATCCGGACCCAATGGGACATGCATATTCTCTTGTGTAAATTCAAAATGCTTGGACAGCTGTTTTTAATATAGTTGGTCTGGTTCCCCATTTACTATTTGCTAGTTGTCTCAGGACATTGTGGTCCATAACAGCTTAGAATATTCTCATATATGTTGCTAGCCTTATCAGGCTTCATCATATTAATGTTTAAGTCACTACAGATAATTACATTTGCTTTTGGTCCAGAAACCTTGTCTAAGCTTTGATTCAGTTTTGAGAAGAATATATCAACGTCTCCACTGGGAGAGTGGTACACACAAAATATGACTAACTTTTTTGCTATGCCAGGTCCTATTATTTCAACAGCGGACAGTTCAAAATGTTTGTCCTCACCTAGATCTAAAAGATCATATCTAACTTTAAATGACATACCTTTTTTTTTTTTTTACATAGATACATAAACCTCCATCATTCATTGAGATTCTGCTATAGTAACATGCAAGGTCAAATGAGGCTAATGCAATGTGTTCAATTTCCTTCCCTTTGCACCAGTGTTCAGTGATACACAAAATTTGGCTATCAAAATTTTCCAATTCTACTTCTAGCTGTTGTGGTTTGTTATTTATGGCTTGAATGTTTTTGTGAAACACTGTTAGGCATTTGTTTTCACTTATCTTGGTGGCGCCTTTCCCTTTAGACCAGATGCTAAAAAAGCCTTTAGATGAGCTGGTGGCGTGCTTATTCTTCTGTTGATGACATTGGAGGTGAGTCTGTTACCAGTTAGACTTGGAAGTTGGTGTATCTGAAGGTATCTGCCTTATGTTAGTCTTGTAACTGAGGTCGGGTACCAAAAATCCTACAGAGTTGTAAGTTTCCTGGTTCTTGTGCTTCTTCTGTTTGCTTCTGTTACTGCTGATGATGGTGAAACTGGTGAAAAGTCTTTCACTGTTGAAGACTGAGGAGGGGCCAATACTGATGAAAGGTCATTGGCTGCTGGCACATCAGGCGTTTTTTTTTCTTGTTAATGATTCAGTTGCGTAGTATGTAGCTGCTTCTGCTGAAGTTGCTTTGGAAACTTCTGTCCTAGTTGAATCATTTATCTCAGCTGTTTTTGAGGAAAGTGGAGATTCTAGTGCTGGACCTGTTGTCAGTGATTCAGTTTCATTTTCTTGTTGGAAATTTTCAGTTGCTGTGTTTGGTGGTGAAAGTGGTATGGTTGTGCTATTCTTGTCCTTAACTGCCATCACTGCAATAAATTTGAAGGATCTCTGGGTTCAAACACATTTCCCAAAGATGCACAGAGAGTCAAGCATATCATAGAACTATATATTGGGAAGGATCTATTTGAATATATTAGCAATAAAACCAACAAGTACTACAGTCAAAATTGCAATAGAAGGAAACTGGATAAAAAATTGCCAGATTTGTCAAATTTATGGGACCTGAAATAGAAAATGGTTTGGGCTTACTATCCTTATGGGAATTGTAAAAAAAGCAAGAATCAATGATTATTGATCAATGAATCCATTGATACACACACCAATATTTCACAAAACAATGTTCTGCAACATATTCAGACAAATATTATCATTTTTACATTTTTCCAACTACAATAAACCAGATAATGCTGACCAGCTTTTCAAAGTGCAATCCATAATTGATTATTTTTTCAAAAAGTTTAAATAAACTTTTAATCTAAGTGAAAACATCTCAGTTGGTGAAGGGCTGATACAGTGGCGTGGACAGTTAAATTTTAAAGTTTACAGTCCATCAAAAATTACAAAATATGGCATACTCATTTGGATGCTGTGTGATTTGAGTATGGGGTACATTTCCTCATTCGACATATATTGCGGCACTGGACAGCCTTTAGCAAAAACAGTGATCAAACTATTGATACCTTATTATGGAAAGTGGCATCACCTCTACATGGATAATGATTATAACAGTGTATAACTGGCAGAGAAGTTACTTGAACAGAAAATTTCAGTTTGTGGAACGATATGGCAAAATAGAGGATTTCCAGAAAAATTAAGGTGTGCAAAAGTCAATGTGTTTGAAGCTTGTCATCAATGGAAAGGTGTAGCACTTGCACAGGTATGGTGGAGTGCTTTGAAAACTGAAATGATATGAATGATCTCTACAATATCTAATGCCACTTTGACTGACACTTGAAGAAAATGTAGAAAAACCAATTACACAATAAAAAACCTGAAAGTGCATCAGACTACAACAAATACATGAAAGGAGTGGACCGGGCAGAACGATATTTGAGTTATCACCCTATATACACAAAAACTATAAAATGGTCAAAAAATGTTTGCATGTACCTCTTTTATTGCACATTATTTAATGTATTCTGTACATGTCAATATTTCAATACAGAACATAAGTCTCTGATTTCACAATTTTTTTATTGAAAGTATCTGCTTCATTGATAAAAGACTGTGTACCTGCTTCTGAGAAAAACTTAGAGGTTGCTACTACATCGCATACATCTCATCATGTTCCAGTTGACAGACTTTTCGGTCACATAAAGCAACACCGACTAATACTTATTTCAAACAAAAACAGAGAAACTGCCATGTATATTCCAAAAAGAAAAAAAGAACAACAAACTTATTGTGCAAGTCTTGTGGAGATGCATTACATCTTGGAAACTGTTAGGCTGCATATCATATGAAAGAGAAATACAAAGTACCAAAGACAATGCAAATAAACAAATATATGAAACAAATTTTGTATTTATTTACCTATGTATATCTTCAAAATTTCATGAAAGTAAGGGAACAGGGTTGAGAACTTATGAGAAATAATGATGAGATTAGTAAAACTTAAGAATTTATAATCTCCAGATTATGTCAAGAATGGCTGGCGACAAGCCAAATTAGCGCTTCCGGTGCCAAGTGAATAAATTTGTACAAGATGTGTGGGAAGCAAAGTGTTAATATTGAGTGTGTCCACCCTTCACTTTTATGACAGTCTGAACTCAGATGTGGTCACTCAGTGATTTGTCTGAATATCAATGGGGAAATGGCAGTCTGTTCTTCCATAAAAGCCAAAACCAGAGATAATCATGATGGTGCATGCTCGGGTCTGAGGCGAGATCAGTGTTCTGACACTAAAGGTACTCCCAGTGTGCCGCCGTTGGATAAGCAGCTGCAGCAGCAAGTCGTATACCCCTAGCTTACTTATTTGTTAAAAGTTTAATTCTTAATTTCTTAGCGTGTTTTTGGGTACTTGCATTGTTTAATTCATAAATTTCGGGCGTATTATAGTATTTGAGAGGTGTAGCATCGCGCTTTAATGTTTACTTCGTAGATTCTTACTTAAATTGCGTGTGAGTTTCGTATAGGAGGTGTAATTTCGAGTTTTAGCTACTGTAATCGTAAATTCAGGCAGGTTGTAGTGCAGTCGTTAGGCATTTGTACAGGTTAGTTAATACATTCTTTGTGTGTTTCCCTTGCGTTATCTAGGCACGGACTCATGTTTCAGTAACTGTTGTTCAACATCGATTAGAATGGACAGGGACTGTGACTGCTGTGTTCAAATGAGGGCTGAGTTGGCATCCCTTCGCTCACAGCTGCAAGCGGCGCTGACTTCGGTCACACAGCTTGAGGCTGTTGCCAATGGGCACCACTGTGGGGAGCCGGACTTGGATATCACGGGGATGTCAACCTCGTCCCGTCTGTCCCCAGATCAGTCTGCCGCTGTAGTTGCCCCGGTTGCTGCCCGCAGTGGGCTGAGCCCTCGCCTGTGGTTGATTGGGAGGTCGTTCCAAGGCATGGCAGGCAGCGAAAGACGTCCCCGGAGGCTGATCAGAAAGCCTCCCCTGTGCGTTGACAAACAGGTTTCAGGCACTGTCTCTGGCTGAGCCAGATGCAGCTGCCTGCCCTGTTTCAGAGGATGATTCTCAGCCTTCAAGATCCGGGCAATCACAGAGGGTGGGCTTATTGGTAGTTGGGAGCTCCAATGTTAGGCGCGTAATGGGGCCACTTAGGGCTATGGCGGCTAAGGAGGAGAAGAAATCCAGTGTGCACTCCGTGTGCATTCCGGGTCGAGTCATTCCTGATGTGGAAAGGGTCCTTCCGGATGCCATGAAGAACACAGGGTGCAGCCAGCTGCAGGTGGTGGCACATGCCGGCACTAATGACGTGTGTCACTTTGGATCTGAGGAACTTCTCTCTGGATTCCAGCGGCTATCTGATTTGGTGAAGGCTGCCGGTCTTGCTTACGAGATGAAGGCAGAGTTCACCATCTGCAGCGTCGTTGACAGAACCGACTGCGGACCTTTGGTGCAGAGCCGGGTGGAGGGTCTGAATCAGAGGCTCAGACGGTTTTGCGACCATGTTGGCTGCAGATTCCTTGACTTGCGCCATAGGGTGGTAGGGTTTCGGATTCCACTGAATAGGTCAGTAGTTCACTACACTCAACTGGCGGCTACACGGGTAGCGGAGGCTGTGTGGCGTGGACTGGCCGGTTTTTTAGGTTAGAAGGCCTCGGGAAAGTACGGGGTGGGCTGCAATCTCAAAGGGTGCATGGCAAATACAGGACGTGCTTGGATCAAGGAACAGTCGGAATTGTAGTTGTAAATTGATGTAGTTATGCTGGGGAAGTCTCTGAGCTTCAAGCGCTAATAGAAAGCACAGAAACTGAAATCGTTATAGGTACAGAAAGCTGCCTAACGCCTGAAATAAGATCTGCAGAAATTTTTACGAAGTCTCAGACGGTGTTCAGGAAAGATAGATTAGGCAGAATTGGTGGTGGAGTTTTTGTGTCTGTCAGTAGTGGTTTATCTTGTAGTGAAGTCGAATTAGATACTCCGTGCGAATTGGTATGGGTGGAGGTTATACTTAACACCCGAACTGAGTTAATAATTGGCTCCTTCTACCGACCTCCAGACTCCGATGATATAGTTGCTGAACAGTTCAGAGAAAATTTGAGTCTCGTAACAAATAAATACCCCACTCATACGGTTATAGTTGGTGGGGACTTCAGCGTTCCCTCGATATGTTATCAAAAATACTTGTTCAAAACCGGTGGTAGGCAGAAAACATCTTCCGAGATTGTCCTAAATGCTTTCTCCGAAAATTATTTCGAGCAGTTAGTCCACGAACCCACGCGAATTGTAAATGGTTGCGAAAACACACTTGACCTCTTAGCCAGAAACAATCCAGAGCTGACAGAGAGCATCATAACTGATACAGGGATTAGAGATCACAAGGTCGTTGCAGCTAGGCTCAATACCGTTTCTTCCAAATGCACCAGAAACAAACGAAAATAATTTTATTTAAAAAAGCGGATAAAGTGTCACTAGAAGCCTTCCTAAGAGACAATCTCCATTCCTTCCGAACTGACTATGCAAATGTAGACGAGATGTGGCTCAAATTCAAAGACATGGTAGCAACAGCAATTGAGAGATTCATACCTCATAAATTGGTAAGAGATGGAATTGATCCCACGTGGTACACAAAACAGGTCCGAACGCTGTTGCAGAGGCAACGGAAAAAGCATGCGAAGTTCAGAACAACACGAAATCCAGAAGATTGGCTAAAATTTACAGACGCGCGAAATTTGGCACGGACTTCAATGCGAGATGCCTTTAATAGGTTCCACAACGAAACATTGTCTCGAAATTTGGTAGAAAATGCGAAGAAATTCTGGTCGTATGTAAAGTACACAACAGGCAAGACGCAACCAATACCTTCCCTGCGCAGTGCCGATGGTACTGTTAGCGACGAGTGTGCCGCTAAAGCGGAGTTATTGAACGCAGTTTTCCGAAATTCTTCACCAGGGAATATGAATGGAATATACCAGAATTTGAAACATGAACAGCTGCTAGCATGAGTTTCTTAGAAGTAGATACCTTAGGGGTTGCGAAGCAACTCAAATCGCTTGATATGGGCAAGTCTTCAGGTCCAGATTGTATACTGATTAGGTTACTTTCAGATTACGCTGATACAATAGCCCCCTACTTAGCAATCATATACAACCGCTCGCTCACCGATAGATTTTTACCTACAGATTGGAAAATTGCGCAGGTACTGTATTCAAACATTATGAATTACCTCGAAGGGAACGATCTATTGATACGTAATCAGCATAGTTTCAGAAAACATCGTTCTTGTGCAACGCAGCTAGCTCTGTATTCGCACGAAGTAATGGCCGCTATCGACAGGGGATCTCAAGTTGATTCCGTGTTTCTAGATTTCCGGAAAGCTTTTGACACCGTTCCAAACAAGTGACTTCTAATCAAGCTACTGGCATATGGGTTATCGTCTCAGTTGTGCGACTGGATTCATGATTTCCTGTCAGGAAGGTCGCAGTTCGTAGTAATAGACGGCAAATCATCGAGTAAAACTGAAGTGATATCAGGTGTTCCCCAAGGAAGCGTCCTGGGACCCCTGCTGTTTCTGATCTATATAAATGACCTGGATGACAATCTGATCGGTTCTCTGAGGTTGTTCGCAGATGATGCTGTAATTTACCGTCTAGTAGGGTCGTCCAAAGACCAGTATCAGTTGCAAAGCGATTTAGAAAAGATTGCTGTATGGTGTGTCAGGTGGCAGTTGACGCTAAATAACGAAAAGTGTGAGGTGATCTACATGAGTTCCAAGAGAAATCCGTTGGAATTCGATTACTCGATAAATAGTACAATTCTCAAGGTGTCAATTCAACTAAGTACCTGGGTGTTAAAATTACGAACAACTTCAGTTGGAAAGACCACATAGATAATATTGTGAGGAAGGCGAGCCAAAGGTTGCGTTTCATTGGCAGGACACTTAGAAGATGCTACAAGTCCACTAAAGAGACAGCTTGCAGTACACTCGTTCGTCCTCTGTTAAAATATTTCTGCGCGGTGTGGGATCCTTACCAGGTGGGATTGACGTAGGACATTGAAAGGGTGCAAAAAAAGGGCAGCTCGTTTTGTATTATCACGTAATAGGGGAGATATGATACGCGAATTGGTATGGAAGTCATTAGCGCAAAGACATTTTTCGTCGCGGCGATATCTATTTACGAAATTTCAGTCACCAACTTTCTCTTCCGAATGCGCAAATATTTTGTTGAGCCCAACCTACATAGGTAGGAATGATCATCAAAATAAAATAAGAGAAATCAGAGCTCGAACTGAAAGGTTTAGGTGTTCGTTTTTCCCGCGCGCTGTTCGGGAGTGGAATGGTAGAGAGATAGTATGATTGTGGTTCGATGAACCCTCTGCCAAGCACTTAAATGTGAATTGCAGAGTAATCGTGTAGATGTAGATGTACTCTAATGTGTTCATGTTGAGACTCTGAGGTGCCCAGTCTATTTGAGAAATGTCATTGCTACAGATCATTGCCTCACAGATGGTGTATTAAGACACATTGCAGTCATGCTGATTCTATCATCATCATCTTCTTCTTCTTCTTCAAACTATCTCTATACGGTATGTAGTACACAATGCTGTAAAATGGATTAATGTCCTCCACTATTTAGCATTTTTATAGGTGCAGTCGTGCAGTCCTAACCACAAAAAATACCCTCCTACCAAATCATTACCACTTCATTAATACTTAACTATTGGCACTGCACATGATGGCAAGTAACATTCTCTAGGCATTCAGTACATCCAAACACTGTTGTCAGTTTTCCACAGGATGTAGCATGATTCATCACTCAAAATCACTCGTTTTGTCACCCGCTGTCACTGTGCAACACCTTAAATGTCATTTATCACTGACTACAGAAATTGTTTATGACGGGGTGCTCAATTATTGTACCTCATTTTTTAAACTTCCTACACAGGTTGTGTTAGCTGGACATCTGGTACCTCTTTGGGACTCATGAGTGATTCCATCTGCTGATTTTGTGTGATTTTTCACAACCCCCTTACACCATGCTTGATGACGCTCTCCATCAATATGTGTGGTCAACCTGCTCTTGGATTAGCTGTAGCACTTCTTTCACATTTACATTTCCCAGTCACACCACCAACAGTCAACTTGGGCAGCTTTAGATAGGTGAAATGCCTCTGACGAATTTGTAGCTCAGCTGACATCCAGTGACTAGTCCATGTTGTAAGTCACTGAGTTCTTGTACTCAGTCCGTTCTGCTGTCAGTGCTTCTATACTGGAAATAAAATATTTCCTGTCTCTTTTATGTTGGTGGGTCTGCCTCTCACGGCGTCTAGTGGTCAGTTCCAAATTACATAGGGGTATGTGGATATTTTTGATCTAGTAATATATGATGGGACAGCGGCAAAACCTGCATAAGGGTTGTGCTTTTTTTCATTCTACATTCAGATTTAGCACCTACTAAAGTTCTATGAAATTTTTATTAGGGACACTACCTCCTGCTGCTTTCTCCACACAGATGTGGGAGGCGTTGAATAAATCATGCTGTTTTGAGGCAATATCCTTTCTGCTCAACTGCTCCTACCAATCCTTTGCATCTCTAACATAATTAAAATTTCATCAGCAAATTTCAAAAATTTCATTTCATATCCCTGAACTCGGTACTGTATACTAACAATTTTTACTGTGATGGAACTAAGTGAAGTCCATCTGGGAAAATTTAGCTGATTATAGCATGTATACATCCCAGGAAATGTTGGAAAAACATGGAATTTTTTTATCTGGGTAAAATGTGGAAATTCTTTAGAATTTCAGGAATTTTTCATTGTTTTAATTTTCAGTTAAATTTATTAAATTTGACCTGGTAATAGCCTACTGTTTGTATTGACAATCAAATACCTTCGTGTTGTGATGTATAATAAATCACATTGTAATTTTTAATCCGCATATCATTTCATAGATAGATGCAGAACCCCATTTCCTTTCATTTATTATAATAAAATTCCCTTTTTCTTTACGGAGTAGATAATGATTTTTATTATTGTGTGCACTTCTTATTTTACCAAGTAGCAGGATCCACCATCAATTCCTTTCGTTCCCATTGTGCACATAATCAATTAGGTGGTAGGAAAGGAGGGGGTCAAGTGCATGTCCAGTTCTCATGCAGAGTTCGCTAGAATTAATGAGGATGAGGTACAAACTCTTCTCAACCGCGGTACCTCATAAACTATGAACTTGAAAGTCGCTATTCATACTTTACGTTCATTTCATGACTGGATGCAAGAATTCAGGATTTGAAACAAGTGTTGCAGAAACTCAACTGTTTGTAGAAAAAAGTAGTTAGGAAATTGGGTACTAGTTTAAAAAAATGAATAGCACAGAAAAAACGAATGTTCAGTTATGAACGAATTAATGAATTTTTTACAATAATATGCTGAAATGCAGTACAGAATTAGCTTTTTAATACAAGTATAGACACTATAATAGTCAACAGTGAATGTCGATGCAAAGCACACAACGATTATTTTGAACAATTTCGTTTTATTTATGATATCAATAGTTTCAAATCATTATCCAAGGACGACCTCCGCAAACATTGTAATGATTCAGATACAATACATCGAGAAGACCAAAATAGTGACAAACAAACTTCCAAACTCTATGAGGAACTCAAACATTTAAAATCAAACCTACACAACTCAGTCAAAGATACAAAACAATTTATTCAGTACATATTAGAAAATAATTTGGAATAAGTACACTGAAGTGCACAAAGAAACTGGTATAGAAGTGTGTGTTCAAATACAAATAGCAGTAAGGTCTTGTGGGATCAAACTACTGAGGTCATCGGTCCCTAAGCCTACACACTACTTAATCTAACTTAAACTAACTTATGCTAAGGGCAAGACACACACACCCATGCTCGAGGGAGGCCTCGGACCTCCAATGGAGTGCCCCCATGGACCATGACAAGACACCTCAGACCATGTGGCTACCACACGCGGCTGTTTAAATCCAGAGATACAATGTAAATAGGCAGAAAATGGTGCTGCAGTCGGCAATGCCTATGTAAGACAACAAGTGTCTGCCACATTCGTTAGACCAGCTACTGCTGCTATAATGACAGGCACTTGACTATTGATGACTGGAAACATGCCTGGTCTGATGAGTCTCGTTTCAAATTGTATCAAGCGAATGGATGTGTACGGGTATGGAGACAACCTCATGAATCCATGGATCCTGCATGTCAGCAGGGTGTTCAGGTTGATGAAGGCTCTGTAATGGTGTGGGGCGTTAGCAGTTGGAATGATATGGGAGCCCTGAAACGTCTGAATACGACTCTGAGAGATGACACATACGTAAGAATCCTGTCAGATCACCTGTGTCTATTGAAGTCCTTTGTGCATTCCAACAAACCTCAGCAATTCCAGCAGTACAATACGACACTTCACGCATCGAGAATTGCTACAGAGTGGCTCCATGAACACTCTTCCGTGTCTGAACACTTCTGCTGGCCACCAGACCCCCCAGTCATGAGCATTATTGAGCATATCTGGGATGCCTTCCAAGGATCTGTTCAGAAGGGATCTCCAACCGGTTGTACTCTTACGGATTTATGGGCAGCCCTGCAGAATTCATGGTGTTGATTCCCTCCAGCACTGCTTCGGACATTATTCGAGTCCATGCCACGTTGTGTTGTAGCACTTCTGCATGCTTGCCCTACACGATATCAGGCAGATGTATCAGCTTCTTTGACTCTTCATTCCAAATCTTTCCATAACAATCTGAATTATGCTCATAATTCCGGCCAGTACACCTTCTGCTGAGAGAAATATCTGAAAGTTAAATTGATTAAGACATACTTAAGAATCCCGATGTGCCTAGAAAGATGATATGCATTGTCAGTAGTACCAGCTGAAGCGGAAATAGCAGCTGGTATTAACTACGATATAATCTTAAAAAGAATTAGTTATGTGAAAAGACAGAAATTTCGTTTATTTGAATGTGTGTTTGTTTAATGTAATTTTTCTCATTGTAATAATCTTCGTATTTTATAATAATTAAATTTGTGTGTAATTGTATTGTATTGTATGTTAATCGGATACTTACAAACAATGGAGAGGCTCCGTCCGTGTCACAGCCGCAGTGGTCCACAACCCCATGACGACTACCGCAGTCCACTTCACCCCTCCGCCGCCTCACACTGAACCCAGGGTTATTGTGTGGTTCAGCGCCTGGTGGACCCTCCAGGGAACGTCTCATACCAGATGAGTGTAACCCCTATTTTTGCGTGGTAGAGTAATGGTGGTGTACACGTACGTGGAGAACTGGTTTGCACAGCAGTTGCCGACATAGTGTAACTGAGGCAGAATAAGGGGAACCAGCCCGCATTCGATGAGGCAGATGGAAAACCGCCTAAAAACCATCCACAGACTAGCCAGTTCACCAGACCTCGACACAAATCCGCTGGGCGGATTCAGGCCGGGGACCAGGCACTCCTTCCCGCCTGGAAAGCCGTGAGTCAGACCGCACGGCCAACTGGGCAGGCTGTGTATAATTAGTATCAGGTATAATCCAGCTCATTTAATGTAACATTTCCTTTCTGACTGGAAAGCAAAAGGGGCCTCGCAATGCTGATTCATAGCTGATGTTCAGTTTTTGCATCTAATGGCTCAAATGTGTCTCATGGTTTAGATCTTTGTGAGGCACACATTCGTGCTAAATCATGTAATTTCACATCCTTCGAAGAGGAAACTGTTGTTTAGGGGACTGGAATTAATTCCCTGCGTTATTTCAGTAGTGAAATAAATTTCGAAAAGTGTTGCCAACCTCGCTTCCAGATGTGGGACACAGGTAACAACTGACACTACTGTCACCTTGTAGAAATCTGATTTCATGCAGTGGATGTCCAATATCTGTCCACAGCACTTGAAGAAAACCACAATCAGTCGCCATTTGAATACATCTGGATTTTGATGGGAAGTTTGAATTTTGGCGAGAAGGTCATTTGGGCTACCCCCATTAACCTAACCTCACCTCTACTCCCCACCCCAAGAAAAATGGCAGGAAGTTCAAATTCCAACAGGATAACGCATCACACCATGGTTATCTCTACTAACGTGAGAAAATGGCGGGAAGATAGGTCACGTAGGTTACCCCCACTAACCTAAGTCATCTGACCGCCACCTCATCCTAGGAACTGGGCCAAGTTTGAATCTTGGCAGGAAGATAGGTCAGTTGGGCTATCTCTACTAACCTAAGAATAATGGCTGGAAAGAAATGACAGTTGGGCCACCTCCACTAACCTAAGTCACCCAACCGCCACCTCTTCCTAGGGATTGGTGGGGAGAGGACTCAACCTGTGCGTGATGTAAGTATTTAGTATTTTGCATGCACTATTTAATTGAAACAATTAGAGGCACTAGCACCATCCAGTGTGGGTCCGGACTCCAACTGACATAGTACACAGTACCATCACCAGAGGGTGCTGTCATCCCTCCTGTGACGTAATCCAAGATGGTGGGGGCAAATGGCGGGAAACAGTGTGGTCGCCGTGGGATCTGGACTAAAACTCACCTAATACACAGTACCACTGCCAGAGGGCGTTCCAATTTGTGACATAATCCAAGACGGCCGCCATGACGTCAGCTGATGACGGAAGTACCATTATCCAAGATGTCGGGAAAGAGTGTGTTTGCCATGAGGTCCAGGTCTAGTACACAGTTCCACCACCAGAGAGCGCTGCCGTCCATTCTGTGATGTAATCCAAGATCACGGTCCGGGATGGGGGAAATGGCGGGAAAACGACTCTGCCTGTGCTGGACATAAGTCTTTATTTTGCATGCAGTGACTCCACCACAAGATCTAGAGTCCAACTGACCTAGTACGCAGTACTGCCACCAGAGGGTGCTGTCATCCCTCCTGTGACATAATCGAAGATGGTGGTCTAGATGGGGAGAATGGCACGGAGATGACTCAGCTTGTGCTGGACTGATGGAGAGAGTAAGAAAAGAGTATACTTTATTTATTTTGGAACAGTTTATTTAGGGATGGAGTACACTTACCACACTGTTACAAAACACACTCTCTGACATGCTTGGGGTCACGCCACACAGCCCACAGATCTGTAAACTATTACTAAATAATGCTCTGCAGACACGCAAACAACTCCTAAATTACCCAAATAATTTCAGTAAGGACATGCAAACTCCTCCTAAATAATGCAGTACACAGATGTGCAGACATGAAATCAATTCGTAAACAAATAGCGCATAGCACAGCCTACAGACCTGCTTACAAAATAATTCAACAGACACACAGTCAACGTGCGCAAGCACTGTCCGCAACGCCCTGTCCACTGGCCGCACAGGAGGCTAGCAGTAGCCCCCGCGAAGTGACGCGGTCGTCAGCTATCACACCACACACAGGTGCCTGTTTGGGTCCCACAAACTTGAGGCGATGACATCCCTTTCATACTTGGTACCTGAGAAATTTCTCTCTAAGTAAGTGTTCACCTAGGCACTGTTGCTGACGCGACTGGACGGGAGCGAAGACCTATTTCCAGAGTGCGGCGACGCCACCGCAAACCACCGCCGGACACAAGTCAGTGCGAGCTACTGCTCTCACACCGCTGCTGCCTACAGCGACTAGGTGAAGGTTGCTTCTATTTTCGAGTGTACAGTTAGAGTTCTCCGAACGTTATACTAATGTCACAGAACTTGAACACGCGCTCACACCAGTCCCATATGCGAGACACCTCTGGGCAGCTCATGTATTTTACCATTGCTGACGCGATACCTGGGGATACTGCTTAACTGCCCAGTGTGACTGACACAATGCCGTGAAATGTGCGCATGTTGCTACAAACCATCGCAAGCGCATCTTATACTGGTGTCATATGGCTATGTAAAAAATAAGAACCGAGTCGACCTTTCGGAAATTGTATAGTGTCCAAGAAATAGTTAACACTCACTTTCTTAATGTCTCAGCTTGTGTGCATGGGAATTCTCACCCTAGCAGAACCCGTTTACGAAAATAGCGCAGAATAACATTGAATGCCATCTTCCTCATGGTCCTAATGTGGTACCCCGACCATCACATATTGCCTTTCCTGCTTTCAACACACACAAACGTTCCCACTGCTGTATAGAGACTCATATAGCCCAGCACAAAGGATGTGAATGAATCGAGCTTTATGATTGGCTCTTATCGCATTTACCCTCTGAATTATTGATGTTGCAGGTATGGAAGCACCATCCACCTTTTTCTTTCTTCCGGTGGACATGATTTTCAGCAGTTATTTTACACAGATCGCCATACTGCACCAGCAATTAAATCTTGCAAACTACCCTACATATCGTGAAACATTGAAAGACTCTTACTCAGTTACACTGCCCTCCCACCGAGGATAGGAGCTTGAACATTAGAACATGAAACCGACCTGTGACCCATCAATATATCACCTCTTGGATACATCTGACAACAATGTAGGTTGTTCCAATACTATGGTTATCTCATGCTGTCATCTTGTTCGTATTAATTTCTGGAATGCTTCATGAGCATGAAAAAATAGCAGGGCAAATTATAACTTCCCTTTGACATCGAGGTCGTCAGAGACGGGCCATGAGCTTGGACTAACGAAGAGAAGGCATCATCCCATCATACACCTGAAGCATTATGGAAAGCCACAGAAAACTGTCTTCAAGACTGCGGAACCGGGATTTAAATCTGTGCAACTGCTGGAATCCTAACTAATGCCCTCGCTCACATCATAACATCTCGTCAACCAATACAGATTAGTATTGTTATTCCACTGAAATAAAACACTAAAACTGAGTAACAGTTATGAACAGCTGCCCACAGAATTAAAGCAGCATTTCACCCCTGGTATAAGCCGTGTTTGCCCTCTGGAACGAAATGTTTTACTATTGCAAATAATGGTTTAGGGCAACTAAACCACATACTCACTCCAGTGGCCACCGTAGTAGTAGGGCAACAGGGATGTCACCCCACTCTCCATTCTTGCCAAATTTATTCAAGATGGAAGATAGAAGATGGCAATGGTAGACATGGCAACATCACAATGACATCATGGTGGGAGGTTCAAATTTTGGCGGGAAAGTAGGTCAATTGGGCTACCACAAACAACCTAACCCCCTCCCATCCCCATTCCTCTCCCATTCCCCCCTCCTCCAAAGAAAATGGCAGGATGTTCAAATTTTGGTGGGGAAAAAAGGGCACATGGGCTACCTCAGCCTGTGCTGGGCTCCTGGAAAAGATCGATGTAAGTCTTTATTTTGCAGGCAGTCTTTGTCTAAACTATTTGAGTCAGTAGCTCCATCCAGTATGTCCATCATGACGTCCAGAGTCCAACTAACCTATTACACAGTACTGCCAGCAGAGGGCACTATCGTCCCAAGAATGTTGGGTATAGGAATCAGCCTGTGCTCTGGGCTGCTGGAGAGAGGAAGGAGTGTACTTCATTTATTTTGGAACAATTTATTTAGGGACGGATTTCACAAATTTCATTTATTACACTGATACAAAACACTTGCTCTGACGTGCTTGGCACCACAATACACAGCCAACAGACTTGGAAATTCTCGTAAATTATCTATATAATGCAGTACACTAATGTACAGACACACAAACAATTCGTAAATTACCGAAATAATGCAATACACAGGTACAGTCCTGCAAACTACTCCTAAACTGTCGAAATAATGCAGCACACTGATGTGCAGACACGAAAATAACTCGTAAATTAGCAAAATAACGCGTGTAAAACGCTCTGCAGACACACTCACTACTCTTGAACTGTCACAAGTCATCCGCTCCCTACACAAGACCAGAGTGACCTCACCAGACTGAAGTCGATCTCTGAGCTGTTATACAAAGACGAGCTCATTTCCCCTCGGCACAAAGGCGTTACTGTTCCTGGCCCCATCTCCAGACTCCGTGATTACTAAAACATAAGTAATTTCACATGGTTTGACAGAATATCATACCATTTGCGCGATACTTCCCAATATCAAGTACACAGCAATATCGCTTGCATGGCAGTATCACTCGCACAGTATAGTTCTGAAGCTATAGACAGGAAATTATCACTCTAGAAATACGAAATCCTAGCGAGGAGGAGCATGCTGTAAACCACTGAGTAACTAGAAACTTACTCCGTCTGCAATGACCTTTATGTGGAAAAAAAAGGAGGAAACTGGTATTTCCACTCGCGAGTACCAATGGCGGTAATTTAACAGATTCTAAGTCATTCTTATAATTTACAGAGTCAACTAAAGTGTTTCTCATGTCTAGAAAACCAGCAAATGTGTCTTCCACCCAGCTTTCACCCGCTAGACGAACACAACACAATCGATATTCTCTCAACTAAATAAAGGCGCAAAATGTGTAGAAGCATTTAGAAACATAATTTACATGATATGGGAAGGAATAATGGTCCAGCACAAACACACATCCATATGGAATCTTCTCAAATTTCCAAACGATCATGAAAGCTATCCAACACATACTAAGTATTTGTCTGCTATTCGTCCGTCAAAAGGACAACATGGTTAAGTCAACTATGAGGGGCGTTTGGAAAGTCCGTACAAAGTCAGAGAGATGGCACCACTGTCAGGTATCGAGGTCATGTTTAGTTAGTAGCATCTTTGGAAATATCGTACACCAAGTTTGAGTCATATTGGTGTATTGCTTTGTGTTTGTCATTCGTGTGAATCAAGGAAGTCGAGTGATTGTCAAAAAATAGACGAAGAAGAATTTCGTGTGGTGATTAAACATTACTTTATGAAAGGCAGAATGGCTCAGGAGACTAAAGAGAAGCTTGATAAACATTACAGTGACTCTTCACCTTCGATCAGAACAGTTTATAGGTGGTTTCAAAATTTTCAGAGTGGCCATACGGGCACAAATGATGCTGAACTTTCTGGACGCCCTGTGGAGGTTACATTGATAAAATCAATGATACGGTGATGGATGACAGAAGAGTTAAGGTGCATGAGATTGCTAGTGCTATGGGCATCTCGAATGAACGGGCACAGAATATTTTGCATAAACATTTGGACATGAGAAAGTTATCCGCAAGATGGGTTCCGTGATTGCTCACCCTAGCTCAAAAACGGAATCGAGTGAAGTGTTGCAATGATGGTTTGCAGCTGTTCAGGAAGAATCCGCAGGACTTTAAGCGTCGTTTCGTCACTGTGAATGAAACATGGATACATTACTATACTCCTGAGACCAAACAACAATCTAAACAATGGATTACCAAGGGAGAATCTGCACCAAAAAATGCGAAGACCATTCCTTCGGCCGAAAGGTTATGGCGACTGTCTTTTGGGATTCGCAAGGGATAATCCTCATCAACTTTCTGGAAAAGGGTAAAACTATTACAGGTGCATATTATTCATCGTTATCGGACCGTTTGTAAACCGAGCTGCAAGAAAAACACCGGCGATTGGACCGCAAAAAAGTCCTTTTCCATCACGACAGTGCACCAGCACATACCTTAGCAGTTGTGGTCGTAAAATTATTGGAAATAGGACTCCAACTTGTTTCACATCACCAATATTCTCCGGACTTGGATCCCTTGGACTGCTATATGTTCCCGAATTTGAAGAAATGGTTGGCGGTACAGAGATTTTATTCAAAAGAGGAGGTGATTGCAGCAACTAATAGCTATTTTGCAGACTTGGACAATTCCTATTATTTGGAAGGGATTAGCAAATTAGAACAGCGTTGGACGAAGTATATAAGTCTAACAGGAGACTATGTCGAAAAATAAAAAAAAGGTTTACCCCAAACATGTAAGTAGTTTTTATTTTTGTACGGAATTTTCAAACGCCCCTCATACATTCCTGCATCCCAACAGGACACTCCATTCGGACTGCTCCTGCCATTAGTAGGAAATATGAATCATTCCCGCCAAGCAAGCATAGACAAAATCGTTCTAGGAAACCATGCCGACATTTTCTCGGATTCGTCTTGCTGTCACATACTTGTTCCCTCGTGTTGCAGGAGCGGGCTTCGTTAGGCGCTGACCTTACATGTCATGCACAGTTGGCGGAGCCACGACAACACGTTCCTGTTTCCATCGTATGCTCGAAACACAGTCCTGTCGCACTAACTCAGCTTAGAATGTTTCTACACGGGTTGCAGAAGGTGCTAGATATAACTTTCTCCGACTTCTACTCAGTTCCAACTTAAATTGGAACGATCACATGTGCAAAGATGCAACACCGGCAGCAGTTGCAAGATGCGTAGGGGCTACTGTAGCAGATAGATTCAAGAAAGGTGTCTCTTTTCGAGATGTGAGAGTGCCAGAAATATGATTCACTAGTGGCTGTAATCATTAAAGAACTTTTCCATAGGATCCAATGCAGGTATGTGGTTGAATGGAAAGACTTGATTACAAATACCAGACATCGTTTCTATCAGAAAGTGTAGCTTTAGCGATCTGAAAAGCTAGTCTGCATTTCTTAAAACATCAATCGGCACACCATCCACTGTTTGTGATCCTTCTCAATCAACCACCGCTTATAATCTAGTTGATATGTCACTAAACCTCTGACGTGGCATCAAGACAGAATGCATTACAAATAATGGAGAAATCTCTAGTGGTGGCATGAAGGAATTTCAAATACCGGTTTCAGACCTTGTTCCATAGCCGAATCACTTTTTAAATTCGGTAATGTTATTACGAGGTTGCACCGTCGGCGCCGTGTAGCTGCACTGTTGGTCTGATAATATTACAATCCAACGATCACCGTCTATGTTCAGTGTCGCAGTATTTGTCTGGAAAAACGACTTCATTTGTAGGTAATGCCATAACTCGATTTATAAAGCCGGTATAGCTTTTAACATGGATACCTGTGTATACCTGTAGAACCAAGACCGATTGTGATAACGAAATGGTCGTTGCGATCGTGTTTTTTTAACATATGGCGGTTTGTAAGACTATTAATCCCCCTTTCTGAGATGGAGTGGTACCAATTGCAAGAAAAACTTATGAGACATGTCCACCCATCGCTGATTTTCGGTCAGTATTATTTCGTACTGCTGGCAATCAGTTATTGTCGAAGTATTATACTTAGTAGTACGGGGTGCATGATATGTTCGCCATGAGGATGTGTGTATGTTCCAACATGTGCAAAGGAAATGACTATGTCCTGTCATAAGGAAGGTATGGATTTGATGGGGAATACTGTGATAGCAA
Organism: Schistocerca gregaria; assembly: GCF_023897955.1. Classification (NCBI taxonomy): domain Eukaryota; kingdom Metazoa; phylum Arthropoda; class Insecta; order Orthoptera; family Acrididae; genus Schistocerca; species Schistocerca gregaria. The sequence goes on from NC_064931.1 coordinate 210,065,516, forward strand.
AGGGAAAAGTATGTCAAGTCATAAGTATGGTACAGATATTTGTATTTCCAGGGCCACAGCCATCAGCAGGGTGTTTTTCTGATACTCCGCTCACTGTCGAAAGTCGTCCACTTGAGACCACGATCGTAATATTTATTCGTAAGTCTATCAATCAAATGTGTATGTGGCTGCTTTCCTAGAACGATTCTGTCTATGCATGCTTGGCGGGAATGATTTACATTTCCTACTAATGGCAGGAGCAGTCCGAATGGAGAGTCCTGTGGGAAGCAGGAATGTAGTTGACTTAACCATGTTGTCCTCTTGAAGGACGAACAGAGGACTAATACCTAGGATGTGTTTGATAGCTTTCGTGATCATGTGGACATTTGAAAGGATTCAATATTGATGTGTGTTTGCGTTGGACCTCTATTCATACCCATGTAAATTATCTTGCTGACTGCTTCTGCTCATTTCGCGAATTAATTTAGTTGAGAGAACATCAATTGTTGTGTGTGCATGTAGCAGCTGAAAGATGGGTGGAAGACATGTTTGCTGGTTTTCTAGACATGAAAAACACCTTAGTTGACTCTGTAAATTATAAGAATGATTTGAAATCTTTTACATCAATGACATCGGTATTCACGAGTGGGAATATCAGTTTCCTTTTATTTTTTCGAGTTCTCACATAAAGGTCTTTGTTGATGGGGTAAGGTTCTAGTTACTTAGTGGTTTACAGCACGCTCCACCTCGCTAAGGTTTTCGGTTTCTAGAGAGATAATTTCCAGACTATATCTTAGGGATTATACTATGCGAGCAATATTGCTATGCAAGCAATAATGCTGTGTGCTTGATATCGGGAAGTATCGCTAAAAACTTAATATATTCTGTTAAACTATGTGAAATTACATATGTTCTTATAATCCCAGAGTCTGGAGATGGGTGTAGAAAGCAAGCAAGCAAGCAGGTTGGGGACAGAAACAGTAACGCCTTTGTGGCGAGAGAAAACAAACCCATGTTTGTACAATAGCTCAGAGAGTGACTTCGGTCTGCTGAGCGCTCTCTGGTCATGTGTGGGGACTTGTGACTGTTGACTGCGGTTGATGACCATCCGAACTTGCGTGAAAATATCTAGAACTTATTCTATCTGTCTTTGCGGTATATGTATGAGTGTCTGGCTGTCGATAACTACATGAATGATGCAAAAGGGACTATTTTTATGGCGCAGGATACGAATTGTATGTTTACTACATTGACATGGTACACAGTGATATATTGTTGGGTTGGAGATCGGTTTCACGCTTCTAATATTCATTCTTCTGTCCTCAGTGGCAGAGCAGTGTAATTGAGTAGGAGTCTTTCCATATCTGACGATCTGTAGACCACTTTTTCAGGGTTTAACTGTCAGTGCAGTATGGCAATCTGTACAAAACAGTTTTTTGCCACTGAAAGTCTTGTCTGCTGAAGAAGAAAGGTGGGCAGTGCTTACACACTGGCAGCATCAGTAATTTGGTGGGCGCATTCAGTAAGAGCCAATCACAATGCTCCTTTCATTCGCAAGACATCCTTTGTGCTGGGACATAGGAGTCTTTATATAGTGGTGAGAATGTTTGCATTTCGGAGATGTTTGTTAAGAACGATTTCCAGGAAGGGTAACATGTAACAGACAGCGTGCCACTTCAGGACCACCAGGAGGAATGCAATGCGCGTTATTCTCAGATATTTTCGTATAGCGCAAGAATTTCCATGCAGACAAACTGAGAAATCACGAAAGTTCCTTCGAAAACATTTGTTAACTATTTCTGTGACCCATTACAATTTCCGAGAGGTGGTCTTGGCTCTTATTTACATAGACATATGACATCAGTGTAACACTGAGAACCTTTTAGCTGCACCTATGATGGTGAGTCGCTACGCGATCATTTCCCATTAGGATTGGTAGGCAGAATGCACCCCGTGCTATTCTGGGAAGCACTGCAACAGATTTCTATATCGCACCCTGTGACATCAGTATAACATTGAGAACCTTTTAGCTGCGTCTGCAAGGGTGAGTCGCTCAGCAATTAGATCTTCGCTGGACCGCAGGTAGAGAGGCATCGCACCATAGGGTGACTTGGCTTTTATTTACATCGACATGTAATGTCAGTGTAACACTCGAAGACTTATAGCTGTATACCCAAAAATAGATGCGACTTTCACCTGCTGGCTGTAGGCGACAGTGGTCTGAGAGCAATGGTTCACACCCCTGCATTCGTCTCTCCGGTGGTGGCTCGCAGTGGCGTCAGTGCGTGTGGGTCCTTGGAGCCTCTGATATGTTGTGGTTGGCGATAGACGTTTTTTACGTTCAATGAGTGTTTGTGCACTGCATTATTTTCTGCTGTTTATGTGTAGTGAACATGTCTGTTGCATTAGTTTGTAAACAGGTCTGTAGGCTGTGCTATGTATTATTTCGGTAATATATGAGTTGTTTGCATGTCTGTACATCAGTGTACTGCATTATTTAGATAATTTACGAGTAGTTTGCGGGTCTGTAGGCTGTGTATTGTGACCCCAAGCACGTCAGAGCAAGTGTTTTGTATCAGTGTTATAAATTAAATACGCGAAATCCGTCCCTAAATAAATTGTTACAAAATAAATAAAGTACACTCCTTCCTCTCTCCAGCAGCCCAGCACAGGCTGAGTCCTCTCCCCATCAATTTCTAGGAAGTGGTGGCGGTCGGATGACTTGGGATAGTGAAGATAGCCCATGGGATCTTTTTTCCCGCCATTTTCTTAGGTTAGTGGACGTAGCCCATGTGCCCTTTTTCCTCACCACAATTTGAACTTCCTGCCATTTTCTTTGGGGTGGAAGTGGGAGAGGGATGTGGATTGGAGGGGGTTAGGTTGTTGGTGTTAGCCCAATTGACCTATTTTCCTACCAAAATTTGAACCTCCTACCATTATGTCATTGTGATGTTGCGATGTCTACCACTGCCATCTTCTATCCTCCATATTGAATAAATTTGGTAACAATGGAGAGCTGGGTGACGCCGCTGTTACCCTACTACTTACCACTTACCCATTTAGCTAACAAAAGGGAAGTAGTTTTTGAACTGGCATAATGTGGCTCCTTCAAGCGGCGTCGCAAAGTGAGAATCCGGTTGAGAGCGACATGAGGACGTGTTGGCCAGATTGCATGTTTCGCTACAAATACCCTCATTGCCTGTAGGTAGCTGATAGATGTATGAATGGTGCCAGCCACGTGACCAGCGTGAAATCGACTGCAGCTGGGCACAAAACAATCTCTTTCAAACTGCGGCTAACAGTGACTGAAATAACGCGGCAATTTATTGTCTACGCTGTCATTGTTCCTCGTTCTTAAATCCATACTAGATAGCTAGCAAAAATAACACTGTCGAAAATACCTATTGTTTAAAAATTATGTATGAATTAGAAGGATGACTGCGCTAAATATGTATTAATATGGAATTAATAAAACTCATGGTTATTATAGGACCAGTATATAAAAAATTAATGTCTTCTCGTGTTCTGGTTACATGTACGTCATTAATTAGAACAATGCCACCGTAATCGTCCGGTTTTCGTCATTAAAATCATTGTACTGACAGATTCAAACTAGCGACGGTAGAGTCATGGAAATTGGTTACGTTTTGGTAGTCAGAACTCTGGCATATTGTTGTTCCCGCAATTGTAGCCATTCTTTAATATTAAAAATGTTAATGAGTTGTTGGTTTATGACCCAGCAAAGGTACAGAAAAGGTATAGGAAACCAATCACTATGGACATGAACATACACAATGAGTCTCTCTATCCGAGGTTCCCCTTTATAAGGGGAACAGTGTTTCAATGAAGAAAGTCTATAGACGTAAAGAATTAAGTATAGTGAAGAGGGAAAAAAAAGCTGAGTCAAACGGTTATCAGGAAAGTCTCGTGAACAAAATTATCCAGAGTGAAGAGAAGGGATGGAATTCGGATGAAATATACAGGGTGAGTCACTAACTATTGCCACCTAGAATAACTCCTAAAGTATGACAGAAGCTGAAAAGTTTGTGGGGCAAATGTTGCATGGGACAATGGGAGCCATAATATAACTTTGGTTTTTTGTTGCTAGGTGGGGTTGCGTCAGAGATTTGAAGGTCAACTTTTTTTATGGGATGCTATAGTTTGGCACTAATTTCTTATAGCTGCTATCGAGATGAATCCAATGATGTATGACAGTACAGTCTTTGAAGGTCAACAAAGGTCACAAAGGTGGTATGAACGTCCATTTACAAAAGGTGTTGAAAGTGATGACCATTGGTATTAATGCAGCGCTGCAGTCTTCTTACCATGGTTTGAGTGCTATTCCTTATCACTGCGGCACTTATCGAAGCACGTGATCTGATAATTCTCTTTCGTATATCGTGCAGATGGCAAATATTCGCGTATCTATCTAACATGTCGTTGACATGTAAACACCATTCGACGGTTTCACTATACAACACTAATAGGAAGAGTGAGACTAGTATCGTCGAATTATCCGAATGTGAATGATGTATTCCTTCGAAGAACAAATTGATATGCTTCCCATTTACGGAGAATGCCAACGAAATTCAGTGAGAGCTAGAGACTTATACACTGAAAGGTATGCTCAATGTAGTCACCCTACACATTGTACATTTAAATATGTATATGATAAATTGAGAATAACTGGACCTTTAACGCATCGGAAACATATCAGGCATAGGAAAGTTACTAACGAGGAAACGGAATTTGGTACTCTTGCGACTGTGGTTCGAGATCCTTGTGTTAGTTTGCGTCAAATCGGTGGGAATCTGGCATTAGACAGAGTAGTGTTCTTAGTGTCCTGCATCGCCATAAATATCATCCTAACCATATCAGTCTCGATCAAGAATTAACTGGTACAGATTGTATGAGTCGCATTGAATTCTGCCGATGGTCTCAACTTCAGACTCAGAGGGATGCCACATTTATTAATTTGATTTATTTACCGACGAGGCTACATTCACGAAATATGGAAATGTTAATTTGCATTATTGGGTAACTGAAAATCAATGTTGGCTGCGGCAAGTTGCACACCAAAAACCGTGGTCGGTGAATGTATCGCGTGCGATTCTGGAGGACAGAATTATTGGCCCCTATTTCATCTAAGGAAATCTTAATGGTAAGAAGCACACCACATTCCTGCAAGAAACATTAGGTTTGTTATTGGAAGAAATACCTTTAGGAACAAGGAGGCCGGCCGGTGTGGCCGTGAGGTTCTAGGCACTTCAGTCTGGATCCGCGTGACCGCTACGGTCGCAGGTTCAAATCCTGCCTCGGGCATGGATGTGTGTGATGTCCTTAGGTTAGTTAGGTTTAAGTAGTTCTAAGTTCTAGGGGGACTGATGACCACATATGTTAAGTCCCATAGTGCTCAGAGCCATTTGAACCATTTCTGAACAAGGAGCAGAAAGTGGCATCAATACGATGATTGTCCAGCACAGTTTTCGCTGATGGCTAGAAATTAGTTGTAGAGCCAATTCCTAAATCGTTGGATTGGACGAGGAGGAGATGTGTTGTGGCCGACTCGTTCGCCACACTAGATGCCTCTGGATTTTTTCTTGTGGGGATTCGTAAAAGGCACTGTTTATGAAGATGTTCCAACTGCACCTGAAGATATGCGAGAGAGAATTGTCAGAGCACGTGCTTCGATAAGTGCCGATGTGATAAGGAATACCACTGAATCCATGATATGAAGATTGCAGCACTGCATTGATACCAATGGTCATCACTTCGAACACCTTCTGTAAATGGACGTTCATGCCACCATTGTGACCTCCGTTGACCTTCAAAGACCTTACTGTTACACATCATTGGATTCGTCTCGATAGCCGCTATCAGAAAATAAGTACCAAACTATAGCATCCCATTAAAAAAAGTTGAACTTCGTATCTCTGACGCGACCGCACCTAGCAACAAAAAACCAACGTCATATTATGTCCCCGGTTGTCCCATGCAACTTCTGTCCCACAAACTTTTCAGCTACTATCATACTTTCGGATTTATTCTTAGTGGCAATAGTTAGTGACTCACCCTATATAACTTAAAGGTAGTCACTGTTCCACATTATGATGGAATATCGCAAAAAGGGGCAAATGTTTTTAAACCATACAAAGTCAAACTTGCTTTTAAAATTACGAAACTGCCGTGACACAAATTACCCCATTACCTAAAAAAATAAGAATAATAAGTTTGAGACATTAGGCATATACAAAATACGGTGTCCTTCAAACGATGCGTAATGTACAAGACATGTAACTATTTACATGGTGTTTCGTGAGAAATAGTAAATATTTTTGGAGGTGGCAATAAGGAATAATTAGAGTAAAACATTTCATATAACATGTTTCGAATTTTTAATCGCTACAGAAATATTGCTTATAGAATGTAATCCAAAAAAATACCCGCAACAGTTAAACAAGGCAGAGAAGTAATTAGAACGTGATTTTCAAAAATTCTACCCCCGGCATCAAAGCACTTTCGAATTCTCGTGACAAAACTAAGTGTAGCTCTTCTTAGGTAGCTTTTGGGGTTGATTCGTGAAGGCAGAACTATTCATAGACCGAACGATAAATTCGTCACTTGTGTGCTAACCTTTTCTTTGTTGAGTTCGCCCTTCAGCCATCCTCACATGCACAAATCTAAAGACTGGACTGTGGTGCCCAAGTAACGTGACCATTCCTTTTCTGCCGATCGATATTCCGGGAATTATAGGTTTAGATGAAGTGTCACCTAACGACTAGAGAGTGCAGGGGCTCCGTCCTGCTGGAAGAACAATATAGCCAAAGGAACTTCTTCCAAAAATGCGGGATGCTCGTTTACAAGAAAGTCTAGGTAACGGGACCAACAGCAGCGTTCTTAAAAATGTATCTCCACAAAGTCATGTGCGATGTGCGTTTTCATAGGTTCGACGAGTGAGTTACGCGCGTTTATTAATATATTAATGGATGAACGATGCTTCATCAGCAAACAATATTAATGGGATTACTCGGTGATTGGAAACTAGCCAACGTCAAAATTGGAATCATCTGCCTCCATCTCCTTCTCGAAAGAGTAGGATCCGTTGTAAATGATAAGGATAGAGAACATCCATACGTAATGCCATGACATTCTTTTTATAGAACACGGATACATGTAGAAATACTGTGTGTGCTTGTTGAAGGACTACGTTCTAATGTCTCTTACTTCAGCCACACTACCTTTCAGTTGAAATATGACTGCTGGACACTGTACCGGTCTGATGCTGGGGCCGTTACTACTGACGGAAGAGTCTGAGTGGGAGAGACCGAAATTTTATGAACGGGATGACGCCAAAGGCAGTTGACTGTTGAAGCTATGTAAGACCTAGGAAACTAGGCTGCTAATTTGTGGTCTGGTAAGCTTGATTTTATCTGCATGCATTCATATTGTGTAGAAGTTTCTTGTATGGGTATTGTCTAATGATGGGTGCATGGACTTTCGATACGCGTCATTTATGTAATAATGAGATTAGAATTATTGAACATTGTGGTTGAAGACGACAAATTACTTTCAAAAGTTACTTACTATTTTTAACACTGAATTGTTGTTGTTGTCGTCTTCAGTCCAGAGACTGGTTTGATGCGGCTCTCCATGCTACTCTATCCTGTGCAAGCTTCTCCATCTCCCAGTACCTACTGCAACCTACATCCTTCTGAATCTGTTTAGTGTATTCATCTCTTGGTCTCCCTCTACGATTTTTACTCTCCATGTTGCCCACCAGTACTAAATTGGTGATCCCTTGATGCCTCAGAATATGTCCTACCAAGCGATCCCTTCTTTTAGTCAAGTTGTGTCACAAATTTCTTTTCTCCCCAATTCTATTCAATACCTCCTCATTAGTTATGTGATCTACCCATCTAATCTTCAGCATTCTTCTGTAGCACCACATTTTAAAAGCGTCTATTCTCTTCATGCCTAAACTATCTATCGTCCACATTTCACTTCCATACGTGGCTACATTCCATACAAATACTTTCAGAAACGACTTCCTGACACTTAAATCAATACTCGGTGTTAACAAATTTCTCGTCTTCAGAAAAGCTTTCCTTGCCACTGCCAGTCTACATTTTATATCCTCTCTACTTCGACCATCATCAGTTATTTGGCTCCCCAAATAGCAAAACTCATTTACTACTTTAAGTGTCTCATTTCCTATTGTAATACCGTCAGCATCGCCCAATTTAATTTGACTACAATCCATTATCCTCGTTTTGCTTTTGTTGATGTTCATCTTATATCCTCCTTTCAAGGCACTATCCATTCCGTTCAACTGCTCTTCCAAGTCCTTTGCTGTCTCTGACAGAATTACGATGTCATCGGCGAACCTCAACATTTTTATTTCTTCTCCATGGATTTTAATACCTACTCTGAATTTTTCTTTTGTTTCCTTTACTGCTTGCCCAATATCCAGATTGAATAGCATCGTGGAGAGGCTACAACCCTATCTCACTCCCTTCGCAACCACTGCTTCCCTTTCACGCCCCTCGACTCTTATAACTACCATCTGCTTCCTGTACAAATGGTTAATAGCCTTTCGCTCCCTGTATTTTACCCCTGCAACCTTCAGAATTTGAAAGAGAGTATTCCAGTCAACATTGTCAAAGGCTTTCTCTAAATCTACAAGTGCTAGAAACGTAGGTTTGCCCTTCCTTAATCTATTTTCTAAGAAAAGTCGTAGGGTCAGTATTGCTTCACTATAAGTCCTTATTTTACGAGGGAGGTTCAAGAAGCAACGCAACAGTGTTTTTTCCTCGTTGTGTTTCGGTTGAAAAAATGCGGAATTTGTTGTGAGATATTGTAGAATATTCCCACTTCAGCCCCTATAATTTCAACAAGTTCCGATAGATTGCGGCCTATACATTGTCTTCAAAATGGTATCTGTAATGGACGTGCGCTCCAAGCAGAGAGTTTCGTTTAGAGGAAAAAGAGACCACTGCAGATGGACATAGGCGCTTGCATAATGTCTACGGAGACTTGACAGTGAACAAAAGCACGATGAGTCGTTGGGCAAAACGTCTATCATCATCCCTGCAATATCGCGCAGACCTGTCTAATCTCCTGCGTGCCGGCTGGCCGCACGTGACTCCTGCAACGTTGGAACGTACGGACACTCTCATTCGAAGTGATCGACATATCACAATCGAACATCTCTGCACAACTGGAGTTCTCTGTTGGTAGAGCTCACACCATTCGTGCACCAGTTGGCGTGCTCAAAGGTGTGTGCCCACTGGATTACTCGCCGCCTAAGACCGAAAAGGGCAAAAAAGGAGCATCCGTACGGAATTTCTTGCACGTTGCGAGGCGGATAGTGAATATGTTTTTGTCGAACGACATCACACTCGATGAAATATTGATTCGTCATTTCGAATCGAAAACGAAAAGGGCAATTCAGGGAGTGTCGCCACACCACCTCTCCTCAGCACAAAAAGTTCAAAGTCTCAGTCTCAGCCAGCAAAGTCATGGTGACAGTTTTTTGGGACTCTGAAGGGGTTACTCTGTTGGATTTCCTCCTTCATGGTGTTGCCATCAACTCTGAAGAGTAATGCACTACCCTCCAGAAACTGAAGAAACGACTTCAGCGTGTTCGTCACCACGAAAACGCAAACGAACTTTTCCTTCTCCATGGCAACCAAGGCCACACGAGTCTGCGTACCTGAGAGGAGCTCACATAACCTCATTGAATTGTTCTTCTTCATCCACCCTACAGCCCAGATCTCGCACCTTCGGGCTCCTATCTATTTGGCCCAATGAGGGACTCCCTCTGCGGAAGCAGTACGAGGCTGATGGGGATGTTAGTGACGAGCAACACGTTGACCCCGACGTCGACTAGTAGACTAGTACTGCGGCGGCGCTGTTCTTTGCGTCACCTTACGACGAAGCTGCACCTACCTGTGAACGTTGTCTCAGCAGATCATCAGTAGGGAAGCCGAGCGAAACCTACTGTACTGTGAACCAGGCTGCAGTTAACGTGCCGGCCGGAGTGGCCGAGCGGCTCTAGGCACTATAGTCTGGAACCGAATCCTGCCTCAGGCATGGATGTGTGTGATGTCCTTAGGTCAGCTACGTTTAAGAAGTTTAAGTTCTAGGAGACTAATGACCAAAGAAGTTAAGTCCCATTGTTCTCAGAGCCATTTGTACCATTTTTCCAATTAAAGTCACTAATATACGTTTCGGGAGAAAGTTGTCACACGAAATGAAAGGTTGGAAATTTTGTTCTTAATTAATTTATTCTGAAACTTGGGTGAACAAGTATCACTGCCAAGCCCGTGGTAGTCTTAACACAGTCACTCACTATCCATTCCACTCCCGTTAGGAAGTTTATGGTGTTGCATTTCCCGAAAACGTAATAGCTACAAAAATACGTATTGTTTTTGATTGAGAATGCTCGCGAAATATTAAGTCTGTCGGTACCTTGTCCGCGAAAGGCAAAGGTCCCGAGTTCGAGTCTAGGTCCGGCACACAGTTTTAATCTGCCAGGAAATTTCATTTTGTTCGTTTTCGTTCGTTGTATCTGCTCGGGGCGGACGTCGCAAGACACCCGTTTCAGTTCTTCGTCGATCCATTAACTCAGTTTTTTTTTTTTTTTTTTTTTTTTTAATTCCAGAAGGCAGCTAACGCTCTGACCGAACACGCTGAGTTACTGTGCTTGCTGTGCCCAACTGGGAGTCGAACCCGGATTTCTCGTGCATCGCGAGCTATCGCCTTACCATTGTTTTTCTTTTTTGCGTTTTTGGCGGTATTGTTCGTTGCGTTTGGCCTGAGCGAACGTCACAAGACCTCCGTGCAACATGATTGCTTCACTTAGTTTTTTTATTACAGAGAGCAAACGGGCTTCTGACCGAACACGCTGAGGCACCGTGATGGCGGCGTCTCATTTTGTTCGTGATTGTTCGTTGAATTTGTTCGGGGCGGACGTCCGATGACACTCGTTTGGGTTCTACTTTGATCCATTTACTCAGTTTTCTGTTACAGAGGGTAACTAACCCTTCTGACCGAACACGCTGAGCTACCGTGCCGGCATGCCAACTGAGCCACTCAAGGACGACTCACGCCCCGTCCTCACAGCTTTACTTCTGTCAGTATTTCGTCTCCTAGCTTCCAAACTTTACAGAAGCTCTCCTGTGAACCTTGCAGAACTAACACTCCTGAAAGAAAGGATATTGCGGAGACATGGCTTAGCCACAGCCTGGGGAATGTTTCGAGTCTCGGTCCGGCACACAGTTTCAATCTGGCAGGAAGTTTCATATCAGCGCACATTCCGCTGCAGAGTGAAAATCTCACTCTGGAAACATTCCCCAGGCTGTGGCTAAGCCATGTCTCCGCAATATCCTTTCTTTCAGGAGTGTTAGTTCTGCAAGGTTCACAGGAGAGCTTCTGTAAAGTTTGGAAGCTAGGAGACGAAATACTGACAGAAGTAAAGCTGTGAGGACTGGGCGTGAGTCGTCCTTGGGTGGCTCAGATGGTGGAGCACTTGCCCCCGAAAGGCAAAGGTCCCGCGTTCGATTCTCGGTCCGGCGCTCAGTTTTAATCTGCCAGGAAGTTTCAGATGTGAAGGTAATTTCCGGAGTACCCCAAGAAAGTGTGATAGGGTCGTTACTGCTACAGTATATACAAATGATCTAGTAGAAAGCGTAGGAAGCTCTTCAAGGCTGTTAGCAGATGATGCTGTTGTCTATAACAAGGTAGTAATGCCATAAGATAGTAAAGATTTGCAGAATGACCTACAGAGAATTGATGAATTGTGTGCCTTCTGGCAGCTGACTCTGAACGTAAGTAAATGTAACATATAGAGTATACATAAGAAAATAAATCCACTACTCTATAGCTACACTATTAATGACGAACTGCTGGAAACAGCATCTACCGTAAAATATCTGGGAGTAACTATCCACGACAACCTTAAGAGGAATCACCACATAAACAAGTAGTGGGAAGAGCAGATGTCACACTCAGATTCATAGGAAGAATCTTAAGGAAATGTTACTCATCTGCGAACGAAGTGCCTGTAAGGCCTTGGTTCGGCCGATTCATGAGTATTGACTGAGATTCCTACCAGATAGAACAGATAGAAGACATAGAGAAGCTCCAACGACGACCGGCGTGTTTCGTCACGGGATCGTTTAAGCGGCTCGAGAACGTTACGGAGATGCTCAACAAACACCATTGGCAGGCGCTACAAGAGAGGCGCAGTGCGTTACAGCAAGATTTACTTCTGAAATTTCGAGAAGGCACTTTTTGGGAAGAGTCGCACAACATATACTTCCCCCCACATCCGTCTCACGTAATGACCACGAGGAGAATATTTGAGAAATTAGGGCCAATACAGCGGCTTCTAGGCGCTTCAGCCTGGAACCGCGCGACCGCTTCGGTCTCAGGTTTGAATCCTGCCTCGGGAATTGATGTGTGTGCTGTCCTGAGGTTAGTTAGGTTTAAGTATTTGTAAGTCTAGGGGACTGATGACCTCAGATGTTAAGTCCCATAGTGCTCAGAGTCATTTGAACTTTTTTTTTTTTTTGTGAGGGCTGTCGTAGCGGATCACGACTCTCTTCTGCACGTCTCAGTAAGTCTTTCAAGTAATATACCTACTGAAGTTAGCCGAAGAAGAGCTGCTTCTTAAAAGAAAAAAGTGTGGATCCCTCCACTCCCTCATCGGCATGGGGACCATCACAAAAGTTCTGCTGTCACCTCTGCGTTTGTTAGTTTTTTAAATTTAAGTGTCACAGGATGTGGGGCTGTGGTGTTGTCAGCATGCCTGGTCACGGTCATGCACTAATGCGGTCCTACCAGGAGACAGAAAGTCGATTAAAGCTATTGAAGAGTAGCGGATTTAAGCTCCAAGGAAAAGGAAAAGCCTCCGCGATAGTCTGGACGGCTAGTAAGAACTGTCTGCTTTCTTGGTATGTGCGCCGGATCATGCAAGGGTGTCATGCAGCTCGGTACCGGTGTCATAGCCAAGTGATCATCATAAAGAGATCGGTCCAGATCCGTGCGGCAGCGCAATGCACTGCTGTGGGGCCAGCACTTCGGCGCTTTTTCAGTGACCTGACGCAGTAGCAGGTCCGAATGAATGGTTTATAACCTGAGGCGTGAAACTGATTTTTTTTTTTTAAAAAAAAAGTAGAGTACAGCGTTGCTCGTGAAAGGGTATGTTCCGAGTTCGTGGCCCACTCTGGTACTCACTTTCAGTCAGCCAGGACGTTTCATAACAGGACACCCTCCACATCAGAATGAAGGATTTTTTCTGGAAACATCAGGAAATTCGCTTTAAGTTGCATACGGGAAACCGGAATCTTGATTTCTCGATAAGAAGCCTGCACCTCAGGTATGAGGATTCATTTCTGAATTACTGTGCCATCTCGCTTGATAACTTCAGGTTAAGAGGCTTAAATCCTGTTTGGTCCGAAAAGAGAGACACGAACAAGTAAAAGGAGGCAAATTACATGACGATCCAGACCGAAAACGAAGATCCAGTTTGGAGAAAAATAAAATCTGTCAGAAATGTGTTCCAACAGAGCTGGTATACGCTGATAAGTCACCAGACAAGTTCCGTGCGATAATCCGTTTCACTCCGATTTCGTCGGTCACGTACCTTGTTGCACACTCCACAAAATAACAAAAGCGTTGGCAGGGGCTTGCTGATAGATGATTGCTTAACGACTATCCATAACTCTAGATAAATGATCTCTACTCTATCAATCTGACACAGTTCGTGAGTAATGGGATGATGCATAGCCTTGCTGCAGGTACAGACTTCCTGAGGGAAGCTGTAGGCAAACAAAAATATGGATATGGTCAGACATTAGTTCCTGTATTATTTGCCAGTGGGGCACTATAAAGACTCGTTAAGAGCCACATTACATTTTTTGTAACTATCCAACACACGAGAATACCTCCATCTCTTGTCGCAATGGTACCCTGTTGGCAAACATGTTGCGTCAGATCTTGGGTTTACCGACATACTCGAAGCCTTTCATCGGTATGTACCACAACGTCTTAGTAAAGTTGACCTTTCTCATACTTCGTGCGTTCAGTGACGATTTTTTTTCTTTATTGTTATTTTCAAACCTGTTTACAGGAAGGCCAGCAGCAGCATACTACGCCGCTCTTCGGCCGCAGAGAAACATACAAGATGCAAATGATGACAATGTGAAAAAAAAAAAAGAATACGGTGGACATGTAAACGGAGACAAACACTTTTTAAAATACACGGAGCCGTTCACGGGCGTAGAGTCAAAGATAAAAGTTGTTCAGACACTTGGACACAGACATAGACGAAAAGTGTCACGTGAACGTAGGTGCACAAAACGAATTACACGGAACCACTTAAGCACAAAACGACGGCACACACAGAAACACAAGGCGTCGATCTCCGGCGCGCGAATGTTCACTAACCGTGTACGAGTCCGGGGACCTGCCAAGAGAGGAGGAGGGGAGGAGGAGGGAGAGGGAGAAGGAGAGGGGAGAAACGGTGCCATGGGCAGGGGGGATAGGGGGAAGGGAGAACAGGGGAGGGGGAGCCCGGGGGAAGAGGGGTGGAGGAAGGGGACGGGGGAAAAGGAAAGAGAAGGGAAGTGGGTGCCAAGAGGGTGGGGAGAATCAAAGTTGATAGGAGGGGTAGATGGAGGGGAGGAGGACATCATCAGGGAGGGGGCGCTGGCGGAAGCCACCTTGGGAGAGGGTAAGGAGGGTGGAGAGATGGAGACCGGGTGGGACGTGGGAATACAGGCGCGGCAGCGGGCGGGGGTGGGAGAGGATGGGCGAGACAAGCGGGTGGGGAGGGTCGAGTTTGCGCGAGGTGTACAGGATCTGTATCCTTTCAAGGAAAAGGAGGAGGTGGGGGAAAGGAATGAGATTGTACAGGATCCGCCTGGGGGAGGGGAGACGGATGCGATAGGCGAGGCGGAGAGCATGGCGTTCAAGGATTTGAACGGATTTATAAAAGGGAGGGGGGGCGGAGATCCAGGCCAGATGGGCGTAGCAAAGGATAGGGCGGATGAGGGATTTATAGGTGTGGAGGATGGTAGAGGGGTCCAGACCCCACGTACGGCCCGAAAGGAGCTTGAGGAGACGAAGTCGGGAGTGTGACTTGGCTTGGATTGTCCGGAGATGGGGGGTCCAGGAGAGGCGACGGTCGAGGGTGACGCCAAGGTACTTGAGGGTTGGAGTGAGGGCGATAGGACGGCCATAGATGGTGAGATAGAAATCAAGAAGGCGGAAGGAAGGGGTGGTTTTGCCTACAATGATCGCCTGGGTTTTGGAGGGATTGACCTTGAGCAACCACAGGTTGCACCAAGCGGTGAACTGGTCAAGATGGGATTGGAGAAGGTGTTGGGAGCGCTGCAGGGTGGGGGCAAGGGCAAGGAAGGCGGTGTCATCGGCAAACTGGAGAAGGTGGACGGTTGGTGACGGCGGCGGCATGTCCGCCGTATACAAAACATACAGAAGGGGGTAGAGGACAGAGCCTTGGGGCACACCGGCGGAGGGAAAAAAGGTGAAGGAATCCGTGTTATGGATGGTTACCTAGGAAGGACGGTGGGAGAGAAAGGAGCCAATCAGACGGACGTAGTTAATGGGAAGGGCGAAAGTTTGGAGCTTGAAGAGGAGACCGGAATGCCATATGCAGTCATAAGCTCGTTTGAGGTCCAGGGAGAGGAAGATAGCAGAGCAACGGGAATTAAGCTGGTCGGAAAGGAGATGAGTGAGGTGAAGGAGAAGGTCGTTGGAAGAGGACGGCCGAAAGCCACACTGGGTAACCGGAAGGAGGCGGAGCTGGCGGAGATGCTGGTGGATGTGGCGGGTGAGGATAGATTCCAGGACCTTGCTGAAGACCGAGGTAAGGCTGATGGGACGGTAGGAAGAGACGGCGGACGGCGGTTTGCCAGGTTTAAGGAACATCAGGATATGGGAGGTTTTCCACAGGTCAGGGTAGTAACCGGTGGACAGGACTACATTGTAGAGCCTGGCCAAGGTGGAGAGGAAAGAGGCAGGAGCTTCACGAAGGCGACGATTGCTGACACGATCGTGACCAGGAGCGGTGTTGTGTTTTGTGCGGAGTGTAGCAATGAGATCCTGTGTAGTGATTGGGGCATTGAGTTCCGTGTGTGTAATGTTGTCCAAGTACTGGAAACCAGGCGCAAGGGGAGGGACAGAGGTGTCAGTTCAATCGCGGACATCCGGGAAGAGGGAGTAATCGAACTGGGGATCATTAGGGATGGAAAAGACATCAGACAGGTAGGAGGCAAAGTGATTGGCCTTACTAAGGGTGTCAGGGAAGGGGTGATCATCATGGAGGGGGAGAGTTTAGTTCCGGTAAGGCGACGGAAGGCGGACCAGAACTTGGATGAGTTGATATGTAGGGTAGCATTTAAACGGGTGCATGTCTGTCGCCATTCAGGGCGGTTCTTGGCCGCGAGCAAATTACGAATGTGTCGTTGGAGTTGCCGATGACGTCGTAGTGTGTCCGGGTCACGCGTGTGGAGGAAGGCACGGTAGAGACGGTGGGATTCACGGAGGGGGAGGATGGCCTGTGGGGGTAAGATAGGACAGTGAGGGTGGATAGCGACAGTAGGGACGTGGGCCTCCACGGCCTCAGACAAGGTCTGCTGGAGAAAGGTGGCAGCATGGGTTACATCGTCAGGGTGACGGTAGGTGAAGGGGTGGCTATCGACCTGGGTGAAGAGGGTATCCCAGTAGGCATTCCAGTTGGCACTGGAATAGTCATGGACGTACTTAGGGGGAGGGTCATGACGATGGTCGGGGCGGGGGCGACGACCGTATGAAACGGTGAGGAGGACAGGGAGATGGTCGCTAGCAATAGGCTCCAGGACATCCACCGTTATGCGGCCAAGGAGGTTGGTGGAGGAAAGTACAACATCAGCAGTGGAGCTGGATTCGGGACGGGTGTGCTGGGGGATGGGGATGAGGTCGCTTTGAAGGGAGGAGAGGAACCGATGCCACCGCCGTAACTGGGCGGCGAAACGACTGTGGATGTTGAGGTCGGCGGCGATCATGTAGGAGGAGAAGGTACGGTCAATGTGGGAGAGGAAGTCGAAGGGAATAGGGGCGTTAGGGCGGACATAGATTGTGGCGCAGGTAACGGTAAGGCCAGGTAAGAAGAGACTAAGGATCAGGTGTTCGGTGGGGTCGGGAAGGAGAGGTTGGAGCCGAACAGGGATCTGGCGATGGTGACCAATGGCAACTCCGCCAAGCGCTTCAGTGACGGTGTTATAAGGGATGTTTTACCCCAAAGCAAGAGGTGTTTCTGGGTGGTAACGTGTTCCTCACCATCGTTGTAGTGGCCAATGGTTTACACCTACTGGGTGATCAAAAAGTCAGTATAAATTTGAAAACTGAATAAACCACGGAATAATGTAGATAGAAAGGTAAAAATTGACACACATGCTTGGAATGACATGGGGTCTTATTAGAACAAAAAAACAAAGTTCACAAAATGTCCGACAGATGGCGCTGGACAGCAAAACGTCAGTGACTGCGCATGACAATCGTGTACAAAAGGAGCTCTAATGAGAGAGAGAATCGCTTTCGGCCGTCCTTCTCTACCGATGACCTTCTCCTTCACCTCACTCATCTCCTCTGTGAACAACTTAATTCCCGTCACTCCACTATCTTCCTCTCCCTTGACCTCGAACGCGCCTATGACCGTGTGTGGCATCCCGGCCTCCTCTTCAAGCTCCAAACCTTCGCCCTTCCTATTAACTACTTCCGTCTGATCGGGTCCTTTCTTTCCCAACGTTCTTCCTACGTCACCATCCATAACACGGATTCCTACACCTTTTTCCTCTATGCCGGTGTGCCCCAAGATTCCGTCCTCTCCCCTCTTCTGTACCTTATGTATACGGCGGACATGCCGCCGCCTTCACCCTCCATCCAACTTCTCCAGTATGCCGACGACACCGCCTTCCTTACCCTAGCCCCCACCCTACAGCACTCCCAACACCTTCTCCAATCCCATCTTGACTGGTTCACCACTTGGTGCAACCAGTGGTTGCTGAAGGTCAATCCTTCCAAAACCCAGGCGATCATTGTAGGCATAACCACCCCTTCCTTCCGCCTCCACGACTTCTATGTCACCATCTATGGCCGTCCTATCGCCCTCACCCCCACCCTTAAGTACCTTGGCGTTACCCTTGACTGTCGCCTCTGCTGGACCCCCCCACCTCCGGACAATCCAAGCGAAGGCACGCTCCCGACTCCATCTCCTCAAGCTCCTTTCTGGCCGTACATGGGGTCTGGGCCCCTCCACCATCCTCCACACCTATAAATCCCTATCCTCTGCTACGCCCACCCTGCCTGGATCTCCGCCCCTCCTACCTTTTACATATCCCTTCAGATCCTTGAACGCCATGCTCTTTGCCTTGCCTATCGCATCCATCTCCCCTCCTCCATGCGAATCCTGTATGACCTTATTCCGTTTCCCCACCTCCTCCTTTTCCTCGAACAGATACGGATCCTCTACACCTCCCATAAACTCGATCCTCCTCACTCACTTGTCTCTCCCATCCTCTCCCGCCGCTGTACGCTGCCGCGCCTGTATTCCCACGTCCCACCTGCTCTCCATCTCTCCACTCTCCTTACCCTCTCCCAAGGTGGCTTCTGCCAGCTCCCCCTCCCTGATGATGTCCTCCTCCCCTCCATCTACCCTTCCTACCAACTTTGATACTCCCCTCCCTCTTCCTGTGTTTGTGCCTATGGGCACCCTCTCTCCCTTCTCTCCCCCTTCCCTCCCTCCTCCCTTTCTCCCCCCTCCTCCCCCAGGCTTCCCCTACCCCCATACCTTCATTCCTCCTACCATCTCCTCTGCCATTGGCATCTTTGCTCTGCCCTCTCCCTCCCCCACCACCTTCTACCCCTCTTGGCAGGTTCTCAGACTCGCACACATTAATGTGGACATTCGCGCGCCAGAGATCGTCGCCATCGTTTTAGTGTGTATGCTGTCATGTTTGTGCCATAGTGTTTTTCGCTGCCCCGCTCCATCGTTCACGTGTGGTCTCCATCATCAGTGTCCATGTGCAATGCCAACAGTTTATTTAGGTTTCTTCACGTGTGAACGGCTACGTGTTATTTGTTTCTGTGTCTACTGTTTTTTGCCCCCCCCCCCACTTTGTTCTGTATATTCTGTGTCTCCATTGTTTTTCTTTTGTAAAACTTGTGGCTGAAGAGCAGTGTAGTGTGCTGCTGCCAGCCCACCTTATGTAAGGCGTTAAATAACAATAAAGAAAAAAAAAGAGAGAGAACCAGGTGTGCCAGCAATCACAGCATGTTGACGTTACCTGAAAAGGCGCTTTTAGTGAAGCTGTATTATCAGAATGGGGAATGAGCTAGTTCCACGTTACGGTCCTATCGCCATAGGAAAGGGGTTCGAACGGGTAAAGGTTCATTGACAAATGCAGCTGTGGCGAGAATAATTTCGAAGTTTGAAACCATGGGTTGTTTAGATGATAGACCCCGTAGTGGCCGACCGAGCACAAGGCGTAATGCTGCTGAGACAGTTCAGGAAGAAATTGAGACTGTAGCGGGTTCGTCTATGCACGGGGAAGTCAGCGCTCGTGCAGTCGCACGTCGCACCAGCATTCCATACACTACTGTTTGGTTGGCACTGAGGCGTACCCTCCGATGCTATCCGTACAAAATCCATCGGCATTATGAACTGTTACCTGATGATTTAGTGAAGCGGAGGGCATTTGTGGTGTGGGCGTTTCAAAAGATGGCGGAAGATGACAATTGGTTGAGTAACGTGTTGTGGACCGACGAAACTCATTTCACGCTCCAATGGCCTGTCAACGTCCACAACTGCAGAATGTGGGCTACCAAAAATCCTAGAACTGTCGTGGAAACTCCATTGTACGACGAGAAAGTCACGGTAAGGTGGTGGTGGTGGTGGTGGTTAGTGTTTAACGTCCCGTCGACAACAAGGTCATTAGAGACAGAGCGCAAGCTCGGGTTAGGGAAGGATTGGGAAAGAAATCGGGCGTGCCCTTTCAAAGGAACCATCCCGGCATTTGCCTGAAACGATTTAGGGAAATCACGGAAAACCTAAATCAGGATGGTCAGAGACGGGATTGAACCGTCGTCCTCCCGAATGCGATTCCAGTGTGCTAACCACTGCGCCACCTCACTCGGTGGGATGGTTATCATCACACAAACATTTAAAACATAAATTCTTTGTGCACCATGAGAAAATATTACGCTACCTTACTGCAATCACATTTTTTTAAATACAAATTCACTTCATGAAATTTTTGCAAAATAATAAAGTAAGCACACTGACTGAAATGAAACATTCATTGATTAAAAATTTTCTTTCAGTTAAGATTTAAAAAATGCCATTATGTAGGAATTGAACACACAACCTCTAGCTTATGAGCCTAGAGTCTTAGCCATTATGTTATGGACACATTTTGTCACATTTTCACAAAGGTCTACCAGGTTGGATGGCTGCATGACGTGAAACCTGGCACCAAATCCTACAACACTGTATGGGTAGTTTCAAAAAATCAATGCCTATCCTTGTCTCAGTGGCAAATAAATCTTAACTGTATTCAGAAGTAGACAAGTTATAATGATAACATGTTGTTATCAGATCAAATGCCAATAATTGATGCACACTTACATATGTGGCATATAAAACCTAACTTTTTTTAACATAGATAAACAAAACAAATAAGCTTGCCTTATTTGAGCTGCTCGGGGGAACAAAATGGTAAGCATCAAAATCACAGTTTCGAGATACAGAGCATCTAAAGTTTCAATTGACCTGCAAATCTGAATAATTTTTTTGAACAGTCCTTTTATTCTGTACTGATTCTAACATCTATCTTCTACTATACAGACATAAATGAAACTCAAAACTGACTAAGACAAATGAAATATACAAAAATTATTACATTACTATACACCTTTAACAACACATAGTGATAGAACATTACATATTAAATTTTGCAGTAAGTCTCCAACACTTTACTGAAACTGCAAAATCATTCATCACTCTCATTACTAATGTCTTTTTCATCCAAAACTGTTGGCTTTAGTGACAGGAAAAATCCATGGTGGACAGGAGGTATGTAACTTAGGAGCGACAGGACGTCAGCAACTTTCTTCTTTTCAATAAGCCTTGGCCCATTTATTTAAGTCAAAGCGTAGGAACTGGTCCTTGGCTTCCACATTTCCTCAAGCTTATTTCATGCCAAATGTCATGACAAAATGTCTCTCTGATGAATAAAGATAATCGATATCTGGAGGTCACCTTCCACCTACATACTTTCCTTAGGTTGACATCTCGACCATCAACTGTCTTCTTTCTGAAGACAAACGCTTCTTTAGAGTGTCGTATTTGATAGAAATCCTCTCTTTTCATTTTATATACAAGCAATGGATTCTTCTTAGCTGACTTCTTGATGATCTCGCACCACTGATCTGGACTGTACACATCTTGTACTTGTCGGCGAACGTAATTTTCAATTGTACTTCAGGAACACAATGGTATGTACATGCGCTTACCATTATGTTCGTCAAACGTACTAAAGACAGTATATTTACAAAATAACATACCTCTGAATCATCTGAATCGTTAGGAATGTATTCTGGATCCCTCTCGAAGATATTAGTATCTTTGGAAGTATATTCCTCGTCTTCTGCCATGTTCACTGTTGCCATAATCTCGGAGATCTTTTTACTTGCCGCCATTCTCTCAGTCACTTACCATTATGTTTCCGCAACAGATGGACAGTGGCGCTTACCATTAAGCTCCGCCCTGACATCTATTGAGTGAACTTGGAACTACTATTAAGTATACTGTATTGTGCATCCCACAGGTGGTGTCATTAGCCATCTACCGCAAAATACACGGTGATGGTGCTTACCACTGTGTTCCCCCGAGCAGCTCATTTGTCCACAGCAACTAGCAAAGTAACGACAACACAAAACGAACACAGAATCATGAAACTACAACACGTTATACAACAACCCACCAACAAATAAGCAACCCTTACTCTAGAAGACTCATATCAAATGTAAGGGTCTAAGAAAACTAAATACTCTGTAGAAAGGAAAAAAAACTAATAGTAGACTTACTAAAACAAATATGTTATTTATTAATTACTTTCTTATTGGTAACGAGTAGAACCCTATTCTAATCAATCATTTATAATGATGAACTTGGACATCATCTTCCTGTAAATTTTGCAATGTTGTGACCAGCACTCATTTTTACAAATGAACTAAAATTGTTACTACTCGCTAGATTTGGGCAGCATCATCTTTCCATTGGATCATAGGTAGAATACATTAATATCTAACTTGACAGGCATGCAGCCCATAGCATGCACTAACTATGGCTAATCTGGCACTGGTTATAGTCCATGTAAACAGAATAAAGAGAGACTAGTATTACCTCTCTTGTCTTCCAAACCTTCCCGTTAATATCTTAGATAACATATACCACAGACAGAACATACCTGTCCACATGTATTTATTTTTGACTTGTTTGCCATGAAGAGTCACTGCGCACAGTTCAGTGCTCTCTGACAATAATAAATTGTGTCTCTGTATGCTGCTGTTTGTACTGAAGAGAATATCGAGGCTACAGCTTTCAAGCCTGGCAGTGTGGCAAACCTTTTATTATATAACATTTTCATCTATTGCCTACTTGCTGTTCTGACTTGTACTTGCATAGTGTTTGTTTTTTATTTACTTTGTTGTATGTCAAGCCAATGACAAACTGCAAATGAAAATGACAGAAACTGTAAACACTTATAGTTAGTGGTTTAAACAATGTCAGTATGCTTTTATTCAGGTGACTTTAACCAATGGTTGCTTTGTAATTTGTATTCTAATGTCTATGGCATATGTGGTTGTTTCAGTACTAACAAAAATCACTGAATAAGGAGGTGCAGTTAAGCACTGTACTTGCATTTAATAGTCACTGGACTCAAACTTGTTTCAGATTTAGATTAGAGGATTAGAAGTCACCCTCATTCTGTCAATGGTCTTCTCAAAAGGGGGCGGACAGAGGTTCAAGGCACTTCTTGCCCTCAGAGTGGAAAACTGCTCCTAAAAGGCAGAATGGCTCTGTGCACTATGAGACGTAACATCTGAGGTCTTTAGTCCCCTAGACTTAGAACTTCTTAAACCTAAATAACCTAAGGACATCACACACATCCATGCCCGAGGCAGGATTTGAACCTGCGACCATAGCAGCAGTGCGGTTCCAGACTGAAGCGCCTAAAACCGCTCGGCCACAATGGCCGGCTAAAAGGCAGAAGAAACACGAATGGTCAACAGCATCAGGATGCTGAGGGCAATGGTAACCACTGCATTAAAGACACACACCATGCATCCACAGAACAAGTGGCCTGTAATTGAAAAAGTGTCATGATGATGTCTCCATTGGCAAAAGATTCCGGAATAGTCCCCCATTCAGATCTCTAGGACTTTCCCAAGGTGGGTGACTTACATGCCTCTATGATACAGTTACCATGCCATATGTGCAACCACATTGGAGAGGAAGCTATGGAGAGGCCAGACTAACTTATGGTTCTCAAAGAGTGGCAGAAGCCTTTTCAGTAGCTGGTGGCCACAGATGGGGTGGGTGACTGATGTGGCTTTGTAATATTAGTCAACATGGCCTTGTTGTGCTGGTACTATGAATGGCTGAAAGTGAGGGAAAACTATAGCTGTTATTTTTCTTGAGAGTATCAGCTCTACTGTCTGGCAGGACGTACTCAGGAGGATGTCAGGAAAAAAAAAAATTGTCATTCTACAGGTCAGAGCATGGAATGTCAGATCCTTTAATTGGGTAGTTAGGTTATAGAATTTAAAGGAAAATGGGTACGTTGAAGTTAAATATATTGTAAATGAGTGAAATGTAGTGGCATGTAGAGTAGGACTTCTGGTCAAGTGATTACAGGAGTATAAATAAAAAATGAAATAGGGGTAATGGAGAAGTAGTTAATAATGAATAAAAGAAAATAGGAATGTAAGTACGCTACTATGAACAACATAGTGAATGAATTATCATAGCCAAGACAGATATTAAGCCACACCCGTCACAGTAGTACATGTTTATACGCCAACTAGTGCTGCAAGTGATGAAGAGATTAAAAGAAAGTTAGTTTCATGTTCCACAGATCATTTTGCATGCTAGATCATAATAATGTGGAACGAGTCATTTTACTTTCACATTGTAAATTAATTTGTGCATATTGTTACAGTCTGAACATTTCTATGTATACATTGCAGTAATAGAAATTCTTCTGTGAAATAGGGAGAGTTGTCAATGAGAAACTTTCTCAATTTGTTTTTAGATTTTACTTTTCTGTCTGTCAGAAATTTTATATCAATGGGTAAGTGATCAAAAATTTTTGTTGCAGCATTGTGCTCCTCTTTTTCTGCTAAGGACAATCTTAATGTGGAGTAATGAATGTCATTTTTCCTTCTGGTATTCCAATTATGTACATCATTGTTCCTTTTGCACAGTAGTGGATTATTTACAACAAACTTCATGAAGGAAATAAAACAAATTATTCGCATAATCGAGGGAGATGAAAATTTAATTGTGATGGGGGACTGCAATTTGACAGTAGGAAATGAAAGAGAGTATCATGAGGAAAGCCACAGGGACATGTGATAGGATCAATATTATTCTCTACATATACAAAATATCTAATGGGCAGGGTGAGCAATTGTCTGCAGTTGTTTGCCAATGTTGCTGTGATGACAGGAAGTTGTCGAAGTTGAGTAACCAGTTACTCAGCACGTACTTCTTCAGAGCGCCAATTACAATCCGTTTAAACTTTGGGGATGCTAACTATTCCTTATCTCCTTTTTCCAGCATAAAAATGCTCCCAGCCTTCTTGACACATTTATTAACCTCAGTAATCATAGTCACTATGTGACATCATGATCACTATTCCTTGTTCATTTACTGATACTGCGGATAAGGACAAACTTGCTTGTAGCTGCAAAGTTTAAAAGTATGCATGCAGATTGACGCAACAAATAAAAATTTCTACTAAGGCTGGGTGGGGTTTGAACCTAGGTCTCCCTCTCACTAGACAGATGCACTAACCGCTACACCACTTTGCACAGTGGCTTTGCAGAACTGCATGGAATACCTTAGCATGCCTCCCTCCTCCATCCAAAGTCCTAGTCACCCCATTGAGTCCACTCTGTATTCCCCCTAAACTTGAACAGGATTGCAGAGGTTCTCCAACTGTATTGGACAGCACCTCAACATCAAATGAAAAAATGGGGGATCCTGCCTGAAACCCACACAAAGGTGTTTTATCAATCCATTCAACACTCAGGTGCTGGTGCTATTCCGATACAATTGGAGAACCTCTGCAAAGCTGTTCGAGTTTAGAGAATACCAACTGGGCTGAGGCATGAATGGGGATTTTGATGGAGGAGGGAGGTATGCTAGGGTAGTGTATGCAGTTGTGCAAAGCCACTGTGTTGAGGTGGTGTAGTGGTTAGCCATCGGCTGCCCCTCGGGATGTGCAGGTTGTGCCGCCAATGTCTGAATAAAATTAGGAAATTATATTACTATTCATAATAAGTATAAAGTACATTGTGTCTATGCATATGCTTGACAATGATTCAACTTAACTGTCTACCAGCAGCCAAGCCTATGGCAGTATGCAACACACTAAACATGAACCAAAGCGTTGGATGACTTCACTGCTGAATCCCTCACTGTGCGAATGTCATTGCGCATGCGTCAGCTCCATTCACTGGTCGGCCAGAGTGCAGTTAGGATGCTGTCTCGTTTGTCGGTGACTCAGCACGTTGCTGGCTGGCTGACTACTGTGGTGTTGTTTACATCTAGTGTTTCTTGTGTATGTGAAGGTTGCGGTAGTTTTGAAATGAGTAGTGAAAGCATTGTGCAAGAACTATTATATAGTCATTTTTCATTACTATCTTATACAGGGATGAAACAAATTATTGACGATGGCAGACTGTGCCCTAACTTAACAGTATCAATGTGCATGAAGGCAAACTGTGGCTCTACTGCAAAGAGATTTGAGAGACATTTTTGTAAGGTGTTGTATGGATTATCAGACTGGCTTTGTGGCTGTGCTGTGACAAATACATTTTATTGTTGAACCTATATGTTATTTGGTACAATGAAATTTGTGTGGAATAAGTAAGGGTACTGTGATTTAATTCATCTTAATACTGCAATGAAGAAATATGGTGTGTCTGAAATTCACTTTTTAACATACGACAGATTTATTGTGATGCCTGCCAGAACTGTCATTCTTTTGAGTTCTTAATGAAGGGTAGAAATAGAATTGCACAGTTAGAAAATAAAGAAGGAGCAGGGAAATACTGAACAGATTAATTAATGCAGTGCGCTATTTAGTGAAACAGGAACTTTCCTTTTGAGGTCACAAGGAAAATTCAGAATGTGCAAACAAAGGAAATTACATGGAATTTCTTCTTGCAAATGCCGAATTTGATCCTCCATTGAAAGAATATTTAGTAACATCTACAGGTTTCTGCAGCACATCGGCAAACATTGTAAATGATGTAATAAATGCAATAGCTGATGTTTTGAGAGATGAACTCTTTAATTAAATTAAGAATATGGAGTTTGTGGCTGTTATGCTTAGTGAAACATCAGATATAGGTAATAAATCACAGTTATCAACTATATTCTGTTATGTTTCCGTTTAACAGAAAAAAAGCAGTGGAACGATTTGTTGGGATTCACAATGTGAGTGCTGACAGAACTACAACAGCTTTTTTTAATCGTGTCGATGAAATATTGGAACTGCATTACTATGGGGATAAACTAATTGCCCAAACCTATGATGACACTGACATCATGTGTAGCCACCTAAAAACACCCCAAAGTGAAGTTCTGGAAAAGTATCCTAAGGCTCTGTCTACACATCTATGCTCACATAATGAACCTGGAACTTCAATGATCATTAGAATGTAACAAGAACCTCAAATTATTATTTTTTTTCTGATCTTAAATCACTGCGTACATTCTTTTCTCATTCTTGTAAGAGGTTACATGAGCTATCAACATTCATGTCCCATAAACTCCAATCATTGTCTAATACTTGATGGAATTTTACCTCTAGTCTTATCCAAACAGTTTGTGAGAACAGACAAGTATTGATAATGTGATTTGAATGTATTCATGAAAGTGGAAACTTTGACTGTGTTACTGCAATGAAGGAAATAACTTCCTGAAGGATTTCTGGAACATATTTCTAATAAAGGTTTTATCCAACTTGTTGATTCAGATGTTTTGTTTAGTGTACTTGAACCCAAAAACATTGACATTGCAAAATGAAAGAGGGTATTTTGGAGCAGTGTGATCTTCTGTTCATGGTACTGTGGAAAATGAAGAGGTGCTTCAAATAAAAAGGAGAAAATTGAACATTAAAGCTCTGCAAGATTGTTTCTGGACAATTTATTATGAAATTATTGATAACATCAGCAATTAGTTAAAAATTATATACGCAGTATTTAGAAAGCTATAGTAATTCAATTTGATAAATCAAATAAAAATGGCTCATTTTTAAAAAAAGAGAGAATTTTCATAACGATTGCATAAGGTGAACAACATTTATGGCAGTGTTTTCAGTGTAAGCGAACTCCAGAATGAACTTCACGTATGGTGTGCTTCTGATAATGTGTTGGACAAAACACCAATTCAGATTGTAAATTACCTGTTGGAGATGATTTAATCAGCAGATTTATAGAAATATACAAATTAGCATTGCTGGTCTCAACAATTCCTTCCACTACATCATTTGTCGAGAGGTCATTCTCATTACTGAGGATACACAATTACTGCCACCTTGCTCAAATGAGGAGCCGCATGACTGACTTAAGTCTTATCTCCATCGAGAAAGAATTATTTACTGACCTGTGAGTGGTTAAATCCAGATTCTACGAGGCAGTAACCAAGAAATTTCTGCAGAAGGAAAGATGGATGGATGGATGGATGGATTGATTGATGGATTTCGAGTTCAGATAACTTTATTTAGACTGCTTTCGTTTTTTAGTTCCTTCATTTATTTTAGCCACTAAAATACAAACCTTGCAGAACTAGCTCTCCTGGAAGAAAGGATATTGTGGAGACATGGCTTAGCCACAGCCTATTGGAGGTTTCCAGAATGAGATTTTCAGTCTGCAGCAGAGTGTGCACTGATATGAAACTTCCTGGCAGATTAAAACTGTGTGTCAGACCAAGACTCGAACTTAGGACCTTTGCCTTTTGCAGGCAAGTGCTCTACCAACTGGGCTACCCAAGTACAACTCACAACCCGCCCTCACAGTTTGGATTCTACCAGTACCTCATATCCTACCTTCCAAACTTCACAGATGCTCTTCTACAAACCTTGCACAACTAGCACTCCTGGACGAAATGATATTGCGGAGACATGATCGTGAGTGGTGCTTGGGTAGCTCAGGTGGTAGAGCACTTGCCTGCGAAAGGCAAATGTCCCCCGGGACTTGCATTCAGGGGGACGACAGTTCAAACCCGCATCTGGCCATCCAGGTTAAAGTTTTGTGATTTTCCTAAATCGCTTCAGGCAAATGCTGGGATGGTTCCTTCGAAAGGGCACAGCCAATTTCCTTCCTAGTGCGAGCTTGCGCTATATCTGTAATGACCTCATTGTTGACGGGACATTAAACAATGATCTCCTCCTCCTCCCCAATCCAATCACATACTCTTTCCTAATTACCCTCACTGCTGATAGGATGTTAAACCCTGATCTTCCTTCATTCTGTGATGCAGAAAAGAAATGGCTCTATTGAATAAAATACTGAAGTGCTAGGATGAGATCCCCAGCACACCAGTCAAGACACAAGTACGGTGTGGTTAAGGGAAAAAGTATTCATCTGAGATTAAAGGAACTGTCGTGTCCTGACACAGTATACAGGGGAAACAGGGGGTTTAAGGTCAGTCTGCAGTTTCCGTGCAGTGGAGGAGCAAATGCAGAAAGACAAATTCCCAGTGAAGACAGGTTGATGACTTGGATCAGCAACAAACACTGTCACAAGGCATCTACGAGAGACATGGATTTTGGAACTTGACAGGATGCTTGCAGCAGGAGACTCATGGAATTCAGGGGTCTGACGAACACTATTTGTGATCAGGCTAACTATTACACTGGAGGCTAATTGTAAGCATTATAAAAAGTAAACGAGGCAACTGGTTGCACAACAGAAGGCAGTGTCTGAAGCCATTGGGGGAGGTGCTAACAGAAGTAGTGAAGACTAGTAGCATGTTAAGTACAAACTTGAGGGCAGCACTCCAAATGAGAAAAACAGATATGTAGGAGCTTGCCGAGGCTGGGCACGAGTGACACGGAGTCGGCACTCCGGCAATCTGACTGAGAAATTCCTCTGAATACAACAACATGTGGTTTTAAAGAATGGTGGGAATGTATCATTTCTCCCTTCCTATAGTCGATCCACCAGTCCACCTGCAATCTGGTGAGTCGTTCTGCACCTCCAGGGCACCTCTGGCCAATCCCCTACCACTAATTGGTAGGTAGGGATGCTTCTGGATTTTACATTAACAAAGTCCAAGTTTCGTATAAAATGTGTTCAGCTTAAAGCTAAACGTCACTGCCACTCCAATTATGGCCAGCAACAACAGCCCTCTGCCCATCTGTGGGTACGGACTGCTGTAGTAGCACTCTAACCTGTGTGAACCCACTGATGCAGTTTTCAGGAGCAAGTATCAAGCTTGCTGCTTCTGCTAAGATGTGCCTTTTTGTGGCCACCTTTTACAGTGACACCTTATGACAGCAGCTAGGTGGCAGATGGAGTTCCCAGTTAATTCTCTGGAGTGAAACTTCTCCCCTGGGACAGCTGCATACAGTGTCTGTGATTTGTACGGCTCTAGTATTTCTATTTATTTCCGGTAATCTAAACACTACCATTTTTGCCTGTTCTCTGCATTGTCTCTGATTTCCTACCTTGGAGTGACCTTGATGGCTGTAAATGGCCTTAAGCATAACAATGTACAAGTCATTATGTCATCAATATATGACAGAATTAACAGTAAGATGTGCTTTAGAAGATCCACGGTTTTACTTGTCACACGCATCCTGTACTCAGATTATTAGTATTTGAGACAATGTGTTGCTGTACTGCTCCAGGTCCTAGTGAACGTGAGTTTCCATTGCATTCAGCTGACCTCTAATAAACTGCTAACACAATTTCTGACACTGTGAGAGTGTCTGTGACAAATGCTGATACAGTGCAATGTTGTGCATGTGCTGTTGTGCATGAGAGAGAGCAACTGCTGTCATACAGTCTACTCTTCTCAAGTAACACCCGAGAGACCTCTGAACGTACAGTCTCCACCTGACATACGAACTGCCATTACCATTGCTTTTGACAATGCCGTACAACCTCACATCTTAAGACAGTGGAGATGGATTTTGGATTTAACTTTGTAGTTTTATGCACAGCTTCATGATTGCAAACTATATACCACCCTTTCTTTTACCCTTGCAAGTTAAAGAAAATTCTTCCACCATGAAGATTTACATCCGCAGCTTGTGGTCTAGTGGCTAGCATTGCTGCCTCAGGGACTGGGTGTTGGTGTTGTCCTCATCCTTTCATCAACATCATCATCATCATCATCATCATCATCATCATCATTCGTGACAATGGCTGGATTGGGTTGTGTAAAAAAAAATTGGGGCTTTGTATGGGCACTGATGACCACCCCACAAACCAAACATTACAAAGATTCACATCACTCAGTAATACATAGAGATAGGAATCATTTCAGAATCTGTAAAAGCAATTACACCAATGTCTCAAGACAACATCAGTTTTAGCAGTAAAGTTGATACACACACAAAGTGTAGAATAAAAGAGCCAGGTAAGATGAGAATGTAAGAAAAAATATGTAACATGTTTGTGGTGGCTATGAGGCTCAGTAACTGAGAAACAGGAAGCACTAATTGGAAAGGAAGAAAGGAGCATATCCAAGTGGGAATAATGAAAAGTACATTTGGAAGGTGAGGAGAGGAGCTCATGATACTGTTGGCTGTAATAAAATTTATGTTTCTGGGAATATATATTTCTATTAAGATTCAGATTTGTGACCGACTGGAGTAGTAAGTAATGCTGTGCCGTGCATGTGTAGTCATGTAAGTATGGCAAGTTTTATGGTGGTCGTTATTACACAGTAAGATATGCAGTGTTTGAAACCTACACAATGATTTTTGCATACAGTCTTCCCTCAGAAAAGGCAATCATAGAATGATGTGAGGAGCAAGTTTTATAATAGTATTTATTAGATGGGTAAGAGGCAGATGATGAAATATGTAATATGACCTGATGACACACAGTACATTAAAGATAGGTGTGTGACCAGCAGAACACCACCAAAAAATGTTGCACACACTATTTAATTTGTGCAGAAGCAGTAATGTCAGTGTTAGATCTTGTAAATTATTTTTATTTGTTTTATATATGGTAGGAGTTTTGTGCAATTAAGACAAACTGGTTTGTCATTAACCAAAACAGCTATGATACTGGTCATCTCTGAAAAGATGGAATTAGCCTCTTGTTCAATATTCTTGTATCATAAGCAAACAATGAAATTTTTTAGCAGTCCTTTAATGTATTTCGAACTGGACTGATATGAACCCAACATTTTAAGTTCAGAAAATATAATGTAACTGGATAGATTAAAAACCTACTCACCAAGTGGCTGCAAGAGAACACACACATAAAGATATTGAAATTTGCAAGCTTTTGGAGACAGTGGCTCCTCCTTCAAGCAGAATGGCTGAAGCAGAAGGAAGAGAGGTGAAAGAAAAGGACTGGTGAGGTATACGAAATGGGAAGAGTTTGGCAAATGAGATAATTCAGGATACGGCAGTAAACATTGATCAATATGGTTTGGCAAAAACAAATGCATGAAAACATGAAAGAACTGCACAGAAGCAAGGTAAGTGGAGGTGGGGAAGAAAATTGCCATCAAATTTGCAAATAAACCGGCAAACGACAATTGGGAGAAGGCCTTACAGTGCAAACTGTAAACGAAGTTACACACAAATTTGTTAATAACAATGGACCCATCTAAGTGCACAGAAGTAAGTACTAGAAAAGATGTAGGGGAAATATGTAGGTTAATATAGGTCATACAGATAAATAAGCAAGTGAACTAGCACATAAGGTTGAAAACAAATGACAGTTTGAATAAGATAGATGACAGCAAACACAGATGAGTGGGTTACATGAGAAGGAATGATGGTCACACAGACAAATGCATTAATGAAAATAATCAATTTTTGGAAATATAATCAACCGGACAGACAAAAAACTCTATACACCAAGAGGCAGCACGAGAACACACATGAAGATGCTGAAACTTACAAGCTTTCGGAGCCAGTGGATTCTTCTTCTTCTTCTTCTTCTTCTTTTTCTTCTTCTGGCAGAAGAGGAAAATAGAGGGGTGGGTGGAGGAGGACTGGTGCGGTGTAGCCAATGAGGAGGCTTCAGAAAAAATCACCCAGAACCCTGGATTGGTAGAGACTTATAAGACAGGATGAGAAGGAAAGACTGATGGTTGGCGACTGCGACGGATAAGATTTGAAAACGTGAGGGCTCATAGGTGGAAGATAGAGTAATACGCAAACAGAGATTACTGATAAAACATAATGCATGAACTAATAAGAGGGGAAAGCAAAGTGCATTTTATGAGGTAGAAGTGGAGGATAGGAAAAAATAGAAAGGTCAAAAAATAAAAGATATTGAAAACTACAGGAGAGTGAAGAAAGTAGCAGTAACTGTCAAGAACTGCTGAGACAAAATAAATTAATGTAAATTAAGGCCAAGTCAGTGGCAAGAACCAAGGGCATGAAAGCCAATTCCCACCTGCTCGTTCATGAAAAACTGATGTCTGGGGAAACAATCCAGATGGCACATGTGGTGAAATAGGCACCAAGTCACGATGTCGATGTAGAGCATGTTCTGCAATAGGATATTGTGTGTTGCCAGTATACACCCTCTAGTAGAATGCCATTCATTCTAGCTGATAACTTAGTGGTAGTCATACCAATGTGAAAGGCTGAGCAATGTCTACATAACAGCTGGTACACGATAACGGTCATTCACAGGTGGCTGTCCTTTTAATAATATATGTTTTTTTCAGTTATAAAGCTGGCATAGGTGGTGGTAGGAGGGTGTATAGGGCAAGTGTTACAGCACAAATGGTAATAGTGTTAGGAGCCATACAGTAGGGCAATGGGTGCACAAGGAGCAAAAGGTTAGACAGGGATACTGCAGAGATTGGGAGGGCGATGAAAAGCTATTCTAGGTGTAGTGGGCAAAATGTCGGACAGAACGGATCTCATTTCAGGGCATGATTTTAGGAAGTCATAGCTTTGTTGAAGTAGATGATTAACACACCCAAGACCTGGATAATATCATGTGACAAGAGATGTATTCTTAATTTGTTTTTTGGAGGGATCAGAAGTAACAGGACTGGATGTGATGGCCCGGAAAATCTGCTTTTGAACTAGGCTGGTGTGGTAATTACATCCAGTGAAGGCTGAGGTGAAAATGATGGTGTATTGCTGTAAAGAGTCTGCATCTGAACAAATATGTTTGCCTTGACTGTCAGTGCTGTATGGGAGGGAACATTTGACATGGAAAGGATGGCAACTGTCAAAATGTAAGTAATGTCGCTTTCCTAGTATGTTTAATGTGAATTGAAATGTGTAGCTGACCTTCAGTGAGGAAGAGGTCAACATTAAGAAAAGTGGCATGGGATTTGGAATAGTTAAATTTAATTGGGAGAATTTATTTAGAGATTCCAAGAACTTTAATGGACCAGTCTCACCCTGAGTCCATATTTCAAAGTTGTCATCAATGTATTTAAGTCACACCAGATGCTGACAGCCCCCTCTAAGTGACCCATGGAAAGGTTGGCATAGGAAGGAACCATCCTGGTTCCCATGTCCCTCACTGGTAAAGTTGATTAAAGCAAGCAGGAAGTATTTCGTAGGGTTTGAATCAGGTGGGCACTGATTGAGGAAATGTCCAGCAGCAGACAGACCACGTACATGGAGGATGGTGATATGGACTATAGAGGGAGGTAACATTAATTGTGACATGCAAGGTGAGATGACAGCGAGAAGGGCCCAGATTTCAGACGTTTATGTGTTTAGTTATACTTGTGTGCTGAAGCATGCTTATGTGACTCAGTTTTTCTCCTACAAAAGAATAACTTTCTGTATGCAAGGGCAACACCAAGAATACAAAAGAATCTTAGTTTTTCAAGCAGAAGAGAAGAGGACAGAAAGTAAGAAAGGTATGGGTTTAATGTCCTGTGGGCTACTAGGTCACCAGAGATGATGTACAAGCTTGCAATGAAGATGGAAGGAAGGATATTGGCCATATATTTTTCAAAGGAAACATCCCAACATTTGCCTTAAGGGGACACAGTCGCAAGGGAACTCCCATAAGGAATCAATGCTAAAACGAGCAAACGTCAGGTACACTTTCTGAAGTAACTAATGGAGATAAAGACCTGAAAACTTTACAGTGTACAGCTGTGTGGTGTCACCGCCAGACACCACACTTCCTAGGTGGTAGCCTTTAAATCGGCCGCGGTCCGGTAGTATACGTTGGACCCGCGTGTCGCCACTATCAGTGAGTGGAGACCGAGCGCCGCCACACGGCAGGTCTAGAGAGACTTCCTAGCACTCGCCCCAGTTGTACAGCCGACTTTGCTAGCGATGGTTCACTGAATTCTACGCTCTCATTTGCCAAGACGATAGTTAGCATAACCTTCAGCTACGTTAGTTGCTACGACCTAGCAAGGCGCCATTATCAGTTTATATTGATATTGTCAATCATCTACCGTCAAGAGCGACGTTCGTCATTAATGGATTAAAGTTAAGTATTCCGCCAGCTACGTCCGTTTTTCTAAATTCTAATTTCCTGGTCCTGTTCCAGACCTCACGCCAGCCTGCATGAGCTAAAATGCGTGCCTTTCGGCCTCCTCCAGGAACACGGTGTTGGCTCTCCTGCCAACCACAACATTGGCGACGAGAGTAAAAGTGTTCTTACCTAAATTGCCCTGATTTACTTGTGTAATGGCTTCGCCACAATCTCCAGATATACTGTCCGAATTTTATCGCTTACAGAATCAGCAGACGCAGGCCTTACTGGATGCCCTTGGACAGCTCGTCCAGGGTCAACGTGCGATGCAAAACAATGCGGCAGCAGCCGCTTCACCACTAACGCAGCCAAAACACACTGTTGCACCCACTTTTCGACCTTTTGATGCTGGACTGGAAAGCTGGACGGAGTGGTCACGCCAATTTGGATTCCATCTCGCCACCTACAGAATTCGAAGTAACGAGTGGCAGCCTTTTTTGTTATCATCGGTCGGCGTGACCATGTACCGTGTGATAGTCAAACTATTTCCCCGACGTGACATGGCAACTCTGTCCTACGAAGGAATTTTGTCTGCATTAGATGCATATTTCAAGGAGTCAGTCAATGTAGTTGCGAAACGGTATACCTTCTTTTGTACAAAACGTACGGCAGGTCAGACTAATCGGGAGTGGGTTGCAACCTTGCAAGGCCTTACTAGGGATTGTGCTTTTGAGTGTCAATGTGGACTCCCTTATTCAGATACTATGGTACGGGATGCAATTGCACACAACGTTTCTGATGTTCATATAAGGGAACAGATTTTGAAACTAGTAAATCCCTCCCTTCAACAAGTGATGGACATATTGGATCGGCAGGACACACTTGCCTTTGCTCAGGAATCATTTGAAACTTCGCCAGCAGTGTGTCAGGTTAACCAGCCCGCCGGGCGAGCTGCATGGAGCAGTAAAGAGCCCTCGCGCCCGGCCGCGCCGCTGCCGCCATGCTCTCAGCCACGTGTACTGCGCCGTCACACGAATGCAGTGATCAAACCATCCACGCGGTGTGCTGCTAAACATTCGCATGAGAATTGCCTGTCACGCCAAGCTATTTGCTTTTATTGTAATAAAAGAAGGACATGTTCAGAGTGTTTGCCAGAAAAAGCTCAGATCGGAAGCTCATAGCCGTTCCAGGCCCTTTGCTTCACGCCGGAATCGAACCAAGGATACTCAGGCTCGCGAAACTTCGCCCATGGAAATTCATGGAGTTCATTCCACTCCGCCCAGTGCCACTCTCTCTCCCAGTGACTGTGTTCGTCCCACAAATAGTGTGCGTCGACATTGCTGGAAATCCCGTCGAGTCGCAAGTGATCATGAACCAGTGTCAGTCCACGTTGCACGAGACAGTCGCTCATTTCGTCAGCAGGACAATAAACTTTTTGTAGACTTGGACATTAACGGCAAAGTGATACCATTTCAGCTCGATACCGGAGCTGCAGTTTCACTGATCAATCAAGACACTCACAAACTGCTGGGCACACCTCCGTTGCGTACCGCAAATGTTATCTAGCTATTCAGATCAAAAGATCCCTGTGTTAGGACAGTGCAGCCTGTTGCAACATATAAAGGACAAACAAAACTTGTCTCATTTTACGTCCTTTGTTCTTCTTCTGCAGTGGTTTGGTTTCGATTTATTTCAGTTGTTTAACTTGTCTATCGTAAATCAGGTCCTATCAGTGAACCAGACTGTGCCTTCAGACAGTGTTTGTCGTCTATGTGAAGAATTTGCAGACATTTTTGCACCGGGCCTCGGTTGCACTAAGAACTATAAAGCACATTTGGAACTGAAAGTAAACGTGCAACCGAAATTTTTCAGAGTGCGCAATGTTCCCCATGCATTGCGTGATGAGGTCACAAAAACATTACACAATTTGGAATCACAAGGTGTAATTGAACGTGTGCAGGCTTCTCTCTGGGCATCACCCTTAGTAATTTTGCCAAAACCTTCCGGAAAGTTGAGACTTTGTGTGGACTTCAAGGCAACAGTGAATCCACAACTAGTGACTGCAACTTTTCCTTTACCCCGCCCAGAAGATCTTTTTGACAAACTGTGCCCGGGTAAATATTTTTCACAGTTGGACCTAGCAGATGCGTACTTGCAAATACCGGTGAACGAAGAATACCAGCGTTTTTGGTGGTTAACACGCATCTTGGGTTGTATCGATTCAAACGACTGCCATTCGGGTATGCATCCGCCCCTGCATTGTTTCAGCAATACCTACAAACTGTTTGTGCGTCGGTCCCTACTGCAGCAAATTATCTGGACGATATTGTGATCTCCGGAAAGACGGAAGAAGAACATTGGGCCAATCTCAGAACATTATTTCAGGTCTTTTGACAAAATGGTCTTCGCTTGCGGAAGGAGAAATGTGTTCTTTGCTCGGGACTTGCCATACTTGGGACATGTACTCAATGCCCATGGCATACATCCCAGTCCAGCACACCTCCGTGCCATACAAGACTTGCCGTCACTGCAGAATTTGAAGCAGCTACAGAGTGTGCTGGGAAAAATAAATTACTATAACAGATATGTTCCACATGCCTCTTCCATTTCAGCTCTGCTGCATCGCTTACGCTGTATGGGTATTCCGTTCGTCTGGACCACGGAATGCGACAGCGCCTTTTTGAAATCGGCATTACTTTCCAATACTTGCCTTACGCCATTCGATCCCCAGAAGCCCCTCTTGTTGATGGTGGATGCATCGGATTTCGGGATCGGTGCTGTGCTTGCGCACAAAGATGGATCGCACGATCGCCCTATTGCCTTTGCATCCAAATTTCTCTCGTCTGCTCAAAGAAATTATTCACAGATCGAGAAAGAAGCATTGGCTCTCGTATTTGGTGTTACAAAGTTTCATGATTTCTTGTATGGCCGTCACTTTACCATCATCACAGACCACAAACCTTTGACATCGCTTTTTCATCCGACCAAGCCTGTACCTCCATATAAAGTGCAGAAATTCATTCGCTGGTCTATTTTCCTCTTGCAGTACCACTACGATATCTTGTATCGGTCCACTGCTAAGCACGGAAACGCCGATGCGTTGTCCCGCTTGCCTGTTGCTGAGGATAGGGCATTCGATTCCTCCGAACTTGCTTGCATGTTCATTGATGCGGAAACCGATGACGTGGTCGAATCGTTTCCGATTGATTTTCGTCGTGTAGCTACAGCCACAGCTGCCACCCTGTCCTTGCTCCCATTCTGCGTTTTGTTGCTACACAATGGCCCTTGTCAAAGTCACAGATCGGTGACC
The DNA here is from genome assembly GCF_023897955.1 of Schistocerca gregaria. Classification (NCBI taxonomy): domain Eukaryota; kingdom Metazoa; phylum Arthropoda; class Insecta; order Orthoptera; family Acrididae; genus Schistocerca; species Schistocerca gregaria. Next base: position 210,103,767 of record NC_064931.1, read on the forward strand.
CGTTGGTTCGCCGATTTTTTGCTCACAAGGAGAGACTTTATGTACGACGTGGTGTTTTGCTGTTGCGTTCTGATAATGATCAGTCCAGGGTCGTGGTACCACGTTTGTTACAGTCCTCTGTCTTACAGCTTCTACACCAAGGACATTGGGGTATAGTGAGAACGAAACAATTTGCTCATCAGCACTGTACTTGGCTCGGAATTGATGCCGCGATTACAAAAATGTGCTCTTCTTGCATGGTGTGTGCCGAACAACACTCAGCACCACTGCAGAAATTCTTTGCATGGCCAAAAGCCACTTCCCCTTGGCAACGCTTGCACATCGATTTTTCTGGTCCATTCTGGAATGCTCGATGGTTGGTTGTGGTAGATTCATTCAGTAATTTTCCTTTTGTTGTCCGGATGTCTTCCACAACGTCATCTGCCACCATCCAAGCGTTATCTGCTATCTTTTGCATTGAAGGTCTTCCACAGACTATTGTTTCGGCCATGGCCCACAATTCATGTCCACAGAATTTCAGTCATTCTGCAAGGCCAATGGTATTCAACATCTGACGTCACGCCGTTTTCGCCACAGTCAAACGGTGCCGCTGTACGGTTGGTCAGGACTTTCATGTCACAGATGTTGAAGCTAAAAGAGTCCCATTCTCGGGAGGACGCGTTATTGCTCTTTTTGTCCTCGTATCGCTCTCAGCCCCGACATGGTCGCTCGCCGGCTGAGTTGCTCCACGTCGCCCTCATCGAACATTGATGTCTTTGCTACATACGCCGTTTCAGGTTCCTTTGCAGCGGCAGACACCTGCTTTTGCTCCAAGCGATGTTGTCTACTATCGCCACTACCGAGGTTCACGGCGTTGGCTCGAAGGGCACATTCTTCACTGCCTAGGCCGTGCTATTTATCTGGTTTTGGGGGCCTCTGGTGAGGTGTGTCGGCATCTCAATGAGCTGCGCGTCTGTCGTCACACGGGATCTGCCGCTCGCCGTCTGCTTTCAGCGACAGTGTCGCCCGGTCAGCGCCCTAGGGAACCCATCTACTGGCTCGCCTCAGCCCCAGGTGTTACCAACGCTGCCTTCCATTTTGCCCCATGGCGACGCGCCGCCGCCTGTTCTCCCGCCGGCGACGCCCACAGTGGACGCGTCGCTACAAGCGCCGGGCGCCTCCCTGGGTCGCGCGCTGCTGATCGCTTCCCGTGACCAGTTGTCCTCCGACATGGAACTCTTGCCCGCTCCGGACCATATGTCGTCTTCGCCCGTCGGGTGCTCCTGCCCGATGGAGGTCGACCCTTCGGCCCCTCCTGTCTCTCTACGGGCGGATACACTGCATGATGGCGTGCACCCTGGAGCAGGTTTTTCATGCGTTTCCTAGCTCCCTGCGGTCCGAATGGCAGGGTGCGGGTAGCACAGCCTTGCCTGTTGTTAGGCTCCCCACCTCGTCACAAACAATAACATGGGGTCCTCCCCACGGCGGGCGGAAGCCTTATGCCACAAGCGTACGCTGATTTGCGGGGGAGGAATGTGGTGTCACCGCCAGACACCACACTTGCTAGGTGGTAGCCTTTAAATCGGCCGCGTTCCGGTAGTATACGTCGGACCCGCGTGGCGCCACTATCAGTGAGTGGAGACCGAGCGCCGCCACATGGCAGGTCTAGAGAGACTTCCTAGCACTCGCCCCAGTTGTACAGCCGACTTTGCTAGGGATGGTTCACTGACTTCTACGCTCTCATTTGCCGAGACGATAGTTAGCATACCCTTCAGCTACGTTAGTTGCTACGACCTACCAAGGCGCCATTATCAGTTTATATTGATATTGTCAATCATGTACCATCAAGAGCGACGTTCATCATTAATGGATTAAAGTATTCCACCAGCTATGTCCGTTTTTCTAAATTCTAATTTCCTGGTCCTGTTCCAGACCTCACGCCAGCCTGCGGGAGCTAAAACGCGTGCCTTTCGGCCTCCTCCAGGAACACGGTGTTGGCTCTCCTGCCAACCACAACAAGCTGAAACATCATTCTCAAATCACATAAAAAATGGTTAATGCATTTTATATATTTCATAAGTAATCATTTTTTTGTTCCATAAGACAAAAAATTAAAACTTCTCTAAACACCTTGCAGCTTGTAAATCTGTTCTTTTTATCACTACTGGTCTATTTTTTTATCTAATTAATCATCGTTGTATTAACAGGAGATACTGTAAGTGTAATGTCTGTAGCAGTCATAGTTTTTGAGAAAAGTGTACCAGAAGGACAAAAAATGTAGTTTTGAGAAAAATGGTATTACAGTTTTACATGCAAGAAAGTAATGTACAATGCCATACAGACACACTTTTAAAACATTCCAGGCCTATACTGTTGCTCAACTTCTTGATCTTTATCTTCTTGTCTTTGATCTTCTGGCTATCCTTGCCTCCTTGGTAGCATTTCCTGCAGAAATATCAGCATAACGGATATGGTCCATGTCAATCTTTTTCAGTCCCCTTTCAGTATTGATAGCATCTTTTGTTCCCAAGAGTGTTAATATATCAGTATTCTTTGACATACCAGCATTGAACATCACTGCATTATGAACACCAAATTTTAGGGTTTGTTTTCTAACGAAAACTTTTTTTGTAGCCTTGTCCAAATGACAGAATTCAAACTTTCATTTGGTTTTTGAGTTTTTCCATGGAGACACTTTTTCAAGAGCTCTTGTTGGCTAAGGTCTCTGAAAATGGGTTTCACAGCTAGCAGGATTATTTCTGGAATTGAATGTTTGTGCTTATAGCTGGAAGATGTAGCTGGGTTGTTGAATTTGCACCAGGTGTCAGGTCCCCGTGGGAAAAGGTTATGTTGTGGTTCCTCATCTGTAAATGTTATGAAAGAATATAGCCCAGATGGCTCTCCTCATTGCTTCTACATTGTTGCAGTTACTTCTAATGGCCATACCATAATAAGTCTGGATCCTGTCTATTTCAGCCTTTGTTAGGCCCCCTTTACCACCTAACTTTTTTTCCTTACATATCTTTGGAAGTCGTGATCCCATTCTTTTCTGTATATGTCCTATACATTCCAGTTTATTAATTATGACTCTAGGCCCATAAGGTTTATCTTCTACCACTTTCTGATAAACATTACTGTCCCCGTCCTGAAGATAGTCTGTATAGATGATTCCTCTTGACTGCACAGACCTTTTGAAAATGTTAGCAACACCAGCCACTTCCATGCCTCCACTAGAACCATCATAGTCCTTTTTGCACACATGTTGTATAGTGGGATTTTTGCTACAGATGTCACAGAACTTAGTAATAATTGCAATATCCAGAACCTTCCCAGTATCAAAAGAAGTTGCTGACACAATGCCATTTAGGGATGTATGCCCACGTATCTGCCAACTGCCATCAAAACCAGCAGACCTTTGCCTTGGGTCAGATTTCATATCATTCAACTGAACTGCTTCTTTGGCTGCTTTCAACATTGTAGATTCACTTACCTCAGCTACAACTGCACCAATAGTCTTGTTGTAAACATCAAACTTTCTTGGAGGTGGAGGAATGTTCATCACTGCACAAAGAACAGCACCTGCACTTCACCCTTTTCCAATAGACTTAAGTGCATACACTAATCTTATATTATTTTCATACAATCTGCTTCTTGTGGGATGACATTGTATTGGCAGTACAGCTACATTCCAAACATCTCAAAAATAAAATACAAACAATTCCCTTGGTTTTCACCACATCTTTGTGCAAAGTAACGTTTTCACCACAGTTTATACAATTTGTGTGTTTTTCGAAAAGTTCACGTAATAACCTAATGGAGATCAGAATGTTTGTCAGTATCAACAGAAACACTGTTCACACCACATATTGCATTGTCACGCATTTGAGAGGCACTTGGGAAACCGGCAGCACCTAGAAGCTTCTTGCCTGAAACACTGACACTCGCACTGACTTCACTTTCAATATTATTTTCTGTCCTCTGTTCAAAACTAGCAGTGTTGCGGTTTTTTTACATATTTATTTCCACAAAACTTAGGCTTATATCCAAACTTCCTTATTCTATCCATTGTGTTATAACGGTTCACAAAATCATTACATTTGTATCACCAAACCGTAAACAAGTAGGATGAAGGAACTGACAAACGATAGTCGACAATGCAGACAGGCTGGCAAACATCAGAATAACAATTGTCTCTTGCAACCCAAATAAAGGGCATTTATATCTGTGGGACATAAATGATTGTGCTGACTACTGCACAAGACACAGCAAAACTGGACGTGGCACTAGTTACCATGCTTCCTGAACAAATTAATAACTATGAATCTAATAATCAGATTTGTATGAAACAAATGGCATTTTGTATATTCTTCCAACACTGCAAAAATGCATTGAAGTTGATGGTGGGATATTTGTGAGTTATTGCAAATTCTACAATAGCTGCAATGTGTTAAAAGTATCTACTTTTCAACTGATACTTTGTAAAGCGCATATTGTAATGTTTACTAACTGTTGTACATGTGTAAACATGACAATGTATTGAATAATGTACATTAAATTGTTCTGTCTAAGAAACCATTTGAAACAAGGCATGTGTCCATGTGATTTATTTATTTATTTATGCTGCTTCAAATGATTTTCCGTGAGTACTGATCATTCCTACTGGAACACTGTACACATGATGGCAGCTGTGAATGCACAGGCAGTTGCAGTAGTAGTTGTACACGATCAAGTCACAGTAATGTGACCAACACCTATGTTCGATGTCAAATATGTAATAATCATCTACAGATGGCAAGTGGCAGCACTAACAGTGGAGAGCATTCAGTGCATGTTAGGGGATGTGGAAAACAGTGCAGTTGTTGTCTTAATGGAGAAACAGAGTGCTTTATCTAATGTCCAAAAGGACATGACCATGGGCTTTCGGGCCAATGGTGGAACAATTTCTGAAACATCTAAGTTTGTAAACTGTTCACATGTCATCATGGCAACTGACTGCCCAGATGAACCAAGTGGTAACCAACAGCGTTTCCTCAACTACTGTTCAGCAAATGTTGCTGCTTATGGTTCTTCGCAGCAGGCACCTGGTTCATGCACCCATGCTGACTGTTGTTCATTGGTAATGACGGCTGGAATTTGCACACAACTGGATGTTCACTGAGTGGTGACAGGTGGCCTTTCCAGATGAATTGTATTTTATGCCCCAGTGGACAGATGGCCATTACCATGTGTGGCATCAAATGCCTGCAAGCAAACACCCTGCAAGTGTTATGGTCTGGCAAATTGTGTTTGTGGCATTCTCTCGGTGATCTCGTCATTCTGGAAGGCACAATGGATTAATTTGCTTTTCCTCGGCATGAATGCAGGACAATACAATGTGTCGCATAGCTCACAGTGTACGTGAGAGATCTGAAGAGCACCAGGATGAGTTTACCATATTCCGCTGGTCACCAAACTCCACAGATTTATACCCAATCAAGACTCTGTAGTGCTACTCCGATCATGCTATTCACACCATGGACCCTCTATCGAGAACCCTAGCGCAGTTGGCCACGGCATGGCTCCACATCCCTGTCAGTACCTTTCAGAATCTCAGCGATACACTTCCTTCATGGCTTGCAGTGGTCCGTGCTGCAAAAGGTGGTTATTGCGGCTTTTGACAGGTGGTCACATTAATGTGACTGGCAAGTGTATTATGGCAGTAGAAACTGAATTTTAGTTATGGACAGTAGCTGTTGTACTGAATTTTTCGGTAGCAAGTTTGTGGTTTATTGGGTTACAAAACTGAGTTGAAGTTTTGTTAAAGTGTAGTTCAGAAGCCGATCAGAATAAAGTTGGAAAGTTATTCATTAAATGAAGTTCAAGTTCTCATTTCAAAACTTACCTTAACAGAAATGCAGATTAGATGCCAGTATATTCCAATAGCAAGCACTCAATAAGGCTGCAGCAATCATATAGAAACATCAATAATTCTTGCAGATTACCTGTTCAAATAATTAGCGATACAGCTGGAAATACAGTTCATTCACAGCCTGAAGCACACACAACCAATAAATTGAAAATCTGCATTTTATTAATTTATTTTCATCAGATACTTAAGGATCAAGGAATGCTACAGTAGCAATTAGGTTGTGTGTTATTCCTTGGTAACCTCCATTTAGCTCTAATTTTCTGATGTCTGTTTATAAAATAGGTCTGTTGATTGCACACAAATAGTTAACATGCCATTAGGTGCTAATCATCAAATGGTCTTTTTCTTTCAAATAAATACTGATGACTCTCTTGTGACAGTACACTGTACTCTGTGTGACTTAAATACTTCAGCTGCACAAAACTGCAATATTCTGCAGTTCCTGGATAAATAAAATATTTGAGACTATAAAAAGAGTTTATTGACAAAAAATGGAACATACATGGCAAAATAATATCCAGATCTTTCATTATTATATAAAATACGTTTAATAAAGCTTGGTTGTATACAAAATTGTTGTATTGAATTTAAAATGATTACATATAATACTGTACAAGAACTGCTGCAAACATTTGAGTATCTAAGGAGGTAAGTTATCTCTAACAAATGAAAATACTTTATCATCAATAAACCTTCCCATTTTAGGGAATATCAGTAAAATAAATCCAACCACAGACAGTTAACGATGTTTTACTGGTTTAGAATATAAAATTTACTGAACAGTCCAATAAAATACTGACACATTTGTGTAATACGTTTCCAACACTTCTATATACAGCTTGCATAAAACTATTTTGTCATACAAACAAAACACTTGTTTATGTTAGTTAATGACATCACTGTCTAATGTTAAAGCTGTTGTCCTGTGCACAAACATTAATTTCCCGTGAAAAATTTAAAAATGACAATTGTTTGAGCTGCCTCACTTCACACACCTGATTGCACAGCAAATATAAACAATAATTAAACATCATTATCTATTAACTATATCCTATAAAATACCATCACCATTACCCGTAACTGATACGGGTTTGGACGGATACCGATAAGACCAATACTGGTGCATATAATACTCTCTGTAGAAGAAAAATAAAATTTCATTGTTCTTATTCCTGTCTACAGTAGACACTTGTGTTATCAAAATACTTTTCTTTACTGTTTCCCAACTGGCATAGCAGATAAAGAAAGTGCGTCTCCATTCTTTGTCATATGTTAATGACAAGAGAAAGTGAATTTAGAGGTTCCTGCTAAAAGTCAACAAAGTTCGTAGCTTATGCTGACGTTGCCTTTGAAATAAAAGGCTATACCTGTCCAGGGCGTCAATGAATATACTGCAGAAAGAAAAAATATTTTGAAGCGATAAAAGAAATATTTATATACTTGATGTGGAAAATGGCAACTAAACTTGCTAATGCTGCAATAGTTACTCCGCTACAGCAAAAACTGCTCAACTAGCATGTCTATAAATCTTGTAAATGAAGTCATGACAGCTTTGGTGACAATAAACCATGAAGCCAGTGGGGATATAAAGAAAAGTGTGCTGATAGTAAAGTGATAACAGAATTAACAGATTACCTTCATTTTATGTACATATTCATAGGCATAACAAATGATACACAGCATGTACACTAATGAGAATATCTCCTCCATTAAAGCAGATATGTAGGGGCCCCCCCTCTACACACACACACACACACACACACACACACACACACACACACACACAGAGAGAGAGAGAGAGAGAGAGAGAGAGAGAGAGAGATATTTTAATTGTCATCACTACTTTTTCTTGCTGGTAGTACATTCCAAGGGGATGTCAAATTCATTAAAAATACATACTGTGATACTAACAATCAAACTTATTTTGTCATATGTACAGATAATTATCATCTTGAAATTTCAGACTTACTTACATCATTTGTGGTACATATTCTGTCATAATTTATGATACAATAATACTCCCAACTTTCATGCATTTGTGTTAGGTACCATCCAAAACGATACACTAGCTTTAACATACTTGAGTACAATTTTAAGGAATTTTTATAGCTAACTACAACTGGAGGATTGAAAATATTTCAAAGTTGTCTCACACACTTTTGTGACACATGAGAAATAACCCTAGTATCTGTTTGAGACAATCACACAAATTTAACTAAGGCACACATCTTTTTACATTCCTTTCAGACATTTATAATGCTTCCCTTAAAATTTAACACACAAAGATATGTACAATAAAATACAAATATCTCGCCTTAAGTAATAATTTTTGTTATACTAGAGATAGATAACTGGGTACAACTACTTGTCTAATAGAGTCTCTGCACAGAAATAATATGCTGTTCCCCAAAGTTAAGAGTGTGGGGTTGGCAGAGGGCGAGAGGATACAACGTACGATGAAACAGAGAAATGAATCATTGCTTAGAAACAAGTTTTGCAACCCCATTTCTCGTATAACAAAAATTGCAACTCAAGAAGAGAGACTACTTTAGTTACGGAAACATAATCACAGATGTGGACGGAAAAAGACTTTTTATATAAAATGTGGTATTCATTAAAAATTAAGCAAAAATATTTCATTTTAAGCATAAAATATTTTGAATATATTACAGTCTTGATTCAGTAATTGATAAAGAATTACTAACATTTAGGCTAACAATTGTTAGCTAAATACATTACAGAAACAGTCTAAGGATACCGACATGTGAGTAACAAATGCGTATAATTGATCAGTAAAGTAGATCTAATCTTTTCCAATATTTAAATACAACCCAAACAAAGGCAACAGATAACCAGATGTAACAAACAAGCACTGGCATTCTGTGAAACTGTTTATGCTGATTCCAGCAGATATACCAAATCAGCAACTGGTATCAGCATGAATACGTTCTAACAATTCAAACACTGTTCTCGAAGGGAAGTGTAACCACTAATGAGATTCCACATCTGAACTATAATTTGTATGACTATAAGGGCACTTACGGTGTAGAAATTTGTGCTTAGTTACACAATTTCCAAAGGCTTCAGAAGCAAAAGGAAACCAAATACTATCACAAGCACTGATGACTTGACAGCAACTACATTGCTTCCATTCAGCAGAGACTCATCACCTATATAAAAAAAAAGAAAAAAAAATCTAATTAATGTATGTATTAATGTATGTTAAAAGTAACAAAAATTATATCAGAGGACAAGCTTACTCAATAATTGATATATATTTTCAAAGAGTACCTTCATCTAAATACAACAACCGTGGATCAGTATAAAAAGCACACACAAAGAAAGATGGTTTAATTGTCTCAAATTGTGAAATAATAACTGCACCATTTAATTTTTTCAAATATTAGTGAACAAGACAAGTCCCGTTCAACACTGTGGTAACAAAACAAATAATTTAGTATAACAACACAGGCTCTGTACACCTCAATTTTCGATTTAGGTTTATGTCCTATAAATTGAAATAATCAGAAAGTGAATGTCATGCAATAACTCTTACAACAATAATTTAGTGTGATTAATAACATTCATTCACCTTTTAGAGACAAGTGCTACAAAATGGTAACAATCTTCTGACTCTGCATAAACAGATTAGAAAGTTTGTTTGTACATCATCACAGACAAGACAGCATAAAAAAAAGTCAGCTAAATGAAGTATATATCTGCTTATGAGATTGTCTGAATATTCTTGTGTTGCAGTGTGTGTCCCCGCCCGTTTGTCCTTCACTGAGAATGTATATAAACATATTATAGAGTTTCTTTTAACACATACCCTGGATGTTTGAAAGTTGGCACCACAAACTCTTCACCATGCGGGATCCATCTTTTGCAACAAAATAAGATAAAGTATGTGATGTGACAACACTGCAATATGGACAATGTGGTTGAGTCTTATTTCAAAACTCTAGGGTCTTCAATAATTGAGTGGTAAAGTCGTCATTCCTCATACCAAAGATCTTTAGCTTGAACCCAGCCAGTTTCGATAGGAGTATAATTTACTGGTTTCAGTGTAATTTTACTTAATACTACATACAAACACATTTTGGCATTCAACTCATCTTATTAACCATTGGGGTATTTTTTTATACAGAGATATTGTGCAAAACAGAATCTGATGCTGCTAGAACCACAACCACAGATATTTTGTAGCACACTACAATGAAAACCACTGAAAATATTTACAAGCCTTCTTCTGGACTGTTATCACTGGGGACAATACTAACTTCTGAAAGTAAAAACATATAAGAGAGAGCACTCTGCAATGTGTGAGCGCAATTGGTAATCATTGCTGCACAGAGGAGTGCTGTCAATTCCTGTTTTGTTGGTTGCTGCCACACACAAACAGCACCAGATGGTCAGCCAGAAAGAAATCCACGAGATTCAAATAAGGAGGCCATGTCTGCAACCAAATGGAACCACTGTGCAAGATTACCAATCTCGCCACTCGTACTTTAAGTAACGTTGCACAACAGGTCTGTGACAAGCTGACGCACCAGTCTTTTCGCCTCCAGCACTGTTGAAGTTAAACCTGGATATACTTCTTTACAAAAAGGGTTTTGTTGTGCTAGTAACAGGTTTTCAATATAATATATTTGAAGCCTGTGGATTCTCAACATTGAATGTTGCCACATCACATGTTCTAGGCAATATTTTCTCAGGAAACATGGATTACACAACATGTTTGTAAAGGAATTTAAAGCTGGAGACTAAATCACATGGTAATAGCTTCAGTAGGAATGTCACAAGACCATGTACGTATAAAACGTGTGCATGCGAGCACAAAACACACACACACACACACACACACACACACACACACACACACACACACACACACACAAGCAAACTTTCATTTGTGTTTTTTTTGCATACATGAGATGTTGAGTAATGGCCTTGTGACAATATTTTGGTAAAAAATGCGCCACTGTGGTCCCAAGCATTCATCTCATTTGATTGGGCTATGTTATTCTGTGTCAGTCTCAAAAACCATAAGGGAATCTATTACACATAATTAACAATGTTACTTGCTAACAGACAGCCAAAATGTAATTTTGGACATCCTTGCCAATGATGGTAAGAATCACCAGATTCTAATCAAAAAGTCTAATTAGTGAGTATTACTCATTTAGTTTAGAATATGGATGCCCAAACCATGTCCCTCATGCGACCCAAAGCAAGTATCAATGTGGCCCAAGAAGTGAGTGTCTATCAAAAAATTCCATGAAATTTCATTTATGAAAAGCGATGATAAATTGGATATTTTCCATTTGAAACTTCCGCCACAGATGCTATTCTCTCATTGGTGTATCCTCTTCTTATTTTTAACATTACCGCTCTTGCTATACTTGGCTGGACACCCCGCGTTTAGAAAGAACACCCACTTGTTTTATTAAATAATCAGTCTTTCTGTTATAATTCCCATTTAACTTGAAATTCTACTTAAAAAAAAAAAACACTATCTGTCAAATTTACACAGCTATATTAACAGTTCACTGAAATACAAATATACCTTGAACCATGGCCTAGCGCCCAAAAAACAAAAGTTACCAAGGACGTACATAATGGCTGTGACAGCCTGCACTGTATGGTCAAATACTAGCCTCGTTTGAGCATAATTTGGCACATATGGACAAGTTTTAACCACCTCCTCTCCTTCCTGCCCATAATCTGAACTCCATTAGCAATCAATTAAATGACTGTCTCAGAATGAAGAATCTGTTACAGACCTCATCCCTCACTGCCCCAATAGCTGTAGACATCAACTTGCAGCAGTCTTGATGTGCCAATGGCATATGAATCAGGTCTTTCCAGTATTATGATAAACACTGTTACAAACATGCAAGCTGCAAATAGTTGTATTCTCCACAATATTAATAACTTTTAGTATTTAAATGCTTAATAGTAATTCAGGTTATGTAGCACGGGCTATGATGTCAATACCAACACCAATTACACACTGACTTTATACTGTGAGGGAAGGAGCTATATCAGAAATTCAGTTTCAGTCTCTGCACTGACATAGCTTGTTTGATTCTCCCAAGACAACATTTACTGAATTGTGAATGCTTTTTTTCTGTTGCAAAGAAAGTATGTAGTAAGTACAGGGTGTGTCCAGAAAGTAAGGCGTCACATTCTCGTTTGTGACGCGACTGTGTTGCAGAGCAGTTGTACCAGTTGGGAACGGACCCTTAGCTTTCTAGCAGCAGGTATTTCTATTATCTCTGTGCTCTTGGAGAGTTAGGATGGCTTCTTCTGTAAGCCTCTATGTAGTGGTCATGTTGAGCAACACTATACGGTTTAAGATTTATGTGAAGCTACACAAGAGGCTGCTGGAAACTTTTGGAATGCTTGAGGAAGCCTTTAGGGATGATTGCCTTCCCATATCACAGTCGAAAAGGTGGCACAAGATACTTAAAAAAGGTCAGGAGGAGGTCGGTGACGAAGCCCGTGCAGGATGTCTGTCAACATCATGAACGGGTTATTTTGTTTTGTTTTAGGGTGCAAAAACAACTAAGGTCATATGTGCCCATATCAGAACCAAAGAACATTATGAAGAGAAAAATGACTACATGTTAAGCCCAATCGATGGAAGGAAAGACAGCTAAAAACAGGGACTTGGAGGAAGGTCCATAAAATACGCCACAGAGAAACGGAGGTCTTGAACTAAAAATTAAATGTTCTTCGCCAGCTGCTACGACGGATAAAAAGTAAAACAAAGTAGACAGCGAGCACATCAGTCCCTAAAATGGTCAATAACTCAGGCAGCAAACATAAACGAGAACGTAAGTTATTAAAAAAAAGGGCATTCCATCAGGAAATAGTGAACCATTCAGAAGTCGAGGTCAATGAGCATATAATGGTGGGGGAGCACCACTTAACAAATGGCGATGGCTAAAAATGACAGTGCCCAATATGCAGCCCAGCTAAAACGATCTCCTCGCAGGAAGAGGGCCAAGACAAGGTCGTCCAAGGCGATGGGAAAGGCTTAATTCCTCAGAGCTTGTTCCCACGAAGGAAGGGCCAGTGGTGGTGCCAAAGTGACACCACCTGCTGACAGACGGCAATACAGAGACCATCGGAGGGAATGGAAGAACTAGCAGTGTCAACGGCCTCGTCTCCCGACAGATTGAAACGACCAGGAATCCACATACACATCATAGTGGATCCATCAAGAGCGAGCAAGTGTCCACTTTCCTGGACCCATTGCACTAAGGGATGGACGGTGTACAGCATACTAAGGCTCTGAAGGGCACAGAGAGTTGGAGCAGCTGACACAATTGAAAAGCCTGTGTCGCTGGATGCACTGCATGGCCCGATTCAGGGCAAAAAGCTCTGCTGTAAATACTGAGAAGTGTTCCAGAAGTTGATACTCAAAATAATTGGTGCCAATGACGAAAGCACACCCGACACCACAGTCAGTTCGAGAGCCATCAGTGTACACAAAGGTAAAATCACGATGTTCCGTGCGAAGGTTGTGAAACTTATGGCAATAGAGTGAGGCTGGGGAAGTGTCCCTAGGAAGCAAATGAAGGCCAAGATGAACGCGGGCCACTGCATGAAGCGAAGGTGGTGAAGGGTTTCCACTCCTTGGGAAAGTGGCAGGTAGCGTGAAGTTAAGCTGCCAGAGCAAGAGCCGAAAATGAACTCCAGGAGGTAACAGAGAAAAGGGATGTGCCCCATACCGGCGATTAAAGCAGTCATCAAAGAAGGAGGCATAGGCTGAGTTACCAGGCATGGCAGACGAATGGCATGCATATCTGCTGAGGAGAACTTCATGCCGGTATGACAGCGGTAGTTTGGCACCTTCTGCATACAGACTCTCAACTGACCTAGAGTAAAAGGCGCCAATTGCCAAATGGATGCCACCGTGATGGTGGACGGTGTTGAGACGGTGTAACAAATGAAACACCCATATTCTAGTTTCGAACGAACAAGGGACCAGTATAAACGGAGGAAGGTGCTGCTCCCCAGGAAGTACCACTGAGGATACAAAGGACACTGAGGGCTGCCAGGTAGCACACACGAGAGGATGAAGAAAGTTTCCTATCGAGCACGAGCCCCGGAAATTTCGTAGTTTCAATGAATGGAAGTAAACAAGCCCAAGATGTAAAGTCACTAGAAGAAACCAATTGCACTGCCAGAAATTCATCGGCTGAGATATCAGTGAAGATGCCGCTTAAGGACTCAAGTCCGTGGAGAACTGCAATGGATTGCAGAATTGTCAACGAAAAGGGAGCCGGAGACACCCGGCGCGAGACAGGTCATTCATTATAAGGTTAATGGATGACACTCTGGACGGAACCCTGAAGCAAACCGTTTTCCTGGATAAAGGTGTCCGACAAGGTAGAACCCACAGACTTTTAAAAATTCCTGAAGGAAACAGGGCATGCAGCCTCGGAAGCTTCACGTGTAGAGAGTATGGAGGATACCAATCCTCTAACAGGTGTCGTAGGCTTTCTCCAAATCGAAAAACATGGCCACAGTCTGGTATATCCGCAGAAAATCATTCATGACATGAGTGGAAAAAGTGATGAGATGGTCAACCGCAGAATGGTGTGCTTGAAATCCATACTGTTCAGTGGTTAGTAAATTGCAAGACTTGACCCACCATACCAGCGTAGCATGAATCGTATGTTCTATAACCTTGCAAACACAGCTGGTGAGATAAATGGGGTGGTAACTAGAAGGAAGGCGTTTTTCTTTACCAGGCTCAGGTATGGCTATGACAGTGTCTTCATGCCAGCGACTGGGAAATGTGCCCTCTGCCCAGATGCGATTGTACGTATGAAGGAGAAAGTGCTTGCCCGCAAGAGAAAGGTGCTGCAACACCTGAACGTGAACATCATCTGGCCATAGGGTGGAGGATTGGGATGAAGGGAGAGCATGATCTAGCTCCCTCATAATAAAGGCAGCATTGTGGCACTCACTATTGTGAGATGAGAAGGGTATCTCCAAAGCCTCCTCCACTCGTTTCTGTTGGAGGAAAGCAGTGTGACAGTGGGAGGAGCTCAAAATCTCCACAAAATGGCGGCCCAAGGTGTTGGGAGATAGCAACAGGGTCCATAATGACATCGTCTGCTACTGTCAGGCCAGAACTGGGGAATGGACCTTGGTCCCAAAGAGCCATGAGAGAGTGGCCCACATGACAGAAAATGGAATGGAACTGTTAAAAGAACCAGTAAATAAAATCCAGCTAGCTTCTTGCTATACTGAAGAACGTGACGACACTGTGCACACAACTGTTTATAACGTCAACAGTTTGCCACCACAGAGAGGATGTCTCCGCACGTGAATTGCGTCACTGCACACCTTAGCCCACGCATTAAAGTCACCGAGCAGCAGAAAGGGGTGAGGGAGATGCCCAATGACATGGAGGAAATGTGCCCTGATGACACCGAATGATGGAGGGATTAAACAGCACAAAGGGAAAAGGTCAAGTGAGGAAGGAAAATGAGGATTGCAACAGCTTGAAGCTGGGTAGTGAGGACATGAATGTCATTCCAGATGAGCAGCATGATTCCCCCATGAGATGGTATGCTCTCCTCGGGGGAAGGTCAAAGCAGACTGGGAAGAGATTCGAGAGATCAAAGCGGTCATGAGGATGCAATTTTGTTTCCTGGAGGCAGAGAACAATCAGACACTGCGATTCTAAGAGCAGCCCTAAGTCCTCTTTGTTGGATCAAAGGCCACGAACATTCCATTGGAGGAGAGTCATGACAAGGAAAGGGGAGGAAGGAAAAAAATGAAGTGCCAGCCTTCGAAGACTCCTTGCTAGTGGGCGCACAGTCTGGAGGATCTTGCTTCACGAGATCTACAGAGATGTTGGCAGTCTCCATCTTTCGGCCTGTGGGGCCAGGGCAAAACACAGTTGGTGGTGTGCACCAGTGACACGGAGGTCGGCAGTGTGCGCCGGTGACACGGAGGTCGGCAGTGTGCGCCGGTGACACGGAGGTCGGCAGTGTGCGCCGGTGACACGGAGGTCGGCAGTGTGCGCTGGTGACACGGAGGTCAGCCGGGCGAGGATATCACATAGTGACACCGTTTACAAGACTGTCTAGATGGCGAAGCAGAAGACCATTTGACTTCTTGGTCCGTTTCGGGTTGGCAAAGGAAGCCTCAGAAGTATGTTGGCTGGAACGATGTAGGAACTCTTCATGGTAATATTCCTCCTATCCTTTCTGCCCTGCCAATTGTGTAGCACGTGACTCGACCACATGAGGTCAATGTTTGGTAGCTTGTTGCAGAGCTGGAGGAGGAAAGGGGGACAGTACCATGGCACTGGGTGATTTTGCAACTGCTGTGCTGAATTTGAGGTCATATGTTTGTGTGGCTATGTCCTTCATGGAGCGAGATGTAGCAACAACAGTACTGTAAGTGCCAGATAGTAAAATGCAGTGTTTGCAAGTAGTCAGCAACTTGCAAGTGACCAGGTAAGGCACTTTTCCCTTCACTTCGATCTCCTGGATAGGCCGCTCATCAAGATATACGGGACAATCTCGGGAGGAGACAGCACGGTCGCCATTTCAGTTGATACAGTGGGGAGAAGGAGGCGGACTATCGACGCTGAGCTTCCCCACCATAGGTTACACATTTGACCCTGAGTCGACAGGACATTCGAATGTGGTTGGAACGATGACACTGGTAGCAGCGCATCGAGTTCAGAATGTACAGTCAGACTGTGATAACTTCACAACCTGCTGTGACCTTTGGCGGAAGCACCACAATACCAAAAGTGAGAAAAGGAGAGCATGTGGGCATTAAGGGTGCATCTACCTTTTTCTTCTCTCAATGGACTGCAATGACACCCTAATCAGAGAGGTACATATGGATTTCTGCCTTGGTCAGACTGTCGAGCAACCTAGTGTAAATAACACCATAGGAAGAACTCAGCATTCGATGGGCCTCGACGCGAACAGGATAGCTACAGAAGAGTGAGGCGGCAAGCAATTGTTGTGCTTGAAAATCAGAAGTAGTCTCCAAAAGCAAAGTGCCATTGTGCAAACGAGAGCAGGATTTCATAGGGCGGGCAAGTGCATCAACACCTCTCCGAATAACAAAGGGATTTACTGTTTCAAAGGACTGACCATCTTCAGTACGTGAAACCACGATGTACTGTTGTGCAGGTGGGAGGGTCTTTGAATCGTGAGCTTCATTCCGTTTTCGTTTGGCAGACGTTGACTGTGAAGATGATGATTGCCACGTTGCGAGAAAATCCCCCATGATTGCCAGTGTCTCTGTGGCACGCTCCTTCCAACTGGGGGCCCCCTCAGAGGGGAGCACACCTGCCTTAGGTGATTGTTCATACCTCACATCACACCTACCAAACACCTGACAGAGGGACCAATCAGCAATTTGGAAAGGTAGCAGTTAGACAAGCACCCCTCCCTGGACCTGGCCTGTACCAGGTGGTACATGTGAACCCTACCTGTCAACACGGGGCTGGGAACTACATGTTACCCAGTCAGCTGTTACACATCAGATGCGTGGGCCAGCCTTCAGGAATGCAAAGGGAGGAAGAAGGAAAAAGAGGAACCTGAAACGCAGAAATGGAGGAATAGTAGGAGAAGGTGAATGAAGAAAAAAAGGAATGAAAAGCAGTGGAGAAACTGTTCTGATGTCAGTTACTGCAAATGCAGAACACACTCCGAAAAACATGCCAGGCATGTTCCCCAAGGGAGAGGAAAAGGAACAGCAAGAGGACAGACATGCAGCACAGATGGAAAAAGATGCTGCAAAGGCTGGGGCCCCTTGGTAGCCAAGCACGAACCTGCCGTATAGCAGCAAGCCCCCTGGGAGGATCATGAACGTGTGAACATGAGTCTCATATGCACCAGATACTGAATTCAGACCACTGAAAGAGTGTTCACTTGATGCTGGCATCATTGAACTTGCCAAAAATGGTTGTCCACGAAATTGTATCAGAATATATGTGCAAAACTTGTGCCCACAGTTTTGACCAATGTGCAAAAGCAACAATTAGTGGAAGTGTGTGAAGCATTCTAGCAATTCTATGAAGATGACCCTAATTTCCTGGACAACATGATCACTGGGGATGAGTAATGGGGTTTTCACTACAATCTGGAGTCAAAGAGGCAGAGTACGGAATGGCAATGATGTTGTCGTTGCACCAAAAGAAAGTTCACACGAGCAAGTCTCATGTGAAGTCCATGCTCATTGTTTTTTCTGATGTAATGGGGAGAGTGCACCTCACCCCCTGGTCAGACTGTCAATGCTCAATTTAACAAATAAGTGTTTCAGAGACTGAATTGCAGGGCAGCCTGCATCTGAAAGGAGTTCTCTACTTTGAGCAGACTGCTCCATGACAATGTTCCAGCTTACACTGCCTTTGTTGTCACTGCCTACCTGACCTAGATTGGTGTGACAAAGGTGCACTGCCGCCCTACAGTCCTGACGTTACTGGACAAACCACATAAATTCTAAGTCAAGAATCACATTAACAAAGTATAGAAGTTGACCAATACGGACGCTTATCTCAATTGACTTATTAAAGTGATGGCAGTGATAGTAATAACAGTGGCAGCAAATGTGCTAGAAGTGCCCGTGAAAGCAATGACATGGTCACCTGCCAGCAGTATCACTGACACAATCGGAATCCAGTTGTTATAGTCTCTAATTACAGAAAAGGAAGATAACAGGTATGTGTCATTCAATTGTCGAATATTTTTAAGGTGAGTAGTAGCAGAGCTGTGTGCTCTCACTCCAATTAGTGTCCAGTTTTCTCACTGGACACACATCTCTCAGCCCGTACTACACCGTGTCAACTGTACGAAACACGACAAAACAAACAACACATATATACACACATGCTATTAATCATCCAACAAACGTGGACTTCTAAGTACTCAGAAATTCATGCTTAAGCATGTATACCTAACACATGCCAACACAGACCATGAAACAGTTTGCAATGTAACATTCTTTTTTAGACCACACTACAACAGTCAAAGATATTTTGACAACAAAGCTTACAGGGAATCTGTATTTTTTTTTCATTTCTATAGTAACTCAGTCTTGTAACAGCATGCACAACAGCACTGGAAAGATAGAAAAGCACCACACTCACAAACGGGTGTGCACGTGCGTACCCACACACACTCACACACACATGCACTGTATTATAATTATAAATCTTACTTCCAAGCAAGACTTCTCCACAAATCCTTGTAACAAAGGCACTAAGAAACAAAGTTTCCTAAGAAAAGAAGTAACATACAAAATTATTAATTGTATCTTAAAGAAAATGTTCAATATGCACAATTTAGTATACAATATCGAAACTCAATTAAGAAAGAAAAAAAAAAAAAAAAAAAAAAAAAAAAAAAAAAAAAAAAAAAACTCTTACTTATCCAAAAAGTACACTATCCTGAAAATTTATATCTGATGCTACCAATACTTTCACTCTGAGCTGTTACTTAACTTGCTTTATTGTAAAGCACCTTCAGTGGCTTTAAAATGAAGCCAAACACATATTTTCTAAGACTTTTATTACAGCTGCAAAAGATGGTATATAGCCTATAACTTGTATAAATGGTCTTAACGAAGCATCCTGTGTGCCCTGAAAGGGGATGATTTTGGTGACATTCAGTGTGTTGCAGGCAACACAGTAATGGAGGTACTATCCCAAGCTCATCACTATGTTTCTGAACACCACTGAAATACAAGCTATTATCATATCAATTCATGTACAGTGACAGGCTTAGACAACATCTCACATTACAATGCAGCACATAACCTGTACCTCTTGTGCCCACAAGGCACAATGTAACCTCCTGATCACTCCATAACCTGTCACAAGAGACCATCAATGTTTACCTCTGAGAATAGTTATGTATAATAGTTCCTTCTGTCCACGGTGGTGTAACAGATCAAATCTATAGTGGATAAGGAAATTTGCGACTGATACAGAAATAGTAATATTTCTATTTTGATTAGTGGTCCCCACAACATATCATAATGGATAAAATAGTTGCAGATGCTAATATTGTGAGGAACTGATGAAAGGTTATCCTAAAGCTTAACAGAAATCCATAATATTAGTTATTTTTTGTTTTTAGGGCTCTCTTCTGCAGCCGCATTTATACAAGTTATAGGTTATATACAACCTTTTGCAACTGTAATAAAAGTCTTAGAATATTTGTGTTTGGCTTTATTTTAAAGCCACTGAAGGTGCTTTAAAATAAAGCAAAATGTGTGCAGCCTAAATAATACTTTTATTACAGCCACAAAAGATGGTATATAACCTATATTACTCGAGAATATTAGCTCTCTCTCTCTCTCTCTCTCTCTCTCTCTCTCTCTCTCTCTCTCTCTCTCACACACACACACACACACACACACACACACACACACACACACACACACACACACACACACAGATTTGTCTCTGCATCATGAATTTAAAATGATAACCAGAATTGTCAGTCAATAATGCACAAAAACTTTCCAGCATGAAGGAAATGTAAAATACCATGAAGCAAATGGAGCACAGATACTGAAATCTGACTACCATGTTTTGCATCTAACATCATGTGGAGGTGCTATCAGAATTCAGAAGTTTACAACCTGCACAGCATTCAATGAGGATTAGGTATTAAAAACATCAATAAAAATAGTTATGCATCAACTGTGATTCTTCTACAGAAACTACTGCATCTGACTCTTCTATAGACACTAGTGTACCACTGTGAAGGCACTATTAAGAGGAACTTTAGAGTCCATGTGGAAAAAAACATATAGCTCGTTTTCATGATGTAATGTGAGAGGATGCTATTAATATACATTGTATGCATCTGAAGTGCTTCTGTGGCCACATGTTGGTCTGAAGTTAAAATAATACCATAGTTTGTCTAAATTCTGGAAGGCCACATATGACACCCAAAAATAATTTTTATCTTCCTGGAAATCAGTCCATGTTAAATTTTGGTCAATGGGATTTTTACAACATTCTATCCACAAATTGTTCCAGTTTCTTCAGAGAGGCAGGAACGGGTAATAACCCACCGATTCTCGAACACAATTTTTATAATGAGAGTCTTTGGCAAAACCTATCTGCCTTCTTGCTGTGCTTATCTCGAGCTTCTCACACCACCACCACCACGAGCTGACTGTCATGACTGATGCTGTGCTGGTATTTTAACTGATACAGCATTTGCATTTTTTGTGTAAAGGTTGCTTAAATTACATTTAATCTTGAAGTGAGAGAAAGAAAGAAAGCAAGAGAGAGAGAGAGAGAGAGAGAGAGAGAGAGAGAGAGAGAGAGAGAGAGAGAGAACGAATTTATTCAGGCAACTGTCTGTAAATTATTTAATGCTTTTACACTTGTGTTTGTTTCTTGTTGCAATACCATGTTAGCACAACAATGTTTCTTATTCATCTTGGAGATCTTTACCTTATGGACATGAGTCTAATTCGTATTGTGCAACAAGGTTAATTCCCAATTCAATCACAATAACCAAGGTTTTTTATGTATCAGTAATGACAGTAAATGTAATATTAGAAAGTCCTGGGTGGAAAATAATTAATGGAAGGAGTGAAGGTAATAACTGACCATAGAGTGGAGATGCTGATCATTCGAAGGCACAAATACGAGACTACAGACTGAAAACATTACTATGCTCTAGGTCGATGTTCTTCTTCAGAGAGAAGTAGGACAAAATATACATACAAACACACATACCACTCCATGGCTACACTGTCCCAGTAAACTACACCGTACAAATGTTGCATGTAGTGCCGGTACAATGGTGAAGACTGAGACAATGTAGTTGTACAGGTGTGTGTGTGTGTGTGTGTGTGTGTGTGTGTGTGTGTGTGTGTGTGTGTGCGCGCGCGTGAGCAAGCTCATGCATGTGCGTGCGCAGCACGTGCGCTGTACTGGTTAGCTCTGAAGGACATCACGAAAAAGCTTAGTTTTTGCGTTTGTGCCTGTCAGCCACTAAACTCTGTAACTATACAATGAGTTGCTATCATTATTCTTTCCATTACATTCATTCAGTAATGACACAAACATTTTTATTCTCTCAATACAGCGAATACATATGTTGCTCTACAGACACTATCCTCATTATATTCCATACATGATTTTGACTCTCTTCTGTGTATCTTGCTCGCAAAGTTCATACTCCTAGCCTCTTCAACCACATCTCTGATGCTTCACAACATTCTCTGTAACAAGCTACTGCCAAATTGCGTATGTCAGTGCTGGAGGTCTGTTAAGGCCCCCGTAAACGATCAAACATTTTGTGAAACTTAACTATGCTTGTCAAATATTTGGCCAGGTATGGTGCAGTTTCAAGTGTTTGTCAAGCATAGATTGTTTCTGATGTGTTTGAGAGAAATTCTGATTGACAGAAAGTTTGACAAGATGGCAGACATTGTTTGTGTTGATGTTTCACCACATTTGTTTAGTGAAAAATTGATTTATTATGATTTATCTCATTTTATCATGAGTTTCTGCTACTATGAAAACTACGATCAAGTATAAAAACAAAATGGCACAGACAATTATTAAAATAGTAGAGGTACCATATCTTTCCTAGCCATATATTACACATGAAGAGGTTATGAACAAAATCAATATTTTACACATACAGTGACATACAAGTGGAGTGGAATGAAATAAAAGAAATTGAAGTTCTCTGGTTGTTCCATGGACGATATGGGCTGTATGTTCACATATTGAGGTATTTTAATGACCTGTCATTAAATGACCAAGTAGAAGAGAATAAGTTTTTGCATACTTTGTGTCTTCTTTTTCAATGTGAGGTTGAAGTAATGATGAACAAGTTATTAAGCGTTTCACTGCCCATCTGCAGGAGGTTTTTTTAATCATCAGGTTCTATCTGAAACATTCCCATTAACAGGTTTCCAGTTGCATATTTCTCATTTTAAACCATTCCCTTGACCAGCACCTTGTTTTCTTCTTCTTTAAACACAGTGCAGAGGCAGAAATGCTCTATCAACATCTGTAGCCATTTCCACTAGTGTCAAAAGACAGTGTACAGGAAAAGTTTCTACTTCAAAAGTAAGGTTAAATTGACCAGCTTTCTTAGTAAATGTATGTGCTTGCTTCACACATTCATGGCTAGACAAAAGTGAACTTGATGGCTAAGTTTGCTCTTTCAGGTGGGACTTAATGACTTTGGACTTAATTTATTCTTCTTTAAACATAGTGCCAAAGTCAATGCCAGGACTTCTTTGTTAGGATTTGTAGCTGTACTCACTATGCTCAAACTACACACAAACACGAATAGTGTCTACTTCAAAGTGAGGTTAAACGGACAAACATTGTTTGAACATGTATGGGGTTGCTTGGGAAATCCATGGCTAGATAATAGCAATTTTATCAAAAACATTTGAGCATTTACAGGGGCCTTTAGCCATTTACACACTGAATCTAATCAGTACTGAGACACCAATGAAAATTTAATCAGCCACTGAGCTGTTGCTTCCCTGTATTGCTTTAGGCACAGTCACAGCTAAAGGTGAATTATGAATAAACCACACAAGGAAGGAACATTAGGATTTAATGTTACATCCATGACAAAGTGATTGAAGATGGATCAAGAGTTCAAATACTACAAGGATGGGGAAGGAAATCAGTGATTTTCTTTTCAAAGGCAAGAGCCTGACATTCATCTCAAGGAAATCACAGACAATCCATTGGATGACCAGACACAGGTTTGAACCTCACTCATCCCAAATGCAGGTCCACTGTGCTAGTCACTTGCTTGGTAAGTGAATAAATGAGACACTCTAAGCCTGTCTCCAATAAATACAATAATGGCTCAATAATATTAACATCATTTGGCAATTGTGGAGACCAGAGTAGATATGTTAGTTTATGCTTGTTTTCATCAGACCAATGTATGTCACTTTCAAGTGTGTGAGATATCACCACTATCTTGGAAGATGTAATCCTGAGGTCGGGACAAAACTTGGTTTACTGGATGTACAGTACCCTCTTTCTGTATGAGCATAGCACGCACTAAAACACACATCATCACTGGATTCAGGCTTGTATGATTCCTCTAGTACACTTCATACAGTATATTAGAGGTTTCGATTAGTCAGGATTTGTTATCCCTGGAGCACTGTGTGTCTCCTCCTGGTTTGTAATATCAGTACTGATGATGAACGGTTTTCTTTTACATAGTTTAGTTCCCACTTTACTACATATGAAGCTGAGCACTGTGGTACATGTCGTCCTGTCACAATAAAAGTTAACAGTTTATTTAAGTGGAGAAAGTTTCCTACAGTTATGACACTGAATGCTGGAAGATCTGTGATTGTTTTCAAAAATGCTCCAACTATGCAGGACTCAATGAACTTGCCACTGTCCGAGGTCTTTAAGGTCCAGAAAAATGATTGATTAATGTAATATCATAGCAATTAGAACACAGTGGAGGCTTATAACAGTTACAGAGATTTCCAGACTGAATTACTCAATAACCCTCCTGGAATAATAAACAAATGTATGAACCTGTATTAATCTATTTCTGAACTTTGCTTCAGAAGTGATTTAAAAAGAAGTATTAAAGATATAGTAGTTCATAGATGCAAACTGTTTAACCCTCTATTGCATGGCTGTTTTTTAGTACATGGGGAAAAAAATTGCCCTGAGGTAGGGTCTGACACACTATGTAACATGTTGAACATCTAACTTTTGACTTGAAACTTCCTGGCAGATTAAAACTGTGTGCCGGACCGAGACTCGAACTCGGGACCTTTGCCTTTCGCAGGCAAGTGCTCTACCAGCTGAGCTACCCAAGCACGACTCACGACCCGTCCTCACAGCCTTACTTTTGCCAGTACCTCGTCTCCTAAGGCTGTGTGGACGGGGCATGAGTCGTGCTTGGGTAGCTCAGCTGGTAGAGCACTTGCCCGCGAAAGGCAAAGGTCCCGAGTTCGAGTCTCGGTCCGGCACACAGTTTTAATTTGCCAGGAAGTTTAATATCAGCATACACTCCGCTGTAGAGTGAAAATTTCATTCTAAATTTTGACTTAATCGATATTTTAGGTTTGTTGCCAAATGGAAACAATTTGAAAATACTGATTAATTACTGTTACAGTGCCCTATAAACATAATCTTTGTTATCATCAAGCATCATTTCACATACCTTAAAAATCTTAGTGGCAAAAATAATTCTCTCTTTCAGCTTCTTTTGTGTATGTTTACATGCACTAGACCTGCAGCAGAGATTATTGATTTTGAACTATTTCTGCCAACATAATGTAGCTAAACTAAGTTTAGCTTGATGCAGTCAGACTGTATGTGTTACAAGAAGGTGATGATATGCATATATGAATGGTTTCCCTACCATTATACATTTTGTGTTTTGTTGCCAAATGGCAACCCCAATGCAATACAGGGTAAATCATCATCTAACCATACACTGTAACCAAAGAATATCTTACTGAACTTCAGGAAAATTTAACACTTACCCATCTGAAAAGTCAATGCCGGAGAAGACATTCGACCATCACCTCCATTTGAAAATGCCAAGACCCTCATGTGATAGATTTTACCTGGTGACAAATTATCCACATATGCTTCTAGCTTGGAACCGACATAAACAATTGTGTCATTTGCTGTGCTCATGTCTTGATCAATCTCCCAAATACGGACCTGGAAAATAAATACATAAATAAATTAAAAATGGAGAGAAAGAGAGTGAAATTAAATATACAGAAGATGAAAGGAACCAAGATTTTCAGAAACAAAAAACAATGATATTTTACAAGGCCTTGTTTTACTGTTGACTTACTTGAGTTCCAGTTTCAAAATGCTTTAAAAAAGAACCACTGCTCAGAAGGATATCATATTTGACTGGATTATTATCAAAGAAGAGGGAAAAGTTGTGGAAACAAAAGAATTTAACAAAAATTTTACTGTAGATGGTGCTGTAAGTGGCGGAATATGCAAAATAAAAGATGTAGGGTTCACGGCTGTTCCTCAGTCTGTATCTCTGATGTTTGTCATGACTGCCTCAATAAATGATTGCACTGCATGCACTCTTTTACAAGTAGCAAGTACAGTAACTGTGTACCACTAGCTCTGCAGAAGTTCCAGATACTCAAAGGTATGAGAAAAGGTGCTGGTCCGATTGTCTGCCAATGATTATGATATTCACAAAGGGGATTTATTTGAAAGTACATTGTGGCAGTAGATGATGTGGCCACATCACTGTAGGAGGGGGTCGAATGGTCGTGTGCAAACATCCAGTGCACGCAGAATTGTCCGAACACTGGACATGCCTTTGAGCAGAGTGCATAAAAGTCTTTTTTTTAAAATGAAGAAAACCACTGGACAGTTGCTTAATCCACTATCTTTATTGGGTACATGGCCGTTTTGGACCAGTTATAATTCCACCATCTGGTATAAAAAATAAAATCACTTAATCATGTGGGGTCAACCTCACCCCAATGATGTCATGGAACCAAAGATTTTGTGTCAAAAATGTAAAATGGACAAAAATTCCATAACAGCCATACCTCTCATGTTGTTATGGAATTTTTGTCCATTTTATTTGCCGTGACAACATTAGGGTGAGGATGACCTCAGATGATTATGCGTTCCCCCCCCCCCCCCCCCCCCCCCTCACCAGATGATGGAACTGTAACTGTTTTGAAACCTATCGTGTACACAATAGAGTGTGTGGATTAAGCAACTGTCCTGCGGTTTTCTTCATTTTTCCAAAAAGGACTTGTCCAGTTGTGACTGCCCCATGAAAACAACTCTTGGTGCACAAAAATCTATGAAGGATCCTGCATTGCTTTCCGTACAAAATAACCCATCTTCAGGAATTGCTTCATGCTTACCTTCCAGTAAAACAAACATGTGTTCTAGAATTTCTTGCTTGCATGGAATTGCACAATGACTTTCCATCAAACATACTGTGTATACATGAAGCCCATTTCCATCTCCAAGGACACGACAATACGCAGAAATGCAGATTATGGGCAACAGAAAATTGGCTCACACGTCAACTAGTACTGCTTCATTGTGCAAAGGTAACTGCATAGTTCGAGTTGATGGCATCATTTGTCATAGGACCTTTTTTAAGTAGATGGGTCCTGTTACCTATACTGTTAGTAATAAACACTAAGAGAATCTTTTGTGCACCAATGTCATTCTAACCCTTCGACGGCATGGATGCATGAATAGAATCATTTGTCATTTTTGTGAAAGACGACGCTCCTCCACACATTGCATACAGTGAACCAGTAGCTGCAGAGGCGTTTTGGAAATGCCAGAATTATCAGCCATCATTTCCCTACAAACCTGACCATCTGATACTGTGTGACTTCTAGCTGTGGAGTTATCTGAAAGATGCTGTGTTCAGAGCTCCAATTAAAACCATAGCTGAATTGAAGGTGTGCATTGTGCAACACATCCTGAACATGACCCCCTGTGAAACTCTGCTCCGTTGTGAAACATGCTGTTTCTCAGTTTCAACTTGCTGCAGAAAATGATGGACAGAATACTGAACATATCTCATGCCAATCTCACTACAATTAAAAACCAATTTCATTGCTGCTTTTTATGTGGTTTTTGACCTCAGGACAATTAAAAATTGATGTCATTATTGTTTTTTTCCCCAGTTTTTGGCCAAAGGAAATTAAAAACTGTTGCCATTGTTGCTTTGTAGATCATTTTTAGCCTCAGGACAGTAAACGCCAGATTCTTCCCATCCAGTGTGGTACTGCCGTGGTGGGTGGGCTTACCTGACTAACAGTGCTGCAACTGCTGAATGCCAGACTTGTGTGGTTCTGCACACTGCACACTACAGTTGGTTTAATGTGCAACTCACACCACAGCATTTGTAATGTGATTCGTCTAGCCAAACCCATTTAAATTATGATTCTTACAGTGCCATCTATTGGGAAAATATTTCATAATTTTTCCCCCATAACATTCCACCCCCCCCCCCCCTTTTCTTCAATAATATTCTGTTCAAATGTGATGTCATTTTGACCAGTGGTTTCTTTTTTTTTTTTACGTTGTTTTGTAACTGAAACGTTAATTAAAACCACCCTGTATATTTATAGATATTGGTATCTTTGATTTCATTACAACAATCTATTCTGAGTACAATAATTTCCCACCAACAAACAATATATCAGAATAGAAACACCATATTTAATAAGAGAAAAACAGTTATGTTTTACTGTCGGCTTTAAATTTACCAGTTAGTGTGAAGATAATATATGCATACAATAACAGTAGTTGTTAAACTTATTTGTTATGTCCCACAAAGAGAAGAATAACCAAGACTACTTAGAAAAAGTAAAACAATTCCATAAAAAGGATGTCGTACCTGATTTGCAAGTTTATATACAGCTATGATCAGTACATAACTTTTTAAATGTACTGGGAACATTCTTGACAGGAAGATTACTAACTTTATTAAATAAAATAAAATCATTTCAAAGATGTTCGAAGTGGTTCAAGTTGATGCTTTGAGCATACTTGTCCAGCAAAAGGTGCCAAAATATTCTCAGTAACACGATGTAGATCACTGTCTCTGGTTTGCACACAAATTGAGTGTTGTCCTGATTCAGAATAGGTTCTTTTTCCAAATTTCAACCACCATACGGTACACAATAAATCAGCTGAAGTGCTTTTGTAAGTGTGTGTTCATTTTGACACTGATCCACTATGCACACATTCCTTTGATCAGTTGCTTCTACTCAGTTACCACTTTCAGATGAATTTTTCTATCATCAAGCCCCATACTGGAGGCACACCAGAAGTCCCGAACAATAGCTGACCAGTCTGTCTGACAATTTGTTTCTTAAGTACACTTTACAGTATAACCCCGATTTTGCGTAGACCCGCATTTAACGGAAGAAAATTATTCCGTATGTGTAATGCAATTTTACATTCAATTTAACGTAATTGGTATTACAGCAAAACCCGCATTTAGCATTAGGAATATTAAATATTGAAAACAATACATTAGTGGCTTTTGCGGCGCGAATGCAAGCCACACTTTTTTTTCTGGTCTTTGGAATCCAAAAAACGGCCTGCAGTTTACATTCGGGTGTAAAGCCTAAGAAGTTCCGAAAAATGCCACTAGTTGCTGCTGTAAGTGCTTGTGGCCTTTATTGCTGCTTTTTGCCACTAGAAGCCGCCACAGAAGCCATTGTGTTAGTTTTTAGTAATGAATGTTAAGGTATTGTTTTTCATGTGTGAATTTAGCAATTCTTCAAACATTCATAGCAATTAAAAAAATCTCTTTACATATATACCATCAAAACGGACGTTTTGAAGAAACTTGACAAGCGTGGCTTTAAATATCAACAACTCCAGCTAATGAGAGCAGTGCTCGCAAAAACGTTTGTTTCAGTTTCCTTTTGAACTTCAGTAAGACAAGGAGACAGCAAAACTAACAACTTTCAGCTTGTTCCAGCAACAGAAAAGAATGGCTGCCACAATGAGTTGGAAGTCGTAGTGAATGATTTTGTGAGGAAGCAGAAATAATTCAAGTAAAAGCATGTCAGAAAACGCAGGATTTTAAAGGGAGCCACAATTGGGCCTGAAAAATATGGAGAAAAAACTCCTCCCATTTCAGTGCTACATCATCAAACTGCGCACCGGAAATACATGCTAGCTTGTACGGCCGATGGCCATTCATTTCACATGGAAGACTTTACTGAAGTCCAAAGTGTTTCCTAAAGATGTTATTGTATGTGCTAACGAAATTAACTGGTTCACGGAGGACATGGTTTTAGAATGGATCAGACCTCTCTGGCAACGTCGTCCTGGTCGTTTGCTTGAATGGATGACGTCCATTCTGCATCCATTAGATGTTTAAACAAACTTTTTATGGACAAGCAGAAAAATATGTATACACGATGCCTAAAGAAAGAAAATAGGCAATTAACACCTACAGGACATGTTAAATGTGCAAGATGTCTCAAGTGTGCATGTGCATTAGTCAATCTTGGAAATGTTTATGCTTGATGGCAGAGAGGATGGTGCTTTGTACGAAGGTAGCAACAAGGAGTCGCTAGCGTTCATAATAAAACATGAAAAATCATGACTGTGCTCCGGTATGCAGTGCAGCGAGCATGCCTGTGACGTCAATGCTCACAGCTCATGTGCGTGTAGATCAGGAATACTATATTTTGACAGATATCGTGAATTTTCACTGTTGTCAGTGTTTTGCAATGTAATTGTAATTGTAAGTGTAGGGCCACTTAATACTCTATCCATCATATGATGAGCCATATCTTTCACTTGTAAGTCCGGCTTGAAATCACAGTAAAATTTATTTTATTTTATTTTATTTAATTTTTATTTATTATTTATTTTTTCTTCTCTGAGTCTCATTTCTGGGGTGCAGCTTGCATTCGAGGTCGACTTGCAATCAGGTAAATACGGTAACTATAGTACTTGCAGCGGCTACTAGCGGGATTTTTCGGAACTTCCGTAGGCTTTGCCTCCAAATGCAAGCATCATGTAATACGGGCTTTAAGAACCTATGAACTCCAGCATTTATATTGGATACGGTCGATCATCTTCCATATCGATTAATCGCTACATGCACGAGCAAGCTCGAACTTATCCGAAGACTAACTATGTACAGCGTGCTAACACTTGCGCCGCTTTGCATGCTTGCACGTGGCCGAGCTCTGTCTGAGTCTGTACGTTCACAGCAGCATTACAGTATAGCGTCAGTTTATGCAAGTTTGCATCAGTTCGTGTATTATTGTGTACTGCGTGGAGAATCCAGCTGTATATCAGTTTGCTCATCCACATTCATTGTTGTAGTGAAATTGACTATGGCAACAAAAAGAAAAACTATCTGTCACTGAGAAAGTGAACTTGATTGGGAAGTGGAGAGAAATGCAAATGTGCCCGTAAGTGAAATGGCTCTATGCCTGGGACTTGCACAGTTTTCATTCTCAGGAATATTGAAGAATAAGGAGAACATTCTGGATCGAGAAACACAGTGCAGTTTAAAAGCAAAGCAGAGGAAAAAATGTTAAAAAGTCACTGTACGAAGAAATGGAGTGGTTCAAGAGAGCACATGCTGAAAATTTACCAATCGCTGGGGCATTGATAAAAATGAAAGCATCTACAATATTGGGGAAACTTGGGCTAACAGAATTCAAAGCTCTGAATGGTTGGCTGGATACGTTCAAAAAACGCTATGGGATAACTTGCAGGGAAGTATGTGGATCGAGTACTGCAGTTAGCGATGAAAGTGTTGAACACTGGAAAGAAGAGGTGCTGCTGCCCCTCTTGGAAGATTTCGAATCTCGGGATGTGCACAATGTGGATGAAACAGGCCTGTTTTACCAACTCATGCCCTCTAAGACCTTAAGTGTTAAAGGAGAAGCATTCCATGGAGGAAGAATGAGCAAGCAGAGAATTACTGTTCTCTTATGCAGCACTCCAGATGGCAGCGACAAGCTGGATCCCACAGTAACTGGAAAGTTCCACAAACCACGTTGCTTTAAGAACAGTGCTACGCTGCCATCTAAGTATTATAGCAACAAAAGTGCTTGGATGACTGCGGACTTGCTCAAAAAGTTCTTGCAAGCTTTTGAGGCACGAAAGGGTGCTAAAAACAGGAAGGTTGTTCTCTTTATGGATAAGTGTCCTGCTCATGCAACAGACTTAGGATTTCTGCAGAATGGGAAAGTGCATTTATTTCCTGCAAATTGCACTAGCAGACTCCAGCCCATGGATCTAAGAGATTATTCATAGCCTGAAAACCAAGTATTGGATAGCTTTTGTCCTGAAAGCACTTGCTTATTGATAGGAATGAAGTGCTTAAATTGAACATCCTGCAAGCAATACATATGCTCACAGGATCTTGGAAAATGGTAACTAAGGAAAGTATGTCAAATTGCTTTCATAAGGCTGGATTTAATGAAATGAGCATTCACGACAAAGACGGTGACAAAACAGTAGTGGAATGCACAATTGGGTGCAGGTATCTAACAATTTACCCATCACTTTTGATGAATTTGTGGCTTGTGATGATGATTCCATCACTGCATGCATCTGAGATGTTGAAGAAATCTACGAAGCTGAAGTAAAGCAGAATGATGAAGATATTGAAGAAGATGATGATATTGGGGATGAAGAAATGCAAACACCATCACAAAACAAAACAACTTTGGGGCTATGGCAGGAATGAGGGGCTCTTATTTAACATTTATACTTCATAATAACATTTGTTTCAGTGGACCTGTACAGAAGAAAATTCTCCAACAAACTGTCCAAACTTTGAGTCCCATGCCATCACAGCCTGTCTACCTCAGTAAATCCACTGCCTCAATCCCCTCTAAGCAAAACACATATATGATGTCACTGCAATGTATATGCAATTGTACTCACGGATGTGGACAACCTCATATCAGACAGAGCATGTTTAGTGGGGTCATGTTAAATCCCACAGCGTAAGCCTTGAAGAGAGAATATTTTCAGTGTATAGAAATTTAATTATGGAGTGTGTGAAAGCACTATATTAGGGCCATTATTATTATTATTATTATTATTAATGTAAGCATTAAAATTTATTACAGTCAGCAACAGGGGTCATGTTGTTTGCATATTATGTTAGACTTTTAATTAAAAACTACAGTTACATCAATTTTATAGCTACAAGTACCTACAGCACTCATTGTACCAGTGTTCCAGCTCAACTGGAGTGATGAGTCCTGTCTGGGGGAGTGGGTGAGGGGAAATAGGGGTCGTATGAAGGCTTGGAGGGAAGAGTGCAGTAACTTTTGCACAGTCTTTTCTGTGGGCCACCAACCAACTGTCCAGCCAAATTAATGAGCATTGCCAAACTGTGGCAATGAGTCATGTTGACGACTTAGTAGTGGAATACACTGTCGAGAACGGCATGCTCGACTTCACTGGCTGCTTCAAAACCTATGCTATCTAGATACAGGCTGATACAGGGTGTTTCAAAAATGACCGGTATATTTGAAACGGCAATACAAACTAAACAAACAGCGATAGAAATACACCGTTTGTTGCAATATGCTTGGGACAACAGTACATTTTCAGGCAGACAAACTTTTGAAATTACAGTAGTTACAATTGTCAACAACAGATGGCGCTGCCGTCTGGGAAACTCTACAGTACGATATTTTCCACATATCCACCATGCGTAGCAATAATATGGCGTAGTCTCTGAATGAAATTACCCGAAACCTTTGACAACGTGTCTGGCGGAATGGCTTCACATGCAGATGAGATGTATTGCTTCAGCTGTTCAATTGTTTCTGGATTCTGGCGGTACAACTGGTCTTCCAAGTGTCCCCACAGAAAGAAGTCACAGGGGTTCATGTCTGGCGAATAGGGAGGCCAATCCACGCCGCCTCCTGTATGTTTCGGATAGCCCAAAGCAATCACACGATCATCAAAATATTCATTCAGGAAACTAAAGACATCGGCCGTGCGATGTGGCCGGGCACCATCTTGCATAAACCACGAGGTGTTCGCAGTGTTGTCTAAGGCAGTTTGTACCGCCACAAATTCACGAAGAATGTCCAGATAGCGTGAAGCAGTAATCGTTTCGGATCTGAAAAATGGGCCAATGATTCCTTTGGAAGAAATGGCGGCCCAGACCAGTACTTTTTGAGGATGCAGGGACGATGGGACTGCAACATGGGGCTTTTCAATTCCCCATATGCGCCTGTTCTGTTTAATAAAATAAGCTTTGTCAGTAAACCAAATGCTGCCCACATGCATATCACCGTCATCAATCCTGTGCACTATATCGTTAGCGAATGTCTCTCGTGCAGCAATGGTAGCGGCGCTGAGGGGCTGCCGCGTTTGAATTTGTATGTATAGAGGTGTAAACTCTGGCGCATGAGACGATACGTGGACGTTGGCGTCATTTGGACCGCAGCTGCAACACGGCGAACGGAAACCCGAGGCTGCTGTTGGACTACCTGCTGCACTAGCTGCGCGTTGCCCTTTGTGGTTGCCATACGCAGTCGCCCTACCTTTCCAGCACGTTCATTGGTCACGTTCCCAGTCCGTTGAAATTTTTCAAACAGATCCTTTATTGTATCGCTTTTCGGTCCTTTGGTTACATTAAACCTCCGTTGAAAACTTCGTCTTGTTGCAACAACACTGTGTTCTAGGCGGTGGAATTCCAACACCAGAAAAATCCTCTGGTCTAAGGAATAAACCATGTTGTCCACAGCACACTTGCACATTGTGAACAGCACACGCTTACAGCAGAAAGACGACGTACAGAATGGCGCACCCACAGACTGCGTTGTCTTCTATATCTTTCACATCACTTGCAGCTCCATCTGTTGTTGAAAGTTGTAACTACTGCGATTTCGAAAGTTTGTCCG
The DNA here is from genome assembly GCF_023897955.1 of Schistocerca gregaria. Taxonomy (NCBI): domain Eukaryota; kingdom Metazoa; phylum Arthropoda; class Insecta; order Orthoptera; family Acrididae; genus Schistocerca; species Schistocerca gregaria. The sequence goes on from NC_064931.1 coordinate 210,138,070, forward strand.
CCTGAAAATGTACTGTTGTCCCAAGCATATTGCAACAAACAGTGTATTTCTATCGGTGCTCGTTTAGTTTTTATTGCCGTTTCAAATATACCAGTCATTTTTTGAAACACCCTGTACCAACTTCTCTTAATTATGTAGATGGAAGTAGACGTACTCCTGGTGTCAATCTCAGCTAGCCTCTCTGCCATATCCACCTCCAACCCTGTTCCCATGCCCCTCACTTCACTCATTTTACATTGCAACCGTCCTCTCTGCAGTCTCCCTCTTCCTGTGTTCATTTTCCCACTCCCAGTCCACTGCTCCAGGTCACTGTGTGCCACAAGCATCTCCTCCTGCTTCAGCCGCTAGAGTGAGTGTACTGGCGCTATATTCCTATTGCATCTGTTTGCTGCCTCTTCCTCTCCACAGCCCCTCATGCCAAGTGCTGCTACATTGTAGACATTTCTGTGTGTGTGTGTGTGTGTGTGTGTGTGTGTGTGTGTGTGTGTGTGTGTGTGTGTGAGGGGGGTGGGGGGGGGGGGGTCGCATGTGTCCGAGACTATTAACTTGCCAATGAGGTGGTCGTAATTCTCTGTTTACTGCATTGGTGTATAACACAACAACACAGAGATACAGAATAAATTGGATGGCTTACGATTTGGTGTAGCTGTGCTCTATATGGGGGTATTCAAAGCAACTGGGCTATATATTTTAGAGGAATCTAAACTGAATACTTTGTCAATGAATATTAATTTTTTTATTGACAAAAACAACATACATTTCATAGCAGTAGTTTAAGCTCAAAGCAATTGTTAAAAGAGATGATCATGAGCACTGATGTGTGCATTACTATGCCGCATAAAATTTTCACTATCTCAAATATGCCTGTTGCAATTTGTACAATGAGACTCAGTTTCTACTGAGATTTCATGCACCAATGACTTCCATGTATTCCCATAGGTATCTAGATATCTATCAGGGATGTGGGAATAGGTGTGGAGATGGATATTGGACAGGAGCTAGCTGAGATTGAGGCCAGAAGTACATGATGTAAGGACAACTACCGCCTACACAATTCAGAGAAGTTGGTATCAAGGCGATATCTAGATAGCAGTGATCACGCTGGCCACATGGCAGAACTTCCACTTTTCATACAATGAGATCTGTAGCTCAGATATTCACAAACCTTAATGTTAAAATAGGATGGTAGACTGCTGTGACAAAATTGCGTCTTATCGTGGACAAGAGATACAGCCTCCAAAAACTATGGCAGCACATTTCAAATTAATATCAAGTAACAAGCACCATTAAAACAAGGTGGCAGCTAATGACGTTCAATTAGTTCATCTTGTACATTTCCAGTCCATAAACTGTGTGGGAATCATTGCTAGTGATCAGACAGAAATGTGGTGTATGGATTTTCATCATTTCAAACATGGTTATTGTTGCAGCTTAAATACCATCACAATTATTAGAGACCTCAGTCATGAAAAGTATAAACACCAAGAAGTTTGGCACTGCATAAATGAGCTGGATATCCACTGACTGAATTGAGCCATAGGTTCAAAATCACAGGGCCTCATTGCTTGCAAATGCTGCTTTTGCTGTTTCACAGTGCTCTACAAATTGTGTTCATCAGTGAGCACTTCATGGGCAACTTGACAAGTGCTCATTAATCAGTTCTCTTCTATTTTCCACATGACATCACTTCTCAAATTCTAAAGAGTAACCAATTCTTTCTTGATGACTGGCCAACTTTGTGTAGCTTTAAGGCAGTTTCTCAAATGTTTCTATGTGTGGCCATAAATTTCTTCTAATCAGAATAATGTCTGTTAACTTCTTTCTGTACACTCATTCAGATTTCTGGATACTACATTCTACTGTACCATATATTAAATTCATGTCTTTGATAACCAGTATGAATAAATAGTGGTAAAATCCATTATGATTACATCAAAGATGATCAAGTAGTTTTTTAAAAGGCAGCACCACCAACATGACTGTGGTAGGCACTTAATTGTTATGAAAAATAATCAAACATGTGCTTCACAAATATTGGCTATTACAGTTTTATTTATTTTGATTTAAATGCTACTAACCTCATAATGTCATCGGGCAGTATTGTATGACAATGTCTACATTTTTAATACGCACATTAAAAGTAGAAAAGAAAAAAAAACAACTATTCTTAGCTTATGGACCTGCAAGCTCCTTCCCCAAGGAGGAAAATGGGATAGATTTTGGAATGTTGTGAAGGAGGGGAGAGTCACTCAGACCTGAGGTTGAGATGGACCCAGCAGTTGTTAGGCTGAGGGGAGACAAATACGAAGGGGAAGGAATCAGAGTCTGAGTTCAAAGATAGTAAGCACTGAGCTAACTTTTGTTTGAAAACAATGGAAGGACAGACTGAGAAGTAAATGACCTTTACTTTTAATGTGTCTATCACCAGTAGTTAAATTTTGCCTCCTGAATATCAGAAGTGGCCAGCCATTGTGTCTCCGTGTAATTTTACCATTTTCTCAATCAAATTATCTTTTTAAAACAACTTATGTTTTTTAACCTAGTACAGAGCTCGCCAATGCTACTTAGAATAACTGTATTTGTGGATTTTCCAAGAATTTGTGTACACTACCGTATTTGTCAAACTAACATCACGACCAACTACACATCAAACAATCTGTTAATACATACCTTAAAACCAATGACTGGTTCTTCCTCTGCTGATGGGGCAACATATCGCCACAGTACCTTGACAGTTGTAGGGTTCACACCAAATACTTGCACTGTCGATGGAGGCTTTTGAGGAGCTTTCCTGTATGTTCGTTCTGAAATTAAATGTCAGAAACTGTAAATAATTTATTAATTTCTTATTCATTTGAATATGCTACTCTTTATTGCATGAAGGTAACTTCAGAGCTAGGGTGTACAAAGCCATTACGAAAAAGAACAATAAAATTACTACAACATGACTGTCACAGACACAACAAATCATTTTGTTAACAGTGGTAAATTAAATACTAATTGCTGTCATTGCAATCTAAAGCAGTGCACGACACACAAATTACACAAAACACGTAACTGATAATAATACAGTCATTTCATCAGCATACTTGCTACAGAAAGCAGTCATTGTGAGTTGCAATATCATGGGTATATCAAGAAACATAAAAGGGTTGGCAGTGGCTGGAGGAGGGTGGGGGTGGGGGGACAGATTTCACCAAAGTGATGACCTGTACACATATTGATCATCATATCCATAAATGAAATAAGATGTCTCTCCACATTTTTATTTATGCTTTGTTTATTTCCGCAACTTCCCTAAATACGAAATCTCATCCACTGGTTCTATGACCTGATTGTTAATGTTTTCTGTCTTCTTTCTGAATTGTTGGGTACACATTCTTTACGTCTTATTCTACATCTACATTTTTCTCCGCAAGCCACCCAACGGTGTGTGGCGGAGGGCACTTTACATGCCACTATCATTACCACCCTTTCCTGATCCAGTCGCGTATGGTTCACGGGAAGAGCGACTGACGGAAAGCCTCCGTGCGTGCTCGAATCTCTCTAATTTTACATTCGTGATCTCCTCGGGAGGTGTAAGTAGGGGGAAGCAATATATTCGAAACTCATCCAGAAACGCACCCTCTCAAAACCTGGACAGCAAGGTACACCATGATGCAGAGCACCTCCCTTGCAGAGTCTGCCACTTGAGTTTGCTAAACATCTCCGTAATGCTATCACGCTTACCAAATAACCCTGTGACAAAACGTACCGCTCTTCTTTGGATCTTCTCTATCTCCTCTGTCAACCTGATCTGGTACGGATCCCACACTGATGAGCAATACTCAAGTATAGGTCGAACAATTGTTTTTTAAGCCACTTCCTTTGTTGATGGACTACATTTTCTAAGGACTCTCTCAATGAATCTCAACCTGGCACCCGCCTTACCAACAATTAATTTTATATGATCATTCCACTTCAAATCATTCCACACGCATACTCCCAGATATTTTGCAGAATTAACTGCTACCAGTGTTTCTTCCGCTATCATATAATAATACAATAAAGGAACCATCTTTCTATGTATTCGCAATACATTACATTTGTCTATGTTAAGGGTCAGTTGCCACTCCCTGCACCAAGTGCCTATCCGCTGCAGATCTTCCTGTATTTCGCTGCAATTTTCTAATGCTGTAACTTCTATGTATACTACAGCATCATCGGCAAAAAGCCACATGGAACTTCCAACACTATCTACTAGGTCATTTATATATATTGTGAAAAGCAATGGTCCCATAACACTCCCCTGTGGCAATCCAGAGGTTACTTTAACGTCTGTAGACATCTCTCAATTGAGAACAACGTGCTGTGTTCTGTTTGCTAAAAACTCTTCAATCCAGCCACACAGCTGGTCTGATGTTCCGTAGGCTCTTACTTTATCAGGCGACAGTGCGGAACTGTATCAAACGCCTTCCGGAAGTCAAGGAAAATGGCATCTACGTGTCAGCCTATATCTAATATTTTCTGGGTCTCATGAACAAAGAAAAGCGAGTTGGGTCTCACACGATCGCTGTTACCGGAATCCATGTTGATTCCTACAGAGTAGATTTTGGGTTTCCAGAAATGACATGGTACGCGAGCAAAAAACATGTTCTAAAATTCTACAACAGATCAATGTCAGAGATATAAGTCTATAGTTTTGTGCATATGCTCGATGACCCTTCTTGAAAACTGGAACTACCTGTGCTCTTTTCCAATCATTTGGAACCTTCTGTTCCTCTAGAGACTTGCGGTACACGGCTGTTAGAAGGAGGCAAGTTCTTTCGCGTACTCTGTGTAGAATCGAACTGGTATCCTATCAGGTCCAGTGGACTTTCCTCTGTTGAGTGATTTCAGTTGCTTTTCTATTCCTTGGACACTTATTTAGATGTCAGCCAATTTTTTGTTTGTGTGAGGATTTAGAGAAGGAACTGCAGTGTAGTCTTCTTCCTCTGTGAACTTTCAAACTTACTATATGAAGTTCTTCCAATATTGAAGTTTTTGTGCACTAGAGGCAAACAGGTAGTCCAACGTGTTTTTCATTTATAAGGACGTGAAAGCTTCCTTTAGAGCTGCAGAGAATACTTTTAATGATGTGGCATCTGCTTACATGACTCTTGTTTCACTTTCAAATTTTCTATTACCCTGATGAAGTCTAACTGAAGCCATATTCTTCCTCAAACTAATACATACTTAATCAATACCTTGTTTATATAGGGCTCTTAATACAAATCCTGTTGATACTGAGTCCACAGCTTTCTCAAAACCTACAAATCACAGACAGAGCACTCATCTACACTCATTGCTACATTCTATAATTTTGTTCATGACTTGCAAATGGACTATTGCGTTATATCCACTTCTAAAGACAATTTTTTCTTTTGGTTGCTGATCTCATACAGAGAGTCAGTAAATAATATTGGAAGTTCATTTGTAGAACGAAAAACCACTCTAGTTGCAAATTTTTACTTTTTTATTCATTCTATGACTAGTTTCGGGCCGAGACCAGTTTTCAAATCATCATAACAAAGTCGAAAATGGTATTTCTGAAGATATAAAAAAAATGTGCAATGAACATTTACAGTGCATACAGATATAACCTTGACCCTAGAATTGCCAATTATTCTGAAACATGTGCCTTTACTTTCATCATACCTCAAATGGCTTTTTACAGGGTGAAGCAAAATTCACACACTTGGGCTTCGCAGCCCGACTCCTTACACGCCAACGATAAAAACATGCCTCACACAAAATTTCGTCCAGCGACTACATCCGGTAGAAAAAGGACATTAAAGAGTGGCAATATGGCAACACTGTAACCACATGTATGGTAACTACCTGTGTCAGCACATCTTAGTTCTGCTGGTTCTGTCCAAATACTGTAGCACATTAATTCCAGAGTTGGAGGTGCATCATCATGTTGGAACCATATCCTCTGCCGAACATGTAGTGCAACATTTTCCAGGGCATCAGACAGATAGTTTGAGATGAATGCATGATACCTTTGTGCATTCAACCAGTCAAGAATATGTAGGGGCCCAAACACCTTTCGCCCAATATTCCGGCCCAGATGTTGATGCCGAATCGAACTTGATATCCACATTCGCAGGTGACATGCAGGTTAACCTCACGCCAATGGTGGGCATATGGAAGAGACCCACATGAATGAATGCTGCTTCAGCCGACTGTATTATGGTGTTCACAAAGTCATGGTTGGCTTCCTGTTGTTGTTGGAATCATCCGCTGATGGCAATCTGCAGAATGGAGGTGTTGCGTGAAAGCATAATGATAGGGCGTAGCCCGTGCCAGTGCAGCATGTTAACGACGGGTGCATTGCGAGACACGCAGATGCCTTGCTATGCTACGTGTACTTCGCTGAGGTTCTTGGTGTATGACCTCCAGAATAGCTTCCTCAGTAGTTGGAGTATGGCAAGTCCGTGGATGATCTCTGTCACACAATGGTAGAAGGAGAGAACCTGACACCTGAAGGCACGGATCCAGACAACAAAACAAATTTTTATCTGGATGGCATCAACGAAGATATCTAGCAGCATACTTATGAGTGGAAAAACCAGCCCAGTTATCAGATGCACGAAGGACCAGAAGAATATCCACAAATTCATCGTTTGTGTATGCCACACGTCTGTCACACTGGTCAACAGGTTTACAATGATAAAATTCTATACGTGTACGCACGTACATTGCAATCTGTCATGGGCGTGTTACTTCGCTCGTAACTAGTCCCTGTCTCGTGGACAGCGCACACAGTATAAACAGCCGTCAGTCCTGCATGTTGTTCCATCTAATGGCATTAGCCTCTTCGACAGATATTGTTCTGTAAGATTCATCCCTACACCGCTAATTGTGAAATGTTCAGTTTCGTATTACACTGTTTCCCTAATGGTAATGGACGTGATGTTTCCACAATCCCATTGATAGAATAATAATAATAATAATAATAATAATAATAATAATAATAATGCATTGAGAAACGTACTGAACATCATGTTGTTACCAGACTCAATGTCAAAAGGCATAATTAGTGGAACCACGGTGATAACACATACAAATAGTAACAGAGTTTGGATACTATTCGCAAAACATGTTGCTAGTCCTACTGGTAACCTAGGACCCTAACGAAATGTAATGTACCTGAACGAGGCAAGAATAATAGTTGGTACTAATCTATGGGGCCACTGGAAGGGGGTGCAAAGAAAACAGGTTTCACATATAGTAGACGAAGTGATGTGAATAAATTCACACCCACGTTGTGGAAAGAGCTTCATTAGAAGTTGACCAACCTTCCATTTCTACAATTGTACAAGGTGCATTCAAGTTCTAAGGCCTCCGATTTTTTTTCTTCGGGCTGGAAAGAGATAGAAACATGCGCATTGTTTTAAAATAAGGCCACGTTCATTGTCAATACGTCCCAGAGATATCAGCACCGTATGGCAGATGGAATTTTTCCGCCAGTGGCGAGAATGAGAACTGTTTTAAATACTTAAAATGGCGACGTTTTCCTTACTTGAACAGCGTTCAATCATTCGTTTTCTGAATTTGCGTGGTGTGAAACCAATTTAAATTCATCGACAGTTGAAGGAGACATGTGGTGATGGAGTTATGGATGTGTCGAAAGTGCGTTCCTGGGTGCGACAGTTTAATGAAGACAGAACATCGTGTGACAACCAACCGAAACAACCTCGGGCTTGCACAAGCCGGTCTGACGACATGATCGAGAAAGTGGAGAGAATTGTTTTGGGTGATCGCCGAATGACTGTTGAACAGATCGCCTCCAGAGTTGAAATTTCTGTGGATTTTGTGCACATAGTCCTGCATGATGACCCGAAAATGCGAAAAGTGTCATCCAGGTGGGTGCCACGAATGTTGACGGACGACCACATGGCTGCCTGTGTGCCATGTTGCCAAGAAATGTTGACGCGCAACGACAGCATGAAAAGGACTTTCTTTTCGTCGGTTGTGACAATGGATCAGACGTGGATGCCATTTTTTAATCCAGAAACAAAGCGCCAGTCAGCTCAATGGAAGCACACAGATTCACCGCCACAAAAAAAATTTCGAGTAACCGACAGTGCTGAAAAAATGATGGTGTCCATGTTCTGGGACAGCGAGGGCGTAATCCTTACCCATTGCGTTCCAAAGGGCACTACGGTAACAGATGCATCCTACGAAAATGTTCTGAAGAACAAATTCCTTTCTGCACTGCAACAAAACTGTCCGGGAAGGGCTGTGCGTGTGCTGTTTCACCAAGACAATGCCCCCGCACATCGAACTAACGTTAGTTAACAGTTTCTTCGTGATAACAACTTTGAAGTGATTCCTCATGCTCCCTACTCACCTGACCTGGCTCCTAGTGACTTTTGGCTTTTTCCAACAAGGAAAGACACTCTCCATGGCTGCACATTCACCAGCCATGCTGCTATTGCCTCAGCGATTTTCCAGTGGTCAAAACAGACTCCTAAAGAAGCCTTCGCCGCTGCCATGGAATCATGGCGTCAGCGTTGTGAAAAATGTGTACATCTGCAGAGCGATTATGTCAAGAAGTAACGCCAGTTTCATCAATTTCGAGTGAGTAGTTCATTAGAAAAAAAAATCAGAGGCCTCAGAACTTGAATGCACCTCATAGTATGTAAGCACAAATGTTTTCTAGAGGACCCATTGCAAACGCTGTTGACGATTAAGATGTCAGAAACCATACCACCTGGACTACATTTACCAAATAAAAAATATATGCTCCGACCCAGGATCGAACCATCGACATCCTGCATGCTAACCCAAAACTCTATCCACTGCACCAACTGTAGAGCACAACTAAAATGTGCTTCAGAGGTAGTTACCATACTTGTGGTTACAGTGTGTCTCTAACGTCCTTTTTCTGCCGGATGTACTCACCAGATGAAATTTTGTGAAAGACATTTTTTTATCGCTGGCATGTGAGGAGTAATGCTGCGAAGCGCGAATTTCACATCACCCTATACACCTCATTTGGCATTACCTTCAGAACGTCATTTTTTTTATTATTAACTGTCTATAACTTTGATTCAATTACTAACAAAGAGATAGAGGGGCTGGCCAGTACTTACCTCAGCTCAGTACAGCCGATAGAAACACAAAAAACAACCGAAAATTTAAGCTCCTAGCTTTCGGAATAAATGTTCCTTCATCAGGGAGGAGAGAGGGGAAAGAAAGGGAAGAAGGGAAAGTGGATTAACCTGGATTGTGAGTAACTAAATCCACTTTCCCTTCTTCCCTTTCTTTCCCCTCTCTCCTCCCTGATGAAGGAACATTTATTCCGAAAGCTAGGAGCTTAAATTTTCGGTTGTTTTTTGTGTTTCTATCGGCTGTACTGAGCTGAGGTAAGTACTGGCCAGCCCCTCTATCTCTTTGTTAGTAATTGTTTCACATCTTTTTATGAGATTTTCCATTAATTAGTTATAACTTTGATTCATCTACTGAACTACATATGTTTAAAAAATTGTCAAATGGTTGTACAATAATCTCTCTGTTTTTAGTTATTGCACCATCTGCCATCTTAACTGACAGTGTGTGATGTTAATGCAACATAAGTTTCTGTTCTATTTTCTTCATGATCTTCTTGTTTTCAATTATTTCTTTTTACCAAAATTTCATGCACCTTCTCATATACTCTTAAATGAAACACAATGAATTTTGTACTAATTATTTTATAATAACTGTATTTTGTGTGTTCATTGCCAATTGGTGAGATAAACAAAGTGATCGCACACATTAGCTAAACCACAGGAAAAAATATATACAAACTAATACCTTAGCTAACTAAATATCATCATGCTGCTTCTGAAAAAAAAGTATCAAATAATTGCAATCTACATCAATACAGATAATAGCACAACATTACCTAAGAACCTCTCACTTTCAGGGCCTTCTCCTGCAGAATTATAAGCCATGACTTTCACATAATAATATGTGTCTGGTTCCAGGCCAACTACAATTGCCCAAGGCCGAGTGCTACGGCTAAGGTAATAAACAGCATCTTCTTCACGGTTCTTTTCCTTCCAATATTTCAACTGAAAAATGACAGCATGTAAGTACATACATTACATTGCAACAGGTATTGAAGCACAATCAAATTTACACTAATCAATACAAAAGTTAACCTTATTCTAATAACATAATTTTCAACATTTTATGATACAACAGGTTCTCATAATTTTTTTTATTGAATTTCTTAAACGAAAAACGTTTTCCTCACAGTCTGTTGTTTTATTTGGAAATACACACTTTATTTCATTGCTTGAAGTAATTATAATTTTTATGCCATTTGCTGCACATTTTGTGCAGTTAGTGTGTAGAGGCAACACTTCTTACTTTAGTGATGCCTTCCCTGAAAATCTGACTTCATCTTACTTGCTCTCATATGCACTGCTAATCTGAATCTCCAGACTGTCCCTTCAGTCCAATCTGTCTGAATTGTGCAGTGTAGGTGTACGATCCTATTTTTTTAAAGAACAGGAAGCATGGCAGGAAGTGTATTATCACCTGTCTTTTACATATGCTCATTATGCATAACATGGCTGGTGGTAACTCATAAGAAAGAGGTATGTAACAAAGCATTTCTTGCAGTTAATGGAATGAATTTTTGTAATAATCTTTTCAGCATTAGATGTGACAATCTTCACAATTCACAGGAAGTTACCACCTGAATTATGATGACAAATGTCCAGAGAAAAACAGATTTATGCTGTTGGTTCAATCATTCTGGGTCTACTCAAACATGTTTACAGTACCTGACACCTTTAACACTTACCCTATGTCCAATGAGCTTTCCACGTATCATCTCCCTACTCTGATTGATAGGTACCCAACTGACATTTAGGGCAGTGGAGTTGAATGCTCTGGCTGATACTTGCTGTGGAGCAACTTGAGGCATGTCTTCTGCACTGTATATTGTCACTATTTTTGATTCAGGTCCATACCCAACTTCATTCACAGACTGAAAAAAACAAAAACACATTTCAATTACACTCAAGTCAACTATGTTAAACTTGAACTTAAACTCTAAAAAACAGGTTCCTGTGATACAGAGCCTCTGCAGTGAAATGTTTGCTTCTTAGAACCCCTTCTATTTCCTCACAGGAGCAAACTTCTGTTCTACTGATTGCTTCCTTTGGTCCTTCCCTTAGATTAGACTGACAGAGTGTACACGCGGACAAGCGGAGGGGGAAATAAACGCATTCTCACTGTTAAGTAGCACGTGTACACAAATTGGAAAAGTTAATGGTTTAAATTAATATACATAGCATTGCTACAAGAAAAGCAAAACTTTCAGATATAACATTGGTCTCTAAGATTAATAAGCTGCAAGAGAAGCTAAGCTTTCACAAATAATATTGAACTTTTTTGCGCATGTTACACTTTAAGATACATCCCACAAATGTGGCAGTAAAATATTTAATAACGACAAAAATGTCTGATCTTCTGGGCTCAAAATTTTTCTAAATGGTTGTCCCCAAAGAGTTGATTTTTAAGTGAGAGGCAAACACTGTGATTTAAGAAATTCAGTATACATTCTCGCACAAAGTTCTGTTAGTATAAAAGGAAATTTACTTTGAAAGTAACGCTTTTCAAACAACCATTCGCAATATTTTCCTGCAACCTGTTAGAAATAGGTTCGTTTCAGCAGTTGCCAGAGAGTGCCAGGTAACAGGCATCACCGTGCTTGCGCAGCTATGATGGTGCAAAAAGCCCATATGCTCGTATGTGTAAAACATTAAAAGATGTTACATTATGTCATAAAAGAAACAAGACATTAGAGGATACCCCAAGAGCATCGGAATTTCGTGAACAATACTAAAATGCATAATTCGGCTTACAGTGCACATTCGTATGTCCAGATTCAGATGTAAATTTTCTTGGAGAACCAGTACTGTATTATCTCGTGTTCGGTTCTTTATTATGGCATAGTGCCATATGTGCTAGAAGATGAAAAGATGTATTTCTGAAATGCAACGAACAGTTGAAACTAGCCAACATTGTGGAATTAAACACTTTGTTTCAAATAAATTGACTGCTTCAGTGGAAAAGATCAATAAAAGCCAAATTTCTTTAGCAAACTGACAAAAATAACTTCATTGTACTGGAAGGCAATTAATGTTTGACTGTCAGAAAGGTGGAAATAAAATCTGAAACTAATAACATAATTATGTGAATGTATTTTAATTCAACTGATAGCCCTCGCTCACAGAAATCCATTGTGTTTTCATTTGATGTGAGAGCAATAAACAAAGAGGAGAAAGCAAAATCACTAAACGTAAACACAGGTCACACAGAGTATCCAACTCCCCACTACAACTCAGCCTGCTCTGTGCATCAGCACCGGATCAATGATATTTCCAAACTACGCAAATATTAGATAGTGATCTCCTCCCCCTCCTGTTTTGAGCAGCGTTTGAGGTAGGACAAAAATTTAGGAAAAGAAGAAAAATAGACTTCTCAGAAATATGTTCATTTTGTAGCACACATCTTACTGAAGAGTATGATATATAAAACCTGTGTTTGAGGAAATGTAAGACATGTTATTTGGTCTCTTTGTATGCAAAAGTGCAGTGCCACGCCCCTTCACACGGCATTTTTCTATTGAAAGTCATTACCTCGCAATTAATATTGGATGGGATTATTTGTAGCCCGGTGAACAACATCTCTTCAGAAGATTTGCACTCTTTATTGCCTATTAGCTAATAACTTGCTTTTTTTGTGTAACATAAAATTAAATTCAGGGTACATGAAACCAATAAAAACAAGTGACAAGCAAGACAGTACACATTTCTTATTTCTTCAATTCTTAAGTCCTACCATTTTCTTCTCTCCAACCTTGTTACAGCTTTACATGGTGTCCTTTCCTTTGTGCAAAGCGATCTATTACCTCATCAAACGCTTTGCCACATGAAAAAACAAAATGTCGTTGTCTAATACTGAAAAAGCTGTTAATACAAACAGTACCCAAGACTGGTGTGGTTTTTCGATCTGATTACATGTATTTTGTAACTGTCTTCGGGATAACACGAAATAGGCCTGTCTAATATTGCAGCAATTGTAACACACACCAAATAAACAGACTGTTTTAGCACAAACAGTCACTTTTTTTTTTTAACACAACAGAGTATACTTCACGAAGTACCAATATCAAATGCCTATCAGGCCTACTACAAGCAAAAAGCTTTATGTTAGGAAATAGTTTCACATTTCATTCATACGCTCGAGCTTCTCAAGCACGAGATCGAAAAGTAGTAGTACGTAATTTTTATATAAATCTGGAATCGTCATATTCTTCCATAATTTGTGTGATATCCCTGTTTCTCCTCCTTCCTCATTCTAACAAAAAATCTTGTTGTCACTAATTTTGTAACTATTCCTGCCAGTGTTAAAACTCATTCTCCGGTTAATTTCACTAACCCTGCCACAATCAACTGCTTAGTTATCCCGCGTTTATCTCTGGTTAGGCATTATTACTTGTTCATACAATGCGTTTTACGCGCTACTCCCAGAATAGAACTTAGGCGGCTGCTACAAAGGTATGTGCAACTGGCAGTTACTAGTGTAGCAGTCTGGCCAAAAATTTTCTATCAAAATTTCATTTTATTGCATACACCGAGAAGATAATACGTAATCTTTCTTACCTGTTAGTAGTTTATTTCCACTCTGGTAGTCTAAATCTATGGATTTCACTGGTATTTATAACAACGCTGATCATTCGCAGGCCCAGTTAATCACATAAACAAACAGCGATTGACATTCAACCATTCGACTTTATTCCGCTCAGCTCATATAGCTCTGGCCCCTTCTGTCTGTAGGAAAGTTTATTTCTAGATGTGATGGGGATTCCCCTGGCAGACACAAAGTACACTATGCACGCATTCAAAAATCAACTTATGATCCATTCAGAAATAAACTTAGAATATGTTCACAAATGTTAAAAAACCAACAGGGATGCGTTTCAAAATCATGTGAGTAATTGATAGACCAACGTGCGATGGATACTAGGCGCTTTGTGAAACAAGGCTTTTTCCAATTTTGCCTCTACTGAATCTGGCAGCTTCCGTGTGCCACTAAAATTTTTCCGGGTAGCACCTTGCTGCTGCTGCTGCTTATACAGCTAACAGTCACACTTGTGTAGCGAGAAACGGGAGAAGGTACTACACATGCACGACTCAACTGTGCATGCACATGGCCCTCTCACAACTGCTCAAATGAATCTAATGTAAACAGTTGTGATGTCACGCTCATTGGAGGCAATTTTCTGTTATGAAACACTGCAGAGTCTTCCTAAGGCCTTTGACACATTTTGCTGTTGGCAGACACTTGTATGAGCACTGTGTTTTGTTGTTGTATATGGTGCATTTCCTTTGCAATTGAAGTTTTATTTTCGTTTTTTCCTTTTCTCTCATTTATGTTTTATTGCTGTAAAGTTATTCTGCAGTAGTGGGATACAGTAATATCCTTTGTTAGAGTATTGTTTCTTGCCAGTCAAAATTACAAAAATTTAACTAAAAGAGAGAAAAAATTCTTGGAATTCTAAAAATAAGCTTTTTGTCTGGACTGGCCACAACCCATCTTATCTTTGCAGAACAAACAAACTTCATCCCCATGCAAATTGTTTTCTGCTAAGGGGCCCACAAAGCAAACTGCATTTTTACGTTCATTCTATGTGGCACTGCCTGTGGAATGAAGTTGAACCACCTGAGCACTATGGGAATGTTAACAGAACCAATGGACGAGATAAAATAGAAGTTTTTCTACGGAAAGACCATATATGACATAATATGGAATGAAGCACTGTGGGGAGATTTAGATGAAACAGTAGATAAGTATTCTTCAAGACAGTACAGCTAAAGAGCCCCTCTAGACAATATGGAGGTATTGCGTGCATACGCAAATGGGAAACTGGACAACAGCTATCAGCAAAAGAAGAGTGAAATGAGACAAGACTGTAGAATACACACTACAGACATTAGCCAATAGAGGCAGAAGTGAGGAAACTATAGTCAGGAAGATTAAAGATGCCACAACAGTAGACAGTACACATGTACAAGAGATCTCTTCCAACAGCATTCATTCACTCCCTATCTCTTTAGTAACAGTAGCAATCATTAACTAAGTCACAAGATTATGCAAATTAGCATTTTATTCTTAATTAGTTGTACCCCATGTTTCACTATGGAAGTTAAAAAAGGGCCTGTGGGTACCATCACTTTTTTATGGAAACTTGCTGTTCGTGAAATACTGGTTAGTGATTCGCGAATACACAGTGAGAAAAGGATTACATATTTATGTAGTAGTCTATGACACGTAAAAATTAGAGAATTTAAGAAGGAAGATTAGGATTTAACATCAAGAGAATTTAAGATAGCCATTTACTGGGCACCTCATCTATTAAGTATTCTATATGTCAATCTACCTGTCTCTGTATCTGATGGTTACAGTGCTCTGGTAGTGAGGGAGATTCAGAACAAGCTACTGAATCCAAACTGAACAAAAACTACATAGGCTCGTGTACTCTATTAGTATACGCAAGTATTGCACTGTATGTTGTCTTTTTACAATAATTCTTTGTAAAAAAATTCTTTGTCATTTTAGACAATGGATTTTCTTGTTCTGTTACCACCAGTTGTTTATGTTCATCCCTAAGCAACTTATTTTCTGCTAAGGGACCCCACAAAGCAATCTGCATTCTCACATTCATTATATGTGGCACTACCATGGGAATGAAATTTTTAACACACGTTTCATATGCAATTTACTCTCATTTGGGGCTGAGTTTTGAAAAATACTATCTCAGTAGATTCCTATGGCACATAAAGGAAGGTCCATCAAATTTCTGTTTCTAGGACCAATCCGATGGTGGGCATTTACCTGTGAAATCAGAGGGGCACTGCATTACCCCCCCCCCCCCCCCCAAAAAAAAAAAAAAAAAAAAAAAAATCCGTTTTCAAACCTCTATGGAATGATTTTTGCAAAATTCTTTCTTAGTGTGTGCCTTTGTCAGACAAACAATATTCACTTTGAATTTTCAGACCATATCCCCAAAACTGTATTAATACCAATTTCACTACCTCTGGGGTTGAATTTCCCAGATTGTTTTCTTTCCAGGCATCTATCCTACAGAAAAAAAATGATTTCAGTCTACCAGTTTATCCCTTTATACACATAAATTTCTGTTCTAAATTACTAAGTTTTATTTTTACTCATTCTAAATTTAATCTTTGTATAACTGTATAAAGTACGAGCAGAAAAGTTGTACAGTTTTTGATTTGTGGTGTAAGAAAAATATGTTTCATGTGGCGCAAACAGAAAATTGGAATTAATAATATATTTTTAGATAAACATTCATGTAATGAGATGTGGGAAACAATATGAAAACAACATCCAACTGGCTGGCACACCAGCCCCCATCAATAATATGCGGGTGGATTCAGAACATGGCTGGTGCGCCTCCCCAAATCCTGGAAGCAGTGCGTCAATGTGCTTGGCAGTATGGGCATGTTGATGTGTCACAGACTACCTGATAAAATCTTCTATGCAGTTTATTAGAGACCAGATGGCATGATCCCAGGTAAACCATTTTTATGATTAAACATCTCTAACATAACAGCAATAAATCAGTCATGTAATTACCATTACCATGAAAATGAGCAAAGAGAATGATCAAGTTTTTTGGTATATTTTTAATTTTACTTAGCATAACAAAGATATATTACCTTTCATTTATTTTCACAGCAATTTATTACACTTTTTCATTTCAACAAAAGGATTACAAATTTTGTGCTTATTCACTTTGCTCCCCAGGATGAATTTATCATCCCGCTTACTTTGAGTGTTTCAGCAATTTTCTACCACTAAATACTTCTTTTCATCCAGCATTTGTGCTGTGCATCTCTAGGATCCCAGAAGCATGATTATCTTCTGTGTTTCAGACCACTCCATTGATAACAACTTGTCAAGAATGGCAAACATTGACAAGACATCACACAAAAGTTTTGTGTACTATTTCTGCTGAGGTGGAGAGACATGAATTTCAATTGATGGCCCAATAAATGAATGGAATCAGTGGAATACAAGTGAACAGAAGCAAATGTCAACAGCAAACGACTGAATTTGTTCATGCATGCCTAATGTTTACACCTCAGAGAATTCTCATTCACTGTAGCATATTCGCTTTGGTGTACAAGGGGCTCCACTGATTGGCCAAGAATTTTTCACACTGCCCTCATACTATCGTATCTCCCAACACTGTTCCCTCAAAATATATGTACAATAAAATGGCAATCAAATACACTGAGGAGTAACTGCTCTTATTTCCCACTCAATTAAAAAGGTAATTTCTACACACAGCATACACAGAATAGAAGCTACACACACACACACACACACACACACACACACACACACACACACACAAATATCATGCTAGTAAAAACCACAGGTATCAATTTGAAATTTTTTACAAACCATTACAATGGACGTCTTTATGAACACACATATACACACAAACAAAAACAATATGACACTAACCTGCACTTTAACGTTGAACTGGGTGTAATAATACTCTGGCTGTATTCTAACAACAGCAGTTCCTATGTTACCATATTTTTTCAATCCCAGACTTTGAAACTCCATATCATGGTGAGCACGCTGCCAAAAAATCTTGTAGTATATGCCAGGACCATTGTGATCTTGAGGTGGCAATGGCTACAACATAACAACAATGTATACTTGATATTGCAATGTTTTCTAAAAATATTATAGCTTTCTTCTTTCTGTACATGACATGTATCCTCATCCAACTTCGGAACTTATCACTACTATTCAGAGAGAAATAACTTATGACAAATAATGCTATGTTGCTACAAAACATGCACTGAGATGAAAGATGGGATCAGCACAGGTATCAGAATAGGAAAAGGAAGCCCAGAGTTGATTCTGCAGAAAGTTTCAGGAATTGTCTTGTTTCAGTTGTCCTGATGGAACTCATGTAGACTAAATCTGCTATAAAGAGTAGGGCAATTAACTTGAAAATCTTGGGGATGAAATAAGGTAACACCAGACTTATATTTTACTTAGTCAATCTGATCTATGTAAACTGACGTCAGACTGATAAAAACCGCAAGTATAAATTTACCATATAGCAGAGCTGCTGAGTCACAGATAGGCACAACAAAAAGACTGTCACAAATATATTTGAAATTTTCTATAAACCAACTACAATGGATGTCTTTATGAACAATTCTTCGTGTTATCCTGCAATGTATTAAGCTCACTTCTGAGTTTCCCAAAAGTACACTATTTAGCACTCCTCTAGAATACGCGAAAATTGACAAAGAAATTAATATACCAGACAAAATTAATATGGTTTTACGCTTTGCAAGAACAAACTTTTCCGCAGGGTTGCAATGTGACCAGATTAGGAATTACTTAGGCATCTATTATAAGAAATGTATATGCCACCTAAACCCGAGCCGGTGAAACATGTCACTTGACAGCTCGTGTGGGGTTGGCTACACTGCGATTGCGAGGTTGCAATAGCTGCCACCGCACACACCCACAACTCCGAAATACGTTTTGTAAATGTAAGCTACAATCAACATTTATACGTTAAGTGCAACAAAGTATGTTATTCTAACAATGGATAGAATGACGACATTTGATAATATATGAAACCGGGAAGTCATTCTAAACCATTACAGTAATAGCTGCACGTAAAACGGCGTATAATAATGTAATTCTAAGCATACCAAGTAACATGCTATCCACACTCATAGAAAGAAATAAAGCAAAACATGCATAGCCTACCCGACTGCTGAGAGAAAAAGAATTAATTCTGTACACATTTACACTCACCAAGTTACGATGTCAATGGCGCAATTCCGTCCAGTTCTCCTTCACTATCATTGGAATCGATGCCAAAACCTTTGTCTTTGTCATCATCATCATTAAGAGAAATCATTAATTGTTGGTTTACACTTATAATGACGTCTATAGTCTGTGCTTCTCTTGTCAGTTTAGCAACATGGTCTACTTTTTCCCTCCATGAGGTAGTGTCTATAGTAGCAAGACCTTCACGTAGCAGTCTTTCTAATTCTATTACAGTAAAAGTCTTCTTGTTACTTCTAATGTACTCCTTGATTTCACTCCAAACCAATTCAATTGGATTAAAATGGCAGTGATAAGGTGGTAGCCTAATTACCAAGTGACCCTGTTCGCTTGCAATTTCACCTACGACGCAGTTAGGCATCACAGGCTTATTTTGTTTCACGTGCGAGTATAACAGCAGCTTTGTCATGCTCATGTCCGCAGCAATGTCTCTTGCCTGCAACCATTGCTCCATAGTTTCTTTATGGTCACTAGTGGTGCGAGTTTTATCTAAAATCACGGAATGGTACGGTGCATTGTCCATCACAAAACTGTCGGAACACTAAACTGGAGCAACAAATTTTTAAACCACTATAGAAACCGTTGGTGGTCCATACCCTCATGACAGTCACCAATGTTTTTTTTGATCAAAAAACTAAAGTCCTTCAGGCACAAAGCCGTTTGAAGATCCTGCATGGGTCACAATTAATCGGGACCCCCTTCCTGTTGTCTGATGACCGCTCCTATTCGGAGTATCATCTGTCCAGCATTTCTCAACTGATTCTCCAGTGCTGACCCAGGTTTTGTCTAACCATATGTATGTCCTTTCCTACAATTTTGTGTAATAAAATGGTACGAGCTGCAACGACATGAGGTTTTTCTAGCAACAGTTTTCGTCCATCTTACTTTTTTAAAATGGAAGCCCGTACTTTTTAACGTCATCTTAAGTGGCGTTTTCCCCCCTGAGAAAAGTTCACTTTCTTTTAATCAAATTAGCAACTTCGCAATTGTGGGGTATTCTTTCCTTTTATAATATCCATATATGTGCCGATAAATTGCATTGGATTGGAAAGAATCAATATCTGTAACAGGACAAGACTGCTTTTTTTTCTTGCCTGGAGTACTTAAAAACAAACTGTTTCTTCTGCAGGTGCTTTCTTCTTGTTTACTTCACTGTCTTGTAAGTCTTGAAGTAGCACACCTTTCCTTATAACTGTTCTTTCACTGAGTCCTGAAGTTTTCAAGTTACGATCTAAAACAACATCGGCATGAATCAACACATGCCCATGAACAGAAACAAATTCTTTGTCTTGCTCGTAAAACTCACACGTCCTCCGTAGCAATTCCAAAGCCTGACTATTTAATGGCCCTCCACAGCGCAATGGATTGTCGCTTGATGAACGACATTGTTTTGGTGACATTGTTTAACAAACTAAAACTGTAGTCAAGGCAGTAACACAACACAACAGCAGGCGTTCGCGCATTAACATAGACGGTTTACAAGGAAGCCGGCAACGTGGTAGCGTTGATGCCGGAACCAGCTTTTGTTTGGTGCTGTTATTGGTTCAGAAGACATGGTACCTCCTGTTCCTCATTTGTTCGTTAGTTCTACTACGAACTCTACAGTGCTTGAGGAATGACCTTGAAGTGACATGTTTCAGCGGCCCGGGTTTAGTGCTTCAAAAGCGCAAATGACTGTGGAGTACCACATTATTAAAACATTTCAACTTCAAATACTCTGATGCATTTGCAAGGAATAACACACACCAACTAGAAATGAAAGACACACTGTATACATAATGAGGTATAGTTGATTACACAAGAGTACAATATCTTACCCTACATTGGTGTTATGTCAAATAACATAGCTGAACACGTTTCACAGCACCAAAGTTAAGATTGATTTTCAAACAGAAGATGACTTGCACATCAAATTTCAGTGTGATACACACAAATTTCCTCAGTTTACACACTGAATAACATACAATATAAGCTGTGTAGCATATAAGAAATTCTTTGTGGGACAGATGGCTAGAGCATTTAGTGCCACATGCAGGGGATGCATTTCTACGAGCAACAGTAGTACTACTTCGTTTGGTGCTCACACTCACCTGGATGGACACAAGTTCCTGGGCATAAATAATGGGATGCAGAATCTTCCAAAACTCAGCAAGGGAGGGTGTATGGATATCCTTAAAGGGCTGCCAGCAGCATTTGAAAAATATACTGAGGATGGTTAACATATATGCTGACCTGGCAGCAATGACCAAGGAAAATATGAACAACAAAAGGAATACATCAAAATTACTGAATGGAATATAGTTCTTTGTGCAAGTTTTGTGGAATATGTTTGAAACAAGGATGTGTAAACCTCTTACAAGCAGACGTGAATTTAGTTCAAAGTTAATCTCTAATTTCAAACACTACTGCAATGTGACACATACAAGGTGAGACAGTCAAAAAGGAAGATTTGTGGACTGGCTGGGTGCTGTAGTGGGGGTTATATAAGTGGGGGACCCGACCTTGGACGTGTAGACAAGTGGAAGTTTTAGTAGCGATGGATTGTTAGTCAAGCGTAAAACACGTGTTTCCTGCAAAGGCGTATCCCAAGAACTCTTGACAGTTTTGTTGGAGCTCAACACACTTTCGAGACTTTAAATCACCACAGCCACTCCTGCATCATCTACTAATGGTATAAGCCTCCGGGTGAGCAAAGAGGTGGTAGTGTAAAAAGAGACCTGACCTAAGAGAATATTGATCATTTGCATGAAGCTTTACAAAGAGCTCAGTCAAAGTCAGTGAGATGGCAGCAACTGGTGAGAAAGATTTTGAATAATGATCTCTAACACCATCCACACAACATGCAAGCTGTGCAAGCCCTTCAAGCTCAAGATTACAACAACAGTATACACTTTTCACTTTTAGACACAAGAGAATACATGCAAAACCTAGGATGCCATTTGAGTGATACCATATTCAAAAAATGATGACTTTCAAGGTAAACTACTAATTTCAACACATGTATACTAGATTCATGTAAAATAAAATAAAATAAAATTTATTTAAATCTCCAGTTTGGGCATTTTTTACCCCTTTACAATGGTTAGTCTAAGATTTTAATTATCACTTTGAAAATATAAAACTAATTACTATTTGTATGTTTGCAGGTACATCTAAGTCCTGGTACACACTAAAATCCCTGTGCCACAATACTGAAGCATGCTACTGTACCCAGGCTAACTGAAACATTTCACTTGGACAGTTCACGTGTAGTTGACTATACCGCAAAAGTGAGTTTGCAATAGCTGCCACCACACATTCCCACAGCTGGTATCTCCCAATTATGTTTTGTAAATGTACATTAGAATCACCATGTACATAAGCTGTCACATGATAATATATATGTAAGTATGACAAAGAAAACATTCCTGACAATGGAGAAAACAGCAATAGAGAAAAAGCACTTGATAATACATGAAATACTAGAACAAATAAATAACAAGCAAAGTTAATGATATTCTCTATGAGAAGCCATTCCAAATTGTTACTGTAATAGTTGCATATACAACATCATATAATAATGTAGACCTAAGAATAACAAAGAGCACGCTATCGACAACCATACACGATTCAGGTACATACTCTGTTACAGTGTCAAATAATTAATTCCAGATACATTTACACCCACCAAGCTACAATGTCAATGGTGCAATTCCATCCAGTTCTCCATCATTACCATAATCCAAAAATCAGTGCCAAAACCATCGTTGTCATCATCTTCATCAAGATAAATCATTAGTTGTTCATTCTCATTTACAATAACGTCTATAGCCTGTGCTTCTCAAATAAGCTTACCAACATTGTCCACTTTCTTCCTCCATAAGGTGGAGTCTACAGTGGCAATACCTGCATGTAATAGTCTTTCACTTCTGTTGTGGTAAAAAGACTTCTTGTTATTTCTAATGTAAGTCTTAACGTCACCCCAAACCAATATAATTGGGTTAAAATGGCAAAGATAAGGTGATAGCCTGTTTACCATATAACTCAGTGTCCTTACAACTTCATCTACAACATTTGCAGGCCTCACAGGCTTTGTCACACTCATGTCCACAACAATGCCTCTTGCCAGCAACCATTGCAACATAGTTTCTTTGTGGTCACTACCGTATTTACTCGAATCAAAGCCACACTTTCTTTCCGGTTTTTGTAATAAAAAAAACACCTATGGCTAAGAGTCGAGTGCAAAGTACGCGTAAGTTCTGAAAAAATGTTGATAGGTGCCACCACAATTAACTTCTGCTGTCGAATATATGTAGCACTACACAGGCATGCTTTTCAGGCCAGGCACAAAGATAAATATTGGCGCCAAAACTTCCACTTCAGGAAAAAGAGAGAGAGAGAGAGAGAGAGAGAGAGAGACAGAGAGAGAGAGGAGAAGTAAATACAAATTCCGTATTGTTCGTCTTCGAATGTAGCCGTATTGTTCGTCTTCGAATGTAGCAGCCTTTCAAATATTCATAGCAACAAAAATAAATTTATTTACACAAAAATACCACCAATGCACAAGGCTTTAGGATCGTTGCACGAGTTGATACACTGGGGCTCATTAAGATTTCACTTAGCAGCGCCTATTGCTCCATGGAATTTTGTGAAGTGCTTGTTGGTGTTCGTGAACCATAATGGATCACTTTGATTATAGTGCCAAATTCAAGAGGGAGAGTTATTTCTTTTGTGGAGGAAAGTTCTCATCGTGCTGCAGGTCTGCGATACGGGATTGATGAGAGCAACATCAGGCGATGGCGACTGCAGAGAGAGAAATTATTTGAATGTTCAAGTAGCAGGAAAGCATTTATTGGCCCAAAGTGTGGCTAATATCATGCACTAGAAGTGATTTTAAATGAATTTGTTAAGGAACAGAGTCAGAAATTGCTGCCTGTGAACGCCGAAATTTTAAAAATTAAGGCACATGAAATTGCTAGAGACCAAAAAATCGAAAATTTTAAGGCTAGTCGCAGCTGGATTGATCTGTTTATGAAGCACTGGGGTTTTTCACTTTGGAAGCAAACTTTAGTTGCACAAAAGCTGCCGAAAAATTATGAAGAAAAACTTGTGGAATTTCAGCGCTTCATAATCAGGTGGTGCACAGAAAAGCAATACCCTATTGGTCAGATAGGAAATGCTGACCAAACTCCTGTATATTTTGACATGCTGTCAAATTATAAGGTTGACGCCAAAGGAAAGAAAGACATAAGTGTTCTTACATCAGGGGGCGAGAAACAGCGGATGTCCGTGATGCTTGCTTGCACAGCAGACGGACATAAATTACCCCCATTCATAGTTTTCAAGCAAAAGATTTTACCATCATCGGAAGGGTTTCCAAAAAGTGTAATTGTACGAGCAAACGAAACTGGGTGGTTTTCGGAGGACATGGTGCTGGAACGGATTAGACGTGTGTGGAATCGTCGTCCTGGCGCAATGCTTGGTTTACGCAGTCTGTTGTTATTAGACGCATGCACAGGCCATACAACATCTGCAGTAAAATGAAAATTAGAGGAAAGCAAAACGGACTTGGCAGTAATTCCAGGAGGGATGACATCAATTCTGCAACCATCTGACGTCTGTTTCAATAAACTATTTAAGGACATGCTAAAACGCATGTACACAGACTGGCTTTCAAAAAGCAACAGACAACTGACATGAACAGGACATGAAGAACGCGCAAATTTGTCACAAGTGTGCCAATGGATTTATGATGCATGGAAATGTGTCCCAAATCAGACTGTGCAACAAGCATTTAAAAAATGTTTGATATCCAATGCACTAGATGGTACAGAGGACGATGCTCTGTATGAAGATATGAGCAACAAGGAATCGAGTGATAGTGATTCAGAATCATGACTTATATTTTAAACGCTGTTGGCAATATATGTGACAACGATAGTGAATGTGAACTGGATGGAACAATGCCACTGACATCATAAATTGGCGAGTGTAAATGTATATAGAATTAATTCTTTGTCTGCAACTGAGTAGGCTATACATCTTTTGCTTTATTTCATTCTGGGATTATGGATAGCATGTTCTCTGGCATGCTTAGCTTTACACTATTATACCATGTTTTAACTGCAGCTGGATAAGTAATTATATGGATACCTACATCCCATGTGATGGTCAGGTCACCAATTTTCCCACCACCACCTCCAACATTTGATGGCGCTTTGTAAGGAACATCAGCAGGTGTGTTGTAAATAGGTGATGGTGCAGATGGAGGTCCATAACCGAGAGCATTTGCAGCCGATACTCTAAATTCATAGCCAGACCAGGGTGACAGAACATTTTCCACTGTAGCTTCTTTACGGCCATTGTAAAGATAAACTTCTTTTGCTTCTACATCTGTAAAAATTAACATTTCATGAGTTTTACTTTAGGGACACAACAATTGGGTCATTACTACTCATATTTTTACTATGGAACAAGCTCAGTTTAATTAAATAAAGTAACAGCAAGAGTCAGAGAAAATAATGCTTAAAAAGTAAAAAAAAAAAAAACCTACATTACATGTGACTAATTAAACAGTAAAAAATGTTAAAAAAGTCAGATGGAGATACCTCGTTGACCACTGACACTAAACTGAACCAAATCTTCTGACACATATTACAAGATACTACCTAATAATTTTGACCAAAGTTTCAGAAACATATAAAACTTTAAAACCTGTTTCACCATGACCTTAGTGATACCTAAAATAGAGGTAACCTGAACAAATTCTTCTCCTCTTTTCTGATAAAACAGGCAACCAGTTAAAATGTGGTGTATTGAAACTGGTGTACCACAAGCACTATAAGCTGGTAGCTCCTCTTCCTAAAGGAGTTATTTATTTACTATAGAGTGTTGCCTTGCTGTTAGTGTCATTGGCACTCATTAGTTTGATACAGTAGTTTTTAATTTAATCGAAAATTATTTTTATTTTTCCATATGAAGAATCTGTCCTTCCAATGACCATTTCTTCTTTGATTTCTTCACATTTATCCTGCAGCTATTCTGCTTTAACTTGTGTGCACCTTCTATTGATTTCATTCCTAAGTGGCTTTCATTGCTGTATTCCTTTTGTTGCTGAATATTTCCGAATTTTCTTCTTCTTTTTATCAACTGAAGTACGTCTTCTGTTACCCATATCATCTCTTACCTACATCTACATCACTTCTCTGCAATCCACAATCAGATGCCTGGCAGAGGATAAAACTGCCCTCCACATTTTCAGGAAGTATTAGTAAACTGTAAGTTAAAAGAAGTACCAATCTTCTGTAGTGTGCTACTGAATTTGTTCTCTATGTTGTTCATCCCTGTGACTACCTGCTAATTTTGCAGTTCAGCTGTGTCCATACCCATGATTTAATTACAGCTTAAACCCCCTTACTGAATTTAAAGATGGGACTACAATTAGAGTTTAACACCCTGCTCACAATGAGATCATTAAAGATGGAGCACAAGCTCAGATTCGAGGAAGGAAACTGGCTGTGTTCTTTCCATCTTTCCGGTGTTTGACTTAAAAGATTTAAGGAAATGAGGGTACAACTAAATCTGGAAAGCCAGATAGGGATTTGAACTGCCATCTTCCCAAATGTTAGTACAGTGTGCTCGACACTACTCCACTTCTGGTACATTGACATTAAGGTTGTTGAGCTACTCTACTATCACTGGATACTACCCCAGAACTTTGGTGTGCAAAATTGTAGCAGTTTCTATCAAAAAATTGCCAAAGAGTGTGTGTTTCTTTTTTTAAATTTCAGATTCATAGCAAATTTTCCAAACATTGATGTATACAAAAAAGAACATTTTTCAAAAGATCCCCCTATAAGTATATATTCATATTCTAGCACTGAGCGGTACAGTTATTGTCATTAAATTTTGATATAACGCCACCCCACTTTGGAGGGGTAGTCTGTCAAGCATTCTACATTGTGCAAGTATAATACTCTGTGACAGCCAACTCAAACCATTCAGAGTATTGGTACTATGACTGTTGCATCAATACTAGGTACGAGGGACAGACAAAATGATTTCAACTGAGCATGTCACGCCTGCATAATTGTGTTGCAATTTAGGTGCATCAGTTGCCCCAAAGGTTGTCTGCTATTGATTATTTTTCCACCACTCCAGTGGCCCATTGCCAATTTGAGATTTTTTCCCACTTTTTAGAATAGAAGTTTCTACCATCCACATGATCTAGGCAATTAAGCCAAGATCTATACTTTCATGCAATGCACCAAATTCACTATCACAGGCAATAACGGGCACTGAAACAAGCCAGAGTTTACAGTAATGAAGTACTGACGGTGCTGACCAGTCTCCAACATGGGAAACTCAGGTTATCCAACACTAAATTGTGCCAGTGACTGGATCCCCTGAGTACTTGTCATTTATTACCATTATATGTGTGTGTGTGTGTGTGTGTGTGTGTGTGTGTGTGTGTGTGTGTGTGGTGGGAGGAGGGGGGGGGAGGGAGAGATGGCAATGCATTTAGCAAGGTTTCTGTTCTCTACTGAACAGCTTTAAAATTACACCACTCACGGAACATAGCAAATGTCACAGATCTATTTACTCTTACAGGATATTTGTTGAAATATAATCCAACAACAAGTATATGATGACTACAGCGTTTTCCTGGGCACTTTATTTTAATTAGTTTGACAATAAGTACATTCTGAGTACTTGAATAAAAAATGTGGACTGTGTGTTCCAATATTTATGAGGTAGGCAGAAGGTTAAGGTTAAGCTTTTGCCATGAGTAGCCTCATTAGAGACTGACATGGATGCAAAAAAAGGGGGGTAATATCTGGTAATGACCTCACTAGTGGAACTATCTGAGTAGTCATCTGATTTCAGAAAAGTTTGATAGACATAATATTTTGGGGCCTGGACTCATCATCTTTCACTGCAACACATTACTTACATATTTCAAGTTGCAAAAAGAATTCATCACATATACATTATAACTTAATCTATGACATGTTATTCAATTAATTCCAAATAAAAATAACAAATGGAACAGTAACTAAATGGAGAGTGAAATTACTTACTTTGAGAAAGATTCATCCACGTGTTATTCCATCTTGTACGCCCCGAAATTGTGTAGTGCAATATTGGATTGCCATTTGTAGCTCCATCTGTCCACTGAATAGTTGCTGATGTTTTCTTTATGTCTGTTACCTGGACTCCACCTGACATAAATCCAACAAAAACATTAAAAAATGGTAACACATTTTCTTCAGCACAAATAAACACCTATGTTTTTGGTGTAGTCAAATTTCGTGTATCTTTAATTCTTTAAATTATAGACTTCTGTGTGACCTCACTCAAACAAGAAAATAATAATTGTTGGGAAAAAAGAAAGGATAGTGGTATTAAAAACAACTTAATAGATTTTTATAAACCAATTAGTATGCAGAGAATGCTACTTAGACTGCACCTGTCCAATTAATGTTAAATGTTCAACAAATAATATGGTGGTTATACCCTCTTTTGAAACCATACAAAGTCTTCCTTACACCAAATGCATTTCGTTTTATTTAAAAGCATTGGCAGTGGTCACAGTAGCAATTCTGGTTTTATTTACATGTTGGTTTAGTGAGGCCACAAACAGTTATCATATTTAAAATTATTTTTTGGTATTATAGTTTTTCTGGCTCTGAGGTGTAGCGTCTCTACATAATACCTATTTAGATGAGACGTTACATCCGTGATCGGATGTGCAGTACGAGTCACGCACAGGACAGCTGGCATCAGATTGCTCGAGAGTATGTAGTTTTTATGTGATCTGATAGAGGTCACTATATGAGAGACACTGTTTGAGCAGCAGTCAACCTACTGTTAATTTTATTTACGGTTCGGTTTGTTTAATTTTCTAACTGTTTATTAACTGCTACAATGATTGTGCTTAGTTATGAAATTGCATGAAGATGCGAATGTGAAATACTGTTTATATAAAGTTTTTAAACTACACAGTTAAGTAATTGGTCATGTGAGGAATGTTCGAGAATGAAGTGTGTGTTAGTCATCTGTACTGGGGAATTTGTTATAAACTATTTAGTCAGTTTATGGTCTTGGGGAAATGAAATTATGATTTTGGTAAAGCAGTTTTGTTTTACATCTACATCTACATGATTACTCTTCAATTTACAGTTAAGTGCTTGGCAGAGGGTTCATTGAGCCACAGTCATACTCTCTCTCTACCATTCCACCCCGAACAGTGCACGGGAAAAACAAACACCTAAACCTTTCTGTTCGAGCTCTGATTTCTCTTATTTTATTTTGATGATCATTCCTACCTATATAGGTTGGGCTCAACAAAATATTTGCGCATTCGGAAGAGAAAGTTGGTGACTGAAATTTCATAAATAGAGCTCACTGCGCCGAAAAACGTCTTTGCTTTAATGACTTCCATCCCAACTTGCGTATCATATCTGCCACACTCTCTCCCCTATTACGTGATAATACAAAACGAGCTGCCCTTTTTTGCATCCTTTCGATGTCCTCCGTCAATCCCACCTGGTAAGGATCCCACACTGCGCAGCAATATTCTAACAGAGGACGAACGAGTGTAGTGTAAGCTGTCTCTTTAGTGGACTTGTTGCATCTTCTAAGTGTCCTGCCAATGAAACGCAACCTCTGGCTCGCCTTCCCCGCTATATTATCTATGTGGTCTTTCCAAATGGAGTTGTTCGTAATTTTAACACCCAGTTACTTAGTTGGATTGACAGCCTTGAGAATTGTACAATTTATTGAGTAATCAAATTTCAACGGATTTCTTTTGGAACTCACGTGGATCACCTCACACTTTTCGTTATTTAGCGTCAACTGCCACCTGCCACACCATACAGCAATCTCTTCTAAACCGCTTTGCAACTGATACTGGTCTTTGGATGACCTTACTAGACAGTAAATTACAGCATCATCTGTGAACAACCTAAGAGAACTGCTCAGATTGTCACCCAGGTCATTTATATATATCAGGAACAGCAGAGGTCCCAAAACGCTTCCATGGGGAACACCTGATAGCACTTAAGAGGGAATTAATTTTATAGTTGTGGGTTTTCAAAATTTATTTTAATAATTTACTGTTCTGACTCAGTGATGAATTTTACTTGGTTCTGTACATATGTGCAGGATTGAGCGAGCTCGATTCTGCTTTGCAAATGGCTGTGATGTTTCTCTGTCAATCAGAAATTAGCATATTCACATGTATTTTGGGAACTACAAGCTTCTTTTGTGTAAAGGGATGAGTAGAGTCAGAGCTAGGACATCATAGTGATCAGACTTACTGATATGTGCTCTGTTTAAAATTATTAATACTGTGATATCTTGGTAATAAAATGTTCATGAAGTGCTGTAAAGTGTGGAATGGAGTATGAATTAAATCACAGTATCAAATTTGGAACATTTGATGAAATTTAAATAATTAAATTCCACATGGCGTGTTGTTTACTCGCAAACTTGAACATTTTGTTCTGCGAGACTGATTATAGCAACATTTGAATGAGCTGTTCTAAAAGAAACAATCCATTTGTAAACTTTTGGTGAAGAATAATTCATAATTACCATAAACTGGCAACAGTTGTGAATGATGTGTGTGTGCGGACTTTTCAGACTTCGTACAGTTTCGAGCAAGGCCGGGTAGTAACTGGTGTATGAAAGCTTATCGTACTGGAGTGAGATATTATGGACATAAATACTTTTATTTAACTGTTCCTTGCACCAACAAAACAATTTTAGTGCGACTTGTAGTTACGATGTGTACAGCTGTTTTTTCTATAGTTTTTGCAGCTGAGAGCTGCATGTCAGTAACTTCAAGGAGGCGTGCGTGTTAGAAGAGGTTCACCATGAGGTGAGGGGAACTTTATACACTTTGCAAAGCACAACGCCACCACAGCTCCTTACCATGTTACACCGAGTTCTATATGCAGGTGTCCATTTTTCAACAAACTGCACTCTACTAGCCACGACCTTTTCTCTTTTGCTTGTTTTGATTTGTATATAGGGTGTCCATAATTAAAGTTCCAGTTTCGAAAAGCTGTAGAAAGAACTCCATTGCTCAGAATGGAAAGCATATTATTAATGCAGGAGGAAACATCATGGGAAAGAAAATAATGAAAATTTTACCAATAGATGGTGCCTAAAGCGTCAGAGTAGATACACAGCAAATAACTGTCCCTCAGTTTGTGTCTGAAACACGCAACATGACTATCTCCATGAAGGCTCACAAAATGATTACACTGAAAAGATAGGTTCTCCTAACATGCAAAGTGGCAGAGGGAGGAAAGAAGTTGATCCTACATCTGTCAAAGATGTGGTCACAGCAATGCAGGAGGGGTCAATCAGGAATGTACAAACATGCTGTGCACAGGGCATTGCACGAAGGCTGGACATGCCTGCGAGCACAGTCCATTTAAAATCACCCATGTTCAGGAGATGCTTCTGACTGGCCAGCCAGCAAGACAAATGGTCGCTCTGGAATTTCTGGGTCGCATCCAAGTGGACAATGAATGGCCGTGGAACATTCTGTGGGCAGACAAATCGTATTTTCATCTCCAAGGATTTGTCAATACATAGAATTTTAAGATATTTGCAACCAAAAATCTGTACACAAGTCAACTGGTA
Source organism: Schistocerca gregaria (assembly GCF_023897955.1). Lineage (NCBI taxonomy): Eukaryota > Metazoa > Arthropoda > Insecta > Orthoptera > Acrididae > Schistocerca > Schistocerca gregaria. Next base: position 210,169,651 of record NC_064931.1, read on the forward strand.
CAATTTCGTTTAGCAACGGTGACTATGTAGTACGAGTTGACAGCATTGTTTACCAATTTTTTCGAGGAGATGAATTCTGCAGGTCCTGTTACTTGTACCATCGTCACCGGGAAACTTTATGAGTGTCTTTTGCACCCCAATGTCATTCCAACCCTTCCAACAGTATGGGTGCATGGGTAGGATCATTTTTATGCATGATGGCACTCATCCGAACATTGCACAGATAGTGAAACAGCTGCTGCAGAGGCATTTCAGAAATGGTAGAATTATCAGCTATCATTTCCCTACAGCCTGACCATCCAGATCACCTGATCTTAATCTATGTGGCTTCTGGCTATGGGGTTATTTGAGAGATGTCACTTTTAGTGTTCCAATAATGAACATAGGTGAAGCAATGGTGCACATCGTGCAGTGCATTGTGAACATGGCCCCCGAGACACATCGATCTGTTGTGGAACCTTTTTTGTCTTGATTTCAACATACTACATACTGAACATGTCTTGCACCAGTCTCACAACATTAGAAACCCACGTCATTTTGCTTATTATGCAGTTTTTGGCCTCAGGACAATTTGCAATCAATTTTTCCCATTTGATGAAGTATGACTTTGCTGTGGTGGATGTGCTTATCTAACTAAGACTGCCAGAACTGTTGACTGCCGAACTTGTGCAGTTATGCAAATTGAACAGTATGGATGGTGTAATGTGCAACTCAAACCATAGCTGTTATATTGGAATTCATCTGTCATTTGAAGCCAACCCTACTTCAGTTAAAGATACTTACAGCACCATCTACTGGTAAAATTTTCATTACGTTTCTTTGTTAAATGACGTTTCCCCCTGGGCCAATAATTTTCTCGTCAAATTTGACATCATTCTGAGCAGCAGTTCTCTTTCTACAGTGTTTTGAAGCTGGAACTTTAATTATGGACACCCTGTATATCCACATTCACCATGTCTGTTTCGATCCGCATTCACCGCGACTGCTTTATTATGGGGAATGGGAACATCTCGTTTTGTTTTGTTTCTGTGGCAGTGTGTCTACAGTGAGATCTGCTACACAACTCTGTATTTCTATGTATCTGACTCTCTCTCTCTCTCTCTCTCTCTCTCTCTCTCTCTCTGTGTGTGTGTGTGTGTGTGTGTGTGTGTGTGTGTGTGTGTGTGTGTGTGTGTGTGTGCAAAAGACCCCTCAAAAACAAAAAGACAATATGTATACAAAACATTCTCCTTTTTATATTAAGAATGAACATTAAAAAGGCGCTATGTCATTGTCCAATAAGTTTGTGGATTAACTGTTGTAGTATCACTTTCACAAGAAATTTTAAATATGCCAAATTATACCACAATCGACAACAGATACATTTCAAGTGTTTTTTCCCCACAAAATTTCTCTCTACAAATTTTATCAGAAATGTGAATTAATCATTCTATTAGCAATGGTAGTAACACTTTAATCAATTTCTTATACAGCAGTATAATTCACAGGGCACAAGTACATTAATCACCACTGCAGACATTCAAAATTATCTTCTTCAAACTATACAGTGATTTAAAGATTTCTCACATAATAAAGAGTCTAATATGCCCTGAAATTTCACTTGTCACATAATACTGTTCAAATCGGAAAATAAGAAGTAAGGAAGACTGGGATTTAAGGTCCCTTCAACAACATAGACATGAGAGACACATTAAAAAAGGGATAGGGCACAGATACAGAAGCAGATTGACTTTGTTCCTCCCAAATTAACCATACTGACAGTCAAACTATACTCTGAATGCAGCTCCTACCAGAACGTGAATCGAGAACTTTAACAATCTGAATCTCAGCATTTGTATGAAGTTCTTTAGTTAAACATTGGACAAATTAAAAAGCATTTCAGAACTGGATCTGAACAAATTCTAAGTGTTCTTGCATCACATCACCCAGTACAATGTAACAAAACACTCATTACTATTCACTATTAAGCAGCCTCATAATGAAATGCAACTGCGATGTCTACAGTTTATACAGCTTGACATACAAGGGACAGTCAAATGAAAATGTCACAGATGGAAAAAAAAGTAAGAAAACTGTTTATTATTTGAACAGTAATTGCCCTAACTGTTAATACATTTATCCCACTGTGAAACAAGATGGTCAATGCCTTTGTGGAAAAATGTTTGTGGTTGCCTATGGAATCATGTTTGTATCTAGGCATGTACATATCCACCTGAAGCAACTCTACGGCAACAAATCTCTTTGTTCAGGGCCCCAAAAATAAGGAAAAACAGGGAAAGAGATCGGTACATTGTATGGAGGATGTGTAACAGTGTTCCAGTGACACTTCTGCAGTGTAGATGAAACAACCTGGGCAACATGTGGGCAGGTATTATTCTGCAACAGAATGATGCAGTTTATCAACATTCGTGGGTATTTGGACTTGATGGCACATTTTAATTTCTGCAAAGTGTCCACGTGGACAGAGGCACCTCTGAATTGCTTCACTGGTAAGATTCCCAAACACTAAAAAGTATGGGTCACACTAGTGTTCTATACACCATCTCCTTTATAGATCAGGTACACTTCCCTAAAACTTCATCCAATAACACAAAGTATACCATTTGTCTACCCTACTATGAACCTTAAGTGTTTTCTCCATTTCATAATACACTGTGACAATAGACCTAGATTTATAATCATCACAACTATACCAACCAGTACACTACCAATATTCATCACACCAAATATAAATTCTGTACCCTGTATCCTTGCCATTACCAGTGCCCGGCAATGGAGGTCCACCCACTGTGCAGCAGCATAATCAAACACTGGAGGCAACACCGCATCAGGGCCGACATACAGTATCACCTCGAGAGATGGACAAGCAATCTATCTGATATAATCCCAGAGTGGAGTGCACTTGGCCTCATTCTGTTATTCTGTGTTATAATGTTAACTTAGTTTTGCTCTTCGGACTCTTTGCATTGTATTGAATTTGGCCTGGCATTTTGGGCTATGTATGGAACTTCTAAACAGTTTACTCATTAAAGCAATTTTGATTCTATGTCCATACTTGTGTGTGTAGTTACTGCACAAGAGGTGGACAAGCGTAGTTGAACGATCACTCGTGTTTCTCACTGAAGTGACGACATTGACAGGTGCCTTTTTGCAGATAGCACTTCAAAGCTTTCTGCAGCAACAGTTGGAAAACCAGAAGAATCTGGAAATGCAGTAGCAGACGCACATGGCCATGTTGGAAAGCGTGTTGACCAGCCTGTTTGCACAACCTCACCAGTTTTCCCCGCCTACGATCAAGCCGCCAAGGACTGGAAGGCATATAAGAACTGTCTCTGGCAACACTTCACAGCCTTCAGGGTAATAGACGCTAACTTCATCAAAGCCCTCTTTCTGTTGTGGATCTTTTCCCAAATGTATCACTTGTCAGTAAAGTTAGCGCTTCTTCAACATCCGACATCCCTACCATTTGACGAAATGTGTGGCTTGTTGACATCATATTAACACACTGCCTTCTGGCGACACCACAGTGGTGTTGTGCACAAAATAGCAGTCAACGGCCGGCGACACCACAGTGGTGTCATGTGTTGAGTATAGCTCAGTGGTCGGCGACACCACAGTGGTGACGAGCAGAGTATCACGCAGTGGCTGGCAGCAGCACTTTAGTATCTTTTGCATTCTGTCGGTGTTTTGTTTAGGTAACAATAAGTTACACACATCAACAAGTTTTTGTTTTTATAAGTACTTGTGCCCTTTCACCATGACAGACAAAAGAGACAATATGATTATTTACGATGAATACATGGAGCAAAATTTGGAGGTTGCCACTACATCACGTATGACCCATCATGATCCGGTTGACAGATTTTCTGGTCACATAAAACAACACCAACGTATAGGCCTACGTATTTCCAAAACGAATAAACAAAAATGAATAAACTGCCATTTATGTAAAAAAAAACTTAATGTGCACATCTTGTGGAGTTGCATTACATCTTGAAGACTGTTTTGCTGCATATCATATGAAAGAGAAATAGTAAGTACCAAAGACAATGGAAATAAACAAAGCTATGAAACAAACAAATTTTGTATTTATTTACATACATATATCTTTGAAATATAATGAAAGTAGGGGAACAACGTTGAGAACTTATGAGAGCAATGAGATTAGTAAAACATAACAATTTATAATCTCCAGATAATGTCAAGAATGGCTGGCGACAAGCCAAGTAATCCAAATTAGCAATGCCGGCGCCAAGCTAATAAATTTGTATGAGATCTGCGGACAGCAAAGTGTTAAGACCAACATACCCATGGTTTTCTTTATCTCTTTTTCCCCATGAGAGTGGAGTTTTACCAGTGCAGGAAGCAAGCCTGTCAATCATATGGGCTGTAGAGTTGCAAGGTCTTAGTCGAAAGTGTCGTTTCACTAGTGCCCAGTCTAAGGAGTGTTACCCTGATACTACGGTTCAGGATGGTTCCCAACAGAGAAGTCTGCCAATGGATGCTGCTATTTGAAAAGCCTACTTTTGCAAGAAATCCATTCTATTACACAATTGTTTGAAGATGTGTGTGCAGCGGGCTGTCAATTAGATTCTTGGACAGTGGCAGTTGTCAATTTAGACAACAATATAGACTGGCGTTTCATTATGAATTTGTTAGAGGGAATCATAGTGGTACAACACAGCCTGGCCACCACACTCCACAAGAAAGGGGCGGCAGCAGATGGGTTTTCGTTAGCCGTTACCTTCCTACTTCACTTATTTTGTTCTATATGACTGGCCCACCTGCCTTAAGTGTTGGTCTTCTTGCCACCACTGTAGAAAAAAAGAGGACACATTGCAGTGGTATGCCATGCTCTGTCAGCACCAATCTCTCAATCTATGGACATTAATGTCGTCAGTCGTATGTGTGACAATCTTGTGAGTATTTCCAACAAACTGTTCATCAGTGTACGTGTTAATGGGAAACCCCTAAGGTTACCAGTGGATATGGGCATGGCAGCATCACTTATTAATTCTAACATGTATCTGCGTCTTGTCTCCCCTCTGTTGTCTTCTACCATGTGCTGCCTTGTCAATTATAAAAAGACAACACATCCCTATTCTCAGCAGTTTTACAGCGGAGATGGCATACAAGGAAGTGGTCCAACCCCTAAACTTCCTTGGGGCGGATAGTGATTTAACAGAACATCTGTTTGACTTGGATGCTTTTACAGCTGTTGGATTCATGGTTGCACATTTGGTTAACTTGGCTCCCAACCTTGTGCTGTATCAGGGATAAGATGAACTATGCAAGGAATATTTGGACATTTCATCTGGGTTAGGCAAGTTCACACATTTCACAGTGCATATTACTCTCAAATTCATGGCACAACCTCATGTTTTTCAGAGCTAGGTCAGTGCCACTAGTGCTTTGTGACAAAGACAGGTAAGAACTCAAGAGATCGACTGCTGTGAATGTCACTGAACCAATGTCTAGAAAATTAGCTACACCACTGGTGATTATCAAGAAACCAAATGACAAGGTCCGTCTATGTGGCGGTTTCAAGGTTATAATTAATGCACAGACTATAGTCAACACATACTCCATTCAGTGTCCAGAAGTACTACAGCTTCTGCTGGATGAGGAATCACACCAGTTCCTTGTGGTCAACATACTCTATAGTCTCTACAGGTAGAACCTGTTGGTTTTTGGGGTTGTGGGTGCTCTGGCCCTTTTTCAAGGTTTTTTTTAAGCAACCTACATATGTTCCTTGCTCTATAAACTACCTAGATGACATTGTAGTCACATGTCCCACCACCGAGAAACATCTACAGAGAACCTCCAACCTGTTTCAGACTTTGTGGAACTTAGGTCTCAAGTGCAATCTGGATAACACAGATTTCTTCCAATCCTCTACTGAATACCTGGGACATGCCAATTACAAATGGAGGATCCAGCCAACAAACAATTGTGCTGCAGCTACTGTAGCCGCCCTCATCCAACTAATGTGAAGAAAGTTCGGGCATTTTTAGGAAACATTGCGTATTATAGTTACCATAGAATATCCTCTTTAATCAATTGCTAGAAAAGGACGCATCATTTGTTTGGACACCCGAATGTCAACAAGCATTCAAGAGTGTGAAGAATAGTCTTCATTCAGTCCCATGCCTGGCCCCATATGCATCTTAGAATGGCCTGGGACGTGTACGGGCCCATTGCAATCCAGATGGTTCCAACATTCAATGTAGCACTTAAGAATTTTTCTCAAATTGAGGAGGGCTGCCCTCCCCTTGCTATTATTTATGCAATCAAGAACTTTCATGCGTTCTTATATGGTGTCACATTTTTCCTCATTACAGTTCACAAACCTTTAGTCCCATGGTCCATCTGCTTGATAAATGAGAAATAGACTTCAATGGTGGGTACTGTTCTCCAGTCGTTTGCACTAGAAGATTCAATTATGTCCAATGGCTTAGAAATAAAACACAGATGCTCTCTCAAATCATCTTGTGGGGCCCTGAACCCAGCTTTGATCGGGGTGAAGTCTTGTTTTTAATTTGACAAAGCAGCTCAGTGGACAGGTTCTCTATAATGAACTCACACGATTGACTCAGATGCTGTTCTTCACCAGGTGTGGCAGTATATTCAAGAGGGAGTGGTCAGTACAGGCCCGTTTTGGATTCATATTGGTTGATTGTCACAGATACCTACTCCCAGTTTCCATACATTGTTAACCGCCAATCCATGACGGTGGAACTGACAATGTGGGCCTCAACTTTATCTCCTCCACAGGAGACCTCCCCCACACCCTGGTGATGGACAATGGGCTGCAGTTTATCTCACAGACTTTTCAAGATTTTTGTGCGCAACATGCTGTCCACCACGTCAGAGTGCTTGTGCTTCTGTTCCACCCTCAGTTGAACAGGGCGGCAGAACACCTTTCACAAATCAGATGAAGAAGTACTTCAGAGACACCCCGGGGGAGAAGCGCGCTCACATTTTCCAGGTCCACGCTTGGCAAGAGGAGCCTAACAAAACTGCAGCAAGGGTACCAGCTGGGTATGGTGCTGCATATCCTCCTGCTTTCTCCATGCTCACCTATGGCAACCTGGTTGCTGCACTGCACACCACCGCCTGGGCTTGTGTCTTTAGTCACTGTGAGCATTGGATTCGGGCAGTTATCGACAAATAGTGGGGTTGGCAAGTCTTTGGGACGGGCTCACACATACAACAAAAGCATCGTCACAGCTGGTGGCATACGACAGTTGCATGTGTGAACTCCCAGTTTTTAGTGGCTCAACTTTCGTCATGCCACAAATAGTTCAACTTAGTTGTACTTTGTTGCGCTACTTTCCTTCACCAATGCTCCCTGGTGGCAGTATACTGAAACATGAACACCCTGTGATAGTTATTGTGGAGTAATTGCTGCTGCACTCCATTCGATTTCAGTGTGTTTTCATTTTGTTACTGCAAAAAGTGAAAACAGTGGTTGGCAGGTACATTTTTGCTACTTCTGCAACTACAAGAACAGCAACCTATGTCTGACTTTCTGCAGCAGTGTGTGTGTGTGTGTGTGTGTGTGAGAAGATTTTTGGATAAACAAATACATAAACTTAATATATGTAACCAAAAAATCGAGTCATACAAACTTCATGAACTTCATGATTTGTGTGATCACATTGTATATATTGTGGATTATAAGCAGGAAATAGCTCCCAAGTGTGACGCAGCAGCTGTTAAACTAAAAATTAGTTATTCAAAATTCCTATATCAACTAATACGATAAATTTCTAAAAATCTTGGAAAAATGGTGTGTCTGCAGGTGATATTTACACACCAGCTGTTTGTTAGTTTGCCACTGCAGACACCATTTTCATTTTTGAGTGTTAGTTCTTTTATTTAGTTTGTGCAGCCTGATTTATCCTTGTGTGAAATCTATTTTTGGATCTAACATTAGGGTTTTGTCTTCCTTGTACTTCGCTCTTGTCACAGCTCTAAGGCCATAACCTGCACTATAACATATACAGGATGAAGCAAAATTCACACACTCGAGCTTCACAGTGCAACTCCTCACATGCCAGCGATAAAAAAAAAATGTCTCTCACAAGATTTCATCCAGCGAGTACATCCGGCAGAAAATGGATGTTAAAGAGTGGCAATCTGGAAACACTGTAACCAAATGTATGGTAATTACCTCTGTCTGGACAGATTTGTTGTGCTGTACAGTTGGTGCAGTGGATGCAGTTTTGGGTTAACATGCAGGAGGTCGATAGTTCGATCCTGGGTGGAGGTATATGTTTTTTATTTTGTAAATATAGTCCAGGTGGTATGGTATCTGGCATCTTGATCATCAACAGCGATTGCAGCGGGTCCTCTAGAGAACATTTGCACTTACATACTACAATCTTAGAAATGGAAGATTGGTCAGCTTTGAAAGACGCCCTTTCCATGTCGTGGGCATGAATTTATTTGTACCACTTCATCTACTAGATATGAAACCTGTTTTCTTTGTACCCTCATCCAGTGGCCCCATAGTTTAGTACCAACTATTATTCCTGTCTTCTTAAAAGTCCATTACATTTCGTTAGGGCTTTACGTTACCAGTAGGACCAGCAATGTGCTTCGCGAATAATGCTTACTATTTGTATGTGTTACCACCATGGTCCCACTAATTATGCCTTTCACCAGTGAGTCTAGTAACCACATGCTGTTTAGTACGTATCTCAATCATCATCATCATCATCATCATCATCATTCTTCTATCGATTGGATTGCGGAAACATCACGTCTATTACTGTTACAGAAACAATGTAATTCAAAATCAAACATTTCCCAATCAGCGGTGTCAGGATGAGTCATACAGAACAATATCTGTCAGAGGGGTAATGAGTGTTAGATGGAACAATGCGTAGGACTGACAGTGTGTTTGTACTTTATACGCTGTTCATCGGACAGGAACTAGTTGTGAGCGGAGTAACATACCCATGACAGACTCCGATGTACATCGTATCGAATTTTCTCGTTGTAAACCTCTAAACTGGTGTGACGGACATATGGCATACAAAAACAATGAATATGTGGATATGCTTCTGGTCCTTGGTGCATCTGATAACCGGGCTGGTGCTGCCACTCATGAATATGCTGCTAATTATCCTCATCAACACTATCCAGATAAGAATGTGTTCTGTCATATGGAGCTGTGCCTTCATGAGTCAGGTTCTCTCCTTCCACCATCGTATGACAGAGGTCATTCATATACTCTCCGTACTCCAGCTACTGAGGAAGCTATTCTGAAGGTCATACACAAAGAACCTCAATGAAGTCCACGTAGCAGAGCAAGGCAGCTGCGCGTCACACAGTACAGAGTCGTTAACGTGCTGTATGAGCATGGGCTGCACCCTTATCATTATACTGTCACACAACACCTGCATCCTGCACATCGCCATCAGCAGATGCAAGTCTGTGAATGGTTCCAATGACAACCGGATGGCAAAGATTACTTTGTGAACACTGTAATATGGTTGGACGAAGCAGCATTCACTCACGAGTTTGTCTTCAATATGCACAATGCCCACCATTGGTCACTCACGACTGTGGATATCAAGTTCACTTTGGCATCAACGTATGAGCCGGAACATCAGACGACAGGTGTTTGGGCCACTACGTGTTGCCTGACCAATTGACTGCATGAAGGTATCATACATTCCTCGCAAACTATCTGCCTGATGCGCTGGAACATGTTCCATTACATGTTCGGCACAGGATATGGTTCCAACATGATGGTGCACCTCCACATTCTGGAATTAATGTGCGACAGTATTTGGACAGAACATTTCCAGGGAAATGGCTCAGACGTGGAGGTCGAGTTGTATGCCCACCACGTTCACCTGACCTAAATCCCCTGGATTTCTTCCAGTGGGGAAACCTGAAGGAGCACATGTACTCCACTCTGCTGACAATGTGGAAGAATTGGTAGCGAGTGTTCATGCAGCTTTTGTTACTGTGGACGCAGCTTTGCTGCAAAGAGCCCAGAGCTGAATGATTCGGCAGGTTGCGCAATGTTTAGATGTGCAGGGAGGCCGCTTTGTGCAGCTGTTGTTTTGAGGACAACGTATTCTGTTGTGAAGGTCATGCGGTCATTAATATGGACATTATTATTGCCACTGCTTGACGATGTATGACATCTGAGCACTCACGTTATATGTAGTATAAATGACAAGTACATGTTGTGTTATTGTGCTGTGCTATCATCTCTAGCATCTCAAAATTGATATTGTTTTTGTAGTTATTCTGTCCTATGACACACCATTTGTTTCAACTGTCCATTTCTTATTTGTCTAACGACATATTTGTTATGTTCGGCATTACAAAATGTTGTAAATTTACGATAATGTGACCTAAGAAATGGTGTATATTACAGTATGAAATGTCAGAATGAAATTAGCAAAAAAGTGCCCAACCCAGGATCGAACTCTCAACCTCCTGCATGCTAACAAAAACTGTGCCCACTGCACCAACTGTACAGCAGAACTAAGATGTGCTGACACAGTTAGTTACCATACATGTGGTTACAGTGTTACCAGATTGCCACTCTTTAATGTCCTTTTTATGCCGGATGTACTTGCACACCGAAATTTTGTGAGAGACATTTTTGCTTTCACTGGCATGTGAGGAGTCGCACTGCGAAGCCCGAGTGCGTGAATTTTGCTTCACCCTGTATATGCACTGCCTCATGATGCCACTACAGAAAGCCAAAAGCTGTGGTGCCAAATTAAGACTCATATGTGAACTCCACTTTATGCTGCATATGGAGGACAGGCTGGTGGCCTGATATCACAATCAATTACGTCCGCAGGGGGGACCAGCGTTTGCTGCATCTGCACAGTCTCCTTTGTGGTGTCCGGGTTTTTGTCTTCTCCTCCATCCCTGGGGGTACCTTCCCTGTTTTTGGCTCCAGCTCCTAGGCTGAGCCCTTTGTCCACCACACATTCATCTGCTACTTTTTCCAGCCCTCACTCAGCAGGAGTTCGCAGGTGCCGGTCCAGCAGCCAGTTCCTGCTCCCACCCTAGAGCTGCCAGATGTCCCCATGGATTCATCTTCAGCAAAATTCCTCACAGGTAGAGGGAGAAAGTATGTGGCAGGAGACAAAGCACAAATTGTTCCAACTTTTACCAATTGTGTGGAGCACCCAGGTGATATGAAAAGACCAATGTCATGCCAGGGTCGTTTTATGCCAATTACGCCAGTTTTTTCTCCAGCAACACTGTTTCATTAAGTGTGAATCATGACAAAATTATAAAAATGTTAACGCAAAAGTGGGTGCAAATTAACATTGTAAACTTAGGAGATTTGACTGGAGCAACAACAAATGTTATCAATAGTGAGAGAATATTAGTTCTGAAAATGTTAAAGTAGGATTATACTATAAAGCAATTCCAAAACAGTCGTTCTTTCTTCCAGGAGTGTTAGTCTCCCATGTTTCATAGGAGAACTTCTGTGAAGTTAGAAAGGTAGGTGTCGGGGCATTGACGGAAGTAAAGCTGTGAGAATGGGCTGGGAATTGTGCTTGGGTAGCTCAGTTGGTAAGAGCAAATGTGAAAGGCAAAGGTCCCAAGTTCAAGTCTTGGTCTGGCACACAGTTTTAATCTGCCAGACAGATTCATATCAGTACACACTCCGCTGCAAACTGAAAATTTCATTCTGAAATCATATACCTTTCTGCATGATGTTATGATGAACTCTGTTTACAGTTGGAACAATTGTTGGAATGTAAAGTAGTTTGTGATATACCTTTCTCACTGACACCAATATGTTGTATTATGAAACATACCTGGGCGTATCAAATATGAACCAAAATTTAAATCTAGCAATGTGACAGTGGATGGAAATGGCTGCCACCTTGACAGAATGTGGGGGGATGTCGGGAATAGCACTGTGATGCAGCAGTTGGTGTAATGTGTCTGGCAGACAGCGCATATTAATCAAGTTTTTTGTGAAAGGATGCTCCGAACCCGTGGAAATTTTAAAGAGGCTCCATGCGCAGTTTGGGGAAGAAACCCTTTTTAAGATCCCAGTGTATGAATGGCATAAAACTTTGTGGCAGGATAGGTAACTGTGAAAATTGCACCCCACCAAAAGCAACCCCGAACAAGCATCACAACAGACAACATTCATGCCGTACAGAACCTGTTGCAGAAGAACAACACATAAAACTTTTCGAAATTACTTCAGCAGCATGGATAAACTGTGAAAGTATTCAAGCCATTGTCAGTAATGATGATTCATTTGTACAGCAATGCAAGGCCATACACTGTTTCTTTAATGATGGAAAACTGGAGGAAAGTCTTTGGGAAACTCCCCAACTCATCATGCTGCAACCACCACATGTTTGGAAATCTGAAAGAAGAGCACAGAGGACATCGCTTTGATGACAATGCAGCGATAGAGGAGTTTGTGAGCAAGTGGCTGTACACAGATCCCTCTTCTTTATTCGAAGATGGCATGAAAAAGTTGCCAGTTTGATGATAAAAATGTGTAGCAAAGTTAGGGGAAAATATAAGGCAATGACTTGCATCTGTCTTACGAACCATCAAGAGTATGACAGTATGTAGCTAAAAACTTCATCATGAGTGAGCCAGGTTGTAAACTATAATCTTGCAAGACAATGGTCATTTTCCTTCTTTATTACCATCATCTTGCGAGATTATGGTTCACAGCCTGGCTCGCAATGAAGGTTTTAATGACATACTGTCATTATCTTGCTTGCTCATATTATGACTGCACGTCATTGCAGAACTACAGCTAATGCATGTTCACAGCATTTTTATGATTTGAAGTCTGAAGATTGTTATAGAAAACAACCAAAACTACTCATTGTGCTTTAGTTGTATACTGAAAATTGGGGCCAAGGCATTAAAAGCTTTTTATATTAAAATGTTTTATTTGATAAAATTGAGAAATGGAGCTTTATTAGTTTATGACAAAAAAAAGAAAAATGTTTGCAGAAGATTCGCAATGAAAATGAATTGAGATAATCTACCCAGACTCTGTCTAATGAAACAGGGAACAGACTAAAGATAGCTGACTTAGGAAGGACACCGTAATATATCTAGGTTTTGGTTCAAATTTGGCAGATGGGGGTGGTGATTAAGGTTATATAACTTTAAAGATAAACTAAAATAAAACTGTTATCCTTGCCATAACCTTCACAGACAACACTGACAGTCATAACAAGTAACAACATTAATATAAAACAACCAAAAGAACATTACATTTGTTGTATAACAAATACCTGGTGGGCCTGGAGGTCCTTCAACAATAAGATGGGTTTTAGATGCAATCCTTCCAACAGCACTCTTTATAATACACTCGTAGTCACCGCCTTCAGCAAAAGATATGTTTCGAATATCCAAAACATTGCCTTTAATATGCTGAAAAACGTACAATTTAGTGATTAATATCATTTACATGGAACATTGTTTTAAGAATAACCAAAATGCCAGTTACATCGATAATAATCTTCAATAGCCATTGAAGATTGGACAAGTGACACAGCACATCTTGTTTAATAATAACAAAATCTACAGCCACAGGATTTCTGAATTTTACACAAGAAATTGAAAAACAAATTGAAATCATTCAAATTATTCTTCAGATTTGTCTCCATTTGAAACAGCATGCTCCATGACCATATTAATGCGATCCAAGATAAGACAAAGGGCAGCACTGGTCATAAAATTTTAATCTCTTTATTGCAGATTGATTTCAGCTACTGCACAGCTATCTTCAGAGCAATTATAGCCAAGTCATGATGAAACATCGTAAATAAAATCACTTGTGGTACCACATTGACATTAAACTCATGGTACCACACTGACATGCATGTAATGGCGTAACTGTCAATGTGGTACCATGTGCAATTTTATTTATGATGAATCATCAAGACTTGGACATAACTGCATTGAAGATAACTACACAGTAGCTGAAATTGATCTGCAATACACAGATTAAAAATTTATGACCAATGCTGTCCTTTCTCCTATCTTGGATTAAAATTGTTTCTCTAATGGCTCTGAACACTATGGGACTTAATATCTATGGTCATCAGTCCCCCAGAACTTAGAACTACTTAAACCTAACTAACCTAAGGACATCACACAACACCCAGTCATCACGAGGCAGAGAAAATCCCTGACCCCGGCGGGAATTGAACCCGGGAACCCGGGCGTGGGAAGCGAGAACGCTACCACACGACCACGAGCTGCGGACAAAATTGTTTCTCTACAAGTATACATGTGCAAATATTTGAAAATCCTCTTCTTTTATGGAAGGACGGCACTTTTCTATATTATAAAACAGTGTATAACATAATCCACAGATTAATAATTGTGATACAATTCTGAGTGCACTTTTCAGTGCCAAGAAAAGATTACATTGAGGGCACTGAAAATAACCTAAAGTTTGTAGAATGCTATAGTCATCAAAGCAGTTGCACATAAGATTGAATTCAACCTGTTCCTCCATTAGGAGGATGTCGATATATCTACTGCGTCATGCTTACAACTAGAATAAAAGGGGGGTCTAGCAAACAAAATATTAACTCAAAACAATCACAAAGTAGTGAAGCAAACTTCCTCAATATTACGTTACAACAGTCACAACTCTGGTGGAAGTCCTCATAGTTCCAATTTACAATTTGTTGGCAGAATTACTTTTAGATGTCACCTACTAACACCCCCCCCCCTCTCTCCCCTAAAAAGAAGAAGAAGAAGAAGAAGAAGAAGAAGAAGAAGAGAAAGACAATCTTTGACTTCCAAATATACTCCCAAAATGAACAATAGACACATCTGGAGGAAGATGTTAATATAGTAACTGGTTAGTTTTAGATCATCTTCTTCCTCTGCACATCAAAGTTTAGCTACTTGTGCCTGTTCTGTCTTCACTTGTAACTGCCACTTTGTTCTGGGTTTTCCCACATCACTTCTTCCTCTAGGCTGGTACAGCATGGCCTGATGTGGGATTCTCTTTGTACTCATTCTTTGTAGGTGATGTTTCAGTAATGTTTTATTGTCTTCAATCTTTTCATTAATATTATGAATATCTAGTTCATTCCCAATATCAATATTATGAAAAGGATAGTTGCTACACACCATATAGCGGAGATTCAAAGTCGCAGATAGGCACAACAAAAAGACTGTCACAAAATGAGTTTTTGGCCAATGAGGACAGACACACACACACACACACACACACACACACACACACACACACACACACACACACACAACGACAGTCTCTGGCAGCTGAAGAATCTGGCAGCTAGCTGTCAGAGACTGTGGTAAGTGTGTAAGTGAGTGAATGAATGTGTATGCGTGGCCTTGTTGCCCTAAGGCTCATTTTGTAACACTCTTTTTGTTGTGCCTATCTGAGACTCAGTATCTCAGCTATATGGTGAGTAGCACCTATCCTTTTCATAATATTGTTACATTCCGTCCTGGATTTTCCACTGATTGATCATTCCTAATATCTTCATTTCTTACATGGTCTTCCCTGGTAACACCTCTGACTTTCCAAAAAAATCTCGTTTCCGCTGCTTGTAGTTTATTTTTATTGGATTATTTAGGGATAGATAACTCAATTCCACACAGCAACACAAGTGTAGCTATGGTTTTACTGTTAGATGACATACCTAATATTACAGTCAAAGTGAGCATAAACACATTTATCTTACTTCTAAACACAACACTACAGATGTAAATAATGCAATCTTAGAAGAGGTTTCTTTTCAATTTGGTTAACATCTAAACGAGCAATTTTATATCACCACCATAGTTTGTAATTATTAGGGAAATACGTGCTCACTGAGTTTACATTTATCACTTAAGAATTACACAAGGCTATCATGTTTGTAATTATATAAGGCAATTATTAACACCCACAGGTAATTGGAAGACAGCGGCGTTGTTATTTGCTGTGAACCATGCTGTTATATCACTATGTTTATAAAAAAGATCTTGTAAAATTTTATCATGAGTACGAATAGCAGTAACTGTCATACATCTCCCAGGGAACGGCTATGGTGCGAGTTTATTCGTAAGTTTATATCAAAAGTGACATACATTTTAAAGCTGAAGAAGATTTGATCACAGTTAGTGTATATAAAAATTTTGAATTGGTAACCACTGAAGTCATAAAGCTAGATGTCCATAAGAAGTCGTCATTCTGTGCACATAGCACTCACCAAGTGATAACGCCGACACTTTCTTAACAAATTAACTAAATCCTAGAAAGTGTCTCAGCCCCCAAAAGTAACGTAACAATATGTAGACGCATGAATATTAACACGGGAAATTAGGGATAACTTCCTAAATATTCTGTATACTTTCTTATTTAACCCAATAATGTGACTGGAACCTTAGACCCTCTCTTACACTGGACCACACTCGCTCGCTCGCTCGCTCATTCTCTCTCTCTCTCTCTCTCTCTCTCACACACACACACACACACACACACACCGTATTTTGATATAGCACAAATGATAAACGCTGCTACTATAGTCAAGTCGGCTTAATAAGATCTGATAGAGCCACTGTTGCCAGCTTTAACCTATGTAGTGCTAACAGCTGCAGTGGAAACAAATAGTCATCTATACAGCTACAACAACACTGAGTCATTGCCATACAGATGTTTACAAAATTGCATTACGTAATTGGTTGAGATACACGCAGAAAGCTGCAGCACCCAGCCCACTTCAACTGTCTCAAATACAGGGTATTACAAAGTTCAGCATAAATCTTAGGCCATGTACTCACAGGTACTGACATGGAACAGTGTAAAGTATTAATAAATGATTTTGGTCTCTCTTATCATTACTCTCAGATAATAAGGCCACAACGACAGGCTTTAAGTCTACATGGAATACAATTTAGTTGCTACAGTCCCTAAATTCTGCACATTGTTTTAACTAATTTTTGGGGAGACTGACCTAACATCATTCAGGGAACAAATCTGGACACATTTTGCACCCACTGTGTCACCAAGGGATATTGGGAACCATCTGCTTGCAGCAGGACTAAGATCACAAGTGCCTCTAACTGGGCTACCACTGGCAACACATCAGCATCATGCAAGGCTATTCTGGTGTCACAAAACAGTCGACTGGAATGTGGAATGCTGCTATGTTGTCTTAAGTGATGAGAGTAGATTTGTCTGTATACAAGCAATGGAAACACATGCATGTAGCACAGACTCGGTGAGTGCTCTATTCCAGAATGCATTCGCCCGCAACACACACATCCCACCTCATATTTCATCGTATGGAGGACCATCAGATACAACCCGTTCCCACATTTTGTGTTTCTGCAGAGTAAAGTAGGCAGTGCCTGCTACACTGCACAAGTTGTTATTCCCCTGCTACTACTATTTCTTAGATAGAAATATGATGCACTTTTTCAGCAGGACAATGATCATTCACATATGGCTGCTATGACACAATGTGCTCTTTGAAGTGTACAACTGTCCTAGCCATCAAGATACCAGATCTCTTGGCAGCTGAACATGGTGAAGCAGGATCTTACTCATTTACCTGAGCCTGTAAGAACCATTGTGTAATTGCAACAAATCATGCAAGATTTTTGGGAGTCTATTGCAGGATGCCATTCCGCGCCTTTATGACTGTTTGCATGAAAGAATATACGCCTGTATTGGTGTCGAAGAGGGGTATACTATGTACTGATGCGACGGTTTGGGTTCGCATTATTGTGAAGTGTGTTTCATTTGGTCTGAATTTATTTGTTAAAATATACTCCTACACTGATGAACTACCTGCCACACCACATGCCAATAAGATGGCCTAACATCTGAGTGTGCTACATTTCTTTCCAGCACTGTATAATAAATGAGACCCTTAGTTCAGGTACTATTCTGGAACACCTCGAGTTCTTACTAAAGGCAGGGAATGTGGAGAGACTGAAAACTACAGGTCATTACAACTAATCTCTATGCACTCAAAAATAATTGTATCAATCATGGAAGCAGACTAATGAGTTAAATGAATAAATATAACCTTTATACAGAAACACAGTTTGGTTTTGGAAGGGGAAGAAGTACAATATCAGCCATTACAGAAGTTCAAAAAAGTGGTACTTGAGGATGAAGATGATTGGTTTGTGGGATATTCAATTTTGCAGTTATCAGTGACTGTACAAATTCCCAATCTTTATATAGTTAAAGTGTCACCACTTCCACGAATGGTAACGAAATGATGAGGAAAACACAAACACCTACCCCCCGAGCAGAGAAAATCCCCACCCTGGTCAGGAATCGAACCTGGGACCTCATGATCCAGAGGCGTAATGCTAGCCACTAGACCACGAGCTGTGGACATGGTACATTAAGCTCTTGACAGGTATGTCTGTGTTACAGGCATTTTCTTAAACTTATTCAATGCTTCTGACACTGCTGACCACGAAATACTATTAAACAAGCTAGAAGCACTATGTGTAAGAGGAATAGCACACAAATAGTCCCAGAATTACCTGGAAAATAGGGTACAAATAGAAGAGAGAGTTCGCTTGTCTGCTGGTGATACAATTATAGTAAAACAACAGGCAGACAAGAGACATAAAAACATAGCATTCTAAAGTGTGTTCAGGTTATGTGGTTTATGTTTGCAAACCTAACATTTTACTGTGGCCCATAATAAGAAATCTACATCTACATCTACATCCATACTCCGCAAGGCACCTGACGGTGTGTGGCGGAGGGTACCCTGAGTACCTCTATCGGTTCTCCCTTCTATTCCAGTCTCGTATTGTTCGTGGAAAGAAGGATTGTCACTATGCTTCTGTGTGGGCTCTAATCTCTCTGATTTTATCCTCATGGTCTCTTCGCGAGATATACGTAGGAGGGAGCAATATACTGCTTGACTCTTCGGTGAAGGTATGTTCTCGAAACTTTAACAAAAGCCCATACCGAGCTACTGAGCGTCTCTCCTGCAGAGTCTTCCACTGGAGTTTATCTATCATCTCCGTAACGCTTTCGCGATTAATAAATGATCCTGTAACGAAGTGCGCTGCTCTCCGTTGGATCTTCTCTATCTCTTCTATCAACCCTATCTGGTACAGATCCCACACTGTTGAGCAGTATTCAAGCAGTGGGCGAACAAGCGTACTGTAACCTACTTCCTTTGTTTTCGGATTGCATTTTCTTAGGATTCTTCCAATGAATCTCACTCTGGCATCTGCTTTACCGACGATCAACTTTATATGATCATTCCATTTTAAATAACTCCTAATGCATACTCCCAGATAATTTATGGAATTAACTGCTTCCAGTTGCTGACCTGCTATTTTGTAGCTAAATGATAAGGGATCTATCTTCCTATGTATTCACAGCACATTACACTTGTCTACATTGAGATTCAATTGCCATTCCCTGCACCATGCACCCTGCATTTCAGTACAATTTTTCATTGTTGCACCCTCTCGATACACCACAGCATCATCTGCAAAAAGCCTCAGTGAACTTCCAATGTCATCCACCAGGTCATTCATGTATATTGTGAATAGCAACGGTCCTATGACACTCCCCTGCGGCACACCTGAAATCGCTCTTACTTCGGAAGACTTCTCTCCATTGAGAATGACATGCTGCGTTCTGTGAAATCAAGCAGCACAGGATCTGGAGAGGGTGGAGGTAATGCAATTGCCCCTGGCCTGGCAAATTTTGATCCAGGTATGCTCATACATCCATATGACAGTGCGGAGGGGTGGCATCTTGTTGGTAATAAAACTGTTATTAGCTGTAATGCATGAATGGCAGGGAATATGGAATCAACAAGCACTGTTAGGTATTTTTCTCCAGTTACATTACCTCCAAAGAAAGAAAATACATTTACTTTTCAATCTGGACTTTAATCTTTCCACTTCTTGTAGAACTGAAATTAAATTTTCTATGACAGTTCAAACTGTGTATGCATTTTTTTATGCATCCTGTTTGTCAATGACTTTTGAGATAGTATGACACACGGAGAAAAAGTTCTCTTTGCTGATGACACAACATCATACTCACAGATAAAACACCAAAGCTCCTATTGCAGAAAGCAAATGAAACCTCAAGGATATTTATGATTGGGCAGTACATAATAATTTAACACTGAATATAAAGAAAACAAATAGTATGCAATCAGTATAATGAGGGAAAGCAACTCTGTCACATTAAGAATAGGTAAATCTATAAATGCTGGGATGATTCCTTCATCAAAGCCACGACTGACCACCTATCATCCACTTCAGAAAAGCACAATTGCACACTATCTGATCAAAAGCATCCAGACACTTCTATGTAATGCAGAATTGACACTAGATGTCATGAGAGGTGGATTCGCAAGTATAAAAGAAGGCAGGGAGTACTGTGTTATCTAGCAGACGAGCAAGAACAGCAGAATGAGCTCATCAGGAGAGTTCAGAGGTGATGAACATGGACTAGGCACTGCAAATGGCTGACTTAGCTCTAGAACTGCTGCAAGCTTCAGCCACTGTCGTATAATCACACATTACGATGTGCATAGAACCAAACTTCAATAACATTTTTTTTATGAAATCAGAATTGCTCTGTACAATCACAGTAGTTGCTGTTTTTGATAACCATGAAAGAGAACTTTCAAACTAATCCAAGGTTTCGATTAAAAGTTTATACAGGTCTGAGAAAAAGTTAGTTTACAAAAATTATAAAACTTCTTTACTTGCGACTGGAAAATCTATAACTTGAGATTTACACGAGAAATATACATGCCTGTAAATTACAAAAAAACTCATTAATATTGGACCAATACATTTCAAGATATAATCTTTTAAAGAGACCAGTTCCTAGAAAGACACTGAAAATTGGACTGCTTCTGGTCTGCATAGCTTAAAGTGTTGCTGAGAAACTGCACATATTTTGCTGCACTGCTTGCCTTTTGCACAATCTGATATGTGAGATGTGTAGAATAATTCCTGCCTTTTCACATTATAGCACTTCGAAGGGTGACCATCTGGTCTGCCGAGTGCTGTTGGCAAGTGGCGTGCACCCAGCCCTTGTGCGGCAAACTGAAGAGCTACTTGATTGAGAAGTAGCAGCTCTGGTCTTGTAAACGGACATACGGCTGGGAGAGCGGTGTGCTAACCACATGCCCCTCCATATCAACATCCAGTGATGCCTGTGCGCTGAGGGTAACACGGCGGCCGGTCGGTACCGTTCAGCCTTCCAAGGCCTGTTCAGATGGAGTTTAGTTTACTTTTCACATTATATATGTTTGTATCATGTACTTTGCAGATTAGTAAATCAAATTACAGTTACTTGGCTGTGCAAGCCATTGTCTATTCTGTGTGGCCACCAGAGCTGGTTAGAACCTGCAAGTATTTTGCTACTATGTTCTTTTGTAAACCTGATATGTCAGTTCATTAGGATACTTCATGTTCTTCACATTATATATGTTTGTGTTATTTCCCTTGTGTATGTTAGGAAATCTACTCAATCAATTCTTAAGCAGAAATGAAACAAGAGCAGGTGAAAGCTGTAATGCTTACCGACATTACACAAAAGAGCAGATAATGACAGCATTGGCAGGAATGTTGAAATGTGGAGAACAGTGCCCACCACTCTTTTGTGCATGTTCACCTGCTCCTGTGCTCAGCCTTCAAGGCCTTCCTGCCTGCCAGGTGTAAATGAATGCCCTTAACCATCTGGCCCTTCTACCTGCCAGGTGTACACGTACACCCACAGCTATCTGGGCACTCTACCTGCCAGGTGTACACATCTGTCCACAGCCGTGAAAGGTTTAAAAAGAAGAGTGTACAATGGTTAGCAGCTCCTCATAAGCCATGCATTTCTGTAGTCAACGTTAAGCGGCAATGCGGGTGGCGTAAAGTGCAATACTACTGCACAGTTGGTGACTGGAAACTACTGATTTGGATTGATGAATTATGCTGTGGCAATCTGATGTAAGTGCTTATGTTTGGCGAATGTCCAGAGAACGTTACCTGCCACCACAGCTAGTGCCAACAGTGATATATGGAGTAGGGGGCGTTAGGGTATGCGGGTATTTTTTGTGGTCTTCTTACTGCTCTTATGAAGCCACGAAATGCAGAAGGATAAAAACAAATGTTAGAGCTCAGTGTACTTTGTACAGCAGAGGAACAATTCGGAGATGATAACTGTTTACATCAGCATGACAATGTATCCTATCATAAATAACATTCCTGAAATGGGCTGGCCTACCCAGAGCCCCATGATGAATTACAGTGTCGACTTTGCTCCAGCCCTTAGTGTCCAACATCCCTACCTCCTCTAGTTTTGGGTCTTGAGGGAGAATGGGCTGCTATCCCTGCACAGACATTAAGACATTTCATTGAAAGTGTTCCCAGCAGAATTCAAGCCACCATGAAGGTGAAGGGTGGACACACTGCATATTAATGTCCACTAGTAGTTGTCCAGATACTTAAGATAAGATTGTATATATTTATTTTCACTGTATTATGATGACAAATCCTACATCATTTTGAGAGGATTCCTAGATGAATGAATGAATAATTAAGATAAAATCAAGTAGTTTAAATGGGGCAAATGTGCAGAAGAGTAGATATTGGAGAACCAGTTGTGAGGTAGCTTTCACAGTAGTAATACCAGTGGGCCACAGTACTTTATTTGCATAAATCATTTTAATTACTTGTTTTATTATTTGTTTCAGAGTGCAAAGACAGCAAGAGATGACAGTATAATTGACAGAAGATAGAAGTGTAATAACTGGGTGAAGTAAATATGTCAGGAACAGCTTGGGACGGAAAAGTGGACCCATAAGAAAATGATCAACTCATAACAAATACTCTAATCTGGGAGAGAGCTATCAGCAATTAGTTTCAAAAAATACAATGGCTGCCAATGAATGCATTTTTGCTAAAGCTGAGTTGAAGTCAGACACTACTGAGGAGAGAAGGGCCATAAAGCAATAGTACTGTGAATATGTTTAGTGGGTGCAAACCAAATGTCAGGGTACCCATCTGAAATGTTCAATCAATGGGTAAGAAGCTATCTGCAAGGCAAAGCGAATGGAGGAGAACAGAAACTACACACCAGTTAGATTTACTGTATCATAAGTAAAGTATATGAAATAACTGCAAACAGATATACAAGGTGAACCAAGAAGGGTGCACTTAAACACCACAGTGCAATTCCTTGCATACAAAAAGTATAAGATGGCCCCTAACCGAATTTTGCCCTTCACATATGTTCGATACAAAAAAATCAATACTCTGTAATCACGTGTACAACAAGTATCTCCATTCAATATTGGTTAGCTGTGCTGCCCAGTTTGTGCAGTGGAACAGTTTTGCGTTTGAATACTAGAGTCCTATTCGGGGTCTATGGTTACTCGTTATTTATTTTCCAGTTTTGATGTTGTGGAATGTACTGTTTTTTAAACAATACACATACTACAACTAGAGTGTTTTTAACATTGACCATTGCAAATTATTGGTCAGACATGTCGAAAATTTCTTTAAGAGTAATAATCAGTTAAAATTAATCACCTGTCATAGGGCAGAAATAGCTATAAAATTTATCAATGTGGATATGTTAAACACAGATACACACATACTACATTCAGTAAAAGTAGCTGTTGATTTGAAAGCTGAAAGGCGTAATTAGTTACACCCTGATGATGACAAATATAGTAATAGTGTTGCTAACCCACTGGTGACGTAATCTCCTAACTGAATGAACTTATGACAGGCAGGTATCATGAAAACTGGATTTGAATTTAAAGGATGAAATAGTGCGAAACAAAATACTTAAACAATGTGACTTGCATGGTTGTGGGGGAACTACCTAGGATAGATGTAGAGAGGTCAGATTAAGATGATTTTTATTTTGAGGGAAGTGGTATATATAAAAAAAGGAGGGGGGGGGGGACAAAGCTGACAACGAACTGGAAGGCATGGAGGGCCCTAGTCCATGGAAGAGAACAGAATAAACATTTTAATGGAAAATACTTCATTAAAGTGGAACAATAAAATGACTGCACACTCATTTATGCGTTGGCATGTGTTTTGTGTAAGATCTGCTGCCATTGCTGTATAATGCTTAAGAAACTAGACACCATTTCATGCAGGAACTGTACTCTTAACCTAAAGTATTGTAACACAAAGCTCTACCTACTGTGTTACACATGCAGCACAGTCACACAGTACCAAACAAAAATACTGGTTGTATATGTGACAACAGTATTGCTTAACTGCCTTTTCTACTTCCATTTTCTGTCAAATATACATACAGAATAACATTTTGCTTGTGACATTTTTGTACTGTCAATACACAAGGAAGCATGCTGTGGCATCTGAGTGTGCAAATTTTGATTCACCCCATATAAGAGGGTGATTCCACAAAGATCAAGGTTTTCATGTGCGTCACAGCTAGATGGTTTCTAGCAAGTCTTGTTAGGAATGAGAGGACCACAACTGATCTCTCAGAAGCTCTTGATAAAGTAAATTGACTTGAATAAACTGTGAAGCTGGAACTAGATGGAAGAGTAATAAGTTGGATCACAGTATATCTACACCAAAGAAAACAGGTGGCAATGGAGAACTTCACATCACAGGTGGCAAAAATAGAAGGCTGTCCTGAGGCAGTAAAGTGGTAATATTCCCAAATAGTAGTAGGATAAAATGTATGTATACAAACTGGAACCAGATGACATCACAGCAACATGAGAATGCGACTGCCTGTGTGCAGAGAAACTATATTTGGGTCTGCACATAAGCGAGGTGGAAAACAAGGCATGCAAGTTTCTGTATACATTAATAACAGAACTAAAGGGTGCAAAAAATGGTAGAAAACAAAATAAAGTTGTACCTAATCAGCCCTTGGTCACAATTTTTAATCTTTTTGACCAGGTTTCAACACTCCCATGAGTGCCTTCATCAGAAATTAAATATTTAAAGTAGCCTATAACATAAGTACAAATTTATGCGAAAAAAGATTTTTATATAACAGTACAAGAAAGAGACAGTGCTTACATGTCACATATAAATTAAATATCAAGCCAGAAAGGCTTTAGTCACAAAGTATTTTTAAAAAGAATGCATGAAAGGTGAGCCACTGTGGGCTGCTCACACCTATAAAGCCACAGGTAGCAACAGACTGAGGCACCTGCATTAGCAAGTGTGGGGAGGTGAACATTACACCAAGAGTGCCATCTAGTAGCCATATATATAAGCAGGCTTCTTAACAGCTTAGACAGCTGAATGCTAAAATGAACAGTATTTAGTATATGAACTCACAGGAAAACTTTCATTTGACAACAGCAGACATGGTTACTTTTTGCTTATATAAAAGCATATAAATACGGTTTGGAGACTGAAAACTGATTAACAGTACAAAAAGAAGCAGCACTTACACATCACATATAAATTAAATATTAAGCGAAAAAGCTTTACTCACAATTCTAAAGTAGAATGTGTAGAAATTTGGAAATTTGTGGTAAAGTCTTATGGGACCAAACTGCTGAAGTCATCAGTCCCTAAAGAATGCATGGAAAGCTTCTTTTTGTACTGTTAATCAGTTTTCTGTCTCCAAACCATATTTCTATGCTTTTACATAAGCAAAAAGTAACCATGTCTGCTGTTGTCAAATGAAAGTTTGCCCGTGAGTTCATGTACTATATACTGTTCAATTTAACATTGAGCTGTCTATATTTTAGTTGTTAAGTAACCTACTTATATCTACGGCTACTACATGGCACTCTTGGTGTAATGTTCACCTGCCTGCACTGGCTAACGCGGATCTGCCCACACTTGCTAATGCGGACGCCTCAGTCTGTTGCTTTAAAGGTATGAGCAACCCACAGTGGCTCACCTTTCATGTATTCTTTTTTAAAAATTTTATGACTAAAGCCTTTCTGGCTTGATATTTATTTTATATGTGACAGGTAAGTACTGTTTCTTTCTTGTACTGTTAGTCAATACTTACACTCTTATATAAAAACCTTTTTTCCCGTAAATTTGTACTTTTGTTATAGGCTACTTTAAATATTTAATTTCTGATGAAGGCACTCATAGAAGTGTTGAAACCTGGTCAATAAGACTAAAAATTGTGACCAAGGGCTCATATATTTCTACTTTAGTTTATAAACAGTCACTGAACCAAGTAGCTATGTTTAAAACTCTGAGGGGGGGAAAAGAAGTAAAATGCTTGTTTGTCCCCTGTATGACTAGAGTTGGAGTATGCTTCAGGGGTACAAGATCATTTCCACAGAGAAACCTGTTAAAGCAAATGTAGAGTAATAAAATATAATGGGAGACTACAGAAGGACGAGCAGTCATAGAAATGTTTAGGAAACTGAAATAGGGAATGCCTTCCCCAAAGACGGAAAATAGCTAAATATACATGGGGTATTTACCAAGCATATGTGGGTAAGGATGAATGTGAAGGTCTAGGACACAGGGTGGTCAATGATGTGATATATCAAAAGTCCTAGGATGAATGGTCATTATTCATGTACATGACAGGAATGATCATTCAAAACAAAAAAGTCTGGTTAACATGGGCTCTAAAACACATACCTTAATACCTATGAGCACTTGCTCCTCTTTGATACTATGAGAAACAGCTCTTCTACTGTGTAAGTGCTCATTGTTTTCTAGGTATGCACTTTAGAGCCCATGATTACTTGACTTTCATTTGTTTTGTTTTGGTTCATACTACCTCCTCCTCAAAATTGGAAAGCAAAGAGCATGCAGTAGAATAGATTTGTTTCACAGTATCAAAGATGAAGAAGTGCTCGTAGTTCCTAAGGTATGCATTGCAGATCCCATGTTTACTACACTTTACTGTTTCGAATGATTGTTCCTGGTATATCCCTAACTACAGGCCATTCTTCCTGGGATGCCCAGTATAAGGTACGGAAAAACTGTCATTATGATGTGAACTTTAAATGCTGGAAATCTTTACCAGATTTAAAGAATCCTTTCACAAATTGCAAAATCCCCAAAAATGTGCAAATTAGGACATTACTGATTTTAGTAATATGAAATAATACTAATACATTGTAAATTACTGTAAAATAATACCAGGGAAACAGAGTCTATAGTCACCAATCAGTGTTTACCTTCTTACCTCCTAAAATAAAAACATAAAAAATAACATACCATTCGAGTTGCACTTGGGTCAGAGTCTCTAATACGAAGCCCATTATGAGTCCAAATATAAGCGACATCAAGTATTTCTTCTGCAACTGCCTGGCATCGCAGTTCCATGTCACGCTCCACGGCAGTGTGTGCTACGGGAACCATTTTTTGAATAAAGTGTGGACCACCTAAGAGAGTTGAAATATACATTAGTACATTATTATTAAACTGGTGAATGAAAATCTGAACCTCTTAGAAAACAGGTGAAGCTGTTCTGACATTATGAGGTACAGCAAATATTCTTATTTTCACCATATTTTATCATATTTCCGATTTCAACTTAATAGTTTTCAAATGCTGAGTATGAGAGACAGCAAGAAGCCCACAAATCAGTATCTATTCAAATTTAGTACGTAATATAAAATGACCAGTAGGCTTGTCAAATACAAGAGTAAGGATTTGGAATGTGCTGGCAAAATGTCAGAAACACCACTAAGTGTCTGTATGGCAAAATATCTCGAGAGATGAGTGCCAAAAGGCAACATGTCAAGTGGCCACAAAAGTCCGAACAATTTTGTAGTAATTTTTATAGAACAATAGAATCAGCTGTAACTATATTTGATTCTGATTGTTTGTTTCTGTTGAGAAGCAGTAGCATTTTACTGTAGATGAACAAAGTGCTCACTTGATTTGTGGTGTTTCTTATCATTATCTTTCTTTTCCAATCCATATTGATAATTACAACATAAAAGCACTGATTAGCATATTGCAGAGACCTTTCATGGGTATTTAAAGCCATATCACCCTTACTCGACAACATTACAGGACGAACTTAGGGTAGAATCAAAAATAATTCTATTCGTACTTCATAGGAATATGTTAAGACGTGTTTTCTTTTGAGGTCACTACAATGTGTACATTACACTGAGGCAGTCAGCAGCATGACTAAACAAATGAGAACTTAAACTACAGTCAGCCTACACCAGGGATTTGTGCTTCTGAAAAAGCAGAATTGAAATGTGGTCGTAGGCATTGCAGATTCCCTCCACTGTTGTGAGAGTCATATTCAAACCCTCTGATGAATCAGGATTAGTCTCTTTCATTTTTAAATAAGAAATTAAAATTATGGGCAATGTGCAACCCAAAGCAACACGCAGCGCACGAAGCATTTGGTAATGGCTAGTCCACAATTGTTTGCTGAGGCTGGCAGCACCATGAATGAGAAGTTCAGGTAAGTAGTAGACTGAGCCATAAAACAGAGTGGTTTGGTAAATAATAGTAGAGGAGAAGTGAGGGTGAGGGTAGGCAAATTGAGTGTGAGGGTAGTAGAAGGGAGGGAAAGTACTAGTGGTAGACCTGTGGGATTGTGGGAAAGAAGAATATGCTGGAGACAAAGTTCCCACCTGTGTAGATCAGAAGTGCCAGTGCTGGGAGAGGGGGATTCCAAATGTCTCAGGTACTGAATCATTAGGGTTGTGTTGCGCAGAATAAATTCAGTAGTTAGGGGTTGAGTTTGGGGTTGACCACAGTTTGGCTTACGAAAATAAGTTACAGTTTCTCAACCTCTTAACATGAAATGATATTGGTCATTTCCCTCTTACACAACAAATACTACTGCACCTCAATTATACATAATTTCTTGAATGTACAGTGAAATTCAAAATGAATATAACAATTACAAACAGCTATAACTATTTAATACATAGTGATACACCAGTAAGACTTACAGACAATGTAAAGAGAAATGAAAAGCAGTTTGCCCACACTGGAAGCCACGGAGGAACAAAACGTTTGCTGCATGCCTGACTTCCACATACGTAGTAAGGTTTATAAGCTCAACATTCAAATGTAGGGTACAGAAAAGTCTTTGTATGTAACTGAACATCAGCATGACTCACCAAAAATTAATGTGTTCTGTGTGATGTCAGCACCAAAACTGTATGGTCCAGTTTTCTTCACTGAGCAAAGCATTTCAACAAACATTTACTTTGACATACTTAAGTAATGGGTGACACCACTGCTTGACAAAGATTCCATTCATTACGTCTTTCAGCGAGATGGAGCACCCTAGCATCAGGAAGGCAGGGGGGCAGAAGTGGGGAGACCAGCACCTGCCACCTAGATGGCCAGATCTGACGCATTGATTTTTTAATGGGGTAAAATGTGAAAGACCTCAAGTATGTGCATCCTTTGCTGAAAACAATTCCAGAAATGAAAATATGCATTTCTAATGTGCTCACGTCAGTGACTCCACATATCATTCATATGTGGCGTAAATTGGATTACTACTCATATGTTGTTCGAATAAACATGGGAGTTATACTAAACACCTACAACGTACATAAAAAACTGAACATTCTTTCACATTCTCGGAAATTCTTACGGGTGTATCACTATGAATTAATTAGTAGTTATAGCCATTTGTAAACACTGTATTCAGAAACAGATATTTCTACTTCAGCATGATGAATGTTAGAGCATCAGCTCAGTGTACTGCATCAAACTTCAGCTCCGAAATGAACCCATGATGTATTAGATATCATTGTGGAATTTGAGTACTGTGTATATTGCATATAAGTTTAAATTATTCTTCATTGTCAGGATGATATACAATAATGCAAAGTATTGACAAATTTACCAAAGTTTGTGGAAATACCTGGATAATCACTTTCAGAAACTGACCCTATAAAGTTTTTCTTTCATGACATTTGTTGTAATGCTGATTGTTTAATGTCTCTGTACTATTCACATCTCATATAATTGTATTCCATATCCTCTACCTGGCATGAAAGTGTTTTCCTGAAGCAGACAGAATCCTTAAGTCTTTACTCAATATTCTTCCATACTGCTTCCTACAATATAATGCAACAACACACTTTTTCCAGAATCTGCCCAATTTCTATTATCTAAAGTTCAGATGTAATGGAGATATGCAGAGCTGTGAGTTACTTGTGTACTCTCTGTCAATAGCCACTCCACTAATACTTCACTTCATAGAAAAGCAGGTCAAATTTTGAAAGAATCAATGAATTACACATGATCAATGTGTGCAGGAAATTAATTTCCCCAGGAATTGGTGAAATGCATAAGTGGGCACCATAAAAACACTAACACATGTCAGTTGCAACAAACAGACTCAACCACTTTGAGGATGTTTATATTAAGATCTGGACCACAGACCAAAACACAATTGTAGTAAGGTACAAATAAGTGTAATAATGTAAGTAAACCTACACTGGGCAGACAAATGTAATAAGGTGAATCAACTAGGTAGACTTTCAGGTGGTTTCATTTCATTTTTTGCAACAATTCCTCCCCATCAGCTTGCCTCTCCCAACCTTTGATTGTGAGTGACACTATTAACTCTTCCCCTTTCCGCTCTCCTTCCTTTGGCTGTTCATATGAAAAGAAAAACTAGCATTGAATGTTTTGCATTGATAACAGCCCAATTGATATTAATTTACTTTGTAAATACGTAAACATGACCTTCAGATGTATTGCCTAAACTTTCTTTTAAATTTGAAAAACTGACCAATGTTTTAAGAAACCAAAATTTAGCACTACAGTACAATACTTACGAAGAACAATTAGCCTTCCTGTGCTTTCAGCCACGCCATACTCATTCTCGGCAATACAAGTATACAGGCCTTCATCATTACGAGATACGGAACGTATCAGAAGATCACCATTCCTCAGAATTTCACGGAGGCCTCCAGATCCTAAAAAGTATTGAAGAATTGATATTTCAAAATAGATTAAGGCCATAATATATATAACCTTTACTTGCTTACTCGCCTTAAGTTAGGTTAAGTAACAATTGTAAATACAATTTCTTTGATGTAAGGTTGTCATACTGAACAACACAATGTTCTTCAGCTCAAGTTGTAGCCAGCTTCAAGTACAATATCAAGAAATTGATATCTTATGTATGCTCATTATGAGCATGGCCGCAAAGCTGGAAAAAACAGTCATTAATGAAAGTTGTATTAGTTTCACTTAGGAGTCTTACCAATCTGAGAGCCGTCTTTCTTCCACACAAAACTTGGCCTTGGAGCTGCTTCTGGATTGCAGTTAATAGTAATGTTTCCCCCTTCTGCTGCATATGTTTCTGGCTCAAGTGGCCGTTTTTTAAATGATGGTTTCAGAGCTGACAGTTTGAAAACAAAAGTATCAGTTGTGACTATGATCAATAATGTATGAATTCAAAATTGTATAGTGCCTGCCTTAAGCTAGCTTGTATTTACATGTTCACTAAACTAGAAAATGTATGTCATTCGAGCTTACACAAGATACGCAGTTGAGCTGTAGAGTACTTGGCTTTAAGCTGATTCTTGGCTTTGCATTGGTACATAGCTTGATCACGATCTGGATCGAGATTCTTAATTGTCAAGACATTGTCAACAATTCTGTACCGGTCACGATCTTCTCCTGGTAGTTTTTCAACGTCCAGAGGTTCGCCATTCCTTAACCAGCTGTATGTGACATCTGGTATTCCAAATGCTTCACAAGTCCAAGTCAAGTCTGAATTTTTATCCATGTGTCTGTCAACCAATGGTATTGTAAAGTTTGGCTCAGCTGAAAAATAATTTTTATATTAATACTGCACATATAGCTAAAAGCCACGTAGAGCTTGAGAGTCCTAAACTTAAATGACAGATGTTGTTGACAAAACATTAAACACTAATCATCTCCTTCTCCTCCTCCTCCTCCTCCTCCTCCTCAAGTGATAGTTCTCTAATGTTCAACACAATTGTGAAAAATCACAAATAGAGGTACCTCGGCATTCCTTTACTGTTTGTTATGACAGATCGAGTAATCATAATGACACGTTACAGTTCCTATTAAATGTCAAGATTTATCTGAGATTACAATACACACAACTGAAGTTCATAAATGAACTTACAATTCTCTTTGTAAGCCATCTGCTTGACAATATAAAGTGTTAGTTCTAAATAAATCCATTAACAATATTGGTTATTTAAAATGAAACAAGTAGTATAATTCTTTTATATACGTGCACTGCTGCTGAAATGCACAGAGAAAAACTATCATTTGCTTTGTGCTTCTAATGTAGGTATTTGTGGAATGGCTGTAAAAGTTATGCATTCTAAAAGATTGTAATTGCTTAAACTCATAGGCAGAAACACAAGTTTTAACATTTATGTTTTTTTAATGCATCTCCCAAAACTATGAGTGAACTATAGACAGCAAATGAAATGGGAGGCAGTAGTACATAACATAGTTAGAAATAAGTGAGGCCCACATTCGAATTTTCACTGTGAAAGTAGGCTGTCTAGGCAATGTGTGACAAGAAATATAATTTTTGGAGAACATACATACCTGAAAATAAAACTGCACCAAAATCTTAAACATGTTCAGTATGCCATTAAAATGAGACTTAACTTTATGACACTTCCTGTGAATGATATTATATAGCACCGTAAGTTGCTGTTAAGTTAGTTTTTTAATGTGTGACCAGTTTCAGTCAAAGACAGGTAAGTACAGTTTGGGTTAACAGCACGAGTTGCATACATATGTCTACAAACATCACAATACCAAAAATATAATACACTTCCTGACAAAAAAGTGAAGCATCCGGAAGGAGACGAGAAAACGAAATGAAACTATGTTATTTTAGAGATTATATAACTGCGTCAAATTTACAAAGAACGCAGCAGTACGAGTCCATCAGTACAGTGTAGCTCCTTCTTTCACCTGCATGCACACATTGTTTGTTGATGAATATGCACACATTGTTTGTTGTTGAAGCTTTAGTGTATTGGAAAATGTTATTATTGAGCAAATGCACAAGAACACCGGATAACTTAAACAGAATTTCTATTTCACGTATTGAATAGGAGCTTGCTGTAAATGTACAAAAATGTTTACTTAATGCAGATGAGTAGGAAAAACAGGACAGAAGTAGGGAATGCGAATGGTCGACTTTGGTTTATTGTGAGAATTTTAGGAAAGTGTGAATGAGACCATTTATAGAACACTAGTGCAACCCACTTTTGAGAAACCGCCCCCCCCCTTTTCTCTCCAAGGTCAGGTTAATGGAAGACATTGAATCAATTCAGAGGCAGGTTGCTAGATTTGTTGCTGGAAGGTTCCATCAACACATGAATATTATGAAGATGCACTGTGAACTCGCATAGAAATCCCTGGAGGAAAGATGGTGATCTTCTCTTGAAGCACTATTGAAAGAACTTAGAGCATTGGTATTTGAAGGTGATTCCAGAATAATTCTACTCCCACTGATGTACATTTTGCATAATGACTATGAAAATAACAGAAATTAAGGCTCATGTGGAGGCACATAGATAGTCATTTTTTCCACTCCCTCTTTTTGTGACTGGAACAGAAAAGGAAACTACTAGTAGTGGTACAAGGTATCCTCTGCCATACACCATATGGTGGTTCACAGAGTACATATATAGGTGTAGATTCAGTTGCGAAGGGCGTCCTAAGGACACTGTATCCTCTCCTGGTGTAACCCAGAGTCCGCAGCTCGTGGTCTTGCGATCACATTCTCACTTCCCGAACATGGGGTCCCGGGTTCGATTCCTGGCTGGGTCAGGGATTTTCACCTGCCTCGAGATGACTGGGTCTTCGTGTTGTCCTAATCATTTCATTATCATTCATGAACACAGCGAGATTGGACTGAGCAAAGGTTGTGAATTTCTACAGGCGCTGATGACCGTGCAGTTGAGCACCCTACAAACCAATCATCATCATCATCATCATCATCATCCCCATGTAACCCAGCCCACAACAATTTTAACTGATCCTTGATATTCTGGACGCTCACAATGGGATGAAGAGAACGTCCGAGCTGGTCCCACACTACCCTTCGTAATGACCAGCGGAAGAATGGGACCTCTCCTCAGGTCACAACCATACTTGCTGGTGACGGCTGTCTGGTAGTGCCAAACCACAATTCATTATTCAACACAATGCCACACCATTCATTGACAGTTCACACTACCTCGTCACAGCACCACATCAAAACCAAAGCTCTTTGTGTTGTGGTGTTCAAAGCAGTTTATTCATTGAACAGTAAGTCATTCCTAAGTCCAGTTGCTGCTAGTAGCCGACGAATGGAGTCCATTACTTTTTCCCAGATGACATGTGCAGATGTGAAAGGGTTACAATGTGATTTGTGCATTGTGCAGCAATCCTCCCTTGTGGTGGTCGACAGGAAACTTGGCACTGAGTATGCCTGCCCTCACATTCCCATACTGCCAACATTGGGCCATTGTCACATACAAATGCCCCACAAACATGGATCCTGCACGATCTGACCTCCTGGCCAAATGAAGACCCACAAGGAAACCCCTTTCAAACTCTTGTCAGGTGTTGATAATGTTGCCGCGCAGGAGTAAGCGGCATCACTTCGTTGTTCAATATCTGACATTTCTCA
This sequence comes from Schistocerca gregaria, assembly GCF_023897955.1. NCBI lineage: Eukaryota > Metazoa > Arthropoda > Insecta > Orthoptera > Acrididae > Schistocerca > Schistocerca gregaria. Next base: position 210,204,218 of record NC_064931.1, read on the forward strand.
AGATCATTACATACCTTACCAGGCCTGGTAACAGCACTAACCATGGTCAAGACTAATGCACTCTGGTTGCCATTCTACTTGCCACAGAGTATTGCAACTCTATAATCATTTCCTTGCCCACTGATGTAGTCTGCACGTATAAAGTTACAATGTCATTCCACCATGTCTTCTGGGTGCTTCATGGTTGCTTCAGGCAGTGTATTTACAAATTATGTTTAGCCATGGAGATGTACGTACATTTATAAACATTATATTTTTCACACTGTGTCCTTTATTGAGTTATGTATGTAACACCTGCTGTTAACACAAACTGTGCTGGATTATAGTCTCTGAACAAAACTGGTGACAAATCAAAAAATAATTTAAACACCAGCTTATGGAGTTATATACTGTTATTTCTACAGTTTATCAAAGCTGTAGAATACAATAAAAAAATATTTGACAATTATATCAGCTGAAATATCCCCTCACCTTAGTTAAATATGAGACTGCAATGCAACCAAACATTGTTTCCATTACCTTCTGTTGAAACTTGAAAGATCATGCAAATGTTCATCTGTACATCCTTCAAACAGGTCCAGTGTGACATAACCAACACCACACCTCAATTCAGGTAATGTAATCATTATAGTAATTATTAGCTAACTTGAATTTGTGAGGTGTTTCCAGTGTGATTGATAAAAGATATATTTTAGAGTGCTCTGTCAAGTTGAAAGTTCCATTTTTTGGCACAATAATGCAACACACACTGTGGGTGACAGTCTCAGAAATGTTTGCTGCCTGGTTCTGATAGCGAGTGCATTTGAGACTGTATTTCACATCACCTGACATATGCAACTAGGATAGTAATTCAAATACAGTACAGAAAATGGGAACTGTCAATACAGTTCAAAATCTCCTAAACTATAACATTGTTTCTTTATTACACACCTTTCCACTTCAAGGAAGCTGAGTGAAATAGTCAGATGGAGTTCTGAATCAGCTCCCTCCAGAGCAAGTCTGGTACTATGCCAAGAAGTCATTTACAGGATCTTCTGCAGTTTATGCACTGATCATCAAACGTTAACCCTGACATTATAATGCAATGTTCATTATTTGTATAATAAACCATAAATTTATCAAGCCAGCAACAGTACATGTATTACATATGGCATACCTTGTATTGTAAGTATGACACCGTTGTCAATTGATGCTCGGTCATTGTGAACATGACATACATATTCTCCTTGATCTTCAACTTGGACACGAGGTATTGTCAGCACTCTATTGTAGTTGGACAGCACAGCCCCACGAGGTAAGTGTGCACCCCGCCTTGTCCAGTTGTATGAAGGGACTGGACTATAATACATAAGAAGAACAAGAGCAATGTATTACTGGAGAAAAACTTACCAACAAATTAAAAAGTATACTTTTAATTTATGCCTTACTTTTAAGCTCTACTACAATGATAATAATACATACCCATAGAAAATGAGTGTACAATGTGCCTGTGATTGTAATTAATCAACAGACCAATGAGTAGTAAATGAATTTTGTATAAAGATTAGTAAAATACTTTCATTAAATATTAACTTGTGGCACAACACCACTCAAATGAACAATACAACACATATATCTGAATTTTTGCTTATCAATAAAACAACACTGTCCTGGGGGCACAACATGTATGAAGAACATTTTCAAAAAAAAAGAGACCTTTACACGGTATCTGGCTTTTCATATCACATTATAACCAAAATAATTCCTTTAGTTTTATATATCACGATCCCACTGTTATATCATACATTATCAGCCAACACACAAATCCCCCAACCACCACCACCTCCTCCTTCACAACCCATTCACACATGTACATATACTTCACAATAAAGGAACTTGTTAGGAGACGACACATAGTAAACATCACGATAGGTGGCATGCCATATGATCAACCATTAAACACCATTGTTCACTGTTCTCAGCTCACACTTAAATTATACAACTACTAGCAGGCCAAAAAATAAGGAATGCTCAAATTGGGAGAGCTGTTGCTGGAAAAGAGAATACTGTTCTGGAAGTTTATAACATCTGAAAAAAAATTGTTAGCCTCTAATTCTAGTTTTTCCAATGCCAGTGATGAGTGTGTTACTTTTCTTGAGCATCCATTCAACAGGTCTCTGATACAACTCATTTCCTTTTCCTTTTATTATTATTATTATTAGCCTAGAGTGCGGCTCATAAAAAGACAAGTGGGAAAAATTTGGTTACAAGCATGCAAATGGTAACTCATTTAGCCACCCAGATATAAGTGATTTAGTGAAACAGCAAAACCTAAATTAGCACTGAAGGGATGCAGATGTGAATAGTTCCCTTCCTGAAAAACAGCCTGGTATATTAACAATCGATCACTAAATTAATAAATTGGCCCTGTTCTGACATGGGCTGACAACCACTGTGGTTTCCTCAAATGAACTGTCCTCTCATTGAATGGAAAGAAGGAAGGAAGATTAGAGTGTAATGTCCCATTGACAGCATGGTCATTAGAAGTGAAGCACAATCTCGGATTACGAAAGGATGGGGAAGGAAATCGGCAATGCCCTTTTCAAGGGAAAAATTTGCCTGGAGTTGTTGTGGGAAATCATGGAAAATATAAATCAGGATGGCCAGATGGGGATGATCTAAATTAAAATGGCCAGATTGAGATATGAACATCTTTCTTCATCAGTACAATTCCTGTGGGCCATCTCTCTCGCTTTTTCTTCTACACAAATGAGAGTCATCAATAAATTACATACTCCTGTAGTATAACATACAGATAACAATTATACTGTTGCACATAAAAGAAAATTTAATTCAGAAAATTGATACAATCAATAAGAGACGGGAGGGTCTATATTTCTCTAATTTTTATAGCACACTACGTTTTTATACAACAGTTACACTCTAGCACCCTTCTGACCGACAGGTTAAGGGAGTGATTGCCTGTTTGTTTATAAAATGATCTCCAGAAACTGTAAATCACACTGCCCGGTTTGTGGTAAGATGAGGTGGAGGACACACTACTAGTGTGTAGAAAGAGTCAAGGCATGCAGTAACAGACACAAGATGTAGTTAGAAACTAACTGAGAAGTCTGCGTTAACTATCAGTAAACTGATACATTTGTGTATATAACATGAGGGGAAAAAATCAATAGATAAGATGTAATTTCAAACAAAAAGGTGCTACTTCCTAGCCATAATGAGTATATACTGTTAAAATGCTACAGCTTAATTGATATTTACAATTCCCCGCATGTTGCAATAATACGACTGTAGGTTGTCGGCATTTAATAGTGCAATTACCATTATAAAACATTCCAAGATGGTTAAATAACCACATTGTAAAAACTGATAACAGAAGATTGTTAAAGGCTCATTCACTTAAGATATGAATTCACAAACCACAAGAATTTCAATGGGTGATCATTTACAAAGTAAATGGAAGCGTAGCCAACCTTACACAGTGCACTAACAAAACTAGATAGGGAGCCACAGCACAGAACAAAAAAGGCATTTTGGATGCAATAACACAGAATATAAATACATTCATATTCTGAGATAAACAAGTGGGTATGGAAAAGTCACCATCCACTGACAGGTCCTTTCACTAAGGAAGAAATCCATGTGCCAGACACATGTTAAAATTGTTTTGTATCACCTCAGGGGGAGGGGGGGAGGACTAATTTACACATGTTGTCCCACACTAAGATCAGTGTGGAACAAGAGTGGCACAGTTTCAGAAAAAAGAACAAGTTCTGGGTTTCCTGCAGGCACAGTTATACTGCAGTGCTGTTATTAAGTGCGTCACAGTGTGGGAGTGAAAGGGCACAGAAAGTGGAAATGGCTTCCAAAGCTGATTCTTGTGGGCAAAAACACCTAAACTGCACACAGATTCACAGTGAAATCCTTGCAGTACATGGACCAACTGGAAAGTCATATCCAGCCATAGTGAAATGGTACAGACAATTTGATCAACGCAGCACAGACGAGGGTTATGCCGATCGGGTTGCACGGCTGTTGACATCAACCACACACGACAGTGTCCAGTTAATTGAGGAAGAACATCTGGAGGAAAAGAGATTTTCCAACTATGAGGACGTTCACATAGCAGTTCTCGAAAGGCTCTGTGACCGAGGAATGGAGTCCTACTGTTCTGGAACTGAATGACTGGTAGAACATTCCAACTATTTTGTACAGAGGCTTGGTGATTATGCTGAAAAATAGTGTCATATATTTGAGAAACTTTGAAGTGTAGTTCAGCAGTCAATAAAAGTTATTTGATCTGTTGTTATAATATGTAACTCGTGTTTTTTTTAAGTCCTCTTGTAGCAGGTATAGGGACAGCACAATGTGCTACAGGTTACCTGGTCCAAGTGACCTTTACCCTGTGCCTTGGTACGCAGCAGAATGAGGTCCCCTTCCACAGCCTCCCTGTGCACGAGACCTCGACTTTCTGGATTTATTTACATAAATGCACTGGACAACTCAAAAAGTACTTGTGGTGTTAGAGCAAACAAGGAGTTTTGTATTGGCAATATTTCAGGCTCCAGTGCCTTCAAGTTCACATAAAAACATATCTCCACGTACTCAAACAGTCCACGGGTGTACTGCCGGTCCATAGTGTCCAACGGGCACAATATACAATATTTCGGTGATCAGACATGTCGCCATCATCAGGTGCACTGATGAATTGAGCTCCTGAGGACCCCCCCCCCCCCCGTTCTCTCCGGGGTCCACGCACACAGCTGTGTGTTGTGTGTTGTGTGTTGGCGGTCACTGAGACGCTGGAGTCGGTACAATTGCCTCATCCGCCCTGGTCCACTGTTAGTTTTCTTTGCTGAGCGTCTTTTTAATTAGACTCAATGCTGGTTCCCATGGCTTCTTGAGCTTATAGCCGCCGTCTCGGTTGACGAGTCCATCCCTGCTATGAATTTTGATAGCCTCTCTAACGATGCCGTCCCAGTATTTAGATGTCTGTGCCAAGACCCTGGTATGTTGGTAGTTCATTTTGTGATTTTCGGACAAACAGTGCTCTGTGACTGCCGACTTGTTGGCATACCCAAGCCTAGTGTGCCTCTGATGTTCTCGGCAACGATCTTCGACGGTGTGCACTGTCTGTCCAATATCAGTCTTCACACACTGAGCAGAATCTGGTATATGCCTACCTTCTGCAAACCGAGATCGTCTTTGACACTTCCCAGTAATGCTCATGTTTTATTGGGTGGGAAAAAGACATTTTCTACTCAGCGTTTCCTCAATATTTACCCTATACAGGATATAGGCAGTGGCTACCACATCCACCATGACTTCTTCTGTCTCCACACGCTGTACTGTACAGGTCAGCCAGAGAGCTCGTCTGATCTGCCATTCTGAGTAGCCATTTTACCGGAATATAGTTTTGAGGTGTTCCAATTCATGGGGCAGACACACTGTATCAGAGATGGTGCGCACCCTATGCACCAGTGTTTTTAGCACCCCATTCCTCTGTGAAAGGTGGTGGCAGCTATCTGCATGCAAATACAGGCCGGTGTACGTTTTCTTCCTGTATAACCCATGGCCCAGGGTGTCATCCACTCTTCTTTTGACCATGACGTGCAGGAGTGGTAATTGTCCTTCTGCTTCAGTCTCCATACTGAATTTGATATTCGTATGTATGGAGTTCAGGTATGTAAGGAAGTCTAGGAGCTTGCCTCTTCCTTGGGGCCAGAGCACCTCCACGTATTCTCTCTTTAATGGAGAATACTATGAACAAACAGATGGAGTCGCAATGGGGAGCCCACTCTTGCCTGTGGTCGCGAATTTCTATATGGAGTACTTCACGGAGGAAGCTTTGGCATCGTCTTGTTTTCTCCGTTATGTGGATGACATGTTCGTGATATGGCTCCATGGAAGGGACAACCTCCTGGACTTCCTTACACACCTGAACTCCATACATCCGAACATGAAACTCACTATGGAGACCGAAGCAGGAGGAGGATTACCATTCCTGGACGTCATGGTCAAAAGACAAGTGGATGGCACCTTTGGCCACAGGGTATACAGGAAGAAAAAGCATACCAACCTGCATTTGCATGTGAACAGCTGCCAATACCCTTCGCAGAGGAATGTGGTGCTAAAAACACTGGTGCACAAGGCGCACACCATCTCTGACACAAATAGTCTGCCCCATGAGCTGGAACCCCTCAAAACTGTATTTCGGAAAAATGGGTACTAGGAATTGCAGATCAGACACGCTCTCCGCCTCACCTCTACCATACAGCATGTGGAGATGGAAGAAGTCATGGAGGAAGAGAGAGCCATTGCCTATATACCATATACTGGGGTACTATCAGGGAAAATAGGACGAATATTGAGAAAACACTGAGTAGGAACTGTCTTTTGCCCACCCAACAAAACACAAGCATTACTGGGAAGTGTCAAAGAAAATCTCGCTTTTGCAAAAGGCCGGCCTATACAAGATTCTGCGTCAGTGTGGGAAGATTCATATTGGACAGACAGTGCGCACCATCGAAGATCATTGCCGAGAACATCAGCTGCACACTAGACTTATAAACCGCAACAAGTCGGCGGACGCAGAGCACTGTTTGTCCGAAAATCACGAAATGGACTACCAACATACCAGGGTACGGGCTATCAAAATTTGTGCCACAGACGGACTCATCAACCGAGATGGCGGCTATAACCTCAGGAAGGCATGGAAACCAGCATTGAGTCTAATTAAAAAGACGCTCGGCAAAGAAAATGAATGGGGCAATTACACCGATGCCACCAACAATGCCGACGCTAACGTCGACGTGCAGAGAGAACACCTCACAGGGGGAGTGGGTTTAAGACAGCCGTCCACCCTCAAGAGCCCAATTCGTCAGCGCACCTGACGATGGCGACATGTCTGATCGCCGAAATATTGTACCTGTTGGACACTATGGACCGGCATTACACCCATGGACTGTTTGAGCGAGAAATATGCCAGGAGAAACTGAAGAATCACATATCTCCACACAGACTGTATATTCCGTTGTTGTGCATATTGTGAGGACAGAGTAGCTAACAGTCTCATCTGTCTACAACATGACATTGTGTACTCGTTTCTTTCTGTATTTCTATAATTTAAAAAAAAAAAAATTAAAAAGTGTAATTTGGGTTGCACCAAGTGCTACTAGACCCTGCCTTGCACCAATCTTGAATGGCCTCATTGCTTAAAGCTGTTCTGTGAAAGTAAATTCTATTGTAGGGAGAGCAGAGTATAGGAACACCACTACGTTTTGTGCCTGCAGCCTAATGAGTAATTGTTGCCAATTACCAACTGGCTCAGCAACCTCAGCACAAAGGCTTGGTTTAGCACCAACATTAATAGGTCCATCATCTACATACTTCCCTATAGAGTGCACAAGTACAGGTCAGTGGCTTTAAGGCCTCAAGATTTTGCTGATTCATAAACTAAGGCATACACAAGCAAGCAACAATGGCACAGAAGCTTTACATACTTTGGGCAGAAGGGTACCGTATGACTTGGGACAAAAGCACTTCAGAATATCTGATGCCTTTTTCATTTTAGTTTCTTAAAAGTAATGACCACATCAGTTTATGATCTGCAGTGGGATCAGATGCCACAATGAATTATAAAAATTTAGAATAATTTCCCTCATTCTGAGTTCAAATAGACTAAGAATTTGAGAAAATAAACAGAAACATACATCTTAAGTTAATTAGAGTCACTGTAATACATCTACTCCGACGCCTCAACAGAAAGTTACAACTGGTAATGGGTATAGCAGAAAATACCAAAACTGTGTACATACAGAGAACACCATATATGTTTTCTCACCACAGGATGGAAGTAAGTGTTAACACCTTAATCCACATAATGTTCCTTGATAGACTATTGGGGTATTATGCCTTCCAGAAATGCAGTATGTTTCCTGTGTGTAGAAGAAAGAAGCAAATTAGGTGTTGCCTAAAAATGATGGCCTGCTATCTTGCAGCCTCCAATAGGACCAGGTTATCAACTGTTGGATGATATATTCTGAATCAATACTGGAAGTAGCTGTGGCTCTTCTTGGTTTCTGGTATCACCAGCACAGTAATCTAAGTCTTAGTCATGGCAGAATTCAGCTCCCGAGTGAACAAAAAGCAAGTGAATTATTCTTAATTGCTGGATTTAAATGTCAACTGTTGCTCTCCATGACTGATAGTCCCGGCAGAACTCTGGATCCATATCAGCCATCAGTCACTAAAGCATAATATCCTGAAACTGACAGTGCTTATGGGTATGCACCATTGTATAGGTACAGTTGATATTGCTGATTTTAATTCTGTATTAGAGGGCCTGTTGATACCTTCCCACGCTTAAGTTGAGCTTGGGGTACTCTCACTTCAGAACAGGAGTTCCCGCAATGACCTCCTCCTTGTCTTCCAAATGGCTCATCTTGCTTTTGCCCTCACAGCCCAAAATGCTGTGGGTCCTCTGGTGTTGATCTATTCTTTAAAATTCGAAATGCTGCCTGCCTGTCTCTGAATTGTCATTCCAATTTGAAACTGAATGTCATCTAAAATAACCCCTTTGGGGTTAACGCACAGCATACTGGCAGGTGATATCTGTCATCTGCTCCACACAGTTCTGGACATTCTATATGGTTGGTTGCACTGCATTCAGTTAGGCCTGCTGAGAAGCCCCTGTGTGGGTAGGATGGAGGGGAAAAGATAATGACAGATAGTGCTGAAATGAGCCACGTGCCCAGTATTGAGGAGCTGGATGTCCTCGGATTGAATAAGATTATCAGCTAAATGTATTACAGGGGACATATCTAGCTGTGGTTAATGGTTGGGCCCGAGTGCTACTTGAATTTTTTTTGTGCAGTATTGGTTCAGAGGAGACTTTCTGTACACAGACTGTGCCAGAAGGAATGGTCAATACTCAGGGACATGACAGGAACCATCATCTGATGGGGGGGGGGGGGGGGGGGGGGGGGAACAGTTTAATAAATATGGCTCTATGATGCATACCTTATGGGCTATGAGCACTTACCATCTTCTATACTGTGAAACAAACCTCTTCTACTACAAGCTCTTTCCTTTCCACATACTGAGAGATGGAAGTATGGTTCAAAACAAGAAAAAAAATGTCTGGTAAACACAGGCTCTAAAATGCATATCATAAGAGCTATAAGCAATTGTTCATCTTTGTTACTGTGAAACACATCTTTTGTGCCAAACAAGTGTTCATAGCTCTTTAAGTTACAGAGCCCATGTTTACTAGATTTTTTGCTTCCAATGATCATTCCTGTCATATACTTGAATATTGACCATTTCTCCTGAGACACTCTGTATAATTATGTCCACCTCCTTCTAGCTGTGTAGCCAAAAGACGTAGAGCTACTACTGCACTACAGTGATGTTTGTTCATTAAAGTTGGCAGTAACCACAGAAGAAAACATTAGTAGATCCAAATCAGCACACTCCTGAAACTGTTGATTTGTGGAGTCAAAACTTCAAGAAAACATACACAAACACAACTTCACGATTCAGTTACCACCACTATCAAGAAACTGGTTTGTGTAAAATAAACAACAGCTCAAAGCTCTCACAGTACATTGCACCTGTTCATGCAACCAGTTTTACACCTCATTCTCCCCACCTGTGATGACGTCACAGAAGAAAATTCACATTCCACAATGCAATCATTAATCGTAAATACCTCAGGGCATCAGTCTGCAACTATGTGCAAGGTGATGAATTTCGTATTAAGGAAAAGATGAATTATTCCTATCATGTAATTAATTAATAACTTCAGACACAATGGCAAATTTTATACAAGCTGTGTGTCATAAAATACTCTCGAACTAGGTGGTATTCTAGCCACAAATGAAAGGCATCTTTCTCCATATACAGGCATCTTCCAATCACAACCACAATTACCAAAATGTCTTTTTAAGTTGAAGGTAAAGTTCCACATTCTGGCCCTAGGCAGACCAATCAAACCCAATCGACCACTGTGTCATCCTTTGCCAACAGTGTCATTGAATGCAATATGGAGGGGGACGTGGTCAATGCATCACTCTCTGGGTCATTGTCCAGTTTCTTGACCTCGGAACCATTACCAATTGGCTAAGTAGCTTCTTAGAATGCCTCACAGGATTGAGTGCACCCTGTAACAGTCCTCCCAACATGGAAAAATTCCTGGCAGTACCAGGAATCGAACCCAGGTCCTCCACATGGCAGTCAGCCGCACTGACTACTCAGCTACAAAGACAGGTAAAATGTCTCCATAAATTACTGCAAATGTAATGTGACAAATTGCTGGTATCATCATATCATGATGAACATGACTCTTTCTCTTCATACTAATAATAATTTTAATGTTAAGACAAATGAAATGAAACAAAACTCTCTCTCTCTCTCTCTGCCTAAAACAGCGTAAGATGATAATAGAAATCAGCATATGAATTAGTAAAAATCAGTTACTTACTATCCAAAGGCAACACACTCTAAACGTACATCTTGTCCCGCAACAGGTGCCTCCGGGAAAGCCTTTGGGAAGTTGTTAGGAAATTTCAACTGCTGATAGTTTGCTGAAACATGGAATATAATTTATAAACGAATAAACAATTTTTATAATGTTTGCAGTGTACAAAGTACCATATTGTATGATAGCATATAAGTTATGTATATCAAAAATAGTTATAAAGAAAATAAGTTTGCCGAAATAGAATTCTCTTAATCTCTGCAGAGTACACAGTGCACTTATTTTATGCGACAAATTGAAATTGTGTGCTGAACTCACGACTCAAACTTGGGGAACAACTGTCTAATATGATCCACCATAGACAGACTTCAAACTTCAACCTCTCACATCATTCTCTCCTTTCCTCCCAGTTTTAGCCAGTCACATACAGTCAACAAAGCATGTACCAGGCAGAGATAAAAATAATTCTTTCTCAGCGACAACTTTGAGCCTGCAGGTAAAATATACTTGCTGCTATGTCCTTGAAGCCTTTAGCATTGGGCAGATGTTTAGAAAAACAGTTGATCAAGCAAGCACTGGGTATATATGTATCTACAAGAACAGTTCGTGATGAGAGGTACTCTCCACATAATACAGTCTCTGTAAAGATAGGGCTAGAAAAAACAGCAACTACCACACAAGTACAAATAAAAGCATAGGAGCCTATATACATAGGTGCTAAATAAAACATGTTTCATTGTTAAAAAGGCAATGCCAGACATTTTGAATAGTTAACACAGAAAGTCCGTTGGGTGAGATCAGGGTTATAAATCTAAGCCGCACTTTTTTCCAGTCTTTGTAAACCAAAAAACCGCCTGCAGCTTAGAATCAAGTGAAAAGTAAGTGGAAGTTCTTTAAAATGTTGGTAGGTGCTGCCACATTTAACTTCTGCCATCTAATATATGTAGTGCTACAAAGGCATGCTTTACACGCACAAAGATAAATACTGGTGCCAAAACCTCTGCGTTAGTAAATAAATTTAAAAAAAGGTGGAAGACGAGCTATTTTTCTCCGCCCCGAGTTTCGACCACTGCATTTTCATACATTATCCAACGAAGTAAATACAAATTCCGCATTGTTCATCTTCGAATGTAGCAGCCTTTCAATGTACTACGTAAATCTGACTGGCAAGACTGTTTGGGATGTTTGTCAATGTGGTTAACTCTACATTTTGAATTTTTTCCTACCTGTGACTAGAGATGGTTGCTAATAGGAACTTTTATGAATTGTGAACCACATGCAGTATTCTCTTCACCATAAGAATAATACGAATATAAACATTTTGCCATGTATTCTTTCATGTTTGCTGCTATCTCATTTAAATCCTGTCTGCCTAATAAACAATGAAACTAGAGTGAGACAACAGCAAATGCGGAAGAATATACATATCGTGTCATGTTCATATTTGTATTATTCTTATGCCGAATAGTGATACAGTCAGAAATGAAGCACGACAACTGACTAGATTTTTAAATCTAAGATGACTAATTTCTGTGCAGAATGTAATGTACTAAAGAGGCTTCTGCAAAGATTTTCAAATGGAGAAAATTTTTCGCTAAACTCTCTTTCAGAACATCATCTATCATACGCAGTCTATTACTTGGTTCTTGTTGATCATTATCAAAGAAATCAGCAGTGTAAGTAACAACAAATAGCAGTCTCTTGCCATTGTTTTGCTAACGAGATGATTCCCTCCCCCCCTCCCCCCCCTCTCTCTCTCTCTCTCTCTCTCTCTCTCTCTCTCTCTCTCTCTCTCTCTCTCTCTCTTTTTTAAGCAGCAGCGCACACAAAAGCAAGCCATGCCGTGAGCGGTGACAGGTCGTAAACACACATTATCAGAAGTCGACAAACAATGCATGACACAGTACAATAATGCATTTTCAGCTTAGACTGACGTAAACACTTATAACAAAGAGAACAGCACTTATCAGATCAAAGAAAAATAAGCAATCAATTCAAACCAGACGAAGCACGTGAAAAAGGAAGGGTACCCATATAAATACGGACGGAGCGCCTCACGCATAGCAATGGCTACCTGGTAAAGCTTAACTGCTAAGCCTATTACTCGAACCAAACTACTGTAGCTGTATCGTCACTCATTCGACCTAAGCTGTGTCTCATATTACAATGGACCAACTCTGTTTCGATTTGGAGGTGCGGTCTAAAACTTCTCCCCCCCCCTTGAAATTTTAGTCTCAAATTTCAGGTGCGGCTTAGATATGGGAAATTTTTTTTTCCTTCATTTTGAGTCTCATTTTTTAGGTGCGGCTGAGATTCAAGTGTGACTTCGCGCAAGTAATTATGGTACTTCATCAAAACATTTTTTAAAGACTTTGCTGCATGAATAAATGCATTGCAAAGTTGAGAGTAAAATATTGCATTTGGAAATTTCTGTCTTGTTTTGGGCAACCGAGAATTGTTTGACATTGCCAAAAAAAAAGCACTGAGCTTGTGAAAGTATAATTATGATTTAACTTCTTTTCAATAAAAATGTTGTTAAGGATGGTCTTGCCATCTGCCTTAAGTGTTTTAGAGAGATGGTGGAACACCTAAATCTTGATTTCTGTGCCAGGATTAGAACTGTTGTCCTCCCAAATATAAGTCAAGTGTCATACCACTGCATCAACTCACTCGATGTTACTACAAAATCAAACAAGTACAACAAAGTTAGACCTCCAATAACAAAACTGCTGTCTCAATGTATTATCTGTCAAATTTAACAGTGAGAACACATCAGTAAGTGACAATCACCAAGCAATGGTCCAGACCATAGGCAAAATTAACTATTTAAAAACAAACAAGCATTAAACACAATACAACAAATAGCACGAGAAAACTGCTATGACACATTTGTGATAAACGAACAGAAAGGGAATGAACAGGCCACGTATATACAAAACCTAGTAGGACAACACAGAACAACCCATTTGCCGACCACCTAACAGCCCACAACCATCACCAAGTAACACCGAAACCGATTTTAAAATACTACAATCTGGTCACATCCTATATCATAAGCAAAACATGCACGTCCGCACGCACGCACGTCCGCATGCACACACGCACACACACACACACAGTAACACCGAAACCGATTTTAAAATACTACAATCTGATCACATCCTATATCATAAGCAAAACATGCACGTCCGCATGCACGCACGCGCGCACACACACACACACACACACACACACACACACACACACACACACACACACACACAGAGAGAGAGAGAGAGAGAGAGAGAGAGAGAGAGAGAGAGAGAGAGAGAGAGAGAGAGAGAGAGAAAGCGGGGGGGGGGGGGGGGGGGGGAGTAAACAAAATCCAAATTTGGTGCCATACTACCTTGAAACAAGTGAACATCAACTGGGACTGGACACACAGCGATTTGGCTCTGTAGAAAGTGTTATTTAGAAAGTAGTTAGAAAAATTGTGTGTAGTATTTGTGTGTGCTGCTCAACTAACTTATTAGAATGCAGATGAAAAAGGACTTTCAATAGCAAAATGTAAGTAATCACAAATACAGAAGCGAAACATTTCTGAGCAACAAAATTATGTTCAGGTGTAAAGTGCTGTGTTAAATTGCCAACCAAATTCACAACAACATTTAGTTGCAGATGATAAACTACCAGCATACAACAATTTATTTATTTATATAATAGTATGGCTATGGGCCCCCTATCGGGCAGACTGTTCGCCGGGTGTAGGCCTTTAATTTGACGCTACTTCGGCGACCTGCAGTCGATGAGGATGATAGCACAACACCCAGTCCCTGGGCGGAGAAAATTCCCTGAACCAGCTGGGAATCAAACCCAGGCCCAGAGGAGTGACAATCCGTCACGCTTACCATTCAGCTACCAGGGGCAGACATACGATAATGAAAAGATGGTTCTATATGACCCAATTAATGCAAAAAACCTATGTTAATGACAACAACAAACAAAAACTGTTTTAGGCCTAATTTTTGTTGAATAATTATCAATTGAAACATGTTCACATTTTACAGATTTGAATGAAATGTACTTACTGACAATGGCACAAAAAAGATGCTGAAACACGTTTGGGTTTATACGACTTCTTCCCAATGCAATCATCTTTATTACACACAAGGATCAAAAAGTACAATGCACAGACAAGGTAACAGTTAACAACAGCTAAACTGTGTGAAATTAATATGCATAATGCATGCAAATGCCATAGGCAAAAAATTATTAAGTGGAGTTGCAACTTTTGAAGTTTGTCCTACCGGAACATACATGACGCTATTGCCCAGGTAACGCCAATGGCGAGCCGGCTTTCCATACCGCCAGCAGTTCAGTTGGTAAAGCATCCGTTCCCATGATGTGGTTAAACAGCACCACATGGTATCACACATTAGATGCACCTATGTTCATTAGAGCTCTCATTGTAAAGTGATATTTTCTGGCTTTGAAGTGTCAGGTATTGTGAACGATAGTTTCGTGATGGCACTGGATTAATAACAGTACAGCACATCTGAACACGAGATTCACAATAAAAATGGTCATCTAAGAACACATTCACCAGCTGTGAGGATAATGTTCTGCCACAAAATATTCTTCCAAATTCGACCGTAGTAATGGACAATGCACCATACCAGTCGGTTGTCATGGCTAAAGCTCCAACAATGCAGCAGAGGAAAGTGGCTATTTTTCTCTGGATACAAAGAAATGTTTAGTTAGATAAAGTTAAATCTAGCTTGTGTAAGGTGAAGTTAATGGAACTTGCAGTACAAGCCAAAAACACACTACCAGGTCAATGACCTGGATAATGTTTAATGAGGCTTCCTCCATATCGTGCTCTTTTAAATCTGACTGAGAATATATGGGTTCAGGTGAAAAGTAATGTGGCAATAAACATGACATACATGCTCAGTGAGGCTGAAATGGTGACAAAAGAAGTCATTGCAAATGTTACATCACAGGAGCTGGTCTCAAGTTGTCAGTCATACCAAGTTGATAGTTGAGGAGACATGGATTCATAAGGGACTGTGTCGAGTTTTGAGTGATATGTTACTTTTCTTGTTGCAACGTTAACATCTGCTTCATTTGCTTAAACAAAGCAGTTTACAAATATTCATCTCACTAAGATTCTAATGCAGTTGACACTGTGACAGAATCATAAATCAGTGAATTATTAAACTAGCAACTGAGGGCGAAACAGATCAATATTTAAGAAAGAGCCCATTCTCAGTATAAAAATAAATGTGCAACTTATTTAGTTATATTGTTGCAAAAACCACAGGAACTCTCATTTCATCACCTATTGATGGTCCTTAAAGTTACATTATTTCATTTAAAAACATCTATAGTTGCTTGAATATCGCAGTAGGTATAAAAGTTTCACATATTAATCAAATAGCAAAATAGTCTCCTCTTTGTGTGCTGTCATTTGCCAAAATCTTGTTTTGATGTTTCAGACAATTTATGAGATACGAGGGATTTATTAATATTTCATTACTGCCTTTCCAGTGGCATGTGCGTTTGTGACAGGGCCCTTATACATACAATCCATTTTTCTCAACACTGGAGACGGATAGCAATATCCTTCTAAGTTTAAAGAATAATTCTGTATGTTACCTAAATCTCATACACAGCAACATATGACCCAACACACACCGACACTAATTCATAGTGACCCATATTTTTCACTGCAAACTATAAGAACTTCTTACAGTAGTTCACCTTAATATCAAAATATCACAATAACTATGACCATTAATGAAATGATAGGCAATTCATAATGAAGCCGACAAATGAAGCTATATGTGCAAGAATCAGAGATTGCAGATCGGCCGACTTGCACAGCTTGCTGTTCAAGCAGTCAAGCGAGCTTGACAAGTTACGTGTAGAGATAGCCTGGTGTTATTGTCACCCACCGACACGCTCAGCACACACTGGCAACTACAGTTTCCTCTACTCACCCATACCGAACTGTCAAAAGTCGCAAGAAATTTTAAATGCACTATAATCTTTCTGGAAAATTTGGTTGCATACAAATACGACTATTTGCTTCATACTTACAGTTTGGATTAACACGGAGTGGAAAGAAAGGTCCAGTCCTTCCCTTATCTGACACTTTGCTTTGTACACTGCAGCTGTAATTACCACGATCAATATTTTCTAGGGCTGAAAAATATAGTGCTCCATCGTATGAAACAAATACTCTTTTATCTTCTTCAACAAAATTTGGGAAGTAATCTCGAGCCCAGTAATAATTGACACCTGCAAAATGTAAAATTCTGAAGTAGAACAATGTAGGATTTTCACTTACATTACTTAACCACAGTAATATCATACATTTAAGGGAGGTAGGCGGTCAAATGGGCCGACTTCGAGAAGGAGAAGCACCACAGGACATTTTAATTTGAACTGTCTGTACTTTTACAAATAAATTCATAAAACTTTGTTAGCATGACCAGAAAGGATTCAGGTTTCACACTCATGGCAATGGAAGTTCAAAAACATGAAAAAATAATATTTTTTAAAAGTGAAATTTCATGATTTTTTTCCACTTACTGTTGGCTGCATTTGTTGCTATAGGTACTCTTTTCTTCATAAATAAGAGAGATTCCTCGATGAATTTTGCACAGCTTACAAACCATACTTACAGGTGTATGAAACTCTAGGATTTATTTAATCTATGAAAAAATTAATGGTCTGTTACATTTTAAACTTTGTGTTTAGAGAAAACTCGAATTTTATAGTTAATTATCTAAATTTTTTCCACAGTTTTTAACAGATTTGGGAAATTCTAGAGTTTCATACACCTGTAAGTATGGTTTGTATGCTGTGCAAATTTCATCGAAGAATCTCTCTTACTTATGAAGAAAAGAGTACCTACAGCAACAAATGCAGCCAATACTAAGTGAAAAACTGATGGAATTTCACATGTAAAAAAATTTGTTTTGTTATGTTGTTTTTGAACTTCCACTCCTGTTAGTGTGAATCCTGAATCCTTCCTGGTCATGCTGACAAAGTTTTGTGAATTTATTTGTAAAAGTATAGACAGTGCAAATTAAAATGTCCTCTGGTGCCTCTACTGCTCCAAGGCTGCCTGTTTCACGTCCTACCCCCCTTAAGAATAATGTCTCCTGGTACATACATATTACAGTTCCACAAATGAATTACAACTACTTTTCCTCCATAAATACAATTCGAATACATACAAAATGTCAACACTTAACAGACTTTCCAAATACACAACTTTGTTGGAATAAACCACACACATTAAAAACGAATCTATAGCTTGCACAGTATATAACTCAGAAAAATAAATATATTATGAAAAAGAAAGACTGCTATTCACCATGTAGTGGAGATGTTGAATTGCAGACAGGCACAACAAAAAGACCGCTAAACAAGAAAGCTTCCAGCCAAAAGGCCTCCTTCTGAATTAGACTACACACACACACACACACACACACACACACACACACACACATTCACACAAATTCAACTTACAGACACATGACCACCGTCTCTGGCTGTAGAGGCATGACTGTGAGCAACAGTGCATGATGACAGAAGCAATATGATTGGTGGGGGTAAGGAGGAGTGGTGGAGTTAAGGAGGAGTGGAACAGGGAGGATAGCAGGTTAGTATAGGGACAGGGACGGTAAAGTGCTGCTGGTGAACATACAGGGAAGAGTTGTGGAGAGGGTACGGCAGCTAGACACAGTTGGGAGGTTAGATGGAGGATTGGGAGGGGGAGGATGGAAGGAGAGAAATAAAGACACTGTGGGTGTGTTCGTGGAATATAAGGCTGTGAAGTGCTGGAGCGGGAGCAGGAATGTGGATAGGTAGGTGAAAAACAGTGACTAATGAAGGTTGCAGCCAGGGGAGTTACGGGAGGGTTTCTGCCTGTTCAATCCAGAAAAGCTAGTGTTGTTAGAAAGGATCTAGATGGCTTAGGCTGTTGAGCAGCCACTGAAATGATGAATGGTGTGTTGGGCAGTGTGCTCAGAAAATGGGTGGTCTAGCTGTTTCTTGGCCACAGTTTGTTGGTGGCCATTCATACAAACAGACAACTTGTTGGTTGTCATGCCTACGTAGAACACAGCACAGTGGTTGTAGCTTAGATTGTAGATAATGTGACGTTTCACAGGCAGCCCTTCCTGTGATTGGATAGGTGACACTCGAGACTGGACTGGAGTAGGTGGTGGTGGGAGAGTGTATTGGGCAGGTCTTGCATCTAGGTCTAATACAGGGATTTAATCCATAAGGCAGGAAGTGGGAGCAAGGATGAAATAGGAGTGGACGAGGATATTGTGTAGGGTCAGTGGGTGGTAGAATAGCACTGTGGGTGGTGTGGGATGGATAGTAAATAGGACATTAATCATTTTAGGGCATGATGAGACATAGTGGAGATTGTGATTCAGTTGCTCTAGGCCTAGCTGGTACTGTCACACAAGGGGACTGCTCCTTTGTGGCCAGATGATGGGACCTTGGGAAATGGTGGGTGACTGGAGAGATAAGGCACTGAAGATATGTTTCTGTACAATGTTGGGAGGATAATTATGGTCTGTCAAGGTCTCAGGGGGACCCTTGGTATATATCAAGAGGGACTGCTCCTCACTAAAGATGCGATGGCCGTGGGTGGCTAGCATCTATGGAAGGGGCTTCTTGGTATGGAATGGGTGGCAGCTGTGGAAGTGAAGGTATTGTTGGTGATTGGTAAGTTTGATACGGATGGAGGTAGTGACATAGCCATCTTTGAGATAGAGGTCAACATCAAGAAATGTGGCTCGTTGTGTTGAGAAGGACCAGGTGAAGCAAATGGGGGAGAAGGTGATGAGGTTCTGCAGGAATGTGGATAGCATGACCTCACCCTCAATCCAGGTCACAGCTGTGTCATCAGTGAATCCAAACCACGTGAGGGGCTTGGGATTCTGGGTGATTAGGAATGATTCCTCTAAATCATCTATGAACAGGTTGGCATAGGATTGTGCCATGCACGTGCCCATTGCCATATCCTGGATTTTTTGTAGGTGATGCCTCCAAACGAGCAGTAATTGTGGGTGAGGATATTATTGGTCATGGTGACCAGGAAGGAGGTTGTACGTCTGGAATCTTTCGGGTACTGGGAAAGGTAGTGTTCAATAATGGGATATTAGTGTAAAGGGAGGTGCCATCATTAGAGACGAGCAGGGCACTGAGTGGTAAAGGGACAGTAACAGCGGAAGAGTTGGTGGAGGAAACAGTTGGTATCTTACGATAGGTTGTGGGTAACGTGTTGGTCTGTGAGAGCAGAGTTTCTCTCAGTGGAGCCACAGTAACCGGCTACAATGGGGTGTCCTGGGTCATTTGGTTTAGAGCATGTAGAAGGTAGGAGTGCAGGGAGTTGAAAGGGTGGGGGATTCAAGATCCTGCTGGATTTCTGGAATGGGGTCATTGTGGCAGAGTTTGTATGTGGAGAAATCTGCCAGCTGGCAGAGTCCTTTTGTCAGGTAATTCTTGCAGTTCAAAACAACAGTAGTGCAATCTTTAACAGCAGGTAAGATTATAAGTTCAGTATCAGTTAGGCGGTGGATTGTGGTTATTTCTGTGGATGTAAGGTTAATTTGTATGTTGAGGGAATTTGGGGAATGGTGGTGAAGCACAGTTCGAGGTTAAGAAATTCTGTAAAGTTAACAGCAGATAATCTGGGGGCAATTAGGGAGATCATGGTTGGATGGAAGAGTGAACTGGGTCAGGCATGGTTCAACATTGGTCTTTGGTTGAGTGACGGGTAGTGTTGGTGGTGAAACCATGTTTCCACTGTAGGGACCAGGAGAAGAAGAGACGGTCTTCAACAACATCGGCATGACTGAACTTGGGAGTGGGGCAAAATGTAACACTTTTGGAAAAGAATGGTACTTCTGTGGGACTAAGACTTCTGAAGGAAGGGTTCATGACTGTGTTTTGGGTCCGTTTAGGTTATGGTTTCTGTATGGTGGTGGGAGGGAGTTTTTGAGGGTGGGGTAAATGTAGTAGATCTGCAAGGCAGGGTTTGTCAGTCAAGAGGGGCTGTGGAGGCGGTTTAGAGGCTGGAGTACAGGAGGTGGCTAGAGGTAGTCCAAGGTAGGAGTAGGAAGTGAACAGATCTGAGAGGTTTTTTTTGAGGTGGCATTGTGCATACTGCTCTAGTTCCTGGAGGGCAAGAGTTTTAATGTGTCAGATGGGATCCACGGATTTGGAATTGCACAGCATAAGAATTTTACAGAAGGAGAGGAGATATTAGAAAGAGGTGTGGGTCCGATTTACACAGTTTGCAGGACTATGTTGGCGAGGATTAAGGACTGGAAGAATCTGAACAGCGGCCCCAAACTATATCATTCATACCGATCGGTGGAGTAGGTTAGTCTCAGTATTGACGTCATTTTCAGTCCTTTATCCAAATTTCCTATTCAGTAAGCTTCTGAGACCTGTTACCAAATGGTCCTCCTGCCGATTTTTCGACAACTGTACGAAGAGGTTTTGGTTTTCAGTAGAGCCCTGTCGTTCAGTTAGCTGTGATTTATTTACACCTATAATTTGTTATTTTAAACATATTGAGCAGTTTTAGTTTTCGATTTAGTGATTGTGTTACTAAAGAATAAAGAATCACAACAGGACGCGTCTGGTTGGAAAGCGAGTTCATAATAGACTATTTTCCGTTATTAGAAATGTGGTTAGGTTAAGTTGTTACTGTAAATGATTTTTTTAAAAGTTTTTGGTCAATAATCTCTCAAAATAACTGTTATTTTTATGCAATTAAGAGCTTAAAAATCATTAAATATCAAGACAGTGGCTCTGCTTATGTACATTACATGTGTGTTAGCTGAAATTACTAGTGACTTTGCATACTCTTTTCCACAAATGGTTTACTTATTAATTATCGATACACGTTTAAAACTGTTAAATAACAATGCAAAGAAATTTTGTGAAGTCTGATAGAGGAAACCTTTCAAAATTTCATGCATTTATAGGTTACTCCGGCATCATTCCGAAACAAAGTCAGCCTGCGTCTCTCTCGCATGGAATTACATACAATCAAGTGCCGACAGCATGTGACTTGTAGTAGCGAAGTTGGTAAGCCAACAAAATGCCATGGCAAAGGGCATGGTTTCGAATACTGCGGGATGCGAACATTTTTTTTTCCTCTTTGTGTTTGCAACACATTTTGAGATTTCGTTAATTTGTCAAAGTTAAGCATTTTTCTGAAATATTCATTGTAATTTACACATAAGAGCATGCTTTCTCAGTAACGAGTATCTTCGATTTCGTGACTTCCATATGTTTAAAAAAATGGTTCAAATGGCTCTGAGCACTATGGGACTTAACTGCTGTGGTCATCAGCAGCCTAGAACTTAGAACTACTTAAACCTAACTAACCTAAGAACATAACACACATCCATGCCCGAGGAAGGATTCGAACCTGTGACCGTAGTGGTCACGCAGCTCCAGACTGTAGTGCCTAAAACCGCACGGCCACTGCGGCTGGCCCATATGTTTAAGAAATGAAAGATGAAATTACTGCGCATGAAATAACTGACAGTGACATTTATACGACTACCTGTCACAAATAATTCACCATTTTTTTTTAATATGTAGCGATTTCTGAGAGTGTGGTCAGACAGGAATCTAAGAGCACAACATAAATTACTGCGAATGAAACTAGCAGCAATCACCTTCATACTCTAGCTTGTCACAAGTATTTATCTGTGATCGAATCCTTAACAACAGTTGACAGAGATGAAAGGTTTCCATGACAATATTTTCAGACTATACCACCATATATGAAACATTTTGATTCATCAGATGCATGTTATAAACTACAATGAACTTCTGTAACTGCGCTCGCCTCATGTTCTCGAAAAGGAGATTTTTTTAAATTTTGTTTTTATGAACCAAATTGTTGATGTATCACATAGGGAAGTAGGCTACTTCACCATTTTGATCTCTAGGAGCGAGCTACAACCCCATTCTATGCATCTCCTTATTCTTTGACACTCCCTTAAACAATTTTTTTGAGTTTGTACAGATGTGTTCCATCTATGCAACTAATTGAAGGCAGTTTATTCCCATATGCTTTTCAGTTCTTTTGTTTGTGAAGCATCATCATGAATAAAGGAAGCAAAACGCATATGGCAATAAACAAACTCCCTCCTATTAGTTGCATAGATGGGACAAACCTCTTTGAACTTTGAAGCAACTAAGAAACAATGGAAAACAGAAAATTTGATGAATTTTTTCGGTGTTTCTATAGATTTAATTGTACAATGTGGTACTACACTCCATTCCTAACTCATATTCTGAAACGTAAAATCCAAAACAAGAAGTCGATGTGAATGAGAATAAAATGACATAATGTGACAATTACGACAGTTTCCAGGCCACAGTCAATATTCTACATTATCCTGCTTTTATGGAAGTCCACGGTTAGGGAAATTTTAACAGTATATTACGTACTCAAACCACACTTTTTGGTACTGTGAAGAATGGCGTGCTCGTGTCAGCTGCTAGCCCCTTCGAGTTCATACTGCAGTGACGCTGCAGTGCGCATGCGCGGATCTGAGAGATTGCTTTTCATTGGTTGGCATGAGGAGAACTGACAACAGCGCTTCATTTCACTAGGACCGTTCAACATCGCTTTTGAAACAAACAAAAATAAAATTGTTTTGCACAGTTCCATTGTTGTTTCACAACTGTGACCCCATACCTTTTCCTTCCTTATTGCTTCACCTAACACACTGATAAATCATATTATCATATATCCAAGTATGAGCAGCAGTAATATAAAATAAACAGCAATCTATATGAGAAAAAAAATTAACGATCCGTATAAGGAAATGAGCCAGATTACGAACTAGCATCACAATCTCACAATGAGGCAGTTGTAGACGAGATAATTAGTAATCAAATAAGAAGTTGGCTGGGATGTGATACAACTGCGCTGTTTAACGCTTTACGTGGGTCATTACTGTGAGGGAACACCTGTCTGTGGTAATAGGGTGATATAATGCAAGTTTATTTCATTATTGTTTAATTAAACAGTGCTTTAGCTCATAATATGTAAGTTTATTTTGTCCTTGTTTAATCAAAATAAGATTAAACTGTGCTTTTGCTGATACATGTTTACCTTGGTAACTTAAAGTCAGCTATTCTTTACATATGTACAAAGTACGCTGCGTGTCCACTCATGTTAGGAAAAATGGTGCACCCTCTCGAGGATTAATAGTGAACACTAGAAATAAAGGATGTGCAAGTTGTTCACATCTCAGCTGTTGTTATTAAAAACATTATATTATTCTGCCAAAAATAATATTTTGATTAAATTACTGACATAACAGTAACTTAAACAGATGTGACGTAGTATATAAATAGGAATTTGTAAAGAAGAATCGTAAATCACACTTACCAGGAAAAAATTGTGGAGGATCACAAAAAACAGTTTTGCCCCAATTCTGATTTCCAGTTTCTGGTGAGCGTTTGAGGTTAAATTCACCAATAAAACCAAAAGACAGCTGCACACTTTCAGACATGATGGTACCAAACATATTTGTTGCCTTGCAATGGTACGAAGCTCTGTCCTCAATCTAAAACAGGAACCAATAGTGCCTATGATTAGTCTTTAATTAAGGTAAACTTATGCACGTTTGTAAGATGTGGCTAATACGGTATGTCAGTCATTTATAAACTATAATGGGAAGTAACAAGTATTATGGACAGAGATAATGTTTTAATGATATTTACTACATTATTTACAGATTATTGCCCTGCAGAACATTGAAAACATGCTCAGATTGGGCAAGGGTAAAACAAGCCTTTTTGAGGGAACCTTCAAAGCATTTCTCTTCAGCAACTTAGGAAAACCATGGAACCTTAATCTGGATGGATGGGCAAGGATCTGAACCCCTCTCCTCCTGAACACATGAAGGATCTGAATCCCTCTCCTCCTGAACACATGATAAGTGTTTTAAACACTGTGCCACCTAGCTTGATATTTTATTCCACCTTTAACAGTACAATAGGCACCTGCAGGACAATTCAAAGTTTACTTTCAGAGATTGAAAACATAAATTATTCTCTTCTCATGAAGACAGAAAGTGAAGGTTGACAGCTACTTTTTCAAATTCCATGAAGGTGTTCATAACTTAAACTGTCAATTACTTCATTGTTACTGCTGTACTTATGCAAACTGCCTATATGAATAAAACTGTCATGCCAACCTGGAGAACCTTAACAATGATTGCAGCATTTCATACTTGGTTCATTCCCCACCTTTCCGCAGACTGATGTAGACTATAATTCAATGCTGCTTCCATAGTAGATTTACTCCATCACAATCACATGATCAATTCAGTGCCATCCAAATTTACTTAAAAGTTGGGATGGATGACAACACAAAGCCAAGAGGATTCTAGGGACTGAAAATAAATGAGTGGTTTTTCTTGTCGTCAAAAGTTACAGTTTTCTTATAAACCCTTGATGGTAGAACCTCAGCTAAGCTACTCAAAATTTTAGGCAATAGCAACAAAATGTGTAGGTTGTTTACACACAGTCCTTTCACCAGTGCAATAAAAAGAAACATTGTGACGTAAAC
This sequence comes from Schistocerca gregaria, assembly GCF_023897955.1. NCBI lineage: Eukaryota > Metazoa > Arthropoda > Insecta > Orthoptera > Acrididae > Schistocerca > Schistocerca gregaria. The sequence continues at coordinate 210,229,321 of NC_064931.1, forward strand.
CAGTACAATGTAAAACATAACAAAGCAAACATGAAAGGTTCTCAAGCACTGTGGAACCTGCATAATATTTTAATAAGGCAGCTCCTTATCTCCACAGCCACACCTGAAGGAGAAGCTGCCTCAGTGAAATATTGTGCATATTTCATGACACCACCTGATGCAACATCTGAGAACCTTTCAAGTGATCATTATATCAAGGAAGCATTGGACAGCAATTCGGTGAGAAAGCTGTCCACTGTGGCACACTAGGAAATATTTACGATTATGATAGAGCAGATTGCAATATCAGCAAGGCATATTTATGTTTATAGTGCTGCCGTGAGGGTGACTGGTGAGCAGTGACGTGTCATAGACGAATACCACCATTTCTGTCTTATCCGCTTTAACCTTGTATTGTTCTTTCTGAAAATACGATAAATCCATACACCAAAAATTAATCTTGAAGGCATACACAGGTCTACCCACTGATAAGGACTTTACGTGCGCCAGGTGAGTTATGAAACTGCTTACATTTCACAATAGTATTCTCCAGCCCAGTGAGGCCTACAAAGTAATTAACTGAAGAATAAATGTGATTCTGTCAAGCTAACATTCATTTACATTATTAATGTCCTGGATGGCAGTTGATTCTGGCCATGATGATTTAACTATCTCTTAGTTGTTACCTTAGTTTTCCTCCTCCCTCTCAGTCTTTTGATAGACATAGGAAAAAGAGTGCACAAAGCGACATACTGGTTGCAGTAAATTGTAGGAATGGCTCACTTCAGAATTATCAGCAACAACTGCAAAGGGCCGGCCGTGGTGGCCAAGCGGTTCTAGGCTCTCAGTCCGGAACCGCGCGACTGCTACGGTCGCAGGTTAGGTTCGAATCCTGCCTTGGGCATGAATGTGTGTGATGTCCTTAGGTTAGTTAGGTTTAAGTAGTTCTAAGTTCTAGGGGACTGATGACCACAGATGTTAAGTCCCATAGTGCTCAGAGCGATTTGAACCATTTAGCCACTGCAAAGGATAGCTTGAAACTAGGATCAACATGAATGAAATTTATTTGTTGCCTGTCTTTGCAATACATTTATTTTTTTACTTAATGAAAAGCCACTCCAGTTGCTTCATTCGAACTTTATATTAGACCATTATCAAGTGTATTTAAAACTCCCAAATGTTAACACACAATATTAGTGAACCGGGCAAACCTTTACAATTGCTAAATAAGTATGGGAACTGGAAATATATCCTAATGCTCTCCCTGTGCATCTCCTCCTACCTCTACCTCTCTTCACCTCCTTACCTCTCTCTCACTCCCCCCCCCCCCCTCCCCCCGCCCCCACACTTCCATCCATCCGCCTCTCTGACTTATAGCTTTGTTTATTGTTATTGCCAATGAATCCTTGACTGGGAATTGGAGTCCTTAAAATGAATGGTTATATCATACACAGGGTATGACAGACCTTCATTGCTGCTGCATCTGTGGTGACAAACATTTCCATCACATTACTTCACATGGTTTTATTCTGAGAATAGGTCGGCTTACAAAGTTTGACATTTACAAAATAGTGGAGATGCTGAGTTGCGATAGGCACATCAAAAATATTCACACTATTACAGCTTTCAGCCATTAAGGCCTTTGTCAGCAGTAGGCACACACACACACACACACACACACACACACACACACACACACACACACACAACTTGCACACGTCTGCAGTCTCAGAGAACTGAAACCACATGCACAATTGTTACATTCCATCCTGGATTTTCCATTGTTTGAAAGCTTGACGTTTCAGATTCCGTAGAAGTATTCTAACCATAAGCCGATAAGTCACAAATATAATTTTCATGTTTTCTGTTGAAAAAGAAGTGGCCCAAGCACGTCATATAAAAAACTTAAACTGTAATGTGCTTGAATCACAACTGCACTTTCAATATGTTTACATCCACACCTGGGCATACAGTTGCTGCAACGGAAACTTCATATTTTCTTTTTTATGTGTCTGACAAGCCAATATGGTGTAATTTCCTATAACTGGAAATTTTTCTCATAGTATTGATGGCATGCATGCATGTTAATAAGAATTTATAGAAATCTGCTGACAACAGAAAGAGTTGTCAAAACCGGTCATTGTGAAATAAAACAAAAATAACAAGCAATCTCGGCTGCAGAATATCTTCCTGTTATAGTCAATAGGTGCACAGTATTGAAAACAACCTTGTAAGCCTTCATGCAATGGAGATGGGATACTTTATGAACACTCACCTGAAAAAGTCAAGGAAAAGAAGATTAACAAGCAATGCACATTGCTATCTGCTGTCACTTACTGACAACTTCCTCAAAAGATATTCTGCACATTCACAGCTGTAGCTAGTTGTTTGTAAACGAGCAATGATGCGTCCAAGCTTTGCTAGAGCCCTCAACAGTTCCCAGTGGTTCAAATTTTACTTGGTGGCAATTGTACTTTTATGCTCGGCTTGGACGCCTCATTCATTGCAACTATTTTGCCTTTAAATGCAGCTGTAATTTTGGAACATATCAGAATATAACTGCAAAGCTATGGCATGCTAACAGATTTAGTGTACCAGATTGTAAATGTTTATAATTACGACATGCTCATTTTTCTCATGATGTCACTGGCGTGGAACTTTTTTAAATCCACTTGACTTCTACTATTGTTTTCATTTCATGTTGCTTCTCTACAGTTCAACAACTTCTTTCAATAACAAGAACATGTTTTCGTTAGACTGTCAATTACACATGCAATCAAAGCTTACTGAATCTCGTCTATGACACTGTATGGGGAATTTTACTCCCAAATTCATTAACACAATTTCCACACAATGGCGAGCTGCAGTCAGATGATGTTGCTATGGCATCTAAATTGACTGCCAAGCTCATCTCACAAATGTGAGTTTCACTATATAAAAAAGCATGGAGTTTGGTTTCTAGCTAACAGATGTCTATTAAATGTATTCTACAGAACTAAGCACAGGGTCCATGTGTCACATTAATGCTGGTTTTATAAACAACCAATATGGTGAAGGTAATAGTTTGTCATGGCGATGAGGATTTACAGCAACTTTTAGTATGTCCACAGTTACCTGAGTACTCTATTCACAGGTGACAATCACAAAGAGTGCCACTACTATGAGACTTCGGCAAAACCATGGGCTCATCTCCCAATGCCCAAACCTACAACTGAGAAGAAAAAGAATGAAGCAAAAAGATGTGTTACATGATACTCATGAAGAAAAGAAGTGAAAATGCATGTCAGTGTAAAAAGTTTGGTGTTGCTTTTCAGTTACAAGATTGTTTTAAGGTTTACCACATCCATATACTAGCTGATATATATTAAACTCTATTTCCCAGCAACCAGTAGGATATTTAAATATGATGTAATTGAGTTAAACTATTGTTTCTGATGTGTTCTTTTCTACAACCTTTTCATTTCCTTTGAGTAAACCATGCAGCTTTCTCCGCAACCTTCTAGTCATGTTATTACACAGCTGAGAACATTTAGTTCTTTTCACTAACTCCAGGCAGTGCATATTCGTATCGAGACGTGGCTAACAATAGATTTCAATACCTGATCATTTACAGTTTATCCCTGAGAACCATTTTTTGAAACGTTAGAAGCAAGTCATTCATTACTTGGCATTTGGGGCAGCATACCTGCGCTATTCAGAGGAATATTACAATCTCAGAGAATTTTGCACACTTCAGAAACATTGCTTTTAATCTAATGTTCATAGTTTGGTCCAAAACAAGTGATTCTACTGACTGAACTAGTGGGCCATTTTAAGTCAGGCAATCTCTGGAGATGTGGTGCACAGTAAATCAATATAGGACATATGAATCACATTGGGAAGGTAATTCTCCAGTAAATTAAAATCTAATTTCAGAATTTCTGTAGCAATCCCAGTTTTCTTGTAATAGTGGTTTTTGTAAATGCTTCCTGCAGCCTACAAGCAGTAGTTGGACAATGTTGCAGTACTCCATTTACACTGATACTGTCTCTAACCATGCCATTTAATATCCACTTATTAGCTTTCAAACTACATTTGGTTAAAATATTACGGCTTTAACATGTAGCACTTCTTAGAAACTCTTCATGAATTATTGGGAAGCAGTACACAACATGAATGGCGAGTTAAAATAATACTTTTTTGCCTGAGTGGGCAGACAGACATATGCCAAAGGATTAAGTATTACACAATTCTCTGTTTACTTAATGTGCACTGTGAGCCAGCACCAATGGGGAAGTTATTAAGCAGGCAAACCTAATCCAGTCGAAAATTGTGACAATTGTATGCTACTCAGCACTTAAGACTAACTTTTAATGGCACCTGAATCCTTGGAGCATTGAAAAATCACTGAGGTAATGTTGAGCCCTTAGCTCAAAAGAGTATGTAAGCCACTGTGTCACTGTGATGCTTGTTTAATATGCAATTTAATATACACAGGCAGATAAAATTTGCTCTATTCTACTCGTAAGAAAACTAACAACATGAATTAGAATAGATTGCAACAAGATGTGTTGAGCAGCAGGTTGTTGGATATTATAAGGTATGAGGCACGTGTACAGGCAAGCGTGCGTGTGTGTGTGTGTGTGTGTGTGTGTGTGTGTGTGTGTGTGTGTGTGTGTGGGCGCGCTTCATCTGATGAGCTTTGTCCAGCTGCTTATAAAATCCAACACTCTACTTTTAAATGTGCCTGTATGCTACTCAACATTTATGTGATGAAAAGCAATCTATACTAATTAATATTGTTATTTCATCCCAGATTATTCATTGTTTGATTTAATCTACTTGTAAGAAATTAATTTAAAATTTAATTTTGGCACCTAAAGATGTTTTGCTCCACTGTTGGGTGGGGAGGGGGGTAATCTTGATATCTACTAAATAATTCTTTATGATGAACTGTTTCACCAGGATCTGTAATGGTATTGCCAAAAGTATTGTGACATGTGGCTAGTTGCAAAACAGTCACTCTACTAGAAGACACCGGAGTCTCTCAGGCTATCTTTGCTTGTCAGGAGCCATTGTCAGCACTCTGTATCTTTGGCACAGACGTTAGGAATAAGGCTTAGCCAAGAAGACAATGTTGTCAGTGTGACATCCCCATTGTCTTCTGCATCCAGCAAAACTTTTAAGTAAAAAGTTCGAGCTGAACAACAAATGCTGCACCTATAGCCTATCCAGAACTGGACACACACTTTGTAAAACTGTTATAGGTGGACCTGTCTGCACCCCAGACCCTTTCACCAACACATTTTAAAATCTTTAAAGCTTTTAGGTAAATAGCAAAAATAGGTGTCTACAAGAAAGTTCTTTCATTTCCTGTTATACTCCACTACATTAAACAACAAAATGTTTAATATTTTCTGGCAGGTTATTGAATACAAATGTGACATTTTATCTGAAGCAATTGTGTACTAATCTTTTCGTAAATGTTTTTTGTTCCAGTGTTACACCTATGCTTTGTACAAAGGGTGTTAATGACTGCAAATAAATATTCTAGCAGAAATTTCCATCCCCATATGAATGTTAATGAAGGTATGAATTGTGGAGTAACTGTCAGAATATCAAGTTCTTGCAAGAGGTTTCTGCACAACAATCCAAGAAACATCAAATACCACTCTCATTACATGATTCCATAATGTAATTGTTCTCTTTGCATCAAGTTAAAAAGAAAAGAAAACACACACATCATAAGACCCAAAAATGAATGGTAATAGGATAAACTGATTTGTTTATGTTTAACCCACCTACAACAGCAATCACTTAGTAAAAATGCAGTTGAACTAAGATGCTTCATTAGTTCTAGGGTGTGGGAATTCAATTCAGGTTGTACTCCTAAAACCGAAACATTATCAACTTCATCTATTTGTTAGTTTAGGTGCACTATAGTAACATGTTCTGTTGTTCTAAGAAAAGGACTGAAATGCATGCACTGAACCTAGTACGGATCTGACAAGTCATCTTCGCCTGTTTTTTGGTAAGGGAAACCAATTCTATTTCCTACTGCTACACATGTATTACATGCAAAAAGCACAAAGTGTACACATTATGATGTTGCAAATATCAATCATATGTAAGACACAACACAAGACCCACATGCAGCTCTGAGGTACATCATCATGCCTTTATATATAACCATTAACACTGACTACTCTGTAGTATTTAAATTTATCATTAATATGTCGTCGTTACTTTTATTTCAGTCAATATTCTCACAACTGTTACCATTTTTCATCCCCATTATCTTTTCCTTCATTTATTTTCAGCCTCTGCGTCAGTGCAATTCTTGGACTACCATTACGTATCAAATCAAAGAACTGTGTGCCTATCCCTCCTTCCTTCTGTCAACAAGTGCCCACATACATATTCGAAAGCTGCCTATTGTCAAACATGGATTCTGGCTGCTACCATCAGCTTGAATACATAAATGTTTACAACTGCAATCATATGTGGCATTCTCAAAATGTATTGAACGCACAGTGCAATGGGATGAATTTGAATGTTTTTACCATTGTTTCGACACAGAACTGGCAAAGGCATGCCAAACTTCAAGCATGCAGCACGTGCGGGCCAGGTGCACCATTTTTTGGTTGGCACAACTCTCTGAGTTCCGCAGAACTACGGTGTCAGTGCTGTTTACCCTTTGCTATTTGTTCATGGTATGAAGGATGTTCACAGGTCCAGTGGCTGTGTGCACAAAAAGGGGCAGTTTAGCAATCTCTTGTAACAATCCTTTGACATGAATGGGAATGACAGAAATGAGAGATGACAATTCTCAATACGCATAAGCGACTGGTACTGCATATCTGTCATGAAACGACATTACAATACCACACAGAGAGATATTAAAGATTTAGTTGACAATGAAAGAGACAAAAATTACAATGATCGACAGATGGGACAGGTTGTTCTGTATTTCAAGAAGATAAATTTGCAGACATGGAGCATGTGAAAAAATTGGTGGTACAAATAGTCAAATTTCTGAAGTCGCATGCATTATTCAATTGTCAGTTGCAAGTATCCAATGGAACTGAAAGAAGACTATGCCGACTTCATATATTACAACAAAGTACGTTGGTTAAGTCAAGGTGCATGCCTGAGATCTTTTTTAATTTAGAACCCACTATTGCTGAATTTATCAAGGAAAAAAAAAGAGTGCAGGAATTAAAATAAGAATATTTGGAATGGTGTGTGAACTTCAGATTTTAAGTAGATTTGAGTGTACACTGCCCAAAGTAAGACATTGCATTGTAACTTCTTTCTGCTTTGCTGAGAATGCATTTAAAAAGAAAATTGCATTGCAGAAGGAATACTTTCCAACAAAGACAGTCCCATTCCTCATTCACATGATGTTAAAGAAACACGAGTTCTGCAGAATTCACTGTGGTCTTGAATTAATTACAAGGATAGTTTTTTAAAGGTTTTGAGAACACTGCCAATCTCGCATCTGTATTTGAGACTGTTTGCTGTTTCCGTTAACAGCGGCCCTGTGCATGTGCAGATGTAAAGGACTGACCTGCAACATAATTACAGTTTTAATGGCAATTATTTTTACGTTAAATCTGCCCAGGATGTCTACATTGACTTCCTAAGGTAGGGTTTCTTAGTCTCCATAATGAGGTTGCAAAAGTGTTAAAGTACTCCAATCAACATACTTGTGTGAATGACCTTTTTTTCATTACAAAACTAAATAAGTTGTGAACACATGGCAAATTGAGTGAGAAACTCTGTTAATTTCTCTGTGTCTGTATGTATGCCAACAGTTTGTACAAGATAAAAATTACATTACATCTTCAGATTGCCAAAAATTTGGCTTGTTTCTGCTCTATATTGTTGAGAAATGTGAACAATAAAACCAAGTTGTATGCAGTGTGAATCTTCTGCCATTTAAACACAGTGTGTTCACAAATTTTCCCTCTTCCCTCTCCTCACGCACACACACAGCGTAACATGGTGGTGTGGGAAATATCCAGCAAGTTTGAGTGCTTTGGCCCTCATGGCCGTGCACCCCGTGAGCTGAAATCTTGGCCACCCTTGTTTTAACACCTCTTTTGTGATGTGGCTTGAAAATATCACATTCACAGCTGTAGGAAAAAATATCATCCTGAACAGATGCTTTACATATTGTACTCCTTAGTCCAAAGATGAATGTGATGCAGCTCTCCAAAATAAAATATCCCATGAAGCATCTTCATCTCTGTATAACTGCTGCAAACCTACATTAATTTGAACCTGCTTACAGCACTCAAAAGCTTTGTCTCCCTCTGCAGTTTTCCCCCCACACTTCCCTCCATTACCAAACTGACAATTCTTTGATATTCCAGTATGTTGTGTCCTATCAACCCATCCCTTCTTTTAGTCAAGTTCTGCCATAATTTTTTTCTCCCCAGTTCAATTCAGCAGAGGCAGAAAAATTTATTGTAAATGCTGAAGTGAAAAATAAAGCAAAATATGAGATTTTTAGTAATAATGTGAAAGCAGCTTTATGAAATGTCACAAAAATTTGGGGTTTTTTCCCCATTTCTGTGTAAAGATAATGTAAATCTGTAAGTGGCAATTTACTAATATTGGAAACTAATAATTATTGAATGCTGAAATTGGTTTTCAACTTTTTCAGTCAACACAAAAACAGAGTCCCGAGCTTCAGACTGGTTTGATGCGACTCACCACAAATTACTCTCCTGTGACAATGTTCTTATCTCAGAGTAGCAACTGCAGCTAACATCATCAATTACTTGCTGGATGTATTTCAATCTCTGCACAACTCCCTCTACCACAATGGAAGTTATTCCCTGATATCTTTAACAGATGTTCTATCATCCTGTCCATTCTTCTTGTCAGCGATTTTCATAAATTTCTTTCCTTGGCAAGTACCCGGAGAAGTACCTCATTCCTTACGTTATTAATCCATCTAGTTTTCAACATTCTCCTGTAGCAGCACATCTCAAATGCTTTGATTCTATTCTATTCCACTTTTCCCACAATCCATGTTGCACTACAGTACAATACTGTACTCCCAACATACTTTCTCAGAAATTTCTTCCTCAAATTGAGGCCTATGTTTGATACTAGTAGGCTTCTTTTCGCCAGTGAGAATTGTATGCAATCTTACAATAACAGTTAATTTCCAGAGTAACGAACTGTGAGTACAAACTATATTCCACTAATAGTTTTAAGTGAAGACATGACATTTCCCAATACTTTTGAACAATCTGTCCATACAAAAGCGCTGTGTTTTTGAGAGCTCTTAAATGTGGTACATCAATTAAACAACAAATTTTGTAATATGCATGCAAAAATATGAAAAACACAAAATAAGATATATACGAGGGAATGTTAAAAAGTAATGCCTCCAAATTTTTCATGTGAAAATTCTTGAAGCTTTTTAATTAAAACAAATGTTATTAATATTTTACATCTTTATTCTTCATATCCACATACAGCGAAACCCCACTTTTACTCTTTTTAAGCTACTTTAAAAAAATGGTGTAAAATGCAAAAAAGTCTAAAATTGGGAAATGTTTCAAGTGGTAACAGTACCAATAGGACCGACCCCCCCCCCCCCCCCCCTCCTCTCCGGATTTTCGCACTTTATGTATGATATATGTACATAATAAGCATCAAAATACTTGTCAGGGACTTAATAAAAACCATTGGTGTAACTGGAACTGGTAACTATCAGGGAAGTAGAAATGTTTGACTTAATTTTGTACATCATAATTAATGTTTTTGGAAAGATGGTAGCTGTCATTCATTATTTAAATAATAAAATACTGCATGAGTTATGAATTTTTTCATGCTTATCATTACATGTTACGAGAATTTATTCTCATTGCCAAGTGCAAATATTTACATAAGTATTTTGTGTAGTGTTTGCATATGTGTTGTTCTGCATCTCTTGCATTACAGTTGTCTTTTTGAGGTCATCAGGTCCTGTGTCTCCCCAGTCATATAGGAAACTACACACACACACACACACACACACACACACACACACACACACACACACACACACACAATCACTCACCTCGTTTGTTTGTGAAACATCACACAAATACTCACATAAATATAGCACTTGACAACAAGAATAAATTCTCGAAATACATCTTGTTAAGCATGAAAAAATATGGCGTTGTGCTTAAAACAAAAACATTTGAGGAACGCAAAGTGTGCAAAGGTGTCAACTAGCGCTACAAGTGGCCAGATGTTGAAACACACCAAATATGGTTCAACAATTGTGTCAAGAGCTCCTGGCGATCACACCACAAAGCTGTGTACGTGCAGTAGAGACAGTTCGTTCATCGTTATGATTGGTCATGATTTGAATGAACCCTAGTTATTTCTATTAGTCACCACACCAAGTAGAGCTTGGCAGTGGCAGGAGACACAGCATGGATCGTTCAGACTTTTACCAGTTTACCGTTTCAGATTTGCTCAGTAGAACAACCTGTTATCAAGAAACTTAACCATGTAATGTTTGTGAACACTTCTTGACAGTCAATGCCATGCCAACGCCATTTTTCGTGAGTTTTTGTCACCACAAACATTTTTTGTAATGTGTAAATTGTGGGAAAATTATAGATACATTAACACAAAATTGGGTGTGACTTAACATTGTGAACATAGGAAATTTGATGGGAGTGACAAAAAAATGCTGTAAAATGCACGGAATCAATAATTCCAGGAACATAAAAGTGAGGTTGTACTGTATTTTCAGCCCTCTGCTGCTAGAGGGTTGTGAACTGTTGCGCATAAAATGCCAGTTGTAATGTACCTATGTAGGTGCATGAGAAACAATGTGCTGTAATCAAATTTTGAATTTGAAGAGTTTTTGTACACATGGGGCACCTTCTCCTTCAGTATGACAATTCCAGACTACATGAATTCTGTGACACCTGCAACAATTAAACGCCTTCGGTTCACTGTCATAGATCATCCTCCATACAGTCCCAACTTGGCCCCATCCGGTTTTCATCTGTTTCCAAATATTAAATAACACCCTCAAAGACTTCACTTTAATAGTTATGAAGCATTTCAAGCAGAGAAGTTGTGGCTCCAACAACAAAGTCAAACAATATACATTGACAGTATCAACAAACTGGTCTCTCACTGGGAGAAATGTGTTTGTCAGCAGGGTGCCCAGGTTGAAAAATAAATATGTCGACATGATGAATAAGTATTTTATTTTCTGTTGGGCCCGCAGCATAATATAATTGGTATAAGACATTATGTGCATGAATGCTCCGAACCAGTAGCAATAAGGTAGTATATTTTTTAATATTTTACACGACAGGCCTGTTTTGGCTTATTGCCGTTATCAAGTGACGTCTAGTAGGAAGTGATGACCATACTGCACCCATCATAAAGTCTTTCTGTCATGTCTTGGTAAGTATAATAGTTCTTGTAGTTATCTAAATGTAAAAATATGTTTTGTCAGATATTTTGGCAGTTCTTTACTATGATGCTATATGTTTACAAACCATCAACCCCTGTGACTCAGTACTACCTAGGACTGCAGCAACTGAATCACGTTCTCCGACAGGGTTAGACTACCTGTAATCATGCCCTGACATGAGGAATATCCGACCCAACTATCATTCCCACTGCTCCCAGTGGTATTCCGCCATCCATCAAACCTACATATCCTCATCCATCCCTACTTCACCTCTGCTCCCAACATCTTGCCTTATGGCTCATATCCCTGTAATAGACCTAGATACAAGACCTTTCCCGTACAGCCTCCCACCACCACTTACTCCAGTCCAGTCACAAGCACAGCTACCTGTGGAACTAGTCATGTTATTTATAATCTAGGCTGCAACCACTGTGCTGCATTCTACATGTGTATGACATTCAACAAGTTGTCTGTCTGTAAGAATGGCCACCCAAAAAGCTGTGGCCAAGAGACAGCTGGACCATTCGGTTGCTGGGCATGCTGCCCAACACAAAATTCTTTAATTCAATGACTGCTTCATAGCTTGCACCATCTGGATTCTTTCTACCAATCCTAATGTGTCGTAGCTGTGCAGTGGTCCCCAAGCGCCGCGTGTACCAGGTGCGGTGTGCTGCCTATGACAGCTCATAGGTAGCACACCGCGCCTGGTACACGTGGCACTGGGGGACCACAGCACAGCTACGACACCTGATGATGGGCTTGTAACAGTCTGAAACTGGTCATGTGAAAATAAAGTAATTTACAACCGAAGTGGTATTTTCAACTTCTGCTATAATGCTCAGTTGCAGATGTTCTTCCAACAGGATTGTTTGTAAAAAAGAATGGTTTCATCAAATCACCTGTCAACACCTCCCTCCTTTAGCATAGGAATTACGCTGTCTGACAAAGAAAGTGAAGCTCCCAGAGCAGGAGGAGGAAACAAAATGAAACTTCATGGGTTGAAAGAGCACATTTTATTTCAGTGAATACAATATCGAGCCAAATTTGCAAAGAACTTGCCAGTATGAGCCCACTTATCAGTATGAAGTTGCACCCCTCTTGCCCGGATGCTTGTCCTCATACAGTTGGGAAAGGTGTTACAAAACTGTTGTATCCTCTCCTGAGGCAAGCTGTCCCACAACTGCTGTAACTGCTACTCATTATCCTGGATACTGCCACTGAGATGGAGCCGACATCCGAGCTGGTCCCACCCATTTTCTATTAGGGATAGATCTTGCTGGCCACAGAAGTACCTCAACATCATGCAACCATTTTATAGACACATGCGTAATGTGTCAATGAGCATTGTAGTGCTTAAAAATGGCACGAGAATACTGCTGTTTGAGAGGTAACACACAAAGACGCAGAATGTCCATAATGTACTGTTGTGCTGTCAATAGCTCCCTCAGTCACTACCAATCATGACCTGGGGTTATATCTGATGGCTCGCTGCATCATGACCTCAGAAGGAACAATATTGTGCCCCTCCAAAACATTTGGAGAATGGGTCCACCTCTCCCAGGATGTCACTACACTCGTCAACAATAGTCACCTAGGATAGAGCAGACTACAATTCATTGCTGAATACAATGCAATGCCATTCGCCAGCAGTCTATGTTTCCCAGCCACAGCACCACTCCAAATGCAGCCATTTCTGTTGTGACATTAACAGCGGCCTAGACACGAAACAGTAATTCCCTGGCTCTGGCTGCTCCTAGTCGCTGATCAATGGTAAGGAATGACACAGAATGAAGCAGCAGTTCAGTATTTGTTATTGGATGGCAGTCACAGGTGTGGAGAGGGTTATGATGTGCTCGGTGCACAATATGGTGATCCTCCCTTGTGGTAGTCAGACGTGCTCGACTGGAGCCTTGATAATGAGTAACCCTGCCCTCACACTCCCATGAAGTCCAACATCAGGCCATCGTCACATCCAAATGCTCCACACATCTAGATATTGCACGATTCAACCAGCGGATACTGCATATCATGTGACGGTTGTGCAGCAATTACAGGAGGATGACAGTCAGAAATGTGTAGATTACTGCACCTGGATTTTGAATAACTTCAACTTTCCTTCTCTGATATTGTTACATTCTATCCTGGATTTTCCATTTTTTGATCAACAATGGTTTGTTAGAACCTTTCCATTTCATCATGAGTGATGAAGCATGGTTTCATATTTTTGGTCACGTGAATTAACAGAACACAAGGTACTGAGCAATGGAAACTCCTGACATCGTGTGTCAGCAAGCACTCCATGACAAAAAAAATCAGCATCTGGTGCAGTGTCACAGGAACATGCATCATTGGACCAATATCTTCTGACATCACCATCAACACAGATGCATACATGGAAATTTTTGATACATTCTGTGCTCTAACTCACTGAATCTGAAAGACAATACTGCTTCTTCCAGCAAAATTTGACAAGACTCCATATGTCTAAGGTACTCCTGGAATAAGTCCATGATGTCTTCACGAGGAACAAACTGTCTGCAAACATTTATGGCCACCACATTTGTTGGATCTAATACGATATGATTTTTTCTTGTGGGCACACATGAAGTGCAAGGTCTATGAAACAAATCCACACACAATACAGGAACAAAGACAATATCAGCCCTGAAGTAGCCGCCATCGATATCCGAACATTATGCTGGATGAATCCGAATATGCTTTGATGCAGACAGCTGTGTACTGACGTTGACTTTCAACATCTTCTAAAGACGCATTTTTCATTGTAAATAAATGGTAAGTCCAACACAGTTCCTCAGTTCTATAAATTCACTGCATTTCCTTTATACTTACATGGGCTACATTTATCTGAGCCACCCTGTACCTGTCGCAGAAAATTGAAACTCTAATCATTTACATTCCCCCTGACGATGTGTACATGTATAAAGCTACACTGACATTCATCCTTGTCTTCTGGGTGTTTCATTATTTTTTGTCAGGCAGTGTATTACATTCTTTTGAAAGTCTGAGTTTTCACGTACCTCATGTACCAGGAGGAATAGTTTTGTAATAGCTGCCTCAATAATTCTGAGGGAATGTCATCTACTCCAGTAGCCTTGTTCCAGTTTAGGTCTTTCAGTGCTCTGTCAAAGTCTTCTCACAGTAGCATATCTTCACTTTTACGATACCCTCTCCAAGTTCGTTATTCCTACATAGCTCTTCAACATACATCTTCCACCTTTCTGCTTTCCTTTCTTTGTTAAGTAATGTGCCATCTCAGCTATTAAAATTCATACAGGTGCTATTTTCTCCCAAAGGTATCTCTAATTTTCCAATAGATGCATCTGTCTTACCTGCAATCATGTATGTTTCCACAGCTTTGCATTTCTCTCCTAGCCATTTCCGCTCTGCCATTTTGCAACTTTTGTCAACCTCATTTTTAGATGCCTATATTTCATTGTGTCCATTTCATTTACTGCATTTTTATATTTCATCCTTTTGTCAATTAAATTCAATATATTGTGTGTTCTCTGAGGATTTCTACTAGGCCGTGCCTTTCTGACTATATGGTACCCTGCAGCCTCCACTATTGCATCTCTCAAAGATATAATATCGATTTCATCAATCTCAATGGAAAATAAACTTTCAAATAGTTGATAACATTAAAAAAATTTTTTTGGAGATGTAGCATGTAGATAATTTTATGAAAATTCTATATCTATGTAATGATGACGAAGGAAATTTCTCAGTGGCAAATTGCAATTGAATGTTGTTTGTTTGTGAGAAGATTGTGTTGGGCCTCATGTTCAGAAAAACATCCACTAATACGTGTCAGAATTCAACAGTGACATGATTGTGGCCTATTGAGAGTATGACACTGCTGCTTGTATTGGTTGGCAGCTCATAACAGTAATGGGAATATGAACTCTATGAGCTTGTGTGGGCAATACTCAACGCCACGGACGATCTCGAGAGCTGTAAGCGACTAGCACTTGAGAAAAAGAGATATACTACGCTCTCAGCTGTGCAGCACTATACAACCACATCATGTACCTTCAGTTAGCAAATATACTTGTTTTTTTAGCAAGACAAGTACACCCTTTGTCAGAAAAGTTCCAGAGAGGTTTTAATAATTTTTTCACTTGGCAAGTAATTATCCTAGCTCCTATCAAAGTAGTTCCTTGGCTATCTACACACAGCTGCAAACATTTCTGGAGGTCTTGGATGCAAGCCAGAAAATTTTCAACTGCAATGCTTGTCACAGCCTGTTGGATGTTGACAATATCTTGATGAAGCTTTCCCTTCAGTCATATTTTTACTCCCAGAAACATGAAAAAATTGCAGTGCAAGATGTTGGGCTAATATTGTGGATATGGGGTGTTAATAACAGAATATCTGGCTACATACTCAGTAACAGATAAAACAGTATGGGATCTTGCATTGTCATGCAGTAAGAACCAGTCCTGAGAACACCACAAATCAGTGTGGTAACGTCGAATTGTTTGTCGGAAAAGTTTCAACACTTCGATGTAAAGAGTTTGGTCCACTGTTTGACCTGGAGGAACATACTCATGGTGAACTAATCCTTTACTATAGAAGAATGCGATCAATATTGCCGTTTTTCTCTAAGGTTGTCGTTTGACATTTTTTAAGGATGGTGATCCAGGACTCTACCATTCAGAATTTGGAGGTTTCGTGTGGGGGTCATGCTGGTAGCAAGACTTTCATCCCCTGCAATAATCTTTAACATAAATGTGGGATCACATCTGGCTCTATCTGGTAGCTAAAGAGAAATTCTTCGTGTTTCTGTTCATCTGTTAGTGTGTGAGGGACAAGTTTTGTATTAAGTTTCTATCCTACGACACACATCATGATTCAAATTATGTTCTTCTGATGTCACACACACAGTTACGCAGTGCTCTTCTTGCAATAACTGCCTTACATGCTCTATGTTTGCATCAGCATGTGCTGTGGACTGGCGACCAGCTCTGGGACTGTCTTGCACTGAATCTCTGCCTTCATGAAACCTTTAGTGCCACTTGAAAACGCAACTTCTCGAAAGTGCATCTCCTTGCTTGATCACTGTCCATGTTTAACTATGGGTTTTCCCAAACTTAACACAGAACATAATGTTCACGCTTTGCTCGCAATCAGCATCCATTGCATCACTGAAACTAATGTGCCAAGAACCCAAACAGTGTGTTGCTAAGCACGGCTCTGGCAACTAGTGAGTTTGCACAGAAACATTGCCATGGTCATTCCAAGGACACACACACACATTTTGTTTTCTTTTAGTAATGCAAACTCAGAAACAGAGAAAACATGTCCATGAACTTTTCTGATAAAGGGAGTATCTACAAGGACAAAGCGAAGACGTCTGTAGTACCCCAGATTGTCAGCATGGTAATCCTTGGTGTGGTAGAAGAGAGAAATGTGTTGGTAGTGGCACATCCAATTGTAACACTGGACATACAAATAACACCAGGTTGTCTTTTCAGACAATGTGGTACCACTCTTGACTAGACTTACATCCCAGAGAACACTGACACTAACCTTTCCTGCAGATAAAATCAACTACATATTTTTGGTGCACCTTTCATCTGTGGTTGCCATTTTGGGATGTCTTATATGTAGATCATGTCCAAGAGAAGCACTGGTCGACTTGAATTTAGTACCTCATTTCTTAACTGTGACATTGGTAGTTAGGTCCACTATCAACTTCAGGACTAACTTTAGTCCGTGATAAGCTACCTTAAACAGAGAATTATATGGTGATATATCATTTAAGTATATCCACTCATATGAAAGTCATACGACAACTTTAAAGATCTGTATAAACATAATCGTTCTCCTGATAAAACTTACAGTTGACTTATGGTACTGCTCAACATGTACCAATGTAACAAACCAAATTTCACTGATACCAATGGCAGTTCTGTGGAAGGCCAAGCACTTTACATACTGCCCTTATATTAGTGGTTTCATGGACGAGACTTTACCTGTACAAATTATTTCATTTAGTATGCAGCTTATCCAGTTTATGCCCCTTTCAAGACCTTGCATTTCCTTGTGTTCCAAAAATGGCCCAATACCAAGTAGCTTATGCTAACCAATTATAACTTTCAGCTTATGCTAACAAATCACAACTTTCAGGAAAATGGTTTGATACTGTAATTTCAGTAAAACAGCTCTTAATTATTGTCCCAGGATAGTTGAAAAGCATTGCTATTAACCATGCTATCATCCCATACGTAACCTAATCACTGCTTGCATTTTATTTGCACATATCAAGAAGATAACGTGGACATTGGAATGTACTGCAAGCAACATGAGGCCTAACTTACAAAACATTATCTGCTCTTGCTTGGCACTGTGTGTCTAGCGTGCTCAGTTGGGCTTTGGTTGCTCTCAACCCATTGCTTGATGTAATTTTATGAAAAGTAGGTGGACACTTCAAACATATGCCACTCTATCCGAAAGTCATTTGGTACAGCAAAGACTAAACTGGCTGTCCAAATATCCAACTATGAAGGACAACCAGACAGTACACAGAGTACTTAGTTATTTTTTCTATTCTACTGCAAAGTCAACAAACACCACACGATATAATTCTGCTGCAATCATTTCAAAGAGAACCAAGTTTGTCCATGGGGTGTTGTGACCTTGTTGAATGGCTATTTCTCCTGGAGTCAAAATCTCTGGAATCCCAGTACTACAAACCAACAACAAAATGATCAGCATGTCACCAATTTTGTAGCCAAAAAATATATTAACAAGACAAAAGCAAGCTCAAATCCCCATTTCAATTTACATACTGTTCAAAGAAAAAATATAATTCTTGAATGGAGCTTTCATTACACCTTGATCCGAATAACAAAGTGACTGGCATCTAACTCTTTACAGGTAGGCTACCATAGTAACAGCCAATCAGAGAATGTGCTTGGTCAGTCGCCTTCTGTTCCATTAGCCGTAGTCAAATCTCTCTGCTACGGCTACTATAGCCAGATGAAGATGACACTAGTGGCTGGTAATCTACATCTGTTTCATGGTGTGCTTTGTTTCCCTGTATGACAAGTGTATTTTGTGCTACAGAATTTCTGAAGCTTGAAGTGGAAATGTTCAGTAAAGTGCAGTTACTAAACAGAAAAGTTCAGCGACATAGTGATGTTTTACGTGTCCAGACATGCGAAGTTGGTGCTCAGTGTGCAAGTATTTTGAGGAGGAGAGAAACAATGGTGTGACTCTATTGCCTCTAACAAAAGTAATCGAATGAATTGCAGACACTTTGAAGATACACAAAACCAATGTTGTCATAGTTTGTAAGGAAAAACCATTATGCAGAAGAGTAAGAGCCTGGTTCATCTACGTTATGGACACCCAGTAAAAAGAGGACAGAACCATGACAAACCACCTCAGATTCACTGCAATAAGATGCTGTTTATCACCACGTATATGGACATTACGAGAGAAAATAACACCCAATTATAAATAAACTGTGCATTACTCTTCATGGAGCAGAATTATCCAGTTGCAGCAAGACTTCTTAGTTAATGGTTGTCACAGCCCTCAGTTTTTGGTGCAAAAAAATTTACAGAGGGAAAATTATAGTGGAGAGAAGTAATGTAACATGGTAGTGTTGATTTTTAAGAAGCATTGTTAAAGAGCTGTTGGAAGACATTGTGTGACTCGACAAAACATCCATGAACACCGGTAACCCCACCAGAGAGAAACAGGGCAGATGATTGTTTATGTGGAAGTTCCGCTGGTCCTGTGACAAAGGGTGCAAGAATGACAATCTTGCAATACATAATTGTCTCCTTATCTACGAATCAAGGAAAACAAGTGACTACTAAGAGGAGATGACCCACGATAGTTTGCTTAAGTTGTTCCTGGGGGCAACTATTGGGAAACTGACATTATACATATTTCATAGTAATGGATAATGCCCCACATCGTGATGATGATTATTATTATTCTTATTATTATTATTATTATTATTATTGTCACCACATACCATTCAGTTATTAAAGACAAAGTCTTGACAACGACAATGAAAATAGTCGACGCTGCTGAATGGTTGAAATGCCACAATATGAAAGTTCAGGATGATTTATGTAAGTAGGAGCTCATAGAAATACTGAAAACAAAAATAAGCCACAGTTTCAACAGTATGTTCTAGATGAGGTGGCTAAAGTACACAACCTGCCAGATTTTCTTCCATTTTTTTCCAAAGCCAATGAAAATACTCTTGCATACCTTGCTGGCCTGGCAGATATGTGAGCAAGCATGTGACAAGAGAATAGCTTAGCTGCAGCAGCAAATGGCAAATATAGACCGTACACCAGGCAGACACTAGAACCCACATTTTCACCATAGGATCTGGCACTCAGTATGTATGTGAGCCTCTGTGTAAAACTGAAGGTGTTTTAGATAGATACTACCATAAGTCACTGGCCCAGGATAGAAGGCATACTCGGCTTGCTTATGTGCTAGAGGACTACTAGCAAGAGGAAACATTTAAGTTTCTAGTATCAGTCTGTCACCCAGTTGAAATGAGATACCATGAGAACCTGTGAAAGTGTGATAACAGACTAACCAGTTCTCAACAATAGGTGTCAAAGAGAAGGAAGGTGGGGAGGAGGATCTTTCTCTTGAGTACAACTTTATCTACACTTTTACTGTCATATGTAACATATAATCATTGATTTCTTGTTTTCAGCACAAACAGGAGACTTGAGAAAAAACCTTCATACTGTGTTGTCACATCATGGACTCAGTGAGTACAAATTTTTCTTAATATCATTAAATAAATAATGACATAATAATGGAATGAAATGCAAATATCTATCATGACTTTCACAATACAACTAGAAAATTATTTTATGTCTACATAACAGCAAACAATGGAGACTTTTTGAAACATATTGTATTGAAGGGACCTCCCACGCTCTCTTTTCATTCTTTATCAAAGTATTCCTCCCCCAGATTCTGATACAAGTGTTAAAACTCTTAAATGTTAAAGTTATTAATTATCCACAAGTACTGTAATGATTGTGGTAGCATGCGTCCTTCTACATACAATCTGTCTCAACAATACTGGACCAACCAAGTACTTGCATAAAGGTCAATCAGATTGTTTTCCCACAAAATTACCTTCGTTCCTTTTTAAAATTATCTTCTTTGAGTTTTATACTGGCACATACTTGCATTTCGCTCTGTCTTAGCAATTACTGGGAAAGTCCATACAGGCACAGCTCCTAACAGAATAAAAAACTGTTAAGGTAGAATTTAGTTTTTTGTCTCCCATTTGTTTGAGGGGGAGGAGGTGAGAGTGAGTTATGGAAAGAACCTATCTGAGATCAGAAATTAGGTGTGAGAATGCAGGCTTGCAGTTGGCTGCATTATTTAGATCATTCCAAAAGGGAGAAGAATGGTTTGAGTTTAACATTCTCTCAATGTCATCAGACCACTACCTCAATTGGGTATTGTTGAAGGAACCACCTCTGTGAACACACGAAGTGCGACTTCCCTGAAATAGCTTAAGAAGCAATATGGATTTACTGACTGACCCTCTTCAAATAAGTGATTTCCCTAAATTGCTCCAGAAAAATACCGGGGTGGTTCCTTTGAAAGGGCATGGCCAACTACCTTCCTTGTCAATCCCTAATTCGATGAGACCGATGACCTCACTGTCTGGTCTCCTCCCCACAACAACCCAACCCCTCTTCAAGTGTAATCATAGTGATAAGCCCAACTAGACTAAAGAAACAGCACCTCATTTTTTTTGCTTACTTCTTGCACTCCCCCAACTGTTAGATGAGTCTCATCAGGGATGGACCAAATGTACAGACTGCATTGGTCTCACATTTTGCTACCAGTGACAAACTGAAAATAGATTTTCACTTGGTAGAATTAAATCGGTTCAGTGTCTATTATCAAAAACCCAAATGCTGAGCCTTTTCCCCTCAGTTTGATTACCTCAGTCATTCTCTGAATACTTTTGTTGGCAGTAGCTACTGCTGGCATCCTCAGAACATGAAAGTATTACCACTTAAACACCACAACTATAACAACTAAACAATGTGATGAGCCCAATAACAGTGGTTCTTTCACTAATTCTAAAAGTTGCACATGGTTGTAATTTGAAACACTGGAGCAGAACTCTGTCATTTTCCAAACTTTCAGAGTAATCTTCATGCTCTACGTTCCATTAACTCCTGTTCTCCAACATTCAGGATCACTCTGCATATGATCAAAAAATTCAATGATACATTTAGATTCTGGACATAGCTGTGTGCTTGTCAAGTCAATAATTCATGTAAACTCTATAAAAAAACCTTCAAATAATTTATTTTAAATAACACAATGAGTACTCTTTCTCTTGTTCATTTATTCTGTATCAAACCCTCATTCTTCACATCCACCTTTAATAACTTCACTTTATCACATTTAGAAATGTAAAAACAATTTTTAGCTCACTTACTATTTAAAAGAATTAAAATATTATACTGATATTCATCAGAAACATATTTTAAGTTTTATGCTCATGACCAAACAATTTTTCATGACATTTCAAATTCAAAAGATAAAGATCACAATGCCAATAGATATTATAAAGGTGTGACTGTGTGAAAATTATAGCACTGATTGAATCCTCAAAATGTAAGCTAAAAGATAAAGATTTGAATTAATCATCTAAAAATATTTAGTTGTAAGATGGAACTGGTCCTGCAAGTATCATCACAGTTCCATCGCTTACTAGTCCTCCTCTAGAGAATTGACAAACGACATACCCACAGGAGATGAAATATGTACGCCAACATAGGACCTCTGGGAATGCAAACTCAGCTGCAGAAGTTACACTAAACACTAATAACTTCATGTTAGTACATAATGCTCTGTTCATGATTAGGTCATAAGGATGGTAGGTTACAGTTTTAAAGTCCCACCAACAATGAGACCACTACAGACTGATTTACTATCGAAGTGGTTGATCACTGTTTTATACATGCAATCATCACAGTACTTAGGACAGAACTAGACACAACAGTGACTGTCCCACGTCACTGACTACAGGACAAATCTTTTGAAGGGTTATACCACTTAAAAAACATCACAATCAAGATTAACTAAAATAATCTGCTGCAATTTACAACGAAGGAGACAGATGAAGTGCATTTTAGTCAACTTTATTTTATCTATAAAAATATGATCAAGAGGACGAGCAAAGAGATCTTACCATTTTGGGATCGAAAATTATCAAAGCACCGCCACTGATAGTATATCGTCTGTCACTTAGAGGGTCAATCTTCCTTGCCACTAAGCGATCATTCTCATAGTCTTCTCTGAACCATTCGTATGTTGGTGTTGGGTAACCCCCAGCAAGGCAACTGCAATACAATTTAATATTTAAAAGTAGTACTCCACAACATGTAAATTTTTCATTGTCACTACAGAGATGGTACAAATCGAAACAAATTTAATCTCATCAATTATCCAGTCTTTTACCTTAAAGTGACATCATTCAAAGTAGTTCTCTTTGATAAATCAAAAACGACATCATGTGGCTGCCTTTTAAAAAATGGACCACGTGGCACCTTTTCTGGATCTTCTACTTCCAGTCCATATGTAAAAGTGCGATCTTCTACAACAAGGTAACTCAGGCTAGCTCTTGGAGCTTCGCAAATGAACAAAAGTGGTTCTTCACCATCAACTTTCTCAAAACCCCATCGTTTCAACTGGTTGGAAAAGCTGTAACAGGAATAAAGTTAAGAAACTAACTTGTTAATACAGTATAAGCCGGAACATACATCAATAGATTATTCAGTAAAAATAGATTATTTGGTAAAACTATACTTATGGTGTTCCCAGCTACTGAGCTTTGTGCTGATGTCGGTAACAAATCATGTGACAAACAACAGGAACTGAATACAACTAATTGTGAAACAGCTGTGGTAACCAACCAGAATGTTTGGTCATAATTTCATATGGTTTTGTAAGTTAGATGGTATTTTGTCCTGTTAAGTTAGAATTTAACCACACTGTTGGAATTTTCAGCAAAATTGGAGATCGGGCATACAAGTACGTTATTGCAATGACAAACGTATATCTTGAGTTACATTACACAACAACATATTATGGCAATTATATGTCTTTCACCTTAAGATTTGTTGGCTTTATAAACTCACAAGCAAATTTTCACATTCCAACTTAACCTAAGGCTTGGGCTATGCTACAGGCACGTCTGTCCGAACATTGCACCTTCTTTTCCATTTACCGTCTAGTAAGGTCATCCAAAGACCAGTATCAGTTGCAAAGCGATTTAGAAAAGATTGCTGTATGGTGTGTCAGGTGGCAGTTGACGCTAAATTTCGAAAAGTGTGAGATGATCCACATGAGTTCCAAAAGAAATCCGTTGGAATTCGATTACTCGATAAATAGTACAATTATCAAGGCTGTCAATTCAACTAAGTACCTGGGTGTTAAAATTACGAACAACTTCAGTTGGAAGGACCACATAGATAATATTGACGGGAAGGCGAGCCAAAGGTTGCGTTTCATTGGCAGGACACTTAGAAGATGCAACAAGTCCACTAAAGAGACAGATTACACTACACTCGTTCGTCCTCTGTTAGAATATTGCTGCGCGGTGTGGGATCCTTACCAGGTGGGATTGACGGAGGACATCGAAACGGTGCAAAAAAGGGCAGCTCGTTTTGTATTATCACGTTATAGAGGAGAGAGTGTGGCAGATATGATACACGAGTTGGGATGGAAGTCATTACAGCATAGACGTTTTTCGTCGCGGCGAGACCTTTTTACAAAATTTCAGTCACCAACTTTCTCTTCCGAATGCGAAAATATTTTGTTGAGCCCAACCTACATAGGTAGGAATGATCATCAAAATAAAATAAGAGAAATCAGCTCGAACAGAAAGGTTTAGGTGTTCGTTTTCCAGCTCGCTGTTCGGGAGTGGAATAATAGAGAGATCGTATGATTGTGGTTCGATGAACCCTCTGCCAAGCACTTAAATGTGAATTGCAGAGTAGTCATGTAGATGTAGATGTACATTGTGGAGTCACCTTGCCCCCAGGTACGGGTGCCCTTGCTGCCACATTATTCTGTTTATACGTGAATGCTGATCTCGTGAACTGCTGTACAGATTGTGAAACAGTTTTCACTAATAAACAGACTGATTCATGAGGAACTTTTGTGTACATAATTTATAAATATAGTAATGATGTATGTGTAATATATGTACAATTATCTGTACCTTATTTAACTGATGTTTGGGGGTGACGTCTCTTGGCAATGATGGAAACCTGGAAACGGTCAGCTAAAGAGGGATGGTATCTGGTGGGGAAAGCAGTAAGTAAACGGTCACCAAAACTAAAGAGAGCAGTGAAGCTTGACTCTAATCTCATAAACTCCTTACATATGCACAAATTCACAACTTATTAATATGTATCTCACATCTCTCCTATGTTTCCTTATAATTTTGATAATGCTGCCAATGATGATGATGCAGATGCCGATTATGGGTTTCAGGTTACTCAGCTGTAGTTTGTTTAGTGCCTATAATAAAAGCTAGATGTGGTGTACACAAATAATATGATTTCTAAGAGAAATTCGTGTCGCTAAATGAGTTAAATTTTACATTTTTTATAAAATGTTCATCACATTTTAGAATGTTGTTTTATGTCACAGAATATGATACAGTCCACAACAGTTAGTTCTGAATATATTGATAATTTTTTGCTTTGTAACTAAGCCATACCTATATACAAGATAGTCTTTATTGAAGGTCGATTCCTGTTCTGGCAGAAAAGCAGCATCCATATTGATCACCTGACTATTATCACCATCATTAACCCAGTAGTCTGGGCTCTGCTGCCGTGCACTCGTATACCAGCGACGGTGTTGTGGATCTTGCATAACGAGCTGATGCACCAGAAACCCATGTTCTTCTAGGTTGCTTACACTTACAAGATCTGCATCATATGCCTGTTAACAGAAAGCAGATAAATTAAAAGTTAAATTCCCAAATGCCTTGGTATTTGGTGCTACACAGAGTTAGAGGGCATTATCCGCTGTTTCGGTTTACATAAAAAACAGGACACATTAATATTTGCATCCAATGGCTCCTTTGGGTCTCACTTCAACTGTCATTTTAAACTAAGAAATTAAACATTACAAATTTATTAGACAGATTTGCTGGCCAGTGCTTACTATAAGGAGGTGAAATAATAGTACTGCTAACATGTGCATGGAAAAGTATATGATACTTATAGAACTATTTGTTCCTTCCTTGGGGCAGAGAGGGAGATAGGTTGGAGAAGGTTAGAAAGGACTGGCAAATCACTCAGGTCCCAGATGTGCATGATCCACCTTTGCTAGTTAGTTAGTTTCACATTCCATAGATCATTTATACAATAAATCATAATGATGTGGAACGAGTTATTTTACATTCACATTAAAAATTATTTTGTAAATATAGCTACATGCTGAACATTTGTAAGTTTTTTTATCATCAAATATACACCAACAAACCATTAAATATATGCCACCTTTTACACATTTTCTTCAGTGGGATATAAGGGGTTGTCAAGGAGAAACTTTTTCAGTCTGTTTTCAGATTTTACTTTGTTGCCTGTCAGACATTTTATATCACTGGGTAAGTTAGCAAAAATTTTGGCCGTGGCATTGGGCACCCCTTTCGTGCTAAAAGACATCCTTTATGTAGAGTAATCATTGTCATTTTTTGTTCTGGTGTTGTAATTATGTACATCATTGTTCCTTTAAAACTCAGTGGATTATTTACAATAAACTTCACAATTGAATAAGTATACTGTAAAGCATAGACAGAACACCAAACTACTTAAACAGATGCATACGAGATGATCGTGTGTGAGAACCATATATTATTCTTACATCATGTTTTTGAGCAACAAAACTATTCCTGCCAGTCCTGAGACTGACTCTCTGGTTAACTTCACTAATCCTGCAACAATCACCGGTTCAGTTATCCCACATTTATTCTACGGTTAGGCGTTATTACGTGTTCGTACAGCGCATTTTCCATGCTACTTCCAGAATTGAACTTAAGCAGCTGCTAGCTGGGGACTCTATAACTGGCACTTACTGGTGTAGCGATCTGGCCAAAACTTTTCCTGCACAATTTCATTTTCTTGGATACACCGAGAAGATGACACACAATCTTTCTTATCTGTTATTTCTGTTTGTCATTTATTTCCACTCTGGTAGTCTGAATATATGGATTTCACTAGTAATTATAACATAGTTGATCATTCACAAACCCAGTCAACCACATAGCAAACAGTGATTGGCATTCACCTGTCCGGCTTTATTCTGCTCAGCTAGTATAGCCCCGGATTCTTTTGTCTGCAGGAAAGTTTATTTCTAGATGCAACCGAGATTCCTCTAGGAGACATCACATACACTATGCACGCATTCAAAAATCAACCTATGATTCATTCATCATTCATCAACTTAGAATGTTTTCGAAAATGTTAAAAAAATCAACAGGGATGCGTTTCAAAATCATACGGATAATCGATAGACCAACGTGTGCTGGCTGTTAGGTGCTTTGTGAAACAAGGCTTTTTCTCTCAAGGATATGTATCTGCAGCCCCCCCCCCCCCTTCCCCGACCACTAGATCCATGCGTGAATCTGACAGATTGGGCATGCCAGTAAAATTTTTCTGGGTGGTATCTGGCTGCTTGCTGCTACTGCTTATACAGCTAACAGCCACACTTCTGTAGCCAAAAATGGGAGAAGGTACTACTCATACACAACTCACCTGCAAATGCACATGAGCCCGCTCACAACTGCTCAAACAAATCTAATGTGAACAGCTGTGACGTCACACTCACCAGAGGCAATTTGTTGTTATGAAGCTTTGCATAGTCTTCCTAAAGCCTTTGACACGTTCTGCTGTTGGCAGATGCTTGTATGAGCACTATGTTTTGTTGTTGTATGTGGTACATTTCCTTTGCAACTGAAGTTTTATTTTCATTCTTTCCTCTCGTTCATGTTTTATTGCTGCAGTATTACTCTGCAGTAGCGGGACACAGAAATATCATTTGTTAGAGTATCGGCTCTTACAGCCAAAATTACAAAAAATGAACTGAAAACTAAAATAATGAAAACTTCCTGGAATTATAAAAAATTCCCGGGTTTTCCCCATATCTCCCGGTTGTCTCAGGTTGTATACACACTGATATACCATCAAGCCCACAAAATTTCTGTTTATCTAGGAGAATATTGCAATTCTCACAGTCAAAAAAGCCTTAGACAGGTCACAGAAAATTCTAACTGGTGCTATTTTTTATTTAATGCTTGTGCAACTCGGGTAAGATACTATCCTGTAGTCAGATTTAAACTAGTTGTCACTTGACGGTTAGTGGGCTGCACGGCTCCTACCACCAATAAACCAATGGAAGGCTGGGACTGTCGACGTCTACTGGGTTGCCACCTCCACGGTGCTGTGCTGCCTAAAGCACTGTGGCAGCCAGTCCTCAGAAAGCCCTTGTAGTGAATGACATGGGTAACTTTTAGTTTCATGTGCCTTATGATGTGTGACGAAAGTACTAAAAAAACAGGCAGACTGAAGCTGCAAACCCCCAGAAAATTTTCAAAATGTGTCGGACAGGGCATGATTATAAGCAGTCAGCTGTGTGAATTTGTTTGTTCCTAGACGGAGTATTTTTGAGAGAGAGGAGGATGCAGGAGTGACTATAGTTTCTTTGGATAAAGTTACGGAGCATGCTGCAGCTGCTTTACTAATCAGCAAACGATCAGTGATAAGAATCTGCAAGCAGAAATTCGAGAAAGAAGAATCTTGGGAGTCATCTAAATTAGAGGCACCTTGAAAGAAGAGGTACCTCAAAATGAGTGTCACAAATCTCAAGCCTGCATCTCGTGGTTGTGCGGTAGCGTTCTCGCTTCCCACGCCCGGGTTCGATTCCCGGCGGGGTCAGGGATTTTCTCTGCCTCGTGATGGCTGGGTGTTGTCCTTAGGTTAGTTAGGTTTAAGTAGTTCTAAGTTCTAGAGGACATTACCATAGATGGTAAGTCCCATAGTGCTCAGAGCCATTTGAGCCACAAATCTCAACTCTTTTCAGGATGATGCACTTCGTCATCAGATACACGCATATTACTCTCAGATACTCACATATTACTCAAGGAAGGAGTATCCAACACTCCCAAATATACATGTTACCCTTTTAGCAGCAGACTTGTTTCAGGGCAGTAAATCATCCTTGTTACAAGTCATGAAAACGTTAGGAATCAGCTATAAATCCACTTCTGACACTGATTAAAGGAATGCCAAGATATTGCAGCCTGGCAATGCTGCTTCATAAGAGAAGTAGTAAGGAGAAACTTTGACACTGTTTGGCCTGACAGAACATGGGGGAATTTGCGACACAGTTTAGAAAAATCCTAGACAGACAATACCACAGAGTTGGTATGGAAGCTCCCATCAGCAGAGGAAAAAAAAAAAATTGTAGCACATGTTGGAAACTCTTCAGGTTTCATTTCATCTGGACAGATTAATCATCATACTGCTACAGAAAATAAATAAAAGATGTTGACTGAAGTGGAATGGCTTTTGAAGTCGAGAGCTGAAAAGCACAGTAGAAGACAGGCAAAAGGATCATGTGAAAAAGAGTTATACAGGAAGCTTGGAATAATGAAGGTTTGTTACAAGAGTGCATCCATGACTTGATAATATTTGTCACAATGAGCAGCAAGACCAATACTTCCACTGACTCTGAATTACGTGGTGTTTTCCCATTGTCTGATTAGTGTATGGTGTATAATGAATGTCTTTTTAAAGCTTGTATTTGTGAATTTATTTCGATCAATTTCTCTTTACTGTTGAGAGGCTGAAGAATACTGTTTAGCCGGTTTCCTTCATCTCCTTATCGTAAGTTAGCCTGCATTTTCAATATATTTCATTTTGTTATTTCATCTGTTTAATAGTTTTTGAGACATGCAATAATAAGAAGGAAACTTTTCCAGCCAAAAAATTTCTCCTATTTCAGTAGCCAACATAACACCGGCCCCAATAAAAATTGGGGAGATATTTTTGACATGTTTAGAGAGACCACTCAGAGCAATACCATATGTAAATTTCAGAATTTTTACGTTATTTTTGTAGAAGATAGAGACTTCAAACTTGGTATGAGTTCAATACTGACCCAACTGAATAAAAACATCTTCAGAGGCATATACACAATAAATGCAATGCAGTAAGAAAATTATGAAAATTTTCTGTCAAGCAAGATATTTTTGTAATTAAAAAAAAAGGTATTACTGTGACAGCAATAGTTTCTGAGAGATGGCATGATAAATTTGAAGCTGTTTACGAATTGGAAAATTTAATTTGTTTCAAAAAAATTACCCTAACGCTTTACCTAATTAAAATTACGAACAGATTTTTGACATTCTCTACGAAAACACTGCAACTTCGGAGCTCAAACATCAAGTGACAACTAGTTTAAGTCTAGCTATAGAATACATCAACTTCTCAAAAATTTTGTATAATAACACCATTATGAAACAAGTTGCTAGTTCTTAAAAGGGGGTGGGCGGGTGGGGGTTTACAATGGGATGTTTCAGTATCTCTGGAAAAAGGCTTGAACTATGGATGCATTACATGTTTTAGATAAGACAGCAAAGGGACTGTGCTCACAAGTGGGTCCAATCTTATCTGGAATGTAAATGACATGTCCTTCCTTTTTAACCTTCTCCAAGGTTTCCTAAACTATGGTTAGACTAATTAATGAATTATTACTGTAACAGTTGCAGCCATGGCAATATAATCTAAGTCTATGCCCCTGCTGAATGAAGTAGACGAGACAGAAAATTTTTAACAAGCGGCTTTCAAAAACATCAAACACAGTATTTAATGCTAATAGGAGATCTCAATGATAAAAATGCTAAAATTTATTAAACTCCATAATGGAGACACGTTAAATTTCAACAGATAGCTACTGAAGACTAATTCGTCTTAAATAAGCTAAGGATAAATAAGCATTTTCTAACTCCTAAAGATATTCATAAGTGCACTTGGTCAAAACAACGTACACAATAAGTTATTGACAACTGCATTGCAAAAGAAGAATTGGGGATTTATACAGGGTGAAAATTAAGTAAAGTGACAAACTCTGGAAGGTCACATGAGAACCCAAAGCAAATATTTTTCTCTAATGTCATATTTTCCCATGAGAATCTTTGAAACTGGTAGAAGGAGTTTTCTCTGGGAGGTTGCTTGGGATACTGAAAACACCTTTTCTAATGATTTCTCCTGTGAGGCATCATTTTATGAGGATATCCAATATTTCTTAAACTAGACAAAAAGTAACAGAAACAAGTTTCAACACAATTACAGTGGAGATTCAACAATGCCTCCACTGGCTTGCAAACAAAGTTACATTATGTCTAACACAGAGAAAGACTGCGGGAGTGTCTGCAATTTCTCCTGTTGCTGCTAGTATCCAGGCAACCAGGTCCTCTTCTGATTTAACAAGGGTTTTGTTAACAAGGTTACCCATATCTCCCCACACAAGGAAGTCCAGAGGGGACAAATCAAGGGATCGTGTAGGCCATGATACAGGGCCCGCTCTGTCAATCCACTTTTCTTGATATTTATGGTTCAAGAATTGATGCGCAGGACGACAAACGAGTGGGCGTCATGTTATGCTGGAAACACATGTGCTGTTCTGAAGTGAGTGGCATGTCATCCAACAATTCTGGCAGTCTCTGGAAAGGAAATTGTAATAATGCCTGCCATTTAATGACATACGTAGGAGATATGGGCCAATTAGACAGTCACCACCAACACCTGCCCACACACTCATATAAAATGGCACTTGATGAGCACAAGTAAATGTGGCACATGGATTAAAGTTACTCCAACATGCAAATTGTGGATGCTGAATATCCCATCACACCCTAATGTTACTTTATCTGTAAACAGCACAGAGGATGGAAACTGTAGGATCCATTGGACACTGATGTACCCTTGT
Source organism: Schistocerca gregaria (assembly GCF_023897955.1). Classification (NCBI taxonomy): domain Eukaryota; kingdom Metazoa; phylum Arthropoda; class Insecta; order Orthoptera; family Acrididae; genus Schistocerca; species Schistocerca gregaria. The sequence goes on from NC_064931.1 coordinate 210,260,780, forward strand.
CTCTGATGAACACTCGCCACTGAGAACAACGTACTGAGTTCTATTATTTAAGAAGCTATACCTGGGAATCTATTCCATATGACATGGCCCGTGTTAAGAGTCTGCAGTGGGGCAACATGACTAATTCCTAAAGTCTTAGAAATATGGAATTTGCCTCTTGTCCTTCATTCACAGTGGTAGAAGGACAAGCCGAGTTTCACATGAGTGATGCTTTCTAAATTTGTGCTGATTTGTGGACAGAAGCTTTTCTATATCAAGGAAATTTATTATATTCAAACTCAGAATATGTTCAAGAATTCTGCAGCATACTGATGTTAAGGATATGGGTCGGTAATTCTGGGAGTGCGTTCTTTTTCTGTGCTAGGTGACAGATTCATTATGAATGCAAGCTAAGTATAGGGACAATAACATGTAGTACTCTCTTCTATCACACCAAAAAATATGTTAGTAAATGGAAAGAACAACATATAACAGTGTCTCTAAGAATAATTCTGCACAACCCCAGCATGTACATTGAAATCTGACACAACATGCACCAAAACCGGAAAGTATAACATTCTACAAATACAAAGTTACAGCACTGATAGCACATTATTATGCCATTTCTTGGAATATTGTAAGGCATTTATATTTTCAATATTTTATTTATTTACTGTGTGAATTAAGTTGTGCTCATACCTACTTTGATTGTGCTGAACTGTTATTACGAATGCCTTTCAATGTTGTTTTCATACTGCTATACGGTGTGCAGTATAAGTTCTTCAATATGGCGAGGATGTAAAAATTAGGCTTCGCTACAGTTCAATTTGTTGCCATAATCAGCTTTACTCCTTTCACAACCAAACGGTCACCTTCCAACCTAACCAAGGCCTGCGCCACAGATTAGTCTCACACCACACCTAGAATTTAAGGGGGTGGGGAGGGATGTATTAACTGCACTTCAATCTGACATGCTGTATGCATAGTTACATAATTTTGGTGTGATGTATGCACCAGGTAGCTTCATAACACTCAAGGGGTTGAAATAAGCCATTTATTAATAATGATATAAAATGAACTCTTTGAAGGAATTTCTACTTTGCCCATGATTCATACATTTTCAAAAAGATTTTGAGTCACTTCCAACAAAGTCTGGACCTACAACTCAATGGGGAGAGGCAACTAATGGATCACGCCATAACTAACCAAAAGAATGCATAAAGTTGTTCTTTGTAATTCAACCAATATAGTCTTGAGACATAATTCTGACTGGGGAGAAATCACTCATTTGGTTCCCCAAGGCTCAGCCTTAGGTCAGCTATTGTTTCTCATACACACAAATGATCTTCCATCTAATATACAACAATCAGAATCAGTTATTTTTGCAGATGAACACTAGTATTTTAATCAGTCCCAGCATACATACAGAAACAGAAGAAACAATAAACTAAGTTCCTACGAGTATCACTGACTGGTTTTCTGCAAAGACGCAACATATTCTGCTCTGCACATCTAAGGCTACTACACCAATGATAGGCATAACACATGGTGAGGAAATAGTAAGCATGATGTAAATTTCAAAATTCTTAAGTGTTGATACTGATAAGGATATAAACTGCAATTTGTAATGCCTAAAAAAAACTTCATTCACCACATTTAGAGTTAGAATCATTTCAAATCTTGGGGAGAGACAAATCAGTAAGCTGACATATTTTCATTCAATAATTGCATGGGGATGGTGTTCTGGAGTAACTCATCTTTCATAAGAAAGAAAGTCTTCATTGCTCAAAAATGTGCTCACCCATGATCATCTCGTAGACATATGTTTAAGAAGCTGGGCATTCTGGCTACTGCTTCCCAGCACATTTATTCCCTCATGAAATTTGTTGTAACTAATAACATTCATTATTGCAAATTAAACCTGTCTTTAGCATAAAAAAAGGGTGCACAATGCTGCAAGAAAAAAATTTGATCATTTACAAAGGTATATAAAATGTTTGTCAGATAGCAAAGCAAAACATGCAAATGAACGGAGAGAGTTCCTCCTTGACAACCCCTTCTATTCCACAGAAGAATTGCCATTACTGCAATGAGTGAAATGTGGTGGGTTGGACTTACTGTCTCACAATATCTGCATATCTTTCTTCATTTTAGAAAAAGAAGCTTACAAATGTTCAGAATGTTATCTTATGTACTAATTAATTTGTAATGTGAATGTAAAATAACATTCCACATCATTTGGATCTATCATGCAAAATGATCCCTGGAATATGAAACTAACTCACTAACCAACAAACCTAACTTTTTTTTACCTAAAGTAACTTCTGATTCATTAAGTACATTTGCAATCTATTTTCACCTACATATATAATGATCATGCCATGAAACAAAGCCCAACGCAATTTACATCTTAAGAAAGCTAATCACCAAGATAGAAGTAGTAACTTTTTTTGTTTATGACCGGAGTGAAGGTGTTTTTGCCACCATAATGAGAGACAAAGTCAGTGACACTGACACAACTCTTTATGTAGGTCTGACAAGAAATTAAGGCGTAAAAATATAGTAAATATGGTGATTTTGGTGCTGCATGACAAATTCGAAGGTTCCATTAAAACTACCTTGTGCACAATAAAACACTTCTTAATTATTATTACCTGGCAGTTTCTTCTGGCATCATTGCGTGAACGAAGTGGGGATTTAATAAACCTGTAACACGAATCTTGAAATGACAACCAATGGCGCGGGCAGGATTCTTGCTCACGCATTCTTTGGGCTGTAGCCAGGAACAGAAGACACAACGTTGCAAATATGAATTTGACGGTCATAATGGCCTGAAAATGAAAACAGATTCTTCAGCGCTCCGTTACAAATTAGCCGATAAAACTGCAAAAAAACAATCACAAGAAATAAAAACGAATATTTGCTTTCGCATTATTATCGTCAAACGACTACATACTCGTATACAACCATATCAATGGAGATGACAAATTATCGGTGCATGTCGGCAGAAACAAATAGCGAACCTTCACACGCTATTCGGTATAAACCACGATATGAACAGAAAAACAGGCGTGGAAGTGGTTACTGCTTGAGTGTCTACAATTATTACCATATCATACCATAAATTCACAACCTTACGTCAAATGGCATCAAATGTAATAACGTTGATGGAATCCGAAAATACACACATACTCCAATGTCAAAAACACTCGTGATAGTGGCATCAATAAAAATCAGAAAAAACACACACACATACACACACGAACTATGACATTGTAAAATACAAACAATCACAAACCTCTTGAGAGTGTGCATTATCGGCTAGCAATGGATGAAGGACTTGCAGATGACATATTTTGCAAACAAACAAAACAAATGTCTTTTTACGAAACTAGTAAAACGATATTTCAGCATTCCACTATATTTGCTATTAAGTTGCCACACGTAATATACCTAACCGTGGGAGTGGCACCAAGAATAAAGTATTTCCTTTAGTAGAAACACCATTATTTACATGTAAACATAAGTTACATCGAAAGCATGTCAACATAAATGCTTACCATCTCGTACAAAAAAACATAAACACTACTTAAACTGAGGAATACAGGTACTTTTCTTGAAAATAAACATAGGGCGCTACCTAAACATCACTAACGGCCATGGTTCAACGATATTAGCAAATTAAGCGGGGTGTAGTACTAGACGTGACTCACCACTCAACGACTCAACGTCGAGGGACGAATCACCGTGAACAAAGACAGAGTACGTTTTTTAATAACCATTTTGCAGGAACGGAGGTTATACAAAGAAACATTGACGGTATCACCCAAAGGTGAAAAATTTTCCAATGATTTATTAGATTAGATAGAATTTGATTCAGTTTTCGTTCCATAGACCCAAAAAATGAGATGATTCTCATGGGTGTGGAACATGTCAGACAATATAATACAAAACAGTTGAATATAATACTTACTACCATGATCATTTGTCAGGATATTGTCAAACTACGTGAATTCAATAGAGTAAACTGGAACAGCTAATATTTCCAGAATTAATACGCTGTCAGAATGAAACATTGTTAGGCACTATTAATAAATTTTTCATACACAAAGTGCTTAAGTTTGATTGTTGTGACAAATTGCTGTCAAAACTGAAATCTAACAGACGTTTTTACTTAAGCTAGCCTAACAGTCTCTGTTAAGATATTCATCGATAGAGTAGAAGGACTTTCTTATCAAAAAGTCTTTTAAATTCAGTTTAAATCGTGCTTTATCTGAAACCAAGTTTTTAATGGCTGATAGCAATCTATTGAAAATGTGTGTTCCTGAATATTGGACCCCTTTTTGGTCCAGAGTAAGTGATTTTAGGTCTTTATGTAGATTGTTGTTATTCCTAGTATTGATACTATGTATTGAGCTGTTGGTTGGCAATAGACATATAAGGAATAAATATACTGAGAAACAGTGATTAGAATACAAAGTTCCTAGAACAGATTTCTTCATGATGTTCTTGAATTTACGCCAAAAATGATTCTTATTAAACTTTTTGCGCACTAACATCATTTGCTCGGTTTGATGAGTTAGCCGAGTATATGATCCCTTATGACGTAATGAATGAAAGTAAGGAAAGTATGCAAGTTCTTTTATATTTATATCTCCTACATCTGACATCATTCTCTCTGCAAATACAGACTTGTTCAGGCGCTTAAGCAATTTTGTAGTATGCCGTGGTATGACTCGCTTTTCTCAAGCTCTGACAATCACCGCACCTAAGAGATCTGAAGGTAAAGGCCCTTTAAGCACTTAACTGTTAAGTGCTTAACATTTTAAGGTGACTCAGTCACAGGGCTTTAGGAACCAACAAAGTACATCTGCTCGTTTTCACATAGGTTTTTGTAGGCTTTGCCCAGTATAGGCCTACGGACCAGCAAGACCTCCACACTTGGAGATCATTGAGACAACAACAAGGAATTTCAGCTGGCCCTGGGTTCCTACAGGCCCACCCCTGAAACCAATGTCTGTACATAGGGTGATAAGCTACCACTAACCATGAGATGACAATACCTCATGGTGTTACAGGCATATAGGTTTTTGGATACCATTCAGAAGTCGCTCTTGTGGCACTTGTTGTGGACAAAATATGAAATGCTATCCAGTGCTGGGTCCAGCAAATGTTCTGGTTGTTAACAGAGTCCAAATGGTTCAAATGGCTCTGAGTGCTATGGGACTTAAAATCTCAGGTCATCAGTCCCCTAGAACTTAGAACTACTTAAACCTAACCAACGTAAGGACATCACACACATCCATGCCATGCAGGATACGAGCCTGCGACCGTAGCGGCGCGGTTCCAGACTGAAGCGCCGAGAACTGCTCGGCCACCAGCGGCTGGCCAACAGAGCCCAAAATTATCTTAGAGGTAATACAGGATAAAAGAATCTTTAATCTTGATTTCTATTTAAAAGTAATATTTTTCTTCAGTTACACCCAGTACCACAGTGATACATCTGAGCAAATGAACAACATTAATTCTTACATGGTTTGTCCTGACTGTGCCCTAAAGATCTGTTTACCAAATAAACTTACTATGATTGACACAAAGATATATTTGATCTTGAGGGAGTCTTTGAACCACAAGATATCCTGATTCTCTAACTCAGGGAGGCTTTCAAACCATTCAAAGCATGTGACCAGCAGAGGAATCCAGAGGTTCCTTATTCGCTTAGAACTAACGAAGGTGATGTTCTGTTGAGTACCAGAGCAGGTAGGAGCCAGAGAAAGTAGTTTAACAGATACAATGGCCAAGTAGATGTAAATAATTCCTTCTATGATGCTAAGATTCGTCCAACATAGCTCGTTGCAGTACTAGTAATTTATTTGGCCACATTTATTCAGTCCTGAATAAAACTTGATGAGTTGTAATATTTTGCAAAATATTGCACTGTAGGCCTTTATGTACTTTAAAAGTAGCTAATGTAATGATGTAGCAGTAATGTACAATAGGATTATACACTTTAGTTACAGGTGCAATACGAGTTCAAAGGTTACATTAAAAAAAATTATATACACTACTGCACATTTACAGGATAGGAAATGTTAAACTTGCCAACAAAATATTGCATACACCTCAAAATAGGACACCAATATTACATCCTCTGCCCCAGGAGCAGATGATGTAAGTTCGATTGCCTGTCTTAAGATGCATGAAATATTTTCCATACCAGTTTCATTTCGCCCACCCTGTATAATCCTGTATATATTCAAAAATGACAGTTTGCCTTGTACTGGAAATACATATGCTACATTTACTGAAGAGCTGTATATAGGGTGATTAAAAATTGCATGACATTGGATAACTCCATTATTTGTACAGTCACCAAAAAAATAATAGAGGGCAAAATGTTGGGCATACATTTTAATCATGAACTTAATGTTGAATTTTCTTTTGTTTCTGGTAATTAACAACAATGTCCCTGTAAACAATCCAGGAAAGGGTGGAAATGGTTCTTATCCATGTTGCAGGCATTAATCTGTGGAGGAATATCACAGATGGCATCGAGATCAACTGCCCTCATGTCACATAACTACAGATCATTTACTGGAGCAGATCAAGGCAGCAGGCAGTATCCATGATGAATGACAGTCTGGGTGGCCACATTCAGCAACGATTATGCAACCTCAGCTAGCATACTAGCTAAGCTGACAGTGAATCCAACATGGTCAACAAGAAAAGTGGCTCAGGGACGTGGCATCAGTCAAGCATCCATGTTCAGGAAATTACCCAGAAATCACTTCGATCCATATCATGCGCAATTTGTCCAAGAACTTCACGGAGATGCTGTAAATAGACAGCTGCAGTTCTGTAAGTGGTTAACAGAAAGACAAACGCACCAACTACACCTTGAAGCTGATTTTCTTTTCATCGATGAGGCTTGTTTCCACCTAACTGGAACAGTGAATAGACATGACACTGTTTATTAGGCAACTGTGAACCCATACATTTCCGTAGATGCTAATCATCAGACTGACCCAAGGCTAAATGTGTAGTTTGGCATACATGGAGATCTTCTCATCTTTCCCATATTTCTTAATGACAGTCTTAGCGGCGAACTGAACAGGGAGCATTGCAAGATGACACTTCTGCCCTACTTGGGGGGTTTTCTTTCAGCAAGATGGACCACTGCCATATTTCAGATGAACAAATGGCGAATTGCTGAATGTTGGATACATGAAGGGATCCAGTGGAATGGCTGTCTAGATCATCCGATTTTACAGTAATTGACGATTCTCTTGGGAGCCATCTCAGATATGCAGTGTACAGAAACAGGCCCCGAACAGTGCAGAACTGCAGGAAAACGTCAGAAGAACCTGTGCAGCAATAACACCTATGATGTTGGGTAAATTGTGTAAGAGTAATGTTAACCATATTCGGATGTGCCGACAACATGATGGCAATCAATTTGAAAAAAAGTCCTCCAGTAGTGTCCAACGATGAAGCTGCATAACATGGCAGTACAAGTCAATCATTTGTTTCAGTCTGCCACTCTATGAATTTGCTATGGTGATTGCAATTTTGTTGTTAAGTCATAAATGCTGTATGGATATGACATTGGTTTGTTTATGTTTGTTTCAGTTTTCTATTGAGACAGTAACCTTGTTTTGTTAAGTTTGTGATTTCAAGCAGACTAATAAAGTTACCAATAATTAACCTGAATGGTGAATCTTATGTTGCAACAGTTAACATCATAATTTAAAAACATGTATTTCCAACAATTTTGTCCTTTATCGTTTTGTCAGTATTTGCGCAAGTAACACAGTTGTCCTATATCACTTGACTTTTGAATCAGCCTGTATATTCGCTACTGTCATCTAGATCTACAAAGGTATGGCCCAAAGTAGTCAGAGAGCCATTACTACCTCATTTTGATGCAGTGTCAGTATTTTCATCCATAGTATCTGTTAATAACATCTTAAAGAAGGAATTAATTTTTATCTGAGACTCTTTTGTACACTGGTCTTTTATCACTTGTTGTTTTATCTTGTCTAGTGTAAGGTAATACTTTTAGTATTCTTGATTAATGTTAATAAATTTGATAAGTATGTCCACATTTTCCCTTACATTTGACAGTTTAGCCTGTGTATTTCTGATATCAATGATTTCCTTTTCCTTGCTGGAAGCTCCTTTTGCCTGGTCCATTATTTTCTTCGCAATCAGAATTTGGTGGCCAAATCCTCTTCATTTTTATCCAGCCAGACATAGACACCCTTCACCATTGTAGCTCAAAACGCAACCTGGATTTCAGAATATTTTATTCCTTCTCCAAAAAACTCTGAATCTTAGTTGGTCAACAGATTATTCCTTATGCTTAGAAGAGTCATATTTTTAACTTCCATCCAGCTGCTGGCCCAGTTGAAAATAACACTCTTGATATTAGAAATTTTCAGTTTTAATAGGTTCTTCACCTGTAATGTGTTCGTCATTTTTTTTCAGCACTTGCACCTTGTATAAAGGTGTTTACAACTAAAAATTACACTTCCATCCACAGGTGGGATCAGCAAAGCACTGTTTGGAGGGATAACTGTACACTTAATCACTAGACATACGTATCAGGAGGATGAGCATAAGCATTGTCTAATATTAATAATTCTTTCACGTTTTCAGGTTTCAATGATAACTTTTAAAGTCGGAATTTTCGAACTTCAGTGCCAAAGTCGTTCTTGAATCAGTCGCAGAATAATTGTATGGTCTCCTATGCCATTTTGTTAGCTTCACAGCTGACTGGAAGCAAATGGCCTTGTCACAGTTGTAGCACTGGTTCCCATCAGATCACCGAAGCTACGCCAAAAGGGTAAGGACGACACAGCGGCCAGTCGGTACCATGTTGCCTTCAATGGCTGCTCGGACTGTGTTTGTTCGTTTTACAGGTGATTGGAAGATGCTTCACAACGTTTTGATTACCCTACATTCCACAAATTTTCCTGTTACTAGTAATTTTAAACATTGTGAACCGTCAGCACAAGTAAACTAAAGGCAAATGATTCATTTCTTACTCACTTTACATCCAGATACTGAAGTGACTTGCCTCCTGACCTACATATTGTCGGGGACGGACTTCATAAATAAGTCTGTGACAAAGACAAAATAAACGTTTGTAAAACTGTATTTCCTTGTTTATGAAAAGCTTCAACGCTTGCATTGTCTGCACTTAAACTTTCCTTACACACTTTTCTGTTAGAGATGTGCCAATCTTGGAATCTGAGCAGTCTTCCAGGACCAGCTCTAATATTTACAACCTATAGTTCGGAATCCCATACGGGAAGTGACAGAGCGTTGGTGTTTGTGTCAGGTGTACAGAGTATCATTATTGGTTGTCAGTTTTGGCCCAGTTGTGTGAAGACGTCAACAGATACGACGCTCCAGCGCTACGTTCGAAACTACCGCTGCCATCGACCTGCAACTGTGATTCAGAGCTATGGTGCACTGCTTAACTCATCTTCACATGCACATAGTATCTGGGCAATCTCTGGAATATTCTGGACTCTGCTGCTATGCATATATAAGATGGCCCCCTTGCCAACCCAGTAAACTTCACGACATTGTCGACAAATGCCCAAAGACCATTTCAACTTCTCACTGCGGAACCAATTGTTCAGCTGCCCCTAAACCAACCCACTTTCATAAGTTACACTCACACCAACCTCACACTGGTGAGTCATAACCTGCTTGAAAGCACCTCAGAGCCTCATATAGGGGAACCCATCACCAACGACTCTCTGTCCATCGTATTTACTACCACTCATGGCTCTTCATCACTATCCCATCCATCAAGGACGACAATAAGAAAATATGCCAATGCAAAGTGGAATCAATACAAAGAAATGATCCAGGAAGACGACCTCTTTAAATATAATCAGCAAACTAGAAAGCACCATTAGACTAGCGATGGAAAAGGCAATCAGGCTAATCACAATAGACAAATGGAATCTGGCAATTCCACATGAAGCTCTTGATCTCACAACGAAAAAGAAATGCCTCTATATGCACTGGCCATCCTTCAAAATCTCGACAGGGCAAAGAAAACCCACAAACAAAACATTAACTGCAAGATATGTGCCAACAAGCACAAACAAGAAACAAACACATGTCTTCAAAGATGTACTAGAACAGGTGTATTGCTCATCCAAAATGCCAAATTAAGCGACCACTTCAGGAGAGAAGTAGAAATAAAAGTGGCAGTTCCCACCTAACCTATTGGAAGGAATTCGGAATTTTGGTGGAAATTCCGAATTTTCGCTGTAAAACTCAATTGTCAATTCAGAGGACGTAATACTAACAGAAATTGTTGATGGAAATTGTTTATAAAACGAGGATAGGTGGTAAAAAAATCAGAGGTCGGAAAATCGGTAATAATTCAGCCCTGCGGAATGGCCATGTGGTTTGAGGCGACATGTCACAGATTGTGCCACCCCTCCCACTGGAGGTTCAAGTCCTCCCTCAGGCATGGGTGTGTGTGTTGTTCTTAGCATAAGTTAGTGTAAGTAGTTTGTAAGTTTAGGGACTAATGACCTCAGCAGTTTGGTCCCTCAGGAATTCACACAAACACACACACAGGATATAATTTGCATTTATTAGGACAGGATACTTTTGTTTAACTTCCGATCGCATCATATACTGCGATCGCAACGTCATTAAGATGCACTCCCAGATGCGACCACCCTGAGAAAGCAGTGTGCTCACTGTATCTGTCTAATTCTGGTGTTCGTGAGTGAATAGGCCTTCCACCCTTCCACACTTCCCCCCTCTCACTAGTGGTGTGCTTGGCTCCATCCCTTCCCTGCCTTCTGCTCCTGCACCACACTGCTCGCCCCCCTGACTGCTGTATGCAGCTTGCCGCGTGGTCGTTACTCTCCAGTGAGGGGTTTCACTTGGACAATGGTCTGTCGTTACTGGGTCCGTCCTCCACTTCCGTACAACACCACAGGGTGTGCCTGGAGCGGCAGTCAATGGTCAAAGAGAAACCGGCTGATAATTGTAATGTGAACTTCCCCCGCTGTGGGCATCTACCATTATCAATAGATTTGTTTTTGAAGGTTAGCGTCTTCCTCCCACAGGGAGGGATGCAGCTGGCATCGGGAGTGCTGCGCTATCTGTTTGTCCCTGAACGAACAAAGGGTGTTTTTCTAAAGATAGCAGATGCATACAATTTTCCAGCCACATGCAGTCAGTTGCCAGCAAAAAAAAGGATGTTTCTGAAGGGTTCCTCTACTGTTTGACTTGGAATTTTTTTCTCCTTCACAGTACCGTTCAGTTTCTCAAACATCTGCACCAAGCCTGCTTCAGACAGCTTGAAGAAAAAGAAGGTAAGTTATAAGTCGTTGACATGGCATTCTGAGTTCCTAGTGATCTTCTGCAAACTAGAGGGTGGAGTCTAAAGGTATATGAAGCCCAACCCCCATCACAGTCATTATCAGACTTTGACAGTGCCTAATTGCGTCCATTTGATTTTCACAATATCAAACGGCCACCCAGTAGCGATGCCAGTTGCAGTGTTGAAAGGAAATGACTAAACTTGGGGCAATTGCCATGTTAGTGTTTATAAAAAGAATTATGAGTTCAAATTGCGACAGTTATAAAATTTTGTAGCAAATTATCCAGATTTTTGGAGTCTGTGATACATGTTCATAAGAAGTGGTTATAAAAGTTCTTTTTGCTGCTGTTGTAGCATTCATTCCCAAAATGGTGGCTGAATTAGAAAAATCAGCCAGACACTGAAAGTCGCCACCAAACCGATCAGGTTGTGCTACCATCATGTAAGTACATCTCACAATTTCGTGTGTGATAGTTTACATGTTTAGAAAACATCTCTTTAAGTATTCAAATCGTAACAAGTGCTTATAACATTTCTACTGCTGTTCTAGCATTAGAGCTGGAAGCTGGAAGTCGCCAGCAAGCCAAAGAGGTTGCGCTATCATCAGGTAAATATATCTCCAAATTCTGCGTGATAGTTTACATGTTAAGACGACTGCTCTTGATGTATTAAGATTGTAACAAGTGTTTATAAAATTTTTGATTTTGCTGTTGCAGCATTAGAGCGGCAGCTGACGGACATTGAGCAGCTGCTGGAGGCCAAAATGCAGCAAGAACATAACTACTATATTGCTGTTAGACATTCTTTCATCGTATAGAGTTGTGTGAGGCATATATTCTTCATTGTTGTTGTTGCAGATATTGCTACGAAGCAAGATGAGGATGGGAGGATGAGAATCTAACAGGGGTATGCACCGAGAATGATGAACAGGAGTCATCACTTCCATCTGGTATGAACTCTTTTTAAATTTTTTTTCATAGTTATGTATAATCAGTATCTTGCTGTAGGCAAATTGAGTACAGATTTGGTTGTTGTTGTTTCTTGTGATCAGTATCTTGTTGCAGACGACTCCCATGTGATGGAATGGTGGCTCCACAACAGCAGTTCCAGTGAGGGTGAAATACTGGAGTGTGTGCTGAAAGGTAGTGCCATCTCGCCCTTTTGGATCAGGTGGAGGAAATATTCGATTACATGGGAAAACTAACAGAAAGATCGACTAAACTGCTCAACCTGCCACTTGGAGTGTAAAAGGTGATTATAATGCAACTGTCATCGTTACAGCATTTAATTATTATTCTGAAATAACTTAAATGTTGTTATTTGTTTGCAGCATATATTTAAAAAATCTTGAGCATTGTACTTAATTTTTTCTGTTGTTCATGTGTTACAAAGGTGCTACCAACACTGCCACCACAGCAGCTTGCTGTGACATGAGCACATAGAGCGCTGGTTGTGGGAGCAGGTGTCAAACACACACCTGACTGACATCCACCACCATGCAAAGCGCTATTCATTGCCATGTGAGAGGCAGCGGAAGCAGCAGCTGCTTCACAATCCACCTTCAAACAAAAACACATACTGTATGCTGCAGTGTGCCAAATTGCATGCTCAAATGACTCAAGTCTTAATCACTATGAATCTTACATCAGGGATAATCCTGCAGTTTGGTTGCTCACTGAGCTTGAAAAACTCTCATAGGGGATGTTTATACACTTTACAGCATCAACATCCCCATGACGGAATCAGAGGAGGTTAACCGTCATATTTGTGGGCTGTCGTTAGCTAGAAAAGCTCAAACTCTACATTGTCATCTTACTGGGAAGTTCTGAGGTGCAGCTCACAATGCATGCACTTTGAAGTATATGTCACAACGACACATACCCGTCTTCTTCTATAATTTAAGCAGGTATGACGCTCACTTTCTTATTGAGCAAATGGTTAATTTCGGCTGGGAGAAAAATCAGGTCAGTGTCCTGCCTGATAGTGTCTAGAAGTATATTTCATTCTTCCAACGAATTACGCCAAAAATTATGCGCCGCTTCCTTGACACGCTACATTTTATGCAGGCGCCACTCCAGGAACACGTAGAAACTCTATATCAGGAGGATATGCAATGTAACCCGATCTGTAAACCTTAATGAGGAAAAGTTACAGCTTGTGAATGGGAAAGGAGTTTCCCCTTATGAATATCTGGATACTAAGGCAAAACTCTACAAAACCAGGATACCTGACATATTCGCATTTACCAGTATTCTCACAGGCGATATCATAACTAGTGCAGATTATGCGCATGCCCTGAATGTCTGGAGGAAATTAAATATTCCCAATTTGGGTGAATATGCAAGACTATAGATGGACACCGACGTGTGCTTGATTGCGGATGTTTTTCAAAAGTTATGGAGTGTATGCACGTCCACATACTCTCTGAACCCCCCTTTTATTATACAGCATCTGGGTTGTCCTGGGACCTGATGCTCAAGAAAACGAGGCACAGCATCGAACTTTTGACCGATGCTGATATGCTTCTTTTCTTTGAGTGCAGAATTCGTGGGGGACTTTTCCAGTGTCGCCGTAGACCTGCCGATGCAAATGATCCTTGTATGGGTGTGGGGTTCAACACATCATTCGATTCAAGTTATATTCTATATTTGTATGTGAATAACTTGTACGGGCATGCCATGATGCAAGCACTGCTGGATGGTGGGGTACAGTGCTTGCCCGAAAACGAATTAGAGGGATTAAGTGGAAAAATAATGGGTCTGGCAGCTGATTCTGATGCAGGGTATGTGGTGGAGGCAGACCTCATATACTCTATTAGTAAGCATGAAATAACAAGCAACTTGCCATTATGTCCAGAGCAACAAGTTCCACAGAAAGCTCTAACTGCAGACTGATTGCCACTGTTTGACACAAACAGAGCTACATAATTCACTATCGTAATCTCCAACAGAGTCTCAGCTTAGGAATCGAAATAGGTGGAATCACCCAGGCTATCTCATTCAAACAGTCCCCTTGTTTGAAATAGTATATTGAATTAAATCGGAAAAGAGAGTGGGTACTGCAAGTAATTTCGAAAAAGATTTTTTATTAAGTAATGAACAATTCCATTTTCAGTAAAACCAGGCAGAATGTAAGAAATGAAGATGATATTTCGATTAGGATCAAATTGAAGGGACTGTGGGGTGTAAGAAAGTACATCGCCAGACAAAATTAAAAGTGGGTCACTGTTTTCAATGAGAATTTTGTTGCTATGGAGGTGACAAAGGTTTCAGTATTTGGGTATGTGTATACTAGACATCTCTAAGCTCTGCATGTACTGCTTCCACTATGAGTTTGCTAAAACTCATTTTGTGGAACCAAAGTTACTTTATATGCATACAAATAGCTTCATCTATTGGGTGCAGAATTACAATCCATATGAAGTAATTAGGTGTCACAGTAATGAATTTGATACATTGGGATATGCAGCTGATAATACTTATGGTATTGTTCCTCAGAACAAGAAGGTTATCAGCTTAATGATAGATGAAGCGGATGTATTGCCGATTGTAGAGTCTGTGGTCTAAGATCCAAAATATATGCATATCGAACCATAGATGGAGCCACCCAGAGGCAGGCTAAGGGTGTGTGACATATGGCATCACATGTCCTCATGGGCGAAGACTACTTGCAGTTCCTGTATGGTGATGTTCACAGTGCTCTGCTGCAGCATCTGCACTTGGCACAGCAAACTAGTATTCGATCGCGAGGTCATGAGGTGTACACTGAGCTGCAATCTAAAGTTGGACTGTCATCTTACGACGATAAAAGAGCCATTTGTGATAACAGGATCGGAACCCTCCCGTACTCACACTATTTACTTGAAGCATGATGAGAGGGTGTAGTATTCCGACAGTGTGAATGAGAGAGATAGTCAGTGTCTCGATGAGTGAGAGCTTTTGCCCTTCATGTGCATGTGTGATTGTGTGAGTGCATATATCAGTAGAATAGTGTTTAAGTTTCACCTACCGCTACCTGTCCAAGTCATACCAGTTGTAAGTTTGAATTCCATCCAGTTCATTTTCGTGCAGCTGTTTGGGATGAACATTGTAGGGCCATCCACTTTATTGTATTATTAAATTATTTCAGCTGCTTGAGGTGGAAAATGCTTAGAACCACACCAGTTCAAGGTGAAAATTAAGTCTTCTGTTTGGGTGGAATGTCACTAGTAATAGTAATAATGTTAGACTAAGAGAAACTGTACCTCTGGAATAGCTGTAATGAGTATTGCAATGGAAAATGAAAAAGGTCAACATGTAATATTATTTGTAAAACCAAGAGCTGCGAATAAATTTTTTTTTAAAAAGTAACAAGAACAGTGAATTTAAAAGTGGTATTACTTCATGTATTGTAAAAACAACAAGATTTATTTATGTAAAGGTGTATTACTAGAGTGAATATTTATCTCTGAATAAAAAATGTTATTGGTTACCAAACATCTTTGTTGTTATTTCACAGATCTCTACCCTTATAGATGTATGTAAAGGCTGTGCAAGATGCACAAGGTATTAGTTTGAAACATGAGGGCAATGAGGTTTAAAATGGAGGAAAACAAAATATATGTAATGATTACATGGCATTTCTCCTATCGTGCTGCACATATAGGTTTTGGGAACAGACGGCGGGTGATCATGTTCACTTTCAAAGACATATAGCAAACGCATCTGAAATTATATCTCCTGTGCTTGAACAAAGCCACAGATGTATAAACTGGGTAGAAAGTCAGAAAAAACACAGAATGTGAGTTAAAAATTCATTTATTTTCATCAATCCAACTTAAAAGTTATTTTGCATTTTCATAAGCACACACAACACTATTTTCACACATCTTCTTCTTCTTGAGCTGATGGATACTGAGGCACCCGTGGAATTCCAGATCTTGAATAGATGCAAACTTGCAGATTTGCTGCAGCCATGTGAACTTCTCCTCGCCTTTGATGTAGATGATACTCTCAGTATGATCGAACGTTCGAAGTGACCTTATCATATCTTTATAGGATCGTCCCAGTAGAGTCCATGGAAGAGACTTGTCAGCCACTTTGGACTACTCTGTGTTTTAAGGACAGTTCACATCCTTGAAAGGCCTCGCTGATACAATTCTTATACACTATAACAGCATCTTTTCGGTATGCTATGAATGCAACATCTTTACATATGAATTGTCTACACTCATCATCATAGAAACATTGAATGTCAGCAACAACGTTCAGACTCCAAGTTGTTATTGTGAAATGCTCTGGGTATGACACAGCAGTTGGACATTTATACATCACGCTGCACAACACCAGTAAGAGGGAAATACTTAATCAGATGGTCAGGTAGAACTAGAGTATATGCTGTAGTGTGTTGTGGGAAATTCGATGAAGATTCAAATTCGATTCGTATATCTATTGGTCCTGGATTCATTATCTCATTCTGTTTAGAACAGTCTATTACGACGATTCGTGCTAGCTCCTTGAATTTCCGTGGACTGAGTTGCCATCCTTCCTCCTCAACGCCTTCATAGTAAGAAACACAGAAACTTGCTTTCATGCCAAATGCTAGACTTATGTATTCTGGTCCCACTGTAGCAGTAAATTGTCATACAGATAGAATTCTGAATCAAGTAGACTCTGGCATTAGTTAATTTACAGTTGTTAAATACAGTGTCAGCATTTGCTAAAATCCACCTTCTATTGACCTGAAATACACGTACGATGAATCTTGGTATTTCCAGCTGCACAGAGGTTTTAATAGCCTTTAATGGCCATTAACTTTCCGCCCATTGGAGGTTCTGAACATTCGGTGCTGAAAGGTTCGACAGACCTACTACTGAGTTTCTTAAATGAGTACGCTTGAAACCTCTCAATGACGTCGTCGCCCAGTATATTTCACTCAGTGGAATATGATGAGAGAATCATACACCAGAAATACTTCCTGCAAAAACCTTATGCTTCAACGACATTTAACAAGAACAATGGCATTAGGATTGTCATTCAGCATCCATATGCTTTAACTTTTCCATGTAAGAGTTATATATACTTGGATGGATTGTTTAAGAAAAATTATGGTAGTCATAGAGTGGGATCAAAGCTTGTACATAATCTTTTGGCTTTCCTGTTCCAGGAAATACGATATGAACTTAAAGTGGTAGAGGGCTTTAATGGCAAATATGTACCGTTATTCAGAACTTTTAAAAGGTTCAAAGGCTCCTCGTCTGTCACAGTAATGATTCTCATCTTAAGCTCTTTGAATGTATGACTTGCTATACGTCGCCCTCCGTACCAGTATAAGTTCCTGTTTAGCATTTGTAATAATTCGCTGCATGTACTTAAGGTGTCCCATCAGCATTTTTAGATGTACGCGCACGGAAAATAGGCCATACTCTGTCACTGTTCTGCCTACAGGCTCGTCTATGAACCATCATGCATCTTCTAAACCATTCAAATCCGAGAGTGATAATGAGACATATGTTTTAAGGGTTGATTCTAGGGCAACATTAAATGTACGATCAGGCTCTACCCCTTTAAGTTCATATAGTATTTCGTGGAAAAAGAATGCCAAATCATTACATATAAGCTTTCATCCCACTCTATGACTACCATCCTTTTTCTTAAACAATCCATCCAAATATATGAAACTATAGCGTGGAAGAGTTAAAGCGTATTGGTGCTAAGTGACAATCCTAATGCCATCGTCCTTGTTGAATGTCGATGAAGCATAAGGTTTATGAGGGAAGTATTCCTAGCATTTGATTCTCATCATATTACACTGGGTGAAACATACTGAGCGACAATGTCATTGATAGGTTTCAAGTCTATTGTTGTGGTCTTCAGTCCAGAGACTGGTCTGATGCAGCTCTCCATGCTACTCTATCCTGCGCAATCTTCTTCATCTCCCAGTTCCTACTGCAACCTACATATTTCTGAATCTGCTTAGTGTATTCATCTCTTGGACTCTCTCTACAATTTTTATCCACCATGCTGCCCTCCAATACTAAACTGGTGATCTCTTCTTGCCGCAGAACATTTCCCACCAACGGATTCCTTCTTCTAGTCAAGTTGTGCCAGAAATTTCTTTCCTCCACAATACCTCCTCATTAGTTATGTGATCAACCCATCTAATCTTCAGCATTCTTCTGTAGCACCACATTTCGAAAGCTTATATTCTCTTTTTGTCCAAACTCTTTATCATCCATGTTTCACTTCCAGACATGGCTATACTTCATACAAATACTTTCAGAAATGAATTCCTGATACTTAAATCTATACTCGATGTTAAATTTATCTTCTTCAGAAATGCTTTCCTTGGCATTGCCAGTCTACATTTTTTTATGCACCCTACTTCGACATCATCAGTAACTTTGCTCCCCAAATTGAAAAATTCATTTACTACTTTAAGTGGCTCATTTGCTACTCTAATTCATTCAGTATTACCCGATTTAATTCGACTGCATTCCATTATACTCGTTTTGCTTTTGTTGATGTTCATCTTTTGACCTCCTTGCAAAGGCACTGTCCATTTCATTCAACTGTTCTTCCAAGTCCACTGCTGTCTCTGACAGTATTACAATGACACTGGTAAACCTCAAGGTTTTTGTTTCTTCTCCCTAGATTTTGATTCCTACTCCAAATTTTTCTTTTGTTTCTCTTACTGCTTGCTCAATGTACAGATTAAGTAACATCAGGGGTAGGCTACAACACTGTCTCACTTCCTTCTCAACTTCTGCTTCCCTTTGGTGCCCATCGACCCTTACAACTGTCATCTGGTTTCTGTACAAATTGTAAATAGCCTTTCCGTCCCTGTATTTTACCCCTGCCACCTTCAAAATTTGAAAAAGAGTATTCCCGTCAACACTGACAAAAGTTTTCTCTAAGTTTACAAATGCAGGAAAGGTAGGCTTGCCTTTCCTTAATCTATCTTCTAAGATAAGTTGTAGGGTCAGTATTGCCTCACGAGTTCCAACATTTCTATGGAATCCAAACTGATCTTCCCCAAGCTCAGCTTCTACCAGTTTTTCCATTCGTCTGTAAAGAATTCGTTTAGTATTGTGCTGCTGTGGCTTATTAAGCTGATAGTTTGGTAATTTTCATATCTCTCAACATCTGCTTTTGGGATTGGTATTATTATATTCTTCTCGAAGTCTGAGGGTATTTCACCTGTCACATACATCTTGCTCACCAGATGATAGAGTTTTGTGAGAGCCTGACTCTCCCAAGGCTATCAATAGTTCTAATGGAATGTTGTCTACTCCCAGGGTCTTGTTTCGACTTAGGTCCTTCAGTGCTCTGTCAAACACTTCACACAGTATCATATCTCCCATTTCTTCTTCATCTACATCTTCTTCCATTTATATAATACTGTCCTCAAGTACATTGCCTTAGTATAGAGCCTCTATATACTCTTTCGACCTTTCAGCTTCCCCTTCTTTGCTTAGAACTGGAGTAGTTACCTACTGTAGGTTCTGGCTCACTAACTCAATAATTATAGAAAATAAAAAAACGTGCTCGTTAACACTAACAATTTTCTGTTATGTATATAAATATTGGTCTAATTAGCCAGAACCTAGAATAGGTAACTACTTTATTTACTAAGTAGAAACTTTACTAAGTACTTTACTAAGTAGAATCAATTTAGTAAAGTACTACAAAAATCACTTATTTTGCATACATTTCCCATAGGTGAACATAATAAATTAAAAAGTTAAAAACTCATTTACCTAGGCGAGCATGAGAAAATAAATTTAATGAAGTTGGCGAATGAATCATTTCCATAGGTTAGTGTAAGAAATTACAAATTGAGTGTCTAAAATTATTCTCTTTCTGTTTTAGCAGCCATAAGATTATTATTATCTGTTGTTTGTAAATGTTTCTTTTGGGATAAGACTGATTTACATTTCTACCAAATTCACAAGTAACTTCAATTTTCTGTCGTTCTTTCCAGGATTCTTTACATACATAATAATGTCCATCTGTTCTATATTTACTTAATATAAATCCTCACTACCTTTTTAAATCATACATTTACTACACTGTCTTAACTGTGGCTTAGTGCTACCCATTTAAAAAATATAAGATTAATGAGAATTTTTTTTATTTTACATTGTGAATGTAAGTAAATAATTAAAATGTATTAACTAACAAAAGTAAATTACTTTAAATTTGCAGGTCCTATATTTTCTATCTCTCTTAAAATGTTTCAGAAATGTCTATACGAATGAAGTGAACACTTTTATACATTTATTAAGTTTTTCATTCATTTATATACAAGCAAATGTTAATAATTAGAAATTTTCAGTAAGTATTCCATGTGGTGTATCATATGTAAGATTGTTTTTACCAAACATAATGACATAAGCAAGTGTATCGCTTGGAATTTTATCATTAAAACTTGCACACAGTTTCATAGTAGTTTTCTGTGTAGTTACAACATTATTTCTATGTGTCATATTGATTATATAAATTAGATAATTGGATATAAAATGGAATAATATCAATATCTGATTTTAGTAAAGTGATTCTTTTAAAATCAAGCAATGCATGATATGCTTTTAATAAATTTTTTGATGGATTAATATTCCGCATTTCTTGAGGAAACACTTCCTTTCTACCATTTTATAAATATAAATTATTTAGTTTAACATGATCAAATAATAACAAATCAACTAATTCATTATTTTTACGATTTGTCTGAAATATAAAAAAAACAAAATACGGCATATCAAATTCTGTAGAGTTATAGTAATTTGTAATACCTAGTTCAAAACTATTTTTACCAGCTTTTCTTCTGTTTGAAGTTCATAATAGGAAATAGGAATTTTTGGTTATTTTAGAATACTTTCAAGTTGTTCGAGTTCGTAATTTGGTTCATATTTAACAAAACGTAAACGAATTTCCATAGATTCTACAACACTTTTACCTTCTTTTCGAAGTATATCTTTCATAAAAAGACCAGCATCATTATAATCTGATCAACAAAGAAATGCATCTATAGAAGATGAACTACATTTAAACTCTAAAGTTAAATGTCCTTTCCACATACTTTCTTTTGTAAATTTTAAGAAATCGACTAGGCACTGAATATGGATAAAGTAATTCATTTGTTTTACTGTTTATTTTTCTTGTATTAAGAATATGTCCTTCTAAACTTATTTTGTCAGTAACAGGCGACGATAGGTGTAGTGAAACTGATGAAGAAATAAAAGGTTGTGCAATTCTAGATAAAATATTATCTCCCTTTTTTATTGTTACAAAGTCAAAGAATTATGTTACATAATAATCAATTATTTTTTGTTTGATTTACCATCTTAATTTGGATAATCTGTACCATCATTTCTAATAATAATAAAATTCATGTCCAATTGTGCATGATTTGGATGAAGCCAACCATCACCAATATTTATTTCAATTTCTGTATCTTTGTTGGGAACATTTAAATTATTTTTTGTTTTCTCAGTCACAGAGAATGAGTAAAATTTATAACTAACAATTTTGTTCATCTCGCCGACTAAGATTGTTTTAGCAATTACTTATTTATTAAGGAAAAATTTATTAAGACATTTCTAAAACAACAGCAGCTGTAGCACCACTAAAGTCAATTAAATGATCATTTTCATCAGTTATAGTAACTTCTAAACCCTGAATTATATTAAAAATAGGAATAATTACAGGAAAACTTGATTCATGAATTATTGGTCCACCAAACTCTGCCTAATGGTTGGATGAAGCAATAATATTAATTTCATTATGAAAATGTCCATTATGTTTTAACTATATTCCATCAACAAGATTAAAACTTAAATCAATTAATTCAAAAGGAATTATTTAATGAACATCTTTAGCTATAGCTCTTTTGTTACCTTGAACAACTTGATTACTAAAACTAAGTAAACTTAGAATAATATCTTCTATTTCCATATACAATTTTACATCACTCTCAATAAAAATTCTATTTACAATTTCACCAGCATTACTATATATATTCGGTTTTTTAAATATATTTAATTTTTAAATTTTTAAAGCTGTATTGACATACAAAAATTTCTATTGTTTCTCCATCACTATAAAATTTATTATTTTTGTTGTAATATTAAGTGTTAAAAAAGTTGAATAAAATCAATCAATGCAACATTAATATAATTTTTTCGTATTCTTATAGTTAATAGTTTTCTGAGTGTAGATGATTCATCACTAAGTTTAAACACTCTACTCATTTACTACTGAAAATAACTATTAATAGATGAACAAAAAACAGATTGGGAACAAAAAGTAAAAATCCCAGAATATAAGTTAAAAGAAAACATTGTAAACTTCTACCAAATTCTATTAGATGGGCAAAAATGGATCAAGTAGTTGTGGTAAAACAATATTTAATGATTGATAGTTATATTTTAGCTCCAGGGTGGTTGAATTGGAATAATATTAATTATCTGTGTGTTCATTTAAAAAGTTTAGGACAGTCAAAATATCAAGAATTACTAAAACAATGTAAAAAAAGGTGAAGATAAAACATTGTCAGTTTTATTGAAAATACAAACAAATTATTCCATATGATGAATGTAAGAAAAATTCAGTTGGTGTATTTGATGACTCGATTTTAGAAAATCAAGTTATTGTTAGAGATTACTTTCCTACAGTAATACACAAAGGTATAATTTGATTTTACTTAGCTCAAACTGATATAAAAATACAAAAACAGTTAGTTAGAGACAATTTAAATTTTTTTATGTTTTTAGACAAGATGATACAACTTAAAACCATGTTGCTGGAGAGTTAAAGTTTGATAATTGTAAAGAAATGTGTAGTAAATGTTGGAATGATGACTTTTTATTTTTCACAATAGGTATGTCTAGAAAACAATATGAAGGTAATTTTAGAAAATAAATACAACATTTCTTAACAGCATTAACATTAAACATAAACAATTCACATAAAGATAAATATAAACAAAATTAATGTTTTTTCTTCATTAATAAATGTTTGCAAAGTGTGATTAAGAAGTCGTTAAAGAATTTAAACAAAGCTAGAAAGAAAGCTGGAGAATTAAAAGAACGATTTAAGCTTTAGAAAAAGTAGCCAGAATATGAAAAACATAAAAATGATGATAACCTGTAATTGACACTATTCAAAAAGTAAAACAAAGTATTGAAGGTTTAGGTGACAATGTCTTAAAAGCAATTGAAGACAGCAGAGAAGTTGAAAAATTAATGATTAAATATCATTATCATTAAGCAGATTTTGGAGACTTATAACCAATTAAACGATCGCAGGCTTGGTCTGACGATATGATTACATATTAAATGAATCAGAAATTAAACATGTATTTAATAAATATGTGAAAAAAGAATCAACTATTCATCGAAATGAAACTTAAAAGATAAATGAAATTTCCTGTCAGGTTAAAACTATGCCGGCATGAGACTCGAACTTGGGATCTTTGCCTTTCGCTGGTAAGTGCTCTACTATCTGAGCTACCCAAGCACGAATCATGACCCGTACTCGCAGCTTTAATTCCGCCAGTACCTTGTCTCCTACTTTATAAACTTCACAAAAGCTCTCCTGCATTTTATATTCGACAATCCAAAACGAGTTCAATATTTAAATATATTTTTAAATAATCTTCCATAAACATTTTGGAAAAGTGATAAATATGGAAAAGGATTAGTAAATACCTTAATTAAGAAATTACCATTTCAAATGCATCTGCCAGGATATAATTATTGTGGTCCAGGTACAAAATTAGAAGAAAGATTGATGATAGTGGTTTAATCCATTAGATGATGATTGTAAAAAACATGATATTGCTTATAGAGATAATAAAGATTTAGAAAAAAGACATATAGCTGATAAAGAACTACAGTTAGCTGCAAAAGAAAGAATGTATGCAAATGATGATTCATTTGGTGAAAAAGTTGTAGATACAGCTTTTAGAGGAATAATGTATGGAGAAAGAAAATTAGGTATGGGAATTAATAGTGATGTTGGTGAAAATGGTTGGGGATTATAAACATCTTTATAAATTTTTAAACTATATAAATTTTAAACTATATAAAAAATCGTTATAAAATTTTTAACTACGTAAATGAATTATTTTACAATTGATTATACTTTGTACCTAGTGGTAAAACTAAACCAAAATCAATTATATTAAAATTAAATAATGAACAAGTAAATGCAAAAACCATTTTTAGCACATGTACAAAATAGGAGAAAGAAAAGAAAGTTGGTGGAAATTTTTCTTATTACGTATGATATTCCTGTTGTAAAAAAGTTATGGTAAAAGATGGTAAGGGATTAACACAACATGAAGGTGGATTTTTACCATTATTATTAGCTGCATTACCATATTTAGCACTGGTTCATTATCTGGATCTGCTACAATTGTAAATGCAGTTATAAACAAGAAGAAAGTTGATAAAGAATTAGAAGAACAAAAACCACATGATCAAGCAATGGAGTAAGAAAGCAGGAACTGGACTACAGAAAGTAAAAAAAATCGGGAAAGTAAATGATAAACATCCTAATACATTAAGTAATTTTGATTTAGAGGTACTTACTAAGCAAATGAAAATTAAACACTTTTGCAGTATATACATTACTGATGAATTAGTAAATAAACTATTAAAAATGAATGTGGTATAGTAAATTTAGATACATCTGATAATGTGGGTGGTCATTGGATTTGGTACTATAAAAATAATGATAAAATATTTTTTGATAAATTTTGTTGTAATATTACCTACACAATTATGTAACTATTTAGGAAAAAATGAATTATACTACAATGCAGAATGACTACAAAATTTGGATGAACTAATATGTGGTCATTTATGTTTTTTTTGTTTTAAAATTGCTATATGACTATTATAATTTTAATTATAATTTACATTTAGTAAATGTATACTTTTTGGAATTAATATCTATTTAAAGAAAATAAACAAGTAGTTAAAAACCCTACATTAAATATAGAAAGAGGTGGAAAAATTGAAAATATTATTAAATAACTTCAATCATCAATACATCTAATGATAACTAATGCAATGAAACTATTTCAAAAACAATTTAATGCTATTTTTAAAATAATTAGAGGTTATATCGGTTTTCAAAAATAAGACTTCCTAATGTAAATGATCTAATTGATTTAAAAGATGCTGTTAACGAACAAAACTTAGTAGAAGAATATGTTGCAAACCTTGAATACACAAACATTCTACCACAATTGAATAATTATGTCACGAAATATTAAGTTTAATGAAAAAATTACTCAGATGCATCATGATAACTTCAAGACTTTAATGCAATTCTTTTCAAAAAAGATGTAGAAAAAGCTTTCTCATCTTATTTCTCAAAACCAGATTTAAATTCATACTTCAGTGAGGTAATTAATCTTAAAGGTAAGGTGTATGATAAACAATTAATTGAATTTACTTTTATAACAGATGGTGAACAAAAAAGAACATTTTTTTAATATGATTTCATACTTCAAAGGATTATTGTTGCTGGTAAATATATTAATAGCGATTTGAATTTAGATGATTTTGATATAACATTAAGTGTAGCTCATAAACTATATCAAATAAATAATAATAGAAATCAATCAATAATGGTACACAAATCAAATTTTATAACAGTAAAATTGAAAGATTCTGTTAAAACTGTTCCTGTAGATGTAAATATAATTTTATTTGATGAAATAATTTAAAATTTAATAATTTTTAATCTATACAATTTTATTCTCTATAAAATATTTTAAATACGTAAATAGAAAGTTGTGCTTCCCATTCAGCTCTCCACAGCAATCATAGTTCACATTTAGTTCCTAAAGACGATCACATTTATTGTTTAAGGGTAAAAGTTTACTAAGACACATAATCCACATAGTGTAACAACTTAAATTGGAAGACAAAGATTTATAGTTATTTGTACAATTTGTGAATGTAAACGGAGCAAAATAATTTTAAAAAATTGTAGCTGGTGATGGTGAAACTAATACTCGTGAAGAAATAATTAATGAATTACATAAACCAGTTAGAAAGAATTTAGAAGGCATGTTGTTTCTCTTGGTATAGATGATTTATTGCACGCTGATCTAGTTGAAGTGGAGTCTGGTAATTTAAAAGGAATTTCAAAAATGAATAAATGTTATAAATATTTATTAACAATAATTAATGTTTCTTTCAAAATATGCATTTTCTGTTCTTATTAAAGGTACAGCAAGTAAAAATATATTTTTTGCCTTACAAAAAAATTGAATAGATTGAATGGTAACTAGTTTATAAACAGGGAATGGTAAATAATTCTATAACAAAGAATTTAGGGAGTTAATGAAGAACTATAACATTAATTATTATTTATTTTTTTCAGAATTAGAATTATCTGTTGTTCAGCGCATTAACAGAACAGTTAATGAAAAGATGTGGAAGAAATTTGCTTTACAAGGAAATTATAAACGGTTAAATTTAGTTAAAGATCAAATTGATGTGAACAATAACACAAAACGTTCTACAATAAGAAAAAAATGAATAGAACTTAGTGAAACAATTTAAAAGTGAGCAACACTGTATCTAATGAAGTTGACACTAAATAAAAAAATGTCATAAAGTGATAATTAGAAAACTTAAAGGTATTTTTGAAAAAAATATACAGCTAATTGGTCAACAGAAATCTTTGAAATTGATGATGTTATAATTGTAGACCAAAAACATTTAAATTAAAAGATATAAAAGGAAATTTTTATGAACAAGAGCAACAGAAAACAAAATATACAAATGTATACATAGTTGAAAAACTTTTAAGAAAGAAAGGTAATCAAGTTTCTGTTAATTGGTTAGGTTTTGATAATACACACAATAGTTGGGTTAATAAAGATATTGTTGTAATTTTATAATATTTAGGTTTGATGAAGCATTATAATAACACTAATCAATTGTTCTTATGTATAATTATTCAAAATATTGAAATAGTTCATATGACAGAAAATCCTCAAATTTTCTTTCATTCTTTGATACAGATTTTTGAATTAGGATTAAAATTTAATCTTAACATTTCTTCACAATTTGGATGTCTGTCTTCGATTTTATATAATTGTTCTGTAAATTTTATCGTTGTGTTCTAATGACATAATAGTGATATTCACATACATCATCAAATAATTTTAAAAGAATGAATAATTTTTTATTAACGTTTACCTATTATTTCTGAAGCAGTATATCCTGTTTCAATCAAATTTTGAATTTGATCACCTTTCATTTGAATTATTTGTGTGTTTAATTTATTTAATGTTTGTAGTTCCTGGGTACCCGTGGTGTAGGGGTGGCGTCTTTGATTCATAACGTCTTCGGTCCCGGGTTCGATCCCCGGCACTGCCTGAAATTTGATAAATAATCACCATTGGCGGCCGAAGACTTCCAGCATAAGAAGTCAGCCTCATTCTGCCAACGGCCTTGTCAAAGAGGGTGGAGGAGCAGATAGAGGTTCAGGGAACACTCTTGTCCTAGGGTTGAGAAAATGCCCCTAAAGGCGGAAGAATCAGCAATGATCAACGACATGAGGATGCAGAACGCAATGGAAACCACTGCATTAAAGACAAAAAACGTGTATCCACAGGACATGTGGCCTGTTGTTGAAGAAGTGTCATGATGATCTCTCCATTGGCAAAAGATTCTGGAATAGTCTCCCATTCGGATCTCCGGGAGGGGACTGCCAAGGGGGAGGTTACCATGAGAAAAAGAATGAATAATCAACGAAAGGATAATGTTCTACGAGTCGGGGCGTGGAATGTCAGAAGCTTGAATGTGGTAGGGAAACTAGGAAATCTGGAAAAGGAAATGCAAAGGCTGAAACTAGATATTGTAGGGATCAGTGAAGTGAAGTGGAAGGAAGTCAAGGATTTCTGCTCAGATGAGTATTGGGTAATATCAACAGCAGCAGAAAATGGTATAACAGGTGTAGGATTCGTTATGAATAGGAAGGTAGGGCAGAGGGTGTGTTACTGTGAACAGTTCAGTGACCGGGTTGTTCTAATCAGAATCGATAGCAGACCAAAACCAACAACGATAGTTCAGGTATACATGCCGACTTCGCAAGCTGAAGATGAACAGATAGAGAAAGTGTATGAGGATATTGAAAGGGTAATGCAGTATGTAAAGGGGAACGAAAATCTAACTGTCATGGGCGACTGGAACGCAGTTGTAGGGGATGGAGTAGAAGAAACGGTTACAGGAGAATATGGGCTTGAGACAAGGAATGAAAGAGGAGAAAGTCTAATTGAGTTCTGTAACAAGTTTCAGCTAGTAATAGTGAATACCCTATTCAAGAATCACAACAGGAGGATGTATACTTGGAAAGGGCTGGGACATACGGGAAGATTTCAATTACATTAAATCATGGTCAGACAGAGATTCCGAAATCAGATACTGGATTGTAAGGTGTAACCAGGAGCAGATACAGACTTAGATCACAATATAGTAGTGATGAAGAGTAGGCTGAAGTTCAAGACATTGGTCAGGAAGAATCAATAAGCAAAGAAGTGAGATATGGAAGTTCTAAGGAATGGCGAGATACGTTTGAAGTTCTAAAACGCTATAGATACAGCAATAAGGAATAGCGTAGAAGGCAACACAGTTGAAGTGGAATGGACGTCTCTAAAAAGGGCCATCACAGACGTTGGGAAGGAAAACATAGGTTCAAAGAAGGTAGCTGCGAAGAAACCATGGGTAACAGAAGAAATACTTCAGTGGATTGATGAAAGGAGGAAGTACAAACATATTTTGGGAAAATCAGGAATATAGGAATAGAAGTCACTGAGGAATGAAATAAATAGGAAGTGCAGGGAAGCTAAGACGAAATGGCTGCAGGAAAAATGTGAAGACATCGAAAAAGATTTGATTGTCGGAAGGACAGACTCAGCATACAGGAAAGTCAAAACAACCTTTGATGACATTAAAGGCAATGGTGGTAACACTAAGAGTGCAAAGGGAATTCCACTGTTAAATGCAGAGGAGAGAGCATATAGGTGGAAAGAATACATTGAAATCCTCTATGAGGGTGAAGATTTGTCTGATGTGATAGAAGAAGAAACAGGAGTCGATTTAGAAGAGATAGGGAACCCAGTATTAGAATCAGAATTTAAAACAGCTATGGAGGACTTACGGTCAAATAAGGCAGAAGGGATAGATAACATTCCATCAGAATTTCTAAAATCATTAGGGGAAGTGGCAACAAAACGACTATTCACGTTGGTGTGTAGAATATATGAGTCTGGCGACATACCATCTGACTTTCGGAAAAGCATCATCCACACAGTTCCGGAGACGGCAAGAGCTGACAAGTGCGAGAATTATCGCACAATCAGCTTGACAGCTCATGCATCGAAACTGCATACAAGAATAATATACAGAAGAATGGAAAAGAAAATTGAGAATGCGCTAGGTGACGATCAGTTTGGCTTTACGAAAAGTAAAGGCATGAGAGAGGCAATTCTGACGTTACGGCTAATAATGGAAGCAAGGCTAAAGAAAAATCAAGACACGTTCATAGGATTTGTCCACCTGGAAAAAGCGTTCGACAATATAAAATGGTGCAAGCTGTTCAAGATTCTGAAAAAAGTAAGGGTAAGCTATAGAGAGAGACGGGACATATACAATATGTACAACAACCAAGAGGGAATAATAAGAGTGGACGATCAAGAACGAAGTGCTCGTATTAAGAAGGGAGTAAGACAAGGGAGTAGCCTTTCGCCCCTACGGTTCAATCTGTACATCGAGGAAGCAATGATGGAAATAAAAGAAAGGTTCAGGAGTGGAATTAAAATAGAAGGTGAAAGGATATCAATGATACGATTCGCTGATGACATTGCTATCCTGAGTGAAAGGGAAGAAGAATTAAATGATCTGCTGAACGGAATGAACAGTGTAATGAGTACACAGTATGGTTTAAGAGTAAATCGGAGAAAGACAAAGGTAATGAGAAGTAGTAGAAATGAGAACAGCGAGAAACTTAACATCAGGATTATGGTCACGAAGTCATGAAGTTAAGGAATTCCGATACCTAGGCAGTAAAACAACCAATGATGGACGGAGCAAGGAGGACATCAAAAGCAGACTCGCTATGGCAAAAAAGGCATTTCTGGCCAAGAGAAGTCTACTAATATCAAATACCGGCCTTAATTTGAGGAAGAAATTTCTGATGATGTACGTCTGGAGTACAGCATTGTATGGTAATGAAACATGGACTGTGGGGAAACCGGGACAGAAGAGAATCGAAGCATTTGAGATGTGGTGCTATAGATGAATGTTGAAAATTAGGTGGACTGATAAGGTAAGGAATGAGGAGGTTCTACGCAGAGTCGGAGAGGAAAGGAATATGTGGAAAACACTGATTAGGAGAAGGGACAGGATGATAGGACATCTGCTAAGACATGAGAGAATTACTTCCATGGTACTAGAGGGAGCTGTAGAGGGCAAAAACTGTAGAGGAAGACAGAGATTGGAATACGTCAAGCAAATAATTGAGGACATAGGTTGCAAGTGCTACTCTGAGATGAAGAGGTTAGCACAGGAAAGGAATTCGTGGCGGGCCGCATCAAACCAGTCTGTAGACTGATTACCAAAAAAAAGTTCCTGTATGCAATTGTCTTTGTGTTTTATTCGATCTTTGTAAAAAGTTTTAATTTTATAATCTCCATGTTTTCTAATTGATTGTTAAACTTCATATGCAATCCATCATCTAAACTGTTTAGCTTCTTCCTTTTTAAGTGAAAGAATAAGAGAATATAATCCAGATACATTAAAAATGTAGTCCTTTCTCCATTATAAGTTAGACCCGTCTAGCAAATGGTTCTCAAAATTTCCAATAAATTAGTATCATCTGTACATTCTTTCTAATTGCTTGATTTGTGTCTTTATATTCATGGATTTAAACAACATGCTTTGCTTTAAACCATGGATAATTTTCCTCATCAATAATCATTAACTCATGTTTATTGTTTTATGTAAGCTTTTAGTTGAATAGATCTTGAATCGAATCCATTTAAGATAAACATTTATTATTAGTTTTGCAAAAAATAACCCAAGTGAGTGATGAATTATTAAGAGAATCATTAATGTTATTTCAACTAACACAAAATAGTGAGGTTACTCGTGAATTAATTTAAGAAACATTACACTTTATGAACAAACCTAGATGTGGTGTATAAGATTTATTAGATAGTTATAGAACTAGTGTGTATAAATTTAATAAAAAGAATATAAAATGGAATTGTAAAGGAGCAAATAAAATAGTATTGGAATTAACAGATGTAGCTTTTGATTTCTGGCATAAATATAGTGGTATCCAGTTTATTTATAATTTCACTGGTCCTGATATTTCAATTACAGACAAAATTAGATATACATTAAAATGAAGTTAATGGTCAACGTAGAGTTAGATGGAGAAGCAGACGTGTTAGGTCATGCTTTTTCCAAGTAATGATCAATTAGAAGTACCCATGGGTAAAGTTGAAAAGTTGTACCTGGAAATTGATAACACCAAAATATCAAACAAATATATTTTAAGTTGCACTAAATGAAATTGGTCACACATTATGTTTAGAACATTCACATGTATTTGAGTCAATAATGTATCCTTACTATAATGGTTCACATTTAGAATTATCACAAGTTGATATTGATGCTATTCAAAGTTTATATGGAACACAGAAAAAAACAACAGCAACAACAACAACTACTACTACTGCTACTACTACTATGTCACCTACACCAATTGAACCAATAGAATAATTATGTGAACTTAGGAAATTTGATCACCTACTATTTAAAAATGGAATTTTGTATATTTTTCATAATAAATAAGAACAAAAGTACATTAATAACTAATTGATAACATTTTACCTTAAGATTTACAAAAAATAGAAAAAATATATAAAAGACAAAATGGTGAAATTCTAATAATTGTTGACAATATGTTTTATATGGTAAATTTACAAACTTTACAATTAATTTTAGGATATCCAAAGGCAATGTTTACTATAGGTCTAAGTAAAAAAATTCATTGAATAGTATAGTAAACATTTAGTCATGTAGATCATTTTTAGTTTTAACGAATATTTCTATTTAGAATTACATGAATGTACTTTTACACATAAATCAAGGGGATCTATAGCTAGAGATTACCCCCAAAAATTAATTCTCCTTTTAGATACACAAATGGCTTGTTGTATTTTTTAAAGATGATACATTCTATGAATAGAGCTAAATTGCAAAGAAAGTACTTAGAGGTGGTACAACTGGTTTATCTTTATTTGGTATTGATTGTCATAAGTCATCTGAATCAATTCCTAAAATAATTAATATATTGCCAGTACAAAAATTAGACAATTTAATTTTTCACAAATCATATAGAAATTACTTTTAATAAATGGAGAACCTAAACGCAGTGCAAGCTAAGGCAAAATATACTTATGAATTAATTGAGCAATATGAATAAGACATTGATTATCCTACTTCTTTAAGCAATGAAAATAATAATCAGTTTGTCAAAACAAGCTGCAATCATACTTTTCATAAAGGTCGTATCGATTAATGGTTAAAGGAAAAAGAAAATTATCCACTTTGTAGAATTATTATTAAAAATCAATCACCAGAAACAGTTAAAATAAAAATATTTATGCTTTGATGGTTGTTCGGTGTGAAGCAGCACATTAGAGTGATTATATATTTAAATTGTAAAAATTATAAAAATAAAAAGAATTCACTTTTCGCCTTCCTAATAATTTTTCATATGGAAATGAAGCAAGTTCAAAAAGAGTCTTCTACGAAATCTAAATTTTCTAAATATTGTAATTGAGAAAAATCTATTGATAATCTTCCTATGCAAAAATATATAAAAGATGGTCAGAGAACTATGTGTATAAAATGTATAACTAAATATCACGTAAAAAATTACAACAAAAATCGTATTCCTTGTCTATGTGGAAAAGGTATTGCTAAATTTTATTTAAATCCAAGTGAAGAACATTCAAATATGTTATTATCGATGAATATTAATGAAGAACCCACTGTTTAATCATTAAAGAAACGGAAAACTTGTCAAGATTTTTAAAGATTTAAATTTTCTTTTACCTTCACATAACGATAAAGATAATAATAAATGTAAGAAGTGTACTTTAGAATATATTAAGAATAAGAAATCTGTTGTTGTTGTTGTTGTTGTTGTGGTCTTCAGTCCTGAGACTGGTTTGATGCAGCTCTCCATGCCACTCTATCCTGTTCAAGCCTCTTCATCCCTCAGTACCTACTGCAACCTACATCTGAATCTGCTTAGTGTATTCATCTCTTGGTCTCCCTCTACGATTTTTACCCTCCACACTGCCCTACAATACTAAATTGTTGATCCCTTGATGCCTCAGAACATGTCCTACCAACCGATCCCTTCTTCTGGTCAATTTGTGCCACAAACTTCCCTTCTCCCCAATCCTATTCAATACATTCTCATTAGTTATGTGATCTACCCATCTAATCTTCAGCATTCTTCTGTAGCACCACATTTCTAAAGCTTCTATTCTCTTCTTGTCCCAACTATATATTGTCTATGTTTCACTTCCATACATGGCTACACTCCATACAAATACTTTCAGAAACGACTTCCTGACACTTAAATCTATACTCGATGTTAACAAATTTCTCTTCTTCAGAAACGCTTTCCTTGCCATTGCCAGTCTACATTTTATATCCTCTCTACTTCGACCATCATCAGTTATTTTGCTCCCCAAATAGCAAAACTCCTTTACTGCTTTAAGTGTCTCATTTCCTAATCTAATTCCCTCACCCGACTTAATTCGACTAAATTCCATTATCCTCGTTTTTCTTTCATCTTGAATATTGTGATTCATTATCTATTAAATAATAATCCTTTTTTATTTATTAACTATTAAATAATAAAAAAATTCCATCTATTAAATAGTTAGTCTTATTCATCAATTAAATAATAATCCAATAATAAATTTTTTGTTAAAAAACATTTTTTTACAAATTGAATATATTTTATTTTGTAATAACTAGAGGAGCAAGATGGAAAGATGTATTGCTGCTCAACTAGAACAATTCGCCATTGATAAACTTCATGACATTTGTAAAATAAATAATTTACAAGGATATTCAAATTTACATAAAGCTGGCTGAATTAAATTTATTATTAAAAATAATAAAAAATAGTTAGAAATTATACACCTGAACGCTTTCTATGACAGCTACAGCTGTCGCTGAAGTAAGTGACAATCTTTGGGACAGTTACCATATAATAATATTGATTTTTTCCTATCTAAAATACATAAACGATTAAAAAGATTATTTCCATTTTCTACAGATGTATTTATAAAAACAAAAAATTGAACCATTAAAAAAGTTTTATTTCCTTTTTATAATGATTTATTCGAGAAACCAGGAGATAGAAATACAATTAAAGATTACTTAGTTGAAAAAGGATTTGCATACAGATTACAAACTATATATTTTGAAAAATAGAGATACACTTTATCCTGATCATTTCTTAACTGCAGTAACAATGAAAATTTGAAAAATTGTGAAAGAAAATTTGAAAGTCCATCATGGATTCAAGATAAATTTTAATTCATTTTGTGAATTTACCCTAGAACCAACTGACAGTAACATTCAAAAATTTGGACAACAAACATAACTACTCTATCTTGTCAGAAAAAGATTTTTGCAGTAAAATATGATGAAGGTAAAAAAGATATTTTAACAAAAATATCTAATTTTCAAGCACAAGGATTGGGGTGGAGATTAAATAGAATTATTGGTTTGCAACTAGTAATTAACAAATATGTTCCACTAAGAGGATCACATTTCATTGAATTACTAGATATAATTAAAAATAAGAAAGAATGTTGTAATGTGAAAAATAATGTTTTCTGTGGTCTATAAAATCATCTTTGTATCCTGTAGATAAAAATGGTTAAAGAGTAACAATATATAAATATGTTGGTCTTGATCTTGTTAAAAAAACTTGAAATTATTGAATTACATGAGTTAGTCAATCATTTTCCAAAAATTGAAAATATAATTAATGTATCTATTTATGTTTATTCGTTTGATAATGAATAATATGAAGTGTAGCCATTAAAAATAACAAAATCTAAAATAGAAAACTATGTAAATCAACTGTATGTCAAGAAAGTAAACAATTTAAACTATTGTTAAAAAATTATCTAGTCTTGTATCAAGTCAATTTACCAAACATGAAACAATAAAATTTATTTGTGATTTATGTTTACTACATTTTAATAGTAAAGAAAAATTATATAATCAGACACCAAACTGTTTAACCTACAAAACTATTGAAAGTTGAAATTCCAAGTGAAGGAAAATCTGTATATTTTAAAAATAATCAATATACACCAAAAGTTCCATTTGTTATTTATTCCGATTTTGAAAGTTTACTTTTAAATATGGACAATTGTGAACCAAATCCAGAAACACAATATACAACAAAATATCAGTCACATGAACCAAGTGGATCTTGATATTTTATTACATACATATATGGACATTATGAAGATCTTGTTGTTTATAGAGGACCAAATTGTCATAAAAAATTATAGATTGCATGAAGCAAGAAGTTGAAGAAATTGGGAGAACTTAATCTGAAATTGTGGTAACGAAACCACTGACACCTGAAGAATACATAATATATAATAAATCTAATGTTTGTACATTGTGTAAATATCATTATACAAAAAGTAATAAAACGGTTCATCGCCATGACCATTATAACTGGTAAATACATCGCTCAATTATTCAATAATAGAAATTTAAAACTACAACAACCTAATTTTGTACCTATTTATTTAGATAATTTATCTGGTTATGATGCACATCTTTTTCTAAAAGAATGTGGTAATGATAAAGATGAAATATAATTAATACCATGTAATGAAAATAAATAACTAAGTTTTAGTAAATAAACGAAAAATTAAAATGAGATTTTTTCATATATTTTGATTTATGTTTTCATTACTTGACAAAATTTCATAAAATATGAAGAAACATCAGTAAAATAATATTAAGAAGTTTTTCAAAACATAATTATTCGATCTAGTAATTAGAAAAGATGTTTATCCATATGATTACACGGATTCTCGTAAGAAATTAGAAGAAATACAATTACCATCAAAAGAAAAATTTTACAATAAATTGAATGATTGTAACATAAGAGCTGAAGATTATGAACATGCAAAATTACTTATTGAAAAACACGATATGAAAATCTTGGTGAATATCATGATCTATATCTTAAAACTGATGTACTATTATTAAGTGATGTATTTCAAAATTTTAGTTAATCGTGTATACACATATATAACCTTAGATCCTTCTTGGTGTTATGCAGCACCAGATTTATCTTGGGATACAATGTTAAAGATGAATGAACAACAACTTTAATTATTACATGATTATGATATGCTTCTAATGGTTGAAAAAAGGATATGGGTAGGTTTATCACAATGTTGTAAAAGATATGTAAAAGCAAATAATAAATATCTAAAAGATTATGATGTTAAACAAATATCTGATTAACTAGCATATTTAGACACAATCACTTTATATGGTTATGCTGTGAGCCAGCATTTACCATTTTGTGGATTACAATGGGATGAACCAAGTAATTTTGATTGTACAAAAATAAGTGAAATGTCCAACAATAGTTAAAATGGATATATATTCGAAGTAGATCTAGTATATCCAAAAGAATTACTTGATTTACGTAAAGATTTACCATTAGCTCCTGAAGCGAAGCCTCTTCCAGGTACAAATGATGTAAATTAGTAACTACTTTAGATAAAAAGTGTAATTATGTAGTACATTATAGAAATCTTAAACAATATCTATGTCTTAGAATAACAATAAAATTTAAACAATCTAATTGGTTAAAGAACTAAAGCTACAAATCATTTTGAAAAAGATTTCTATATATTAATGAATAATTCTGTATTTGGTAAAACAATGGAGAATATAAGATACAGACAAGATATAAGATTAGTTACCGATAGTAATATGTGTGATAAACTTGTAGCTAAACCAAATTAATTGAGCATTGGAAACTTGAAGTAATTAGAATAGTGCAAATGAAACTGAAATATAAAGGAATGAAGAAACTTAAAAATAGAAATAATAAATTTCATGACTTAGAATTCACAACGTAAAATTTTTAAAAAGTTAGTTTTCTCATTAATTTTATATACTTTAAATATA
Organism: Schistocerca gregaria; assembly: GCF_023897955.1. Taxonomy (NCBI): domain Eukaryota; kingdom Metazoa; phylum Arthropoda; class Insecta; order Orthoptera; family Acrididae; genus Schistocerca; species Schistocerca gregaria. The sequence goes on from NC_064931.1 coordinate 210,298,408, forward strand.
TAGCACTACACCACAATTAAGACAGTGTAGTAAATGTATGATATAACAAGGTACTGAGGAATTTTATAAAGATAAATATAGAACAGGTGGACATTGTTATGTATGTAAAGAATACTGGAAAGAACGTCAGTAAATTAAAGTTACTTGTGAATGTGGTAGAACTGTAAATAGTCCTATCTCAAAAAACATTTACACACAACAGATCATAACAATCTTATGGCTGCTAAAGCAGAAAGAGAATAATTTGATACATTCAATTTATAATTTCTTATGTTGACCTAAAGAAATGAGTCATTCACCAAGTTGATTAAATTTATTTTCTTATGTTCGCCTAGGTAAATGTATGTAAAATAAGAATTTTTTAGTACTTTTCTAAAGTGATTCTACTTAGTAATAATTACTTTACTAAAGTGATTCTACTTAGTAAAGTACAGTACTAGCCATTAAAATTTCTGCACCAGGAAGAAATGCAGATGATAAACAGGTATGTATTGGACAAATATGTTATACTAGAACTGATATGTGATTACATTTTCAGGCAATTCGGGTGCATAGATCCTGAGAAATCAGTACCCAGAACAACCACTTCTGGCCGTAATAACGGCCTTGATACGCATGGGCATTGAGTCAAACAGACCTTAGATGGAGTGTACAGTTACAGCTGCCCATGCAGTTTCAACACGATACCACAGTTCATCGAGAGTAGTGACTAGCGTATTGTGATGAGTCAGTTGTTCAGCCACCATTGACCAGACGTTTTCAGTTGGTGAGAGATCTGGAGAATGTGCTGGCTAGGACAGCAGTGGAACATTTTCCGTATCCTGAAAGACCCGTACATTACCTGCACCATGCGGTCGTGCATTATCCTGTTGAAATGTATGGTTTCCCAGGGACCGAATGAAGGGTAGAGCCACGGGTCGTAACATATCTGAAATGTAACGTCCACTGTCCAAAGTGCCATAAATACAAACAAGAGGTGACCGAGACAAATAACCAGTGGCACCCCATACCATCACGCCGGGTGATACGCCAGTAAGCCGATGACGAACATAGGTTTCCAATGTGCATTCACCACGATGTCTCCAAACACGAATACGACTATCATGATGCTGTAAACAGAATCTGGGCTCATCCAGAAAATGACGTTTTGCCATTCATGCATACAGGTTTGTTGTTGACTACACTATCGCAGGCGCTCCTGTTTGTGATGCAGCGTCAAGGGCAAGCACAGCAATGGTCTCCGAGCTGATAGTCCATGCTGCTGCAAACGTCGCCGAACCGTTCGTGCAGATTGTTGTTGTCTTGCAAACGTCCCCATCTGTTGACTCAGGGATTGAGATGTGGCTGCACGATCCGTTACAGCCATGCGGATAAGATGCCTGCTATCTCGACTACTAGTGATATATGACCGTTGGCATCCAGCATGGCATTCCATATTACCCTCCTGAACCTACCAATTCTTCTGCTAACAGTTATTGGATCTCGACCAAGGCGAGCAGCATTGTCGCTATCACGATAGGCTACAATCGGACCTTTATCAAAGTCGGAAATGTGAAGGTATGCATCTCTCCTCCTTACATGAGGCATCACAACAACGTTTTACCAGACAGTACCGGCCAACTGCTGTTTCTCTATGAGAAATCGGTTTTAAACTTTCCGCATTTCAGAATGGTATAGGTGTCAGCACCAGTGCCACAATTGTGTGAATGCTCTGAGAAGCTAATCATTTGCATATCACAGCATCTTCTTCCTGTTGGTTAAATTACACATCTGTAGCACGTCATCTTTGTGTGGTTGTTATTTTAATGGCTAGTAGTGTACTTAGTAAAGATTCTACTTAGGAAATAAAGTAGTTACATATTGTAGGTTCTGGGTAATTAGATCAATATTTATAGAAATAACAAAAATTGTGAGTGATAACGAGCAATTTTTTTTATTTTCTATAAATATTCAGTTTGTGAGCCAGAACCTACAATAGGTAACTACTAAGTGGGTTTCCATCTGAGCTCTTGATATTCATACAAGTGGTTCCCTTTTCTCCAAAGGTCTCTTTAATTTTGCTGTAGGCAGTATCTATCTTACCCTTAGTGATATATGCCTCTACATCCTTTCATTTGTCCTCTAGCCATCCGTGCTTAGTCGTTTCGTACTTCCTGTCGATCTCATTTTTGAGACATTTGTAATCCTTTTTGTCTGCTTCATTTACTGCATTTTTATATTTTCTCCTTCCATCAATTCAGTTGAATTGATGGAAGTCTTTCTATTAGCACTCGTCCTTTTCCCTACTTGATCCTCTGCTGCCTTCACTATTTCGTCTCTCAAAGCTACTCATTCTTCTTCTACTTTATTTCTTTCTCCCATTCTTATCAATCGTTCCCTAATGCTCTCCCTGAAACTTCCTACAACCTCTGGTTCTGTCAGTTTATCCCAGTCCCATCTCCTTAAATTCCCACCTTTTTGCTGTGTTTTCAGTTTTAATCTACAGTTGATAACCAATAGATTGTGGTCGGAGTCCACAACTGCCTCTGGAAATGTCTTGCAATTTAAAACCTGGTTCCTAAATCTCTGTCTTACCATTATATAATCTATCTGGAACCTTCCAGTACCTCCTGGCATCTTCCATGTATACAACCTTCTTTCATGATTCTTGAATCAAGTGTCAGCTACGGTTAAGTTATGCTCTGTTCCAAATTCTACCCCACGGCTTCCTATTTCATTCCTTACCCTCATTCCTTCTCCTCCTTTGCCTACTACCGAAAAACGGCTCAAATGGCTCTGAGCACTATGGGACTTAACATCTGAGGTCATCAGTTCCCTAGAAGTTTGAACTACTTAAACCTAACTAACCTAAGGACACCACACACATCCATGCCTGAGGCAGGATTCGAACTTGCGACCATAGCAGTCACAGGGTTCTGGACTGAAGCGCCTAGAACCGCTCGGCCACCACTGCCAGCTCCTACTACCGAAATCTAGTCACGCATGACTATTAAATTTTCGTTTCCCTTCGCTATGTGAATCATTTCTTTTATCTCATCATACATTTCATCAATCTCTTCATCACCTGCGGAGCTACTTGGCATATAAATTTGTACTACTGTGGTAGGTGTGAGCTTCGTATCTATCTTAGCTGCAGTAATGAATTCACTATACAGTTTGTAGTAGCTTACCAGCATTCCTATTTTTTTTATTCATTATGAAGCCTACTCCTGCATTACCCCTATGCACCTGACCAGAAGTCTTGTTTCTCCTGCCGCCGAACTTCACTAATTCCCACTATATCTAACTTTAACCTATCCATTTCTCTTTTTAAATTTTCTAACCTACCTGCCCGATTAAGGGATCTGACATTCCACACTCTGACCCATAGAACGCCTGTTTCCTTTCTCCTGATAACGGCGTCCCCCTGAGTAGTCCCCGCCCAGAGATCCGAATGGGGGGGCTATTTTACCTCCGGAATATTTTACCCAAGAGGACGTCATCATCATTTAACCATACAGTAAAGCTGCATGCCCTCGGGGAAAATTACTGCTGAAGTTTCCCCTTGCTTTCAGCTGTTTGCAGTACCAGCATGGCAAGGCGTTTTGGTTAGTGTTACAAGGCCAGATCAGTCAATCATCCAGACTGTTGCCCCTGCAATTACTGAAAAGGCTGCTGTCCCTCTTCAGGAACCACACGTTTGTCTGGCCTCTCAACAGATACCCCTCCGATGTGGTTGCACCTATGGTATGGTTATCTGTATCGCTGAGGCACGCAAGACTCCCCACCAATAGCAAGGTCCATGGTTCATGGGGGGTGGTTGGTTTCAAGCATACTGATTTAAAAAGCTCAGTAGTAGGCCTATCGAACCTTTCAGCTTAAAGTCAACCGATGCATTCACCGTCCTTATTTCAGATTTAAGTGTACTGATGTTTGCATGGGGCTTAATCTCGTATCCAGGCTGTTTCAGAACTTCGTATAAATAGTCAATATCGTAGCAACAGGCTCAATTTCCACAATTTCGTTCTTACCGTTAATATCCAGATGCAGTTTATTGTTAGCCTCTTTGATATTTGTGATGGTGTTGTTTCTCTCTCTTTCTCTCTCTCTCCTTCTCTGTCTCTCTCTCTCTCTCTGTTTCCCTCCATTCCAATCAGCACACTACTCGTATCTTCAATGCTTAAATATGTTGGTAGGAAGTAGGAAGTAAGACTGAGATTCATTGGAAGAATCCTAAGGAAATGCAATCCGACAACAAAGGAAGTAGGTTACAGTACGCTTGTTTGCCCAATGCTTGAATACTGCTCACCAGTGTGGGATCTGCACCAGGTAGGGTTGATAGAAGAGATAGAGAAGATCCAATGGAGAGCAGCGCGCTTCGTTACAGGATCATTTAGTAATTGCGAAAGCGTTACGGAGATGATAGATAAACTCCAGTGGAAGACTCTGCAGGAGAGACGCTCAGTAGCTCGGTACGGGCTTTTGTTAAAGTTTCGAGAACATACCTTCACCGAAGAGTCAAGCAGTATATTGCTCCCTCCTACGTATATCTCGCGAAGAGACCATGAGGATAAAATCAGAGAGATTAGAGCCCACACAGAAGCATACCGACAATCCTTTCCACATACAATACGAGACTGGAATAGAAGGGAGAACCGATAGAGGTACTCAGGGTACCCTCCGCCACACACCGTCAGGTGGCTTGCGGAGTATGGATGTAGATGTAGATGTAGATGTAATTTTCAGGTAATACATACGATCGTTCTTTTAAAGTCAGAGTGTACGACATTGCATCTAAACATCAACTGGTGAATGAATTACTAATACCCATCCTTATATGTCATTCGTAAATGTGAGGAGGAACATGATGCATAGAGAACCACTCAGTAATGTATTTAAGTTTTGGTAACATCGCAAATTGCAGAACACATGTCTTCTGCCTGTGAAGTATCATAGTAATTCTTTTGGAGGTTGCAGGTCGCTGAATGAGTCAAAATAGTAGACGTTATTTGTATTTCTTTTTTTAACATATGCCACCCAATGAGTTCCAGGTCCTTGTGCTACATCCATATTCACAGTTCCGCATTCTCCTGATTTCCACGTAGTTTTCGGTCATGTATTGCGCATAAACTCACCTCGGAATCTTGAATTTCTTCTTAACATACGTAAGCAGATCTGTATTTGTAAGCGCCCTGTCTGGTAGGAATGCTAGTTGGCTCTTTCTGTTTATGAAGAAGCCTAGTCCTTTGTTGTATGGTTTCAAGTACAGCCCTTTTCTGATGGCTGCTGCGTCCGTCATGTGGTTAAGTCTTCGTGCCTCCTGCAGTTGCTCCCTAGAGTTTTGTGCAGTCTTGACTGTCCTGGCAATAGACGTAGCACCCCTAGCCAGAGAATCCACCGCCGAGAGACTGACTATGGCAGAAAAGAGGAAGGGAATAACTCCACCTGACTTCTTGGCTATTGGTAGAACCCTGGGTGGTTTACTCAGTATTATTTTTTTCTGACCTTTCTGCCTCAGGGCGCTTTTAGCTGCCTACATCGCTGCCAGTATGCAGTTTTCAGTTTTTCATGCACCCTTTGATTGTCATCTTCTTCCTTAGTGCCCTGCGTGCAGCACTCATACTTGGCTGAACTTCTTCACACCCAAGCCAAGCGTAACTTTACCACGCATAGTTTTTCCAACTGCAATCTCTGCAATGCGTTGACCTATATCTGTGTATCTCGCACGTATTGACTTAGCTTTAACAGCTGAAATTCGATCTGTAGTGTGACGGGCTTTATTTGCTGCGTATGCGATGTCGTGTTCCATACACACTTTGTCGAGCGGATTTATCCCCTTATCACAGTGTACCAATCGTTTTTAAAGTTTTGTTCCAGGTCCACAGTAGTTCCACCCAGGACTGTGTAATTCGACTGGTAGTTAGTCGAGAATACCTTCTTCTCCTTTAACGCGTCTCTTATCGTGTAAGTTACGCTACTGAGGTGGTTGTGGTCTGCTCTCCCTGTCATATACGAATTTTCTATCCAGCTGTTTTGTGATCCGTGAAAACCAAGCCATTTAACTAACGCTCTGCTCCTTCGACGCCGTATGATCATCACTATGAGATACACATCTATGTCTGAGCTCTATTCTGTAACTCTTCTGTGTAGGAGCATTCTGCAATTTCAGTACCACTGCTGTCCTTTAAGAGGTAGGCTCTAGCATTCCTTATTTGCACTCTGCAAACTGTAAATATCCCGTTTGACCAGTTTGGCATGTATGACTTCTCAAACTCTGTATTGTGTTTTGAAAAACGTACTAAATCACTTATGTGAAGTTGCTGTTTTCGTGGATCTAGCATTTTAATACGATTGTATACTGTATTTAGAAGTCTGTTATCACAAATATCGATTAGTCTCATTTTTATTGTACGATGTTTTTTCCGTTATACTGCGAAATTATTTGCGATAGGATATCGGTCCATCTGTGTGAGCCTCAAAGATTGCGTCACATCCACATCTGACCTTTCACTGTTTTCACGTGTTCCATGATACTCGTCTTCAGGTTGGTGTACGTCGAGTAGTGATATTCCATGCTGCTCTATCACAGTTTTGAAATATCTATTGTAAAACTCACCACTGTGATCTGTTTGTAAGTTGTCTGGGCTTTGATTCATCCCGTCTGTAGCAATCGCTCAAACATATGAGCGACATCCTTCCCTTTTTTTCGTTTTCCCAGCTAACGCCCAGGCAAATTTAGTGTAAATATCATTGACTATTACAATATATTTGAATCCGTTATTCAGACGTGAGTATTCCTTCATGCCGACAAGATCCACCTGCTACAGGTCGTCCAAACCTTTAATCACAACATATCTTTGACAGTATGTTTTTCGTGATGGTTTGCGCAGTTCGCAAACTACAGTCTCCATACTTATGCTATGATACCTCTCTCTAAGCTCAGAAATTACTGAAACAACTTCATTTGAATGAGCTGTATTACCAATGGCATCTGATGCTATGAACAGTCTTAGCCGATCTATTAGCTCATTGAGTTTGTGTATATTTACTGCGGGTGTTGATTGCTCGCGGTTTTATGCTGCATATCAATACCATCACCACTGTTATTTTTTCAGCATCCATTGTAAGTTTTATAATGGTCTTGTATTTCACATTGCTTTGGCTTTTTACTTTCTTATGCAGATCAGTCAAAATCAATATTTCAGATACATTTCCAGATCTTTAGGCAAATAATTAACAGTTTTAGTGTGTCTTAGGAAAATAAGGTTCTGTACACCGGGTGTTCTCTTAAAATGTCTATTACCCATCTGTATTGTTATTTTATTTAAAGTTACAGGATGAGTGTCCAACATGTATGGTTTTTCACCACTGACTCTGAATGTTTTGTCTGTCTTAGCGTCGCTATGAGGGTTAATGAAATCGGCAATAGCGTCATCTTCGTCTTTATGGAATTTCGCTGAGAGTTCATAGAGAAACGACTGGTTTATAGATTTCTCACAGTGTCTGCTCCCGCTTCAAATGCCTTAATCTCAGCAACCGTAACTTCTATCAAACGGGCTTCGGTGATTTTATGCTTAGACGACATCTTGTTGTATACTAATCGGACTTGTGTGCAGCGTGAGGTTTTACATCTCCACTCTTCTTCTCCTTATGTTACTCGCCCTTCTCAGTAACAGTTATTTTCCATTCAGTTAAGTCGCTTACTTTCCTTTCATTGCATTAACCCATTCATACAATATCCCCTTCCCAATAAAAGCTATTTCACCTTCAGTCAAGTCATTTACTTTCTTTTCCATTGCATTAACCCGATCATTCAGCGTACTGTTCAGTATCAGAAGGGTATGACTTTATGTCTCTAGTTCCTTGCATACACCTCCAACTTTGCGTTAGAGTTTTAATTTCCGCGTCCATGTGCGAGTGAATGTTTTGTCTATGTACACCCATCATATCAGACTGAGCTCCTGGCATGAGTGCAAATTACCCATGGCGATGCATATACTGATATACTCACCTCTTTCCATGACTATATATATCCTCGAAGTTCCGTCTATACCTGTCATCATTCAGTTTTCTTGTTTTATCAATAATGAGAAACCCATACTGTGATTCCAGCAGTTGCACACATCTTTACAAAATCATTGAATGATATATCGGTTCCTACGTGAGTCTGATAAATGTGTTTTAAATTTAGATTCTCCTGTTTGAATATTATAATTAGGTTTTCATTATCCCTCATCATCTGTTTTGGGATTCTGGAATATGTCTGACTCAAATAAAATACCTCAACAGCCATTTGGCGTCCAAAACAGAAATATCGTCGCATTTGATCTTGGTTTTCCACAGCAACATTGTCAAGTATGAACACTGTGTTTAGCTTTATTTTTTCCACTGGAGGGATATCACTGCTCTCACTGAATGTCGTGTATGTCACACCATATACACCCTGTAATATGTCCTGTAATAGCTAGTATTTGGTCTGCAACAGTGTTTAAAAAAAAAAAACTTACATGCTCAAAGCGTACTCTATCCAGATGTGTTAGCAGCGACATGAGAACATTTGTCTTGCCGCAGTTGGATGGACCTTCAATTTTTGCATGTAGATTGTCAGGAAGGAGTACGCCATTTTTCTTCTGGTCTTCTTGCATGTCCTCCCAGCTCTCCCAGCTCCAGTCGCTTACAATGAAGTCTTCATGCTTCACCCACCCTGTCATGATACCTACTACGTCAGGTACTGGCGTGCAATGGGTTTTTAGAGGAAATAATGAACACTATGCCCTGCCATGATCCCTACTATGTCAGATACTGGCGTGCAATGAGCTTTTACAGAGGATTTAGTTATGTAAATGACATAATTTTCTGCTGTTGCATGTTTACAGTAAAAATCCTGGTAGCTATAGCTTTAGTACTTGCAATGTGATGAGAGGTATGAAATAGAAACACATACACGGTTATGTACATTTTTATTCAGTAATCATACACATGGTGCACTACATCAACAGCTTCTTTCTTTATCTTAACACCAGTACAGAATATAGAAAATAAAGTCTCCTTGTAAGCACAGAACTCAACGTGTGTTTCTCTCAAACTTAACGGCAGTAAATTAGTTTCTGTTGGCATCATATTGACCCACTGTTCGAAGTCGTCTATGTGCAAATTGTCTGCTTGGGTATAGTCTGCAATGTACCTATACACAGCTTTAAAACAAGGCAGCCATCTGTTTAGTCTTTCCAGCACAATGTATATCACTATCTATACACCGAAAACGGTTGTAATGGTGGAGTACTGTAGATAAATTGGTGTGTCACCCGATTTCACACAGAGTGCTAAGTCATCATACACTGTTGTAATGGGGGTGGAGGAGGTAATTAATTGAGCAATTTAATTAATTTTCATATCAATTTGATATCAAAACTGGGTTAGTGCCGCAATCTCCCTGTTATTTATAAAGCACAGAACTCAACGTGTGTTTCCCTCAAACTTATTGGCAGTAAATTAGTTTCTGTTGGCATCATATTGACCCACTGATGTATCGGGCACCAGCTCCTAACCCGTAACCTTTCAGCCCTTAATTCACAGGAAGTACATGACCTGTGTGCAAACAACCAGTGTCACACACCTCCAAAAACTGATATCCCATTACTCTCAAAGATTTTCAGCTACTGCCTAACAGCTATGATGCTTCCGCCTGGCTGGAAAACGAGTAAAACCTTAATATCACCCAAACCCAACAAACCAACAATAGACCCACTCTCATACCAATCAATCTCACTACTTGATATCACATGGAAAACGCGTAAAAAAATAATAACTGCCAGGTTCACACCCTAATTGGAAAGGAAGCAGCTTGTCCCAGCTATCCAAGCAGACACTATCACAGCACAATTGATATCCTTACATGCAGTATAATAAATACTGTAACTTCAATGTAAGGCACTATCAGTGCTTCTTGGTATCGAATGTACCTTCGATAGACTATGGATGACAGCTTCCTCCAGCAGACAACCTCTATGCGTTCTCATGTTTACCCAATGAAAGCATCAATTACAATAGCAGTGGGCATTGGATCATCGGGATTGGGCCATGAATAAGAGTAAACATGTCGCCTGGTTGGATGAATCAAGTTTCTTGTTACATTATGTTAATGATAATGTCCAGATATGCCATCATCAAGGCAAGCAGCTGCTCAAAAAATGCACTGCACCACAGACACATGCCAGTGGAAACAGTATTGTAGTACTGGGAACATTTACCTGGTCTTCCAAAGCATTTGTTGGTACTGATCACAGGCACTATGATAACTGTGGGCTACGCAAAGTCTATTGTCTCCTATCTGCATTCCTTTAAGGTCAATACCATCCATGACAGTGATGGCATTTTCCAGGAGGCTAACTGTCTGTATCACAAGGCCAGACTCGCACTACAGTGTTTTGAGAAGCATGATAGTGAACCGACATTAAGGTCTTGGGCCCCAAAATTAGCCTGATCTAAACCTGATGGAACACATCTGGGCCAATATCAGGCACCAGCTCCTAACCCATAAACTTTCAGCCCTTAATTCACAGGAAGCACATGACCTGTGTGGAAACAACCAGTGTCACACACCTCCAAAAACCCACTTAGGAATTATCAAATCCATACTATAACCATGGCTGTACTACATCCACTGCAGAACGAACACGCCATCAAGCAGGCGATAGTAACGTTTTGACTTATCAGTGTATTACCTGCACACACTGTAGCACAATACATGATGAACATAGACTCTAGCATGAAAATACCACTTGCACCAGTGGTGCACCAGTAACTTTTCCCACCACATCTACACTTACAACAATACAACACAAAGCAACAATGTACATGTCCGAGACATGGAAGAAAAAGTGCTTCATAGCTAAGAGCAAAAGACCAACACCAAAGCAGCCCAATAAGCAATCACTAGAAACGGCAAACGTGCATGTTAAGGACCAAAACTTGTGATGCAATGCAGTACCACAAACAGATATAGGTCCAATACCAACAACAGAATATGCACTATGTGAACAAAATACACACATGCAAATGAACAACACTTATACCATCACTATAGACAGCAAAACCCTCCATCCTATACCTGGGCCATCCTATACCTAATTTATATATACCTATGTTACTCCTTGCTTTGCTTTAGTTTAATTTTACCTCCATTTTTGTCTAATTGTTAACTGTTAGTTTTTAATTTTCTTTATTTTTCTGTTTTAATTTGTTTTCTTTTTAAGATTTTGTAAACTAGAAATACTCATACTCTTTTCTGTCTTGTACCCAGATAAACCAAGCAAAAATCCAAAAGATTCGAATGCACCTGATGCACGTAACAGAAGTAAAGAAAGTAAATAAAAATCTTAAACCTTTTTTGTTGGAATGTAGTACTTTTATATCGAAAATAATCGAATGTTGAGAAGGTTCTACACTGCAGAATTAAAGGATCATTTCGCCGAAACCTCATAATTGCCTCCCATTGTGACGTGTAAGTTTGAAATTTGCCTCAAAGGTGCCAACGACCTTCCTCTGTAATGGTGTAAAAGCTTGGGGCCATGCAACGTAACACCTCCCCCCCCCCCCCCCCCGGCGACCCTTCAGACAGCAAGATGTCGACACTTGCGAGAAGAAGGCCACAGCTCAAAAGTTCATGTGAGCTCTGAAGTGGCTTAGTGTCGCTATCTTGGCACCAAATTTCACCACAGTTCTGCCCAACGCCACCGTGGACATGCCACCCGATGGGAATATCGCCACAGCCCCTTTTAGTCACAGCTACGGTCGCAGGTTCGAATCCTGCCTCGGGCATGGATGTGTGTGATGTCCTTAGGTTAGTTAGGTTTAAGTAGTTCTACGTTCTAGGGGACTGATGACCTCAGAAGTTAAGTCCCATAGTGCTCAGAGCCATTTTTGAACCTCTTACTCACAATTCATCCCTTCTTTTAACGTCCCTGCAATGGAGGTCAGAATCGATACACCCAGCGCTGAAATCACGCGGTTTTCTCATGGTGGGCGAGGAAAACATTTCAGGCACATCGCCATTCGGAATCGACACAAAGAGATCTCAGGAGGTGGAATAAAGGGCGTCAATGAAACCACCGCTTACCTTGGAACGTTGATTCCCACACATTTCGCGGTCGAAAACAACAGACGATGAGCAGCAGGAAGGTGTTCTTGACAACTTTTGACACTGTTGACACCCTTGGACTTTCCAATAATTCTCTAAAGACATTATGAGGCTGCATCTGCGGTGAAAGTGATCACGCCCATTTCGAGTGCAGCCTTTGATATTGCTGACACCCTCGGCCTTTTCAACAAATCTCTAAGTACATTATGAGGCTGCATCCCCATTGAAAGTGATCACACCCCTTTGGAGTGCAGTGCGACTGCAATTTTTACTCTTTAAGACCATCGAGTTCAGCAATACCCTTGGTGCCACCACTCAACTGCTTAGGGTGATGCACCTTTGGTGCGGTTTTGCCTGCGTTCATGCGCTTTGTGTCGAAGTTCCTAACAGGTACTTTTTTAATGTGCTCAGTAAAGTTGCATGGGTGGCATTGAGGGTGCTGCCGAACTCGAGGGTCCTAGAGGGATCCTATGCCGCTTTATTCACACACATGTTAATGTTGGACTCCTGTGTGATCACATCACAGGAGGACAGAAAAGAGGAGGGCTGAAAAAGCAAATGTACGAGGGCATTTCGAAAAGTAAAGATACAATGGCTCACAGTCCTTAAATAGAAAATTTATTTAAAAAATGTTAGTTACATCTTATTAACTGGATTATTTCTTATTTTTCGACATAATCACCCCCATTCTCCAAACATTTGTTAAGTCGGTGTACAAGCTTTTGTATCCCACAGTCATAGAAGGTTGCCGCCTGTTGTCAGAACCACATTTCAACTTCATCTTTGATCTCTTCATCGTCGTGGAATGATTTTCCAACAAGATGTGACTTCAGGTAGCGGAAGACATGGAAGTCGGTGGGCGCAAGGTCTGGGCTGTATGGTAGATGGTCCAATACGTCCCATTTGAATTGTTTGAGTAGTGCTTTGGTTACGAGCGCTGTGTGATACCGAACATTGTCATGAAGCAAGCGGACTCCACTTGTCAGCATTCCCCTGTGTTTGTTTTGAATTGCCCTTCGAAGACGTTTCAAAGTCTGGCAATATGCAGCAACATTAATTGTCGTTCCAGGATGCATAAATTCCAACAGAAGAATGTCCCAAAAAAAGAAGCCATGATTTTCTTCGCTGAAATCGACGTTCCTCATTTCTTGGCTTTTGGTGAATTCGAATGGCGCCATTGCATTGATTGTTGGTTGGATTCGGGTGCATGGTGACAAACCCACGTCTTGTCATCTGTCACAATGTGATCAAGAAACTCATCACCTAATTCAGCATAGCGTGTGAGGAAGTCGAGTGCAAAGCCCATCCTTTTCCTTTTGTATTCTTCCATTAACAGTTTGAAAACCAGGGCACACACAATTTCCTGTACCCTAACTTGACAGTCACAACGTCATAAAGAGTTGTCACGACGCGTCCAGTATGATCTGACGCAGTTTATTCAATGTGAGAGATCTATTCGCACGAATTGCTTCCTCCGTTCTCCAAAGAAGGGCATCAGAGATCACAGATGGCCGACCTATTCCTTGTTCGTCATGAACATTGGTCCTACCTTCAGAGAAATGACGACACCATTTCGTTACATTTTGTCGATTCATAATGTTCCCATAAACAGAAACAATTTCTTTGTGAATATCCATTGGTCACTGACCTTTTGCATGAAGAAAACGTATGACGGAGCGCACTTCGCATTTGACGAGATTCTGAATCATCGCAGCCATTTTAAACACTACCTACTCCAACCAGAAGCAACGTTAAACTGCCGAACGCCCGCGACGAGAAAGTGAATGGTTCAAGGTTAACGCCAGTGTTGCCAAGTTGCTCGCCAAAACTCTTCTGTTCCTCTGGCGTACGGTGGATCTTTATTTTCTGAAATACCCTCGTATACTTTGATGCTTCGGATCACTTTCAAATACCGTTGAATGCTTCTAAATGGTCTCTAGCGGTTCCAACCTCTAAATGAGAGCAAAAATTTCTGTCGCGCCGCCCTCCAAAGGGGTGTGATCACTTTCGATGTGGATATAGTTCCCCAGTGTCCTTGGAGAAGGATTGGCACGCCCAAGGATTACAAAAGCGGCAAAAGTTGTCAAGAACATATTCCTGTTGCTCATCGCATAGCGAACTGTCGTTTTGAAGCGCGAAATGTGTGGGAACCAACGCCCCAGTTACAGGAGTAGTTTTATTGACGCCCTCTATGCCACCCCTGAGACTTTTCGTGTCGATTCTGAGCGGCGCTGCTTCTGATATCTTTTTCTCGGCCACCCATGAGAAAATCGCGTGTTTTCGACGCAGGGTGTCGTGATATGACCTCCATCGCAGAGACGTCAAAAGAATGGGTGAAATGTGGCTAAGAGGGCCTGTGACGACCTTCCCATCGTGCGACATGTCCACGGTGGCGTCGGGCAGAATTGTGGTGAAATCTGGTGCTAATGCGACATCACTAATCCACGTTACAGCTCACATGAACTTTTGAACTGTGGCCTTTTTTTCGCATGTGTCGGCATCTTGCTGTCTGAAGCATCGCCGAGCTGGTGAGTGATGTCACAGGGTGCCACGTTTTCGCACCGTTACAGAAGAAGGTTGTAGGCACCTTTCAGCTAAACTTCAAACATGTGTGCCACAGTGGGAGACCATTACAATGGTTTAGAAAAAGTGATCCTTTAATTTTGTTGCGCAGTGTAGTATGAAGTGTATCCCAGAATTTTCGTATACAGGGTGACAGGGCCAAATACCTCGCGAAATGAGCGTCAAACGAAAAAACTACAAAGAACGAAACTCATCTAGCTTGAAGGGGGAAACCAGATGGCGCTACGGTTGGCCCGCTAGATGGTGCTGCCATAGGTCAAACGGATATCAACAGCGTTTTTTTAAAATAGGAACCCCCATTTTTTATTACATATTCCTGTAGTACGTAAAGAAATATGAATGTTTTAGTTGGTCCACTTTTTTCGCTTTGTGATGCATGGCGCTGTATTAGTCACAAACATATGGCTCACGATTTTAGACAACAGTTGGTAACAGGTAGGTTTTTTTAATTAAAATACAAAATGTACAGAATGTACGATTGAGCATTTCATTTCGGTTGTTCCAATGTGATACATGTACCTTTGTGAACTTATCATTTCTGAGAACGCATGCTGTTACAGCGTGATTACCTGTAAATACCACATTAATGCAATAAATGCTTAAAATGATGTCCGTCAACCTGAATGCATTTGGCAACATGTGTAACGACATTCCTCTCAACAGCGAGTAGTTCGCTTTCCGTAATGTCTGCACATGCATTGACAATGGGCTGACGCGTGTTGTCAGGCGTTGTTGGTGGATCACGATGGCAAGTATCCTTCAATTTTCCCCACAGAAAGAAATCCGGGGACGTCAGATCCGGTGAACTTGCGGGCCATGGTATGATGGTTATACGACCAATCCACCTGTCATGAAATACGCTATTCAATACCGCTTCAACCGCACATGAGCTATGTGCCGAACATCTGTCATGTTGGAAGTGCATCGCCATTCTGTCATGCAGTGAAATTTAGATTGCCATCGATAAAATGGGGGCCAATTATCCTTCCTCCCATAATGCCGCACCACACATTAACCCGCCAAGGTCGCTGATGTTCCACTTGTCGCAGCCATCGTGGATTTTCCGTTGCCCAATAGTGCATATTATGCCGGTTTGCGTTACCGCTGTTAGTGAATGACGCTTCGTCGCTAAACAGAACGCGTGCAAAAATCTGTCATAGTCCCGTAATTTCTCTCGTTCCCAGTGGCAGGACTGTACACGACGTTCAAAATCGTCGCCATGCAATTCCTGGTGCATAAAAATATGGTATGGGTGCAGTCGATGTTGATGTAGCATTCTCAACATCGACGTTTTTGAGGTTCCCGATTCTCGCGCAGTTTGTCTGCTACTGATGTGCGGATTATCCGCGACATCACCTAAAAACACCTAGTTGGGCATCATCATTTGTTGCAGGTCGTGGTTGACGTTTCACATGTAGCTGAAACCTTCCTGTTTCCTTAAATAACGTAACTATACGGCGATCGGTCCGGACACTTGGATGATGTCGTCCAGGATACCGAGCAGCATACATAGCACACGCCCGTTGGGCATTTTCATCACAGTAGCCATACATCAACACGATATCGACGTATTCCGCAATTGGTAAAAGGTCCATTTTAACACGGATAATGTATCACGAAGCAAATACCGTCCGCACTGGCGGAATGTTACGTGAAGGTCTCCTTTTGTGCCTCTGGTAGTCGATACGGTCGACTATTTATCAATGTCCCTTGTAACTTCCTGGGAGAGCTACCGAAGCTCAGTTGGTAGAGCACTTGCCCGCGAAAGGCAAAGGTCCCGAGTTCGAGTCTCGGTCCGGCACACAGTTTTAATCTGCCAGGAAGTTTCAAGATGCAATCTGTCTCCCTAGTGCATCCGAGATACGCTCTAAAGGATTCAAATCGGGAGAGCGAACAAGTCACACCATGCATGCAATATCTTCGTTTTCCAATAAAACATCAACCGCTCTTGCTCTATGAGATCGATCGTTATCGTCTATCAGTTCGAAATCAGGACCCGCACCACCTCGCCACAACTGCACATAGGGTCCCAAGATTTCATCACGATACCTGACAGCAGTTAAACCTTGCCGATTCACCGATACAATTTCATGAGGAGGCGCTCATGTGATCACCATAATCGTTGCCCGCAACATTAGGGATCCTCCTCGATATTGCTCTCTTTCCATAATGTTTGGGTTCCAAAATCGTGTTCTACGTTCCCTCCAGGTGCGAATACGTCGAGAAACTCTCCAGACAAAATCGGGACTGATCTGTGAAAAGAACATTGGTCCACTGTTCGACCGCCCAAGTGGCATGTTGATGACTCCACTCCAGACGTTCCCTTCTGCGAAGACGCTTCAGAGGTACACATACAGCAGGTCCCTGAAAATAAAGGTCACTTTGCCGAAGCCTTCTGTACACCGTTTGCCTCGATACAACACGTCCAGTGGATGCTGCGAGGTCAGATTCAAGGTACCTATCAGTACTGTCGTGCCCTTCATTCAAATAACGGTCCTCTCTTTCTGATATCACACATGGTCGGATCTGCCCTAGTCTTTGGCGTACTGTTTCGATCTCTATAAATTGTTTCCACATCCTAGAAACAACGGAACGATTCATATTAAGCCATCCGGCCTCGTCAGTTTGTGACTGTCCTTCTTCCATTCTTATGGCCCTCCACCACAGAGAGTCTGGTAGGCGTCACACCGTTGGTGGCTAAACAGGGTGTTACAAAAAGGTACGGCCAAACTTTCAGGAAACATTCCTCACAAACAAAGAAAGAAAATATGTTATGTGGACATGTGTCCGGAAACGCTTACTTTCCATGTTAGAGCTCATTTTATTACTTCTCTTCAAATCACATTAATCATGGAATGGAAACACACAGCAACAGAACATACCAGCGTGACTTCAAACACTTTGTTACAGGAAATGTTCAAACTGTCCTCCGTTAGCGAGGATGCATGCATCCACCCTCCGTCGCATGGAATCCCTGATGCGCTGATGCAGCCCTGGAGAATGGCGTATTGTATCACAGCCGTCCACAATACGAGCGCGAAGAGTCTCTACATTTGGTACCGGGGTTGCGCAGACAAGAGCTTTCAAATGCCCCAATAAATGAAAGTCAAGAAGGTTGAGGTCAGGAGAGCGTGGAGACCATGGAATTGGTCCGCCTCTACCAATCCATCGGTCACCGAATCTGTTGTTGAGAAGCGTACGAACACTTCGACTGAATTGTGGAGGAGCTCCATCGTGCATGAACCACATGTTGTGTCGTACTTGTAAAGGCACGTGTTCTAGCCTGACAGGTAGAGTATCCCGTATGAAATCATGATAACGTGCTCCACTGAGCGACGAAACTAAAATGAGCGCTAACATGGAAATTAAGCGTTTCCAGACACATGTCCACATAACATCTTTTCTTTATTTGTGTGTGAGGAATGTTTCCTGAAAGTTTGGAAGTACCTTTTTGTAACACCCTGTATACACAGCGACTGTGGATGTGGGACTACCTGGCAAACACTACCCCGTTTGATAGGTGCCCTGACGTCATTGTTCATGTGGTCGTCCGTTAACCAGAATGGCCCTTTCCGTGCAGAAAACGATTGTACGGACGTCTGTTGACAGTTTGTATGGTTATATTGCGAAATAGACAAATGACAGGGAAATAGCGGTTCGTTGCTTTAATTTTGGACACCAGTGTAAATGTGCGGCTGGTAATACTTCCATTGGTTTCTCTGACCAATACAACTGACGCTGTGAATTGTTAGGTAGGTTATTCCCGAAATTACGGCAGATAGACAGAAAGTAGGTGCCACTGTTTACCATGATGTCTCATTTCTTAACAATCCACTTCCATCTAGCTCCACCCTTTTTGCTGCCATGAGTTTCACCTGTTGATAGCAACTGGCGACTACTAGCACTTTATCGAAGGTATAGTACAACCAATGTTCCTCAACATGTCCAAAGTACAACTCAGGCCGAATCTCCTCTGTCTTGCAATTCTTTTCCGTTTTCTGGTTCAGCACTAACTCCACTGTGCAGGAGTTTTGGCCCTCTCTCACTACCCTATTTGGACAAACCGTAACTTCATCACTGTAACACTTCTTTAACTGCGTTTCTTCCTTTTCCACGTGCCTGCTCTCGTTTTCTGCAATCATTAAGAACCTA
Organism: Schistocerca gregaria; assembly: GCF_023897955.1. NCBI lineage: Eukaryota > Metazoa > Arthropoda > Insecta > Orthoptera > Acrididae > Schistocerca > Schistocerca gregaria. Next base: position 210,317,261 of record NC_064931.1, read on the forward strand.
CGCACCGTTGCCCTGACAAATTACCTCTGCATCCCCCACTTGACAGGATTTGTGTGGACTATGTAACACTGGTTCCTTGCCAGCTTCCCCGCTACTGGAAAGGAAACAGAAATGTACACCTTTGCTCTTCCGGTCCTTGCTTCCACTGTGGCTGGGTTAAAATAGAAAGAGACGTTTTTATGGCTACGATCCGAGACCAAATTTAATTCAGGAGGTAGTTCTTTTTCCACGTTCTGTAGCCCTCCAGGTACTGATCTGGTGAACAAGAATTTTATTTCCAGTAGTCCTCGCATAGTTTGTTGCATAGCTACCTACAATTCCGATACCTCTCCGTGTGCTTCCCACTCACTGTTCTCCAACAACTGCAACCACTTTGTTATCACTACTCCCCTATCCAGTATTTCTACTTTGGCTTGTAGCTTATCAATGTTATGGTTCGCTGATTCATCCACAGTTTTCGCGTAGTTCACTACTTCCCTAGTCATCTGGCATAACAGAATATTGTGTAAAACATCTTTCACCAAACGAGCAGTTTTCATTGTGTGTTACTCACTTGCGGCCTTGTTTTCTTTTCCCATTACTTTATTACTTTCACCGTCTCATTCGTCTCCCGATGTCCTCCACGTTAGCTGTCCCAAACACAGTTTTCGTAAGTCGACCCCTGAGTCAATCCAACCTCTCCTTCTCCTTGTATGTGGTATAATCCCCACAACCTGTGTAATTTAATGCGTTCCGTTGGTCAGTGTGGGGTTGTAGCTGAATGGTTCACTGCTTCTTCTTGCTTTTCTAGAGCCATGGCATTAGCTTAGCCCACTCTGTTCCATATTTCCCTTATAACTCTCTCAAACTCTTTAACAGTTTCTCCAGACTTACCCCACTTGGTCATTATCATGTCGAATTACGATAGCATCTAACGATTATATACATCATACGGTGATAATCCAGTATTCGTGTGCTGCATCGAGTTGTACACTGAGAACACACTTCTTAAATAAACATCACAATTAGTATGGTGTGTGTCCACACTATACCCTAGCATCTTTTCTATAGTTCTATGAACTATTTCCGTTCTTCCATTAGCCTGAGAATGAAAAGCACTTGTTCTCAGTTTTCTTCACACACTACAGCTTATACACTTCCTTGAACTAACCCAGTATAAAGTGGGTTCCCTCATCTATTACTGTCATCGCAGGTGCCCCAAACTTCATTATCCAATTGTTTACTAGCTATTATGCCATTGTCGCTGCCTGCTGGTTGGGGATTACTACCATTTCTACATATCTCGAAATCAGTTGTGTAATTGTGAGTAAATGTTTACTATGTGCACGTGTTTTATTAAAGGGACCTAGGACATAACTCTCGAGCTAATGCTTCAGGTAACCTCATCAGTGGCACTCTTGTCCAACACAGATCCACTCTCTGTGCAGACTGTATGCAGTTCCGCACATATTGGTCCACATCCACTTTCCTATTCCTCCACTAGTAACTCTCCGCTACTTTCTTTTTGGTAGACCTACATCTCCCATTCTCTGTAACTCAGCTTTGCTGGCACCACCACTCACGGACCCAACTTAGTTTTTCTTCAGAGCAATCCATCCTATACACAAAACTGCGATTGCTCATTAAACTGCTCACATTAATAATCCATCTTCAGTGCTGTCTGCCATTCCTTAAGCTCATTACCTACTATTTTACTCTCCAACTCAACCCCTCCACGTTGTTGTGTTTCTTTCCAGGTCTGTACATGACTTCAAAATCAAATTCATTCAATTGTACTGCCCATCATGTCAATCACTAGGTGTATCCTTCAACACCAGCAATAATTTCAATGCTGAATGAACCGTTATCACTCAAATCTTTCTCCTATAGAGATAACACTTGACGTAATTGATTCCATAGGCAAGGATCAACATTTATTTCTTCATCATGGAGTAATGCTTCTCCACTGAGTGCATTTGCCTCGATGCCTTGAAGCCAGCAGGACCTGTTTATGGCTAGAAATAGAAACACTGAAGATTCGCCATCGGCACAAGAAACGCCAACAGCATTTTCCACCACCTACAAGAACTTCGACAGTTTCTTCAATATGAGAATGTTGACGTTTGCTTTGAATCTGAAACCCATCTGAAGCCTGGACTTCGAGTGAATGTTACCAAGTGCAGCTGTTACCACAGTGACTGACTGACAGAGGCAGAGCAGGAATTTACATATTCAAGTTGCTGCAGTATTACCAAGCCCCCACTCCACCACTGCAACACATGGTGGCAACAAATGTCGCTGTCCAAATGAGTCAAGGCGCAGTCACAACTGTAGCAGTGCATTGCCCACCAAGAGGACATCTGACACCAGGAGATGCACAGAACCTGCTGCAGATACACACCCAGTGTATTATAGCTACGACTTTAAATCGCAAACACGCCCATTTGGAACTTGAGGACAACTACAAGAAGCAGCCACACACTCCTCAGTGAAATAGAATGATCACATGCCCAAATGCACAGCCCCGAAGAACCAACAAATTATCTCAACAACAGAGGCACACCAGATATCCCTCACATTGGTATTATCAAGGGCATCCAAGGATTTGTGCGAATGGAAGTGATGTATAACATCTCTTGTCATCACAGGGGTGTTCTCAATGGCAGTGCAACCAAACTCCAATTCAAGATCCCACAACACGCAAAAACAAATTAGGACACATATCGCTGACTGGTGAGGTAGCAGCCTGATGGAAACCCCAATCAATGAAACTACTGGCGCTGGCGAAGCTGCTGATCAACTACAGCATCACAACTGCTGTGCCACAAAGCAAACACCTTGTAACAGGAAAAAGAGCAGAATCGCTACCACCTGAGATCCTGTAGATAATCTGAGAAGAGAACTGCCTACTCTAGGACTGATGCACAACCAGGAAATGCAAGTACAAGACATGGGTGGATCAGCTACAGTAATAACTCAAGGCAGCCCTAATCATCCACAGGAAGGCCAGATGGACAGATGCGTTGACATCGCTCTACACTACTGGCCATTAAAATTGCTACACCAAGAAGAAATGCAGATGATAAACGGGTATTCATTGGACAAATATAATATATTACAACTGACATGTTATTACATTTTCACACGATAAACGGGTATTCATTGGACAAATATATTATATTACAACTGACATGTTATTACATTTTCACACAATTTGGGTGCATAGATCCTGGGAAGCCAGTACCCAGAACAACCACCTCTGGCCGTAATAACCGCCTTGATACGCCTGGGCATTGAGTCAAACAGAGCTTGGACGGCGTGTACAGGTACAGCTGCCCATGCAGCTTCAACACAATACCACAGTTCATCAAGAGTAGTGACTGGCGTATTGTGACAAACCAGTTTATCGTCCACCATTCACCAGACGTTTTCAATTAGTGAGAGATCTGTAGAATGAGCTGGCCACGGCAGCAGTCGAACATTTCCTGTATCCAGAAAGGCCCGTACAGGACCTGCAACATGCGCTCGTGCATTATCCTGCTGAAATGCAGGGTTTCACATGGATCGAATGAAGGGTAGAGCCATGGGTCGCAACACATCTGAAATGTAACGTCCACTGTTCAAAGTGCCGTCAATGTGAACAAGTGGTGACTGAAACGTGTAACCAATGGCACCCCATACCATCAAGCCAGGTGATACACCAGTATGGCGATGACGAATACACGCTTCCAATGTGCGTTCACCGCGATTTCGCCAAACACGGATGCGAACATCATGATGCTGTAAACAGAACCTGGATTCATAAAAAAAATGACGTTTTGCCATTCGTGCACCCAGGTTCGTCGTTGTGTACACCATCGCAGGCGTTCCTGTCTGTGATGTAGCGTCAAAAGTAACCACAGCCATGGTCTCCGAACTGATAGTCCATGCTGCAAACGTCGTCGAACTGTTCGTGCAGATGGTTGTTGCCTTGCAAACGTCCCCATCTGTTGACTCAGGGATCGAGACGTGGCTGCACGATCCGTTACAGCCATGCGGATAAGATGCCTATCATCTCGACTGTTAGTGATACGAGGCCGTTGGGATCCAGTACGGCGTTCCGTATTACCCTCTCAACCCACCGATTCCATGTTCTGCTAACAGTCATTGGATCTCGAACAACGCCAGCAGCAGCCTCGCGATACGATAAACCGCAATCGCGATAGGTTACAATCCGACCTTTATCAAAGTTGGAAACGTGATGGTACGCATTTCTCCTCCTTACACGAGGCATCACAATAACGTTTCACCAGGCAACGCCGGTCAACTGCTGTTTGTGTATGAGAAATCGTTTGGAAACTTTCCTCATGTCAGCACGTTGTAGGTGTCGCCACCTGCAGTGACCTAGAGCTGTGGGTAACAGACTGGCTTATGCACTTCAATGCAGCTAAGAGTCAGACGCTAATCCTCACCAAGAGACATCTAGCAACCATAGGGAATGTTATGCTCTTTGGTGTACCAATTCAGTGTATGAACACAGCCCAATAGTTTGATGTCACACCTGACCATAAGTTCACATGGAGGCAACTCACTAATGATGTACACAAAAAGACCATTGCAGCATTGGGAGCACTATATCCATTCCACAATGAGGAGTCACCTGTTTCCATTGAATGCGGCCTGCAAGTATTTTGCACATATGTTCTTCCATTAATGTATTATGCCTGCCCAATCTGGAGAGTTAAAGCGTAAGTTTCAGCAACAGCAAAACAAGACAATCTGAAGAGTTTATCATGTGCCTTGGAACTTCCCCTCCTGCTATCTGCATGAGGCAGCAGAACAAAAACTTGTGCCGAATGGGTATCAAGAGCACACCATCAAACTATACGGCAAGGTGCGAAGCTCGATCATTTCCACCCCTGAGACGACACCAATATGAATGAAGTTTAATAAAAATATCTCATACGCAGCAGGCAGTAACCTCCAGTAATATCCCGTTCCTGTCCCATAGAGTAGAAAACTATATGACCTTATACAGCAGATATAACTCCAGACCAAAGATGCTGAGCTGCCATGTTCATCATCTCCTACTGCATATAGCGACAATGATACTGACGTTAGTTGACGATACAAGACTCATCAAGTCAATGGTGGCTAGTTCCATTCATGAGTCAAATCATATAATCAATGATGGTGCTCATAGCAAGCAACAATACTCTTTATTGCTTCTGCAAAAATAATTCTAATGAAATTACAAATGATTTTAGAAATGCACATTTTAATTGATACTGGTATGTTTCCATTTGATTCATGATGTTTTAGGTTACCATCTAATTCACAAAATTTCCTGTTTTAAAGCATTGACTAGCTGGTCCCTGTGGCCAAGCGGTTCTAGGCACTTCAGTCCGGAACCGCGCTCCTGCTACGGTCGCAGGCTCGAATCCTACCTCGGGCATGGATGTGTGTGGTGTCGTTAGGTTAGTTAGGTTTCAGTAGTTCTTCGTCTAGGGGACTGATGACCTCAGATGTTAAGTCTCATAGTGCTCAGAGCCATTTTTTGAAAACATTCACTACGTTTACATATGACATCTCTTCCGAAAAACGAAAACCGAATTTCGGAAGCCGTTTGCTGTTGTCATGTTTACACGTTAAGGTCTAAAGCGGATTTGCTAGCCCATTAAAACATGGGCGTCTGGAAAACAGCTGTTCCAGTTTCATATTTGGTCACCACAATTGTTATTTCTCTTCACTTATAAGAATTAGAGGTAGACAGTTTCATGCTCAATCTAATATTTCTGTTTCTCCTTCACTGCGCAGTAAGTCACACAGAGAAGACCATCAGCGGAAAAGAGAGGAATGCATCAGCCCCTAACGGCCACTACTGAAAACCAGTACATAGAAAACCAGTACCAGATTTTCGGAATCGATTTAGAACTGTTTACATGGCCGATTACGAAATCCTGTTTTGGGAGCCCCATGTGAACATATGTAGGTCCATCCATTTGCAGATCTGCGCAAATGCCTGTGCATGCAGTATATCTATGTAAGTATGGTACAGTTTGTTCACACGACACTATTTTCATTCAACTACTTGCCCACCATGTAGAAAAGAAATTTCAGTGGAAAGCGACTACACTCGCGCACAGTAACCTCAAAGTTTATCTCATTTATTCAGAAATGCAGGAAATTTTACTACCATTTGTACTCGCAATAGGTATTACAGAAAATAAGAAGCAAACATAATGCCAGAAACAGAAAGACAGATCAAAATGTTCTACACAGCGGCTACCTAAGCAAAGGCAGTTTTCTCACATAATCTGCTTCACGAGTTGCTGGGCGAACTCGGCGACTGCTGTAATTATTTGAGGATGGATTTAGAAATGTATAATTATCTTTTGACGCTCATAACTCCTAGATTAATATGGAAAAACTTATACGAGGAGAAAAATTTCTCGACATGAGCGACTGATGGTGACGTTAAGATTCCTGGCAATAGGAGCTACAAGGATCTAGAATTTACCACTGCAGTTTCGAAACAAGCATATTGTGAAATCTTACCCATCATATGTGAGATATTTACTCTGTCCTGAAGAATGGTTTCACGAAGGCATGTAAAGTACAGTATGGAACCCAATTCTGACAGGATACAGATAATATTTTTTAAAGATTTTATTAGAAGTTATATATATGCCAACGAGCTAGAGTTGGATTTTGTTGCTAAGTCGAGATTTTCGATTCCCTACCTGAAGTCTACTAGCAACTTTTGCAGCAGAATATAAAATTCCATTTTGAACTCTTAGATAGTGATTCATTGTGTATCTTGGAAGTTTCACTTGTAGAGTTATGGTAGTGAATTCTACACTTTACCTCTGAAACACTCTCGTTTTGAGCCACACGTCATATTAGGAAGCAAAAGAAGTGAAGAAGTGTAATAGTATCTATGTCCCTGAAGGCACTTCCCTTATCAGCTTAACACAATATTCTGACTGCTCTATTCTTTAGAACTAATAGGGCCCACTTTATTTTTGCTACTCTGGCACAACTCACATTAGATTGTGGCATAGAACAGTACTGAGTGAAAGTATGCTAGCAGTTCCCTGGCACCAGATCGAATAGACTCTGTTACTTTTCTTAGCTCTTTGCGGTAAACAGTCGGCAACCATTTTCTTTTTTTATTTTGTCACCTGTTTGCCGTAGGCTCAGCCGTTCGTAAATATTCTCTTAAAGAGTTATATGCAACTGCCTTCTTATCCCTATCACTGTATTCCCTGCTTTTAATTTTTCACAAACATGTTTGACTCCTATAAATTTAAGTAAATTCGGCAAACAGTTATACACAACACTGATGTGTATTTGAATTTTTTAAAATTCACGTTGCACACACGAATTAGAAATACCCAACTGTACAAACAGCTGACTCAGACTCATTTCAGCGTCGGATTTTAGGCGATCTCATGTCCATACGCTCCAGCCTGTCTGCGCTGATGTAAGTTGAAGCCACAGGGATGAGCAATTTCACTCAAACCTCCAGGTTTGCGCAAATCCCACATTTGCGCAAAGTTTTTCTCACAGGGCACGTTCTATCTGCGCAGATAGATCGTTGCGTGTCTCCGGACCTAATTGTGAAGCACGAAAGGAAAGTAACGGTACTTTGCCAATGACGTTTGAGGATTTTGTTTGTGGTAGCACTGTGAATTGAAGTTGTCTGCACAGTGCACAGTGGCTATCAGGTGGTAGTGTGCGAAGTGAATTGCGGCAGTCGAATAATTTGTTTTACAGTTTAGCTTCATGGGCTCTTCTTCAAGATATTCAACGCCCGCGCAAATGCGGTTTGTCGTGCAGTGGTTTAGTGAGTGGAGTGAAATGCAGAGAAATGATTTCTTACTGGAGTTGGCCCAAAAAATAATCCCTAACGGTTATGTTAATGGTCTGGTAGCTGGTATGGATGGTGTTGCCGTGAAAGAAGATCGCCCACCCTCTCTGTTTCAGTGTCGGATCAAGCTGTTTAGGGAGTGGGCAGATAATTGGAACGAATCTGAAAAACAGGAAGTTCTGTCGAAGATTAAAGCTTTGGATGCCAATTTTGCATCAAAATTTGACGAAGAATTGCAGTCGGTTTCACAATCTAGTGAACAACCAAGCCAACCAGTTGCGGAAGGCGGAGAAACTTTGTAAAAAGGGAAAAAGTAATATTCGCATTAATGTGGGGTGTAGGTCTGTTCGATCTGATAAAAATTTAAGTGCATTGCAAATTATAGTAAACACAGGAAACATACTCAAGTTTCTGATGACTTGAAGTCATTAGGGTTTATGGTTCACTAAGTTTGTATCAAATGAAATGTTTAAAGGGCATGTCTTCTCGTTACTAGTAGAGTTTGTACTTTCGATACATATTAGGTCAGTATTAGTATTATATATAGGCCTAGTAGTAAATGACTTGAACTTCATATTTACCTGTTCCTTTTGGGTTTGGTCCTGTGTTATTGTGGTTAAAAATGCAGAAAATAGTATACAGAATTAAGATATAGAATTTAATATATTTCATTTTTTCTGCTAAATGCAGATGAGCATACATTTTGTTTGGTACGCCATCTGTTCAGTTGACAGCGGGTTTTACTTGCTAATAAGGCCTATAGGCTGTGCTAATGCACGGGTGCAACCCAGAATCTACGTAATTTCACGTTGTTTGACAGAGTGTTGAAGCAGATGCAACATTTAGCCTTTTTGGTGAACACTGTTGCTACTATGTGTTCTAAAAAAAGTTATGTATGTAAAATAGTACTACAGCCAGTTTTCTTCCATTTGTTTGTTACTTAAGACCTTAGTGGTTGATTCTGTATACAGAGCTGCCTGCGGCAAGTGAAATATTTGCAGTTAATGTAATTTATTTGGGTAATGCATTTATCCACATATATTTCAACACATTTTTTTCCATAAAAGTGCTGCCAGGGACAGGTTACTGAAGTAACTTTTTTCCAAAATTGTGCCTGAATCCCTGAAGATAAGATCTGGAATTTACTTTTCTGTTTTTTACCTCGTTCATAACCTAGCTATAACTAGCAAATATTTGATTTTCCACCAGAAATTTACAGTTTTTGTCAATAGTAAGGAGAAAGTGATTTTGGTCTGTATGAGAACTTTGTTCTGAAGTTCACAGTTTCATTCAAAAGTTGGGAGTTAATACTTGGTTTCTTTGTTATATTGTTCATAGGTTGTAAGCTACAAGAAATTGCTTTGTGGGCACATGACATTGTCATGTGTTTTGGTAATTGGCAGCTTGTAAGTAACTGAGGACACGTTTCCCACTTATGTTAATTAACATAAACAGCATTAGACATGGAATGTGTTGTAATTCAGTTTCATAAAGTTTGCAGCTCTTGAATATTTTTTAAAAATTTCGCTGTTAATGTGTTAAATAGCAGTCCTTGTTCTTGGAATGCACTTCATTTGTGGTAACTGAGAGGTGTATGTGACTGATCAGTGCTCTGACAGAATTAGAAAAGAAAGAATCAGTTGCTGTTTATGACCATAACTGTTTCTCATAAATTATTTTTAGTGATGAGATTGTGGAAGATAAGTGTACCGATGTCATGGAGTATGATTTCATGTCAGTGCTTTGTTTTACTACTTGATTTACTAGAAAATTTTACCTGATGTGTAGTTCACAGAAAAAGTCAAAACAGTTCTAAGAACGATACCTTCAGTCAACATTTGTCTTAGTGTCTATCGTTTATTTACTGTTTTTCATCGGGCTATGTGAGGGGATGGGGTTGGCTTTGTGTACCAGTGGCATTACCAGTCCCAGTATTACACCCAAATAGAGCTTCTGTATCAGCCTAAGTTTCAGTATCTGATTTTGCCATCATTTGTGTTATATTTCAATGTGGTAATAACATTCCTTTATTCTTCTCAGGACTTGGCATTTTCTAATTTTTAGGGACACTTCTTTTCAAGATGTGTATTGTTTTTGGTAAATATCTCTCTTGCATTTGAGTATGGTTTGGCTAAAGAAACCCCTTCATTACTCAGTTCCTTTGCAAATCATCACTCCACTTACTTTGTATTAAAGATCCTGACAAATGAACAGCACTAAAAATTGTTGTATGAATATTTTGTAAGACATAGGTCTCACTTTCTAATAATTCCTTCGGTGAGCCTTAAATTTTCTCATCCTTCCCTGACAAATTTAAGTGGCCGTTTCAGGTTATATGGCTGCAAATGTCAATGGGCTTACTTTAAAGACCCATGTCTAGAGGTGTCAGGTCCTATGATCTTTTAATCTGTTAATGCGCATTGCATATTTGCTTATACCAAGAGTGAGCTGCTAGTATTTGCACCAGTCATTGTTTTTCTCGTGAGGTGACTCCCTCTTAGCAGCAAAGTATTTTCAGAAGTGTTTTCAAATTCTGTGACTTGTTTTCCTGCGTCTTAAGTATTTTTTGTGTAGCTGTCCTCATCTTCGCAGCAGGAATGCAGTATATGATATTGTAGCTGTTTTCATTGTTATTCTTACTCAGTCTGTTTTGACAATAAGCATGTGGCTGTAAGTGGCAAGCTTTATAGTTTAGCAACTGACAGAATTAGTTACTCATAATTAAGACATCCAGGATTTTGTTTTGCAGATGAAGTACATTGTATAACCCCTTCATATTTAGTGCTCAGATATTACCCACACTCCATAAACTGTGGGTGAGTAAACCAATCTTAATTACTGGGTTTTGGAGTGTTCATTTCCATCTTTTTTTTTTTTAGGCATGTCAGATTATCTTCATAGCTTATATTCTCATCGTGGTATGTGCAGATTCTGTTATTGTAGGTGTCTCCACTTATTGTTTTTTGGAAAGTTTATTTCTTTTTCCCTGATAGTTCCACCTGTCCTTAAGTTAGGATGTGTACCTGCAATGTGATATTGGTTAGTCCTCCATCCTTAATTTCTATTGTATTCTTTGATTTCATTGGTAGTACCATTCATTATGATTGTTAACTCATAGAAGTAATATTTATTTTTATTTTCATGCTCATCTGCTTTATGATACTGCAGTATAGAATACAACCACCTGAATGATGCATAGCCACCAACTAATGGTTGTTACCCGACATTTGACTGGGATAATGTAAACATCCGTAATAAGCTGGCTTCCATGTTAGTTGCAACAGCAAGTAACACTTTTAAAGTGTGCATACCATCTGTAAAAATCCTTTTTGTAGGTCTTTTAACATTTTTTTTTTATTTTTAGAAAGAAAATATATTTTTCATACTTCCGGTTTCTGTCAAAATGTTGTCGTTTGATGGTTCTGTGCCCATAACTTCTTGGATGCGGGTTTTGTAATTATTTCAGTGGTAATTGTTTCATGCAGTACTGTCAAAAGCAGGATTGGAATATTGTATTTCATTTTTAAAAGCCTGTTAGCACCAATTTGTTGTAGCTGAGTAGTATAAAAACAAGTTTTAGTGTGACAATAAGCATTTTTACACATTCCAGTTCTTATTTTTGATGTTAATGCAAAGTACTGATTATTTTAGGGATGTAAATTGTAAAATTATTTTGCAGAGTGTGTGTGTGTGTGTGTGTGTGTGTGTGTGTGTGTGTGTGTGTGTGTGTGTGTGTGTGTGTGTGTGTGTGTGTGTACACGCTTCACAATATTAATATCAATGGGCAATTTTGTGAATTTTGAACATGAAATTGAAACTGAATAGTTTTTAAAGATAATATTGAAATATACAATTGTGATTACAAGGATGCAATATGTACCTTATATATTGTTGGTAACTGTGCTTGTTGCATTTTGAGATATATATTTTTATCAAAATGTTGTATATTTTTTGTGGTCACATTATTTTTTTAATTAATAAAAGAATCTTTTTCAAACATTCTGTGCTTCGCCTCCAGAAACCTGGACTGAAGTGATATTGCAACTGTGGAAATGCAGATGACATGGTAAATGTTTGGTTGAGTCTTCTGCAAATATTTTTCCTGACATGTGCATAAATTATATTTTGAACAGTCTTGGAACTAAGCATTTCACTTAGCAATATGTGGGTATAGTTTACAGAAAATAAAAATTGCTGAGAACAATGTTTGAACAGAGAATGGTTGCAAAATTCTGTTTCCCACTATTTCAAAGCTTATTGCATTATTCTGAGAGGGCCCTTATACTCACGGCAGAGTGACATCTTAAACAAGCCATTCCACCCTTGTAACTGAGCAATCTGAGTGTACTCAAAGCTTCAACTTGCAACTGACTGCACTCTCTTTCTTCCTAATTTATTGGGAAATGTTAGGTGCTACATGTATTTTTGCGGATAATAGTTAAGTGGAAGCAGAGTTGTCTGCAGTTGCAGATCTATTTATGTATTCATCCATCTTCAAGCATTTACATGCAATTAATGTCATCAGATAAAATGGTAAGACAAAACAGCGAGAAACATGTAGAATCCATGTCGATCAGCTACAGTGTTACATGCCTCATTTGTGGATATCTACTGCTTGATAGTGTCCCTAGATGCTGGATTATTTTTATGAAACCATTGTATTCCATGTGAGAATTTTTGCTTATATCATAATTTCATTATTGTTTGATGATGCTGTTCTTAAGAATTATATTGAGAGATTTAAAAGAATGACGCACATTTATTTAAACACACAACTTTTTTCATTGCTGAGGTCACATGTAACAGTATGTATGAATATAGAGAAAATCAATAAAAAACCCTTGAGTATGTCCAGAATGAGTCATAACTTGCACAGTGTTAAAGACTCCCCCTTTTTTTTTTATTGCACTAATTACAGAAAACTTTGGGGATGTAACAGAAACTGCTTGCAACTTCAGATTAGGAATTTATTTGCCATAGGATTGGTTTTTATATTTCATACGTTTTGTCAGTTTAATACAAAAGAAGAAAAGGTCGTATACAAATGTGGCTACATACATGTTTCATGGGAAGAGGACAACTGGGTGGTTGTGGCCAGAATTTGCCAGTACTGGTGTAGTAGCAAAATGTAGAATGGGCGGAATTCAGCTTTGTTTGAATGGAGTGAACTATATTGCGGCCTTTGTTGATGGAATTAAATAAGAAACTGTATATTTGTTTGACATAACAGTTGTTATCATCTTCAATCCAAAGACTGGTGTGATGCAGCTCTCCATGCTACTTTACCCTGTGGAATCCTCTTCATCTCAGAATGACTACTACAACCTTCATCCTTCTGTATCTGCTTAGTATATTCAACTCTTGGTCTCCCTCTGAGTTTTACCATCCACGCTTCCCTCCAATATTAAATTTGTGATCCCTTGATGCCTCAGAATGTGTACAAGCAACCGATCTCTTCTTCTAGTCAAGTTGTGCCACAAATTTCTCTTCTCCCCAATTCTATTCAGGGCCTCCTCATTAGTTACATGATTTACCCATTCAATCTTCAGCATTCTTGTGTAGCACCACATTTCAAAAGCTTCTATTCTCTTCTAGTCTAAACTGTTTACCTTCCATGTTTCACTTCCATACAAGGCTACACTCCATACAAATAATTTCAGAAAAGACGTCCCGACTCTCGAATCTGAATCTGTGTTCGGTGTTAACAAATTTCTCTTCTTCAGAAATGCTTATCTTGCCATCGCCAGTCTTCATTTTATATTCTCTCTACTTACATCATCAGTTATTTTACTGCCCAAATAGCAAAACTTTTAAAGTAGTAGTCCCTCAGCATCACCATATTTTGTTTCACTGCATTCCATTATCCTCATTTTGCTTTTCTTGATGTTCATCATATATCTTTCGTTCAAGATACTGTCCATTCCATTCAACTGTTCTTCCAAGTCCACTGCTGTCTCTGATAGTATTACAATGACATTGGCAAACCTCAAGGTCTTTGTTTGTTCTCCCTGGATTTTGATTCCTACTCCAAATTTTTCTTTTGTTTCTTTTACTGCTTGCTCAATGTACAGATTGAATAACATCAGGGATAGGCTACAACCCTGTCTCACTCCCTTTTCAACCACTGCTTCCCTTTCGTGCCCATCGACTCTTACAACTGTCATCTGGTTTCTGTACAAATTGTAAATAGCCTTTTGCTCCCTGAATTTTACCCCTACTACCTTCAAAATTTGATAGAGCGTATTCCAGTCAGCATCATCAAAATCTTTCTCTTAAGTCTACAAATGCTATAAATGTACGTGTGCCTTTCCTCAACTTACCTTCTAAGATAAGTTGTAGGGTCGGTATAGCCTCACATGTTTCAATATTTCTATGGAATCGAAACTGATCTTCCCTGAGGTCAGCTTCTACCAATTTTTTCATTCATCTGTAAATAGTTCAAGTTAGTATTTGCAAGCGTAACTTATAAACTGATAGTTCAGTTATTTTCCCACCTGTCAGCACCTATTTTCTTTGGGATTGGAATTATTATATTCTTCTTAAAGTCTGAGGGTATTTCGCCTGTCTCATACATCTCGCTCACCAAATGGAAGAGTTTTGTCATGGCTGGCTCTCCGAAGGCTATCAATAGTTCTAATGGAATGTTGTCTACTCCCAGGGCCTTGTTTCGACCTAGGTCTTTCAGTGCTCTGTGAAACTCTTCACGAAGTATCATATTCCCATTTCTTCTTCATCTGCATCCTCTTCCATTTCCATAATATTGTCCTCAAGAACATCATCCTTGTATAGACCCTCTGTATTCTCCTTCCAACTTTCTGATTTCCCTTCTTTGCTTAGGACTGGTTTTCCATCTAAGATCTTGATGTTCATACAGGTGGTTCTCTTTTCTCCAAAGGTATCTTTAATTTTCCTGTAGACGGCATCTATCTTACCCGTGGTGACGTAGACTTACATTTGTCGTCTAGCCATTCTTGCTTAGCCATTTTGCACTTCCTGTCAATTGTATTTTTGAGACGTTTGTATACCTTTTCGCCTGATTCATTTACTGCATGTAGCAGGGCCAGTTCAGACAGTTATCCAGACTGTTGCCCCCTGCAACTATTGAAAAGGTTGCTGTCCCTTCTCAGGAGCCACACATTTGTCTGGCCTCTCAACATATACCTGTCCATTGTGGATTCACCTACAGTACAGCCATCTGTATCACTGAGGCACACAAGCCTCACCACCGACAACAATGTCCATGGTTCATGGGGGGGGGGGGGGGGGTGACGACGACATAACAGTACATTTTTAGATTATTTTGGAAACAAAACGCCAGGTGATATTAAGGAATTACACCACAAATTGTTCTGTTTGTGCATTTATTTTATTTGGCAATATCTGTACCTTCAGACTCCCACTTACATATAATTAGTCACCCTTAAAACACATAAAATATGTAATATACTGTGATTAAAATAACACTGTTACTGACACTTCATAGAGTCAAGTCGTAAGGACCAGTCAACTAAAATTGTTCCCAAGTGTACACTCACCATGTTAGTTTGATAGGTTCAAAGTCTTGACAGGAATGGCAGGTAGTATTTGGTTGGGGAGAGAAGGGACAAATACTTTGGGGTTTTGTTTCATCTGTGATGTCTCCCTAAAAATGTTTTAAAGTAAATAAAGCAAAACTATGATGACTTGTGAAATTACTTTTGTCGCAAAGATTTTTCTTTCTGTATAAAAATCACTAATTCTGAGACTTTTTGTCCAACTGCATTTTTTATGAAATGATTGCAAAAATTGTTTTTTCTTCGCTCTCTGAATACTAAATCACCTTTCTTTTTGTTATTGGCCACTGGTATGATGATCACAAATTAATCAATCACCCTTAATTTGAAGAGTTTACATGAAAAGTATGCTCACTTGGCACTTAGACATCAGGCCATTTGGTTCATGTTGCAGTCTACAAAATTGAATGATACATCGAAATCATTTTTAAAGCTGGAACTAGACCCATACCTCACTCCACCTGGGAGTAAAACATGAAATATAGCAGTGATACCAAAGTGCATTCAAAGCTGATCTCATTCAGTTTGTTGATTATTTGACATTTCTCTCTTTCATACAGAGTTCATCAACTCCTTACCAAAGTATAAATAGCATTAACAGTTCCCAGTGGAGTGAGTCCTGTTTTGAAACTTTCAAGCAGATTAACACTGTGTACTAGACTAGGATGTGAATTCAGAACCTTTACAGTGTACAGTCTCGTGTGGAATGAAAAATTAATTCTGGAAACGATGCCCTAGGCTGTGCTTAAGCCATTTTTGGATCACACAAACTATGCCACAAATAAGGAAACAAAAGTAAATTGCACTCGTGCTGAGACTGTTGGTTCACTAGGGCCTCCAAAAGGTAAACAAACAAATACAGGCAAGAGAAAAGGGCATACTATGTGTACTATGAGGTTTGTGTTTTTAGCAGTTAAAACTCTTTCTTTGTTACATGACACACAGCACTTCAGTCTTAAGTAGACAATGGTAGAGTATAGTACTGTCTTGTGTTCTGAGGTTTCAAACTGTAATTAGTTTTCAGTCATTTGTCTGGCTATTGTGGCAGTTGTGCACACAACTGCAAAGTACACTGGCATGTTTCTTGTGTAAGTGGAAGTCCAAAAATGCAAGAGAGGCTTACTGGCTATGTGAAGAATGTTTTCCCAACGCGCACCCCTCTGCCCACAACTTGACCGCAAAGCTGGGGAGGTGTTTACGTGACACAGTGTAATGTAGCAAAATGGGATAGTACTAAACAAAGACTATGATTCCATCATATTGGAGGTTATGTTACTATCACACAATGTTTACATGGAGTTATATATGTGCAGAAGTTTGAATTGTTGTGATGAGACACTGCAGCATTTATGCATCTGCTTAAACAGATGTCAACAGCAGATGACACATCGCACAGTGCTAGATCAGGCTGTGAACAAAGCGTTGAAGTCTGCACCACAGACATCCTTGCTGTAGCTCAGGGTTTCTCCCAGAAAGGCATGCAATGGAAAGGACTCCCTCGCCAGCACTTCCTGTGCTGATGAGAGTGACTTTCATCTTCATTTAAATGAGAACATTTTTCTGAGTGTTAATTCCATAGTGTTTTGTGTTACAATATTGTGGTCTCTGTGGTGTTAAAAAGAATGATGGAACGTTCCTTCAGACATGCGTGCATGCACAAAGGAACAGCCACTGTGGCAACAACTGAAACAGCCACTTTCAAACAGATAAGTCATGTCTTACATGCAGTGCATAACTACAGGAAAAACTCAGGTTTATTCTTCGACCTAACAAAAGCTATTGATGTGACTGATCACTCTGTGCTTCTGAGAAATCTTGAATGGTATAATGTAAGAGGTGTGCCAAATCAGTGGATTTAATCATACTTGAAATATCGCTCTCAGTAATGGAAATTAGATACATGGAAGGAAATAAACTCCAGGTACACCTTTCAGAACCATGTGAAGTAATTGATGGAACCCCACCTGCTGGTTTGGGGGTTAGAATGGGCCTGCAGCATTCCTGTCAGTGGTAAGAGGTGACTAAAAGGAGTCCCACATGTTTGTCGTTATGTGATGGCCCCTGTAGGGTTTGACGTCCATACTTCCAACTTTTTTCTGAAGAGTGAGCCAATTGGGGAAGGGCACTTTACGTGGTGCATCATGCATTGAGATTTTTAGCCCACTTTGTCGTCATCACATTGCAGTCGCGCTCACCCTCCATCTCTTGGGCGAGGGTACATTCTTGGGTGCAGTTTCCACCATCCACTATGGTGTGTCGCTTTCTGCACCGACGATGACCACAGACTTGTTTGCATCTGATGTCCAGCACAGTAGCCAGTCCATTCTGGTGGGGCTGCCATGTACCCTATTGGTTGTAGCACCCTGACCACACAGGTATTGCTCTGCTGATGCCTGCACCGTTAACTCCCCACGTATGCCAAGGAGTAGGTACCCATCCCACTGGGGCATCGGGACTCCCGGTAAAGGCCATCCTGCCAGGTGACTTTTGCTGCGGCTGGGTGGTGCCTACGGGGAGGGTCTGTCGTCAGTGGTGGGTGGCATCAGGGCAGATGACACACCATGAAGCGTGGCACATCTTCTCTTGCTGGTGGCCAGCCACCAGCAGTCTCTAAGTGTTCCAGGGCTCAATTTAATGCAAACACGTATGACCCCAAATTGTTTCTCTCCCTGGCCACCTCATGGGAGGAACAAAGGTTAAGAATGGCAGCGAAGCTTATTCCCTCCGGTACCTAGTATGTATGAGAGCTGACGGGGAATCCTTTGTGTCCATGAAGCCTCAGTTTTTTGTAGAACATTTAGAACACAAGTTTGGGGAAGTGGCTTGTCTAAAATGCAGTTGGGTCAGTCTTGATAAAAACAGCATCCTCTGCCCAGTCATGGGCATTACTTGCTTGTGACAAGCTGGGGGATGTTTCTGTTTCTATCACGCCCCATAAAAGCTGAAATATTGTCCAAGATATTATCTTCCACAGGGATCTTCTTTTACAATCCGATGATGAACTGTGCGCCAACTTAGAGCGATGAGGTGTCCATTTCGTCCAGCGCATCCACCGTGGTCCATTGTATAATCAGGGTGCCACCTGTGCCTTCATCTTGGCCTTCGAGGGTGACACATTGACCGAGAAGGTGAAGGTGATTGTCTACTGCTGTGATGTCAAGCCATATATCCCTCCCACCAATGGAGTGCTTTAAGTGTTGGAAGTTCGGCCATATGTCTTCCAGCTGTGCTTCCAGCCTCATATGTCGAGATTGTGGTCGTCCATCCTATCCCAATACTCCATGTGCCCCGCCTCCCATCTGTCAACTGTGGAGAGCACCATTCCCCTTGTTCACTGGACTGTAGGATTCTACAGAAGGAAAATAATGGAACACAAGACCCTGGACCAACTGACCTACACTGAGGCTAAAAGAAAAATTTGAAAGGCTCCAACCCATGTGCATAACAACATCTTGCACCACCACTATCACTACTGTTACAGCCCCATCTGTTGCATCAATTCCAGTCAGCTCTCAGAGCCATAAGAGTAGACCTGCTCCCTTGATAGTGGGAATCACTTCCCTTCTGTTGCTCCCACACCACCTACTGTGGGAGCAGCCCCCTCCCAACCATTGGGGCCACCAGTTCCCATTTTTAAGCTGGAGAAGCTTAAGTCTTCTTCGGCTTCTCTCACTAGGAAGGGGTCTCTTGAGTAACACCCTTCCCAGATTCTTACCAGTGGCAAAGCAGACACCCACCAGTGGCTGAAGAAGCCACAGGTAGCTGGTCATATGGCTTTGTGGTACGCTTCAGTCCTGGGGACTGAATCAAAGAAGCCCGCCCAGCTAGAGCAACCCAAGGAACAGCACGAGAAATTGAAACTGAAGACTCCTAAGAACAAGGACGTTGCGGTGGCACCCACACCACCACCACCACCACCACCACCAACAAGCTCTGTGTCTGAGGATGAGGTGAAGATTCTGGTGTCCACTGAGGACCTAGATCCCGCCAGACCCTCAGACACGATGGATGTGTCTCCCACAAGTGCTCATTCAGTGGCAGCAGGCTGTCCAGCGAAGTAATCTGCCTCCTCGGTCCCTTCATCCCTTTTCTGGCCACAGAAAATGTCATTCTCCAGTGGAATTGCAGCAGTTTTTCCACCACCTTGCTGAGCTCCGCAAACTTATCAGTCTTTCTTCTGTATTGCTCTCCAGGAAAATTGGTTCCCGGCGATGCGAACACTCACCCACCATTTCTATCAGGGGTGTTATGATAATCAGGCAGCTTATGTGAGAATATCTGGTGGAGTCTGCATCTACAACCTTAACTCTCTTTACAGCGAGTGCCTCTTCAAACACCTTTAGAGGCTGTCGCTTTTCAGGTGTGGACACTTCTGGCTGTTACTGTCTACAGTCTCTATCTTCCACTGGATGGTGATGTCCCACAGCATGTTTTGGCTGCGCTGATAGCCCAACTGCTGCCCCAGTTTCTGTTACTGGGCGATTTTAATACCCATAACCCATTGTGGGGTGGATTGGTGGCAACAGGCAGAGGCACTGTCGTTGAGCAAGTGTTGGCACAGCTCGACCTTTCCCTCTTAAATAATGGTGCCCACACACATTTCAGTGTGGTGCATGGCACATACTCAGCCATTGACCTTTCGGTCTGCAGCCCTAGCCTTCTACCATCTGTCCAATGGAGTGTGCATGATGAGTTTTATGGTAGTGACCACATTCCGATCTTTCTGTCACTACCACAGCATCACTCTTATGGGTG
This sequence comes from Schistocerca gregaria, assembly GCF_023897955.1. Lineage (NCBI taxonomy): Eukaryota > Metazoa > Arthropoda > Insecta > Orthoptera > Acrididae > Schistocerca > Schistocerca gregaria. The sequence continues at coordinate 210,337,400 of NC_064931.1, forward strand.
CCTCCCCAAGTGGGCTTTGAATAAGGCTAACTGGGACTTGTTTGCCTCCATTATCACTATTGAGCCTGTTTCTCATGACACCAATGATGTGATGGTTCACACGACCACCACCGGCATCGTTTCTGCAGCGGAATCTGCAATTCCCTGTTCTTCCGGGTCCCCTCTGCGGAGGACTGTGCCTTGGTGGTCACCGAAGATTGCTGAGGTGATTAGAGATCACAGGTGGGCCTTCTGTCAGCAGTGGCACCCATCCCTGGAACACCTCATTAGCTTTAAACGGCTCAGTGCCCGAGCCCACCGCCTTATTTGCCGACGGAAGCAGGAGTGCTGGGAGCGGTATGTCTCCGCCATTGACATCCATACCTCTGTTACAGGTTTGGAGCAAGATTAGGTGACTCCATGGGTATCGCACACCCGTCGGTGTACCTGGGAGTTCCCTGAATGGAGCAGTCTGTACTGACTCAGACACGATTGCAGAACTCTTAGCGGAGCATTATGCTCAGAGTTCAACTTCTATGAATTACCCACTGACTCTTCTGCTCCCTGAAAGAGCAGTTGGAATGTCAGAGCCTTTCATTCCATATGCGCCACCCCAAATTGTACGATGCTCCATTCAGTGAGTGGGAATTCCAAAGTGCCCTAGCTGCTTGCTCTGATACGGCTCCCCGGCTGGATCACATCTACTATCAGATTCTAAAACACCTCTCGGTGGACTGCCAGTGACACCTCCTTAATATTTTGAAGTGTATATGGATTGAGAGTAAGTATCAATCACAATGGTGGGAAAGCATTGTCATCCGCATGTTGAAACCTGGAAAGAACCCACTGGAGATGGACAGCTACCACCCCATTAGCCTCACCAACATTCCATGCAAGTTGCTCGAACACGTGGTGAGCCAGAAGTCGAGTTGGCTACTTGAGTCTCAGAACCTTCTGGGCTCCTTCCCAGGGTGCGTTCCGTAAGGGCTTCTCTGCCACTGATAATCTGGTCTGCCATCCGCACGGCATTTGCTCACTGTCAGCATATGGTTGCCGTATTTTTTGACATGTGAAGGCATACGATACAACATAGCGATATCACATCCTCACCATGCTTCATGGATGGGGTCTTAAGGTCCCACTCCCGATTTTTGTTCAAAAGTTTCTGTCGCTTTGTTCCTTCCGCATGCAAGTTGGTCCCTCCCATAGTTCCTCCTGAGTTCAGGAGAATGGGGTCCCGCAAGGCTCTATCATGAGTGTCTGCCTGTTTTTAGTTGCTATCAATGGGCTAGCTGCATCTGTGGGAACGTACGTATTGGCCTATGCTGATGACTTTTGCCTGTACTATAGCTCCCCTCGCATTGTGGTTGCTGAATGGCGGCTACAGGGTGCTATCCACATGGTGCAGTCTTGGGCTGTCACGCACGGCTTCCAGTTCTCGGCCGCCAAGACCTGTGTCATGCGTTTCTGCCGGCATCACACTGTTCACCCTGAGCCACGGCTTTCTCTTGACAGTGAACCTCTTGCTGTGGTGGAGACGCATCAGTTTTTGGGCTTGCTTTTTGATGCTTGATTGACTTGGTTCCCTCATATTCGGCAGTTTAAACAAACGTGCTGGCACCATCTTAAAGCTCTTCATTGCTTGAGTCTCACGAGCTAGGGTGCCGATCTGTCTACCCTTCTAGCACTGTATGAGGTGTTGATTCAGTCCCATCCTGATTATGGGAGTCTGGCTTACGGTTCAGCATTGCCTTCCGTGTTGTGGTTGCTTGATGTTGTACTTCAGTGCAGGATCCGACTTGCAGCTGGAGCTTTCTGCACAAGCCCTGTAAACAGCATACTCATGGAGGCTTATGCTGCACATGTTTGTAGCTTGCCCGTGCATCCAAATTACTGTCTCCTGGTCCCCAACTCGGTCGTCCATCTTCCAGAATGGCGGCCCCATCAGGGTGTACGATCTCGGTTCATGTCCGGGCTCTTCTCTCTGGGCTTGAGTTTCTCCCCCTCCCACCTCTTTTCCAGGCCCATATATGTATACCACTGTTTTGTGCGCCTTACCCATGCCTTCGGCTGGATTTGGCACAGGGCCCGAAGGGCTCAGTCCCTCCTGAGGCCCCCGCCACCACTTTGTTTCCATCCTTGCCACGTATCACAGCTCTGACGTGGTCTGTACAGACGGTTTGATGATTGCTGGTAGAGTTTGTTATGCTACTACTTTTGGGGATCATTCTGAATGCTCATTGCTGGCCGGCTGCAGTGTTTTCAATGCCGAGCTCGCCATCTCTCGTGCTCTAGAGCACATCTGCTCCTTCCCGGATGAGTCCTTTATCTGTAGTGGATTACGAGCTGTCAACCAGTTTTTCCTCGTTCTCATCTGGTGATGGGGCTATCCAGGAGTCCATCCATACTCTTGCTCGTTGCTACCACTCCGTGTATGTGGACCCTGGGTCATGTTGGCATCCCAGGTAATGAACGTGTTGAAATGCTGGCCAAACAGACTGTCCGTGCACTGGCCCTGGAGATTGGCCTTTGGAGTGTGACCTCCAGTCCGTTTTGTTGCAGAAGGTACTTGGTACCTGGAGTGATGAATGGCGCACACTACCTTCACCCAACAAACTTTTTGTCGTCAAGGAGACTCCCTGTGTGTTGCTCCTCCTTGCGGGCCTCTCACAAGGACTCCATTGTACTCTGCCTGGTTAGAAGTGTGTGCTGACGTATTTGTCAAAGTTACATAGACTGCCATGAGCACATTCACATGTTACAGATTGGTTAGTGCCTTGTCAACAGGGTTGTCTGTGATGAATGGTGTTCACACTTCAATCTGCAAGCACCAACTGTGTGTCACCCACTGTGACTTATTCATGGTTTGGCATCTGCCGTCTCTAAGCCAAGTATGGACAGGCCCCCTTTCCCTTGCAATCATGCATATGCCAAAGGGTATGGTATGCAACTCATTGGTAACCTTCAAGCTAGTATTTAGTTTCACTCTGGTATGCACACCAGGTCCAGATGCATGTGAAGAGTAGTGTCCACGATGAGAGGAATAGTGTTTTTTCTGGGCCAGCTGAAGTTAGTACATTATCCTATGTAATTCTAAGAATAACCACGAGAACATTTCTGTGATCCATTGCTTCATTCTGGAGACCCAGTGCTGCATGCACTAGTGGGAGGCACAAGCTGAGCTCACATGTTGAGAGATGGCAAGGAACATATTACCCACATTGATAGCCTACTGTGTTAATGAAAACTAGTTTACTTTTGATTAAATCAAACCAATTCCAGTAAGTTTATGGAGATATTGTATTACAAATCAAAAATATTCAGACACAAAGTATAAAAGGGCAGTGCATTGGTGGAGCTGTCATTTGTACACAGGTGATTCATGCGAAAAGGTTTCTAAAGTGATTATGGTCACACTATGGGAATTAACAGACTTTGAATGTGGAATGGTTGTTACAGCTAGACAAATGGGTCATTCTGTTTCAGAAATCGTTAGGGAATTCAATATTCTGAGATCCAGAGTGTGCTGAGAATACAAAGTTTTAGACATTACCTCTTACCACAGACAATGCAGTGGCCGATGGCCTTCACTTAGTGACTGAGAGCAGCGGCGTCTGCATAGAGTTGTCTGTGCTGACAGGTAAGCAACACTGCATGAAATAAGCACAGAAATCAATGTGTGATGTGCGACAAATGTATCCATTAGGACAGTGTGGCGAAATTTAGCTTTGAAGGGCTATGGCAGCAGGTGACCGACGCAAGTGCCTTTGCTAAGAGTATGGCATCACCTGCAGCAACTCTCCGAGGCTCATGGCCATATTGATTGGACCCTAGACTAGTGGAAACCATGGTCTGGTCAGATGAGTCCAATTTCAGTTGATAAAAGCTGATGCTAGGGTTCGGATATTGCGCAGACCCCACGAAACCATGGACCTAAGTTGTCAACAAGTCACTGTGCAAGCTGATGGTGGATCCATAATGGTGTGGGCTGTGTTTACATGGAATTGACTGGGTCATCTGGTCCATTGGCTGCTTGCAGACCATTTTCAGCCATTCATGGACTTCATGTTCCCAAATAATGATGGAATATTTATAAATAACAGTACACCATGTCACTGGGCCTTTATTGTTCATGACTGATTTGAAGAACACTCTGGACAGTTTAAGAAAATGATTTTGCCATAGAGGTTTCCTAACATGAATCCCATGGAACATTTATGGGACATAATCGAGAAGTCTGTTCATACACAAAATCCCGCACCACCAACACTTCTGCAATTATGCAGTTATAGACGACTATAGATGCAGTGTGGCTCAGTATTTCTGCCTGGGACTTCCAATGACTTGTTGAGTCCATGTCATGTCAAGTTACTGCACTACGCTGGGCAAAAGGAGGTCCGACACAATATTAGGAGGCATCCCACGACTTTTGTCACCTCAGTGTAATGTGGTGGAACTGTTGAAAAATTCAGGACAGATGTGTTAACCAAATGTTGAGTTTCAGGTTTCTAAACAAAATTCTGAATTATGGATGTGTACAATGACGTCATTATTATTGACCAAAAATGAAACACATGGATGGACAAGGAATGGACAGACCAAATGAATGGAAATTAATTATGTGAGACGTCATCATCGTAAACATTAAAAAAGACAAGTACTGCAAATTAACATTCTTCCTTCTATACCGTAGTGAAAGACAGTATTTAGGTCATGTGAAAAACTTTTTTTTTGGGTTGTGAAGTGTTTAAACAATAATAAGATATGTCAGTACAGGAAGAAGTAGTTAATTACTGGCGAGTTTTAAATGATAGTGTGAAACTTAGTGAAAGACTAAGTGAAATAGTTCTAAACAGCAACAACAAACTTAAACTGACATCATGATGAGGGAGGAACTTCTGGAAATATTAGTTGTGTTTGCAGTCCATTCTGGAATTTTGATCACAGAATTTTTAGGGTCCAATAATGATCTTTCTCAACAGATAATAACATTTGTGAAGGAATAATTTAAGAATCAAGGTAAAGAAATTGCTGAAATAAGAAAATGAATTAATTAGAGTAAAGAACTAGGAGGAAGGATCAAGTCACCAAAAAACAATTTAAATAATGACCTGGGCAAGAGAAATGAAGCATCATAAAGTGAACTGAACAAAGACTTAGGCAGTTAAATAGAGGACACGAATAACAAGATAAAAGATCTGGGGATTGAGATTTTAAATACTAATGTTCAAATTATGAGAATAAGAGAGGATCTAAATAAATATAAATCAGTTGAAGAGTCAGAGTAAAAATGAACCAATGCACAGGTTGGTACTGTGGAAAGTAAAGTGACTGAGTTTAAAACAAATTTCACTGACACAGTTGAGAACATTGACAAAAGTTTTGAAATAACAAACAACATGATAAAACGAGAAGGCCAAATATTGCGATCAGAAATGGGTCAAAATAATCAAAATCTTGTAAACTCAATAACTTAGAAAGAACATAAAACTAAATCTCTGCAATTCATAATGAAGTTGTTGAGGTGGAGAAACTTGTGCCCAGCAATGTGGGTGGATACATGTAATAGTTATGTAGGGAATGTTCGCACTGTCTGACACTTATCACTAACAGATTGGGTGGCAGAGGAGCTCAACTGGAAGTTACCTTCTGCAAAAACCTCTGCACCCTACGGTGTTGGTTGTTCATATATACGGGTGTAAGGAGTTTTTTTTTTCTTTATTTTTTTCTCCTCCTCTTCCTCCAGTGATGACAAATACAAGTTGAATGTATGACCTGGACAGATGAGGATACTGATTAATGGAGATTCAATCAAACAAGGAAACGTATTTAACAGGCTACGATCCACTCCATGGAGTAAGAATTCTCATCCATTTTGGTGCACATATGTTAAGATAAAATCATGAACAATGACGAGTATATTGGTTTTGGACTGGGATTTGAACTTTGATTGTCCCATTCACAGGATTTGACCCCTTCATGACGATATACTTACATTAATTATTAGTGTGATCAAGATTCCAAACTCCTCAACATGTTCAAGCAAGGGATATGATTAGGTTTGAATCCAGGACACCCCCCCCCCCCCCCCCCCCCCCCCATGAACCAAGGACCTTGCCGTTGGTGGGGAGGCTTGCGTGCCTCAGCGATACAGATAGCCGTAATGTTAGTGCAACCACAACGGAGGGGTATTTGTTGAGAGGCCAGACAAATGCATGGTTCCTGAAGAGGGGCAGCAGCCTTTTCAGTAGTTGCAGGGGCAACAGTCCGGATGATTGATCTGGCCTCGTAACACTAACCAAAACGGCCATGTTGTGCTGGTAATGCAAATGGTTGAAAGCAAGGGGAAACTACAGCCATGATTTTTCCCAAGGGCATGCAGCTTTACTGTATGGTTAATGATGATGGCGTCCTCTTGGCTAAAATATTCCGGAGCTAAAATAGTCCCTCATTCAGATCTCCGGACGGGAACTAGTCAAGAGGACGTCATTATCAGCAGAAAGAAAACTGGCGTTCTGCGGATCGGAGTGTGGAATGTCAGATCCCGTAATCGGGCAGGTAGGTTAAAAAGGGAAATGGATAGGTTAAAGTTAGATACAGTGGGAATTAGTGAAGTTCGGTGGCAGGAGGAACAAGACTTATGGTCAGGTGAATGCAGAGTTCTATATACAAAATCAAATAGAGGTAATGCAGGAGTAGGTTTAATAATGAATTATAAAATAGAAATGCGGGTAAGCTACTGCAAACAGCATAGTGAACCCATTATTGTGGCCAATTTAGATACGAAGCCCACACCTACCACAGAAGTACAAGTTTATATGCCAACTAGCTTCGCAGATGATGAAGAAATTGAAGAAATGTATGATGAAATAAAAGAAATTATTCAGATAGTGAAGGGAGACGAAAATTTAATAGTCATAGGTGACTGGAATTCGGTAGTAGGAAAAGGGAGAGAAGGAAACATAGTAGGTGACTATGGATTGGTGGTAAGAAATGAAAGAGTAAGCCGCCTGGTAGAATTTTGCACAGAGCATAACTTAATCATAGCTAACACTTGGTTCAAGAATCATGAAAGAAAGTAGTATACATGGAACAAGCCTGAAGGTACTGGAAGGTTTCAGATAGATTATATAATGGTAAGACAGAGATTTAGGAACCAGGTTTTAAATTGTAAGACATTTCCAGGGGCAGATGTGGACTCTGACCACAATCTATTGGTTATGAACTGTAGGTTAAAACTGAAGAAACTGCAAAAAATGGGAATTGAAGGAGATGGGACCTGGATAAACTGACAGAACCAGAGGTCGTAGAAAGTTCCAGGGAGAGCATAAGGGAACAATTGACAGAAATGGGGGAAAGAAGTACAGTAGAAGAAGAATGGGTAGCTCTGAGGGATTAAGTAGTGAAGGCAGCAGAGCATCAAGTAGGAAAAAAGACAAAAGCTAGTAGAAATCCTTGGGTAACAGAAGAAATGTTGAATTTAATTGATGAAAGGAGAAAATATAAAAATGCAGTAAATGAAGCAGGCAAAAAGGAATACAAACATCTCAAAAATGATATCGATAGAAAGTGCAAAATGGCTACGCAGGGATGGCTAGAGGACAAATGAAAGGATGTAGAGGCATATATCACTAGGGGTAAGATAGATACTGCCTACAGGAAAATTAAAGATACCTTTGGAGAAAAGAGAACCACTTGCATGAATATCAAGAGCTCAGATGGAAACACAGTTTTAAGCAAAGAAGGGAAAGCAGAAAGGTGGAAGGAGTATATAGAGGGTCTATACAAGGACGATGTACTTTAGGACAATATTATGGAAATGGATGAGGATGTAGATGAAGATGAAATGGGAGTATGATACTGCATGAAGAGTTTGACAGAGCACTGAAAGACCTAAGTTGAAACAACGCCTTGGGAGTAGACAACATTCCATTAGAACTACTGATAGCCTTGGGAGAACCAGGCCTGACAAAACTCTACCATCTGGTGAGCAAGATGTATGAGACCGGCAAAATACCCTCAGACTTTAAGAAGAATATAATAATTCCAATCTCAAAGAAAGCAGTTGTTGACAGATGTGAACATTGCTGAACTATCAGTTTAATAAGCCACTGCTGCAAAATACTAACACGAATTCTTTACAGACGAATGGAAAAACTGGTAGAAGCTGACCTCGGGGAAGATCAGTTTGGATTCCGTAGAAATGTTGGAACACGTGAGGCAATACTGACCCTACGACTTATTTTAGAAAATAGGTTAAGGAAAGGCAAACCTATGTTTCTAGGATTTGTAGACTTAGAAAAGGCTTTTGACAATGTTGACTGGAATACTCTCTTTCAAATTCTGAAGGTGGCAGCGGTAAAATACAGGGAGCGAAAGGCTATTTACAATTTGTACAGAAACCAGATGGCAGCTGTAAGAGTCGAGGGCCATGAAAGGGAAGCATTGGTTGGGAAGTGAGCGAGACAGTGTTGTAGCCTCTCCCCGATGTTATTCAATCTGTATATTGAGCAAGCAGTAAAGGAAACAAAAGAAAAATTCGGAGTAGGAATTAAAATCCATGGAGAAGAAATAAAAACTTTCAGGTTCAACGATGACATTGTAATTCTGTGAGAGACAGCAAAGGACCTGGAAGAGCAGCTGAACGGAATGGACAGTGTCTTGAAAGGAGGATATAAGATGAACATCAACAAAAGCCAAATGAGGATAATGGAATGTAGTCAAATTAAATCAGGTGATGCTGAAGGTATTAGATTAGGGAATGAGACGCTTAAAGTAGTAAATGAGTTTTGCTATTTGGGGAGCAAAATAACTGATGATGGTCGAGGTAGAGATGATATAAAATGTAGACTAGCAATGGCAAGGAAAGTGTTTCTGAATAAGAGAAATGTCTTAACATTGAGTATAGATTTAAGTGTCAGGAAGTATTTGTATGAAGTGTATCCGTGTATGGAAGTGAATCATCGACGATAAATAGTTTGGACAAGAAGAGAATAGAAGCTTTCAAAATGTGGTGCTACAGAAGAAAGCTGAAGATTAGATTGGTAGATCACATAACTAATGAGGAGGTATTGAATAGAATTAGGGAGAAGAGAAATTTGTGGCACACCTTGACTAGAAGAAGGGATCATTTGGTAGGACATGTTCTGCAGCTTCAGGGGATCACCAATGTAGTATTGGAGAGCAGCGTGGAGACCAAGAGATGAATACACTAAGCAGATTCAGAAGGATGTTCAGGGAAAAGAGTTTTTATTTTTAACGTCTCTTCATTTGTTTCCAACAACAACAACAATATGGGACAGTTTTAACACTTAGTGAGGCACAGAATTTTTCATCACTTCATTTCAAGTTTGTTATTTGTGAATCAAACCATATTTAACACAGTCCATTAAATTTCGGGTATGCAGCCTCGCAAATAAAAGCATGGCCTTATATGCTCCACTGTGGCAGTACTGCGTATGCGGGTCCCAGATGCTCATTGGCGGGAAAGAAATGCACCTACACATGTGCCGCCTGTGGCAAAGGTGTACAGACATTCAATTCACTTATCGATGTATGATCGCCAGCGGTCACACCATGACGACTTCTCAAAAGTTTAATTACCCCAAGAGCCGGATTCCTTGCTTTTACCAAATTAAAACCATTATCTCTATTTATTAAATTATTAGCTAATCGAATCTCTATACCTTCCTTGAAGACAGATTCCCAAAAGGAAGAGGTGAATGTTAAATTCTTCACATCACCGTAATTCATGGCGTGCCCTGTATCAATACAATGTTTGGCCACAGCTGACTTGTCTGGCTGTAATAAGCATGTGTATCTTCGATGCTCCACACATCTCTCGTGAACAGTGCGTGTTTCTTGACCTATGTGTGACTTCTCACAATTTCCCCAAGGAATCTGATACACACCCACTTTACGAGGCTGTAAATAATCCTTCACAGAGCTGAGTAAAGCTGCAATTTTCTTGGGGAGCCGGAAGATCACCTTAACACAGTGTTTCTCAAGAACATGGCCTATCTTCGAGGAAAGAGCACCCACATAAGGCAAAAACGCACTAGATCTGAAGTAATTACTATCTTCTTCCCCGTCACATACCTGCATTCTAGGTTTTGCATTGAACATTTAGAAAACACTGACAAGAAGAACGGACAGGATGATAGGACATGTATTAAGCCATCAGGGAATAACTTCTGTGGTAATGAGGGAGGTGTAGAGGGTAAAATCAGAAAAGAAAGACAGAGATTAGAATACATCCAGCAAATAATTGAGGATGTAGGTTACAAATGCTACTCTGAGGCAAAAAGTTTGGCAGAGGAGAGGAATTCGTGGCGAGCCACATCAAGCCAGTCAGAAGACTGTTGTTCATTTCATGTTTCTGTACTATTTCTGCTAATTTGTCCCAGTGTGCTTTTTTTTATTTGTTTATTTTTGAGTCATCAGTCCTCTGAATGGTTTGATGCTGCCTCCCACAAGTTCCTCTTGTGAGCCAGCCTCTTCATCTCAGAGCAGCACTTGTAACCTACATCCACAATTATTTGCTGGCTGTATCCAGCCAGTGTCTTCCTCTACAGCTTTTACCCTCCACTGTTCCCTGTAGTATCACAGAAGTTATTCCCTGATGTCTTAACAGATGTCCTCGCATCCTGTCCCTTCTCTTGTTTGTGTTTCCCATATTTTCTTTTCCTCTCTGATTCTGGGCAGAGAAAATTTAGCATTTGAGAAATCTTTCACGCAGGAGGATCATACAAACATACCGCCATTTGAGTCTCGTACAGATTCCCGTATGGAAGACATAGTGATAGACATCCCTGGGGTTGTGAAGCAGCAGAATGGGTTGAAAATGAATAAATCGCCAGGTTCTGATGGGATTCCAATTTGGTTTTACAGAGAGTACTCTACTGCGTTGGCTCCTTACTTAGCTTGCATTTATCGCGAATCTCTTGCCCAACATAAAGTCCCGAGCGACTGGAAAAAAGTGCAGGTGACGCCTGTATATAAGAAAGTATGTGAGTGGCTCGAAGACCTCTTAAGTGATAGAACTCAGTACTTTGTCCTCGATGGTGAGTGTTCATCAGAGGTGAGGGTATCGTCTGGAGTGCCCCAGGGAAGTGTGGTAGATCCACTGTTGTTTTCTATCTACATAAATGATCTTTTGGATAGGGTGGATAGCAATGTGCGGCTGTTTGCTGATTATTCTGTGGTGTAAGGGAAGGTGTCATCATTGAGTGACTGTGGGAGGATACAAGATGACTTGGACAGGATTTGTGATTGGTGTAAAGAATGGCAGCTAACTCTAAATATAGATAAATGTAAATTAATGCAGATGAATAGGAAATTTTGGGAAGATGTGGTTCATCTGTAAAGGAGACCACTTATAGTTCATTAACCAGTTTATGCAAATAATGGTCAATAGGTGGTTGGAATACCTTTTACTCATAAAGAGCAAGAATATTTGCAATTATCAAACTTTAATAAGACTCCATATATTCTTGAAAACACTCTTATTTGGAAAAAAAAATTGTTTTGGGAATCAATTACAGAATGGCTTATGTATGTGTGTTGGGGGCATTAATTGTCTCGGATACTAATGAGAGTATTAACATTTTTTAAATCACACTTATTGTGATAGTTTGAATCTACAAGAGTTAAGGAGCACCTTGTCTCTAATAATGTGTTCCCTGGTATTTTTTTAAATTGTGGTATTAATTTAATCTGAAGTTTTTGCCATACAGAACAGTGTTTTCTAGTGGTCACTTGTGCTAACCCTTTGACGTAGTGAAACAACTGTACCAAAAAGTGATCCGAGAACCTGTAAGACAGTTACATTATGTAGGTTGCCTGCAAATCGGGCAGCATGCAATTCAGGTTGTCCAAATACTTTTGAAAATGATAGTACATTGACAGTCAATTATCCAATGTGTTAAAGCAAGACCCAATCAACATGAGTGCTTGCTCCAACAGCAACACCAGTAGTTGGTGTTTTAGTGCCTTAGTAGTAAGTGTTCTAAATGCTACAGCAACAAAGTGTTGGAAGCATTCAGGTGTTGTGTAATGCATTATGTTTTGCTGCTAACTAAGTTTATCCATTAAATGAGCATTTATTGAAGATAGTCTGTATAAATGAGAAAAGTAAGAAATTATTATTATTTTAAGTTATAATATGTGTATTACTTCCTTCACTAAAATGGCATATGGTTTTTAAGCTATGATTTATAATTACATAATGGATTAAGTAAGTTTCTTTCTGTGGTGAGTGGTCTAAATGAATTGTTTACATGAGCATTGTGAGTGGATGAAGCTGTAATAAATCAAAATCATTTCTACAAACTGTAATATGTGTTTATTATTATGATTCTGCTGGCAATAGTTACATTTTCACAATATGTGTAATAAAATAATTGTAATTTCTACAATATTGCTCTTACTGTAGGTGAAACAAGTCTGGCACTCAGCACTTGCAGAAAGTGGAGGTTCACATTTTACGCAAGCAGTGGTATGTCTATATCGATTAAATATCTGACCAACTTTTCCCAGATGCAGATTTTACCCATCCATTGCAATACTTTTTACATCTCTCTTCTGACAAATATTATCCACACAGTATTTACTCCTTGCAAGGATTATGAACAAACATGTGGAACACCACACAGCATGTTCAACTCATTGATAATACATTCCTTCCCAGCATCTCAACCACCAATACAGTGGTAGAAGATTTTGTGACCTCTGTCACTGGTATCAAAGAACCCAGCCTCACTAAGTCTGTCAGGACATTGATTAACAGTTAATGGACAACCATCAAAGGATGCCATTCTCACACCATATGTTTTACTTTTAGGATAAGTTACACAACAGCAGTGATCTGGGAGATGAATGTGGACATATTTCCTTTCTAGATGCACTTTCACAGACACCCACTGCATTGTCATACACCATAGAGGTCGAAGATGATCATATTATCAGTCACATGAACATTATGTCACATATGCTTATAGATGCAGTCCAATTGTATAGCTTCACAGTTCAATCTATGGTCCTTAAGTGTGGTGCATGGAGTTTTGTGGTTGCAGTTGTGTGTTCTAAGGAAAGTCTTATTCCATGCTTTTAATGATACACAGATGGCTCACCTCCAGTTAAAATTCTGTTCTCTGTCACAGGCAACAGATCATCAACACTTCCCATAGCTACTGCTCTGAGTATTATGATTCTTGGTGGGTGGGTGTCTGTGTGTGTGTGGGTGTGTGTGTGTGGGGGGGGGGGGAGGAGGGGGGGGGGCTTTTACTGTCCCTCTTGAGTTCTTTAATTCACCGTATCATTGAACTAACTCACAGGTGACTATGATAATGTACCATGAGTTATTCTCAGTTGGTGAGGAAAGCAATAGATGTAATCCATCTTTCAGTATCAGAAATGTTAGGGGTTGAATCAAGCTCTGTTTACTTACTGTCATGGCAGAGAAGCAAGGTATCCTATAGAGAGAGTATACAAATGGCATTATGTACAGGTAGGCAGATCTGTCCAGGGAATTTAAAGTTAATGATCAACTTGTAATACATACATTGCAGGCATACCTCTGTATATGGCAGTACCCCAATACAGTCCTTTGTTCTCATAATTAAATGGTTCCCTGAGATATTTAAGTTTCTTATTATCTATGATAATGACCATTACAGACCTTTGTATTCTATCATGGAGACAATGACTATTCCATATTCTTAACACTACTTTTATCATTAAAAAAATGTTCCTATGGTGTAGTGTGTGTGTTTTTCATCTCTCTATGTGAAAGAGGCGGAGGGTACAACACCATTGTCTTGTCCCGATTTTGCTATTCCTGTCATGAAGGCTGTGCAGGAGAAATGACTGTTGGTAAGCCTCAAGTAACTTTCTGATTTTACCATCATGCTCATTTCTTGAGATCTATGTGGGTAGTGGACAAAAATCGCAGGAAACGACACATGACAACATATAATATGGTGTGGGAAAACCGTTGGCATTCAGGTACTGATGATGGAGGTAGGCAATGATCATGCTCCCTTCTCTGTAAAGTAGATCACAGAGGCTCACTAGTATTGAGATCTGGTGACTGTGGTGGTCAGTGGTCAGTGGAGATTTGAGAAAGGAGGAGCAATACTGTGTTGCATTAGGAGAAATTGACATGGAGGCAGTAGAAATATAAAACAGGAAAAAGAAACATACGACATCATTGGGAAAAGCACATTCCAGCACATATCTTCCTGACCAAAGATACATGTGGCTGTGGATTTCAAAATGCCTACTCAGAAAAAATGCATAACACATTAACCATACTTACAATTGTGCTATTTCATGTCTCTACTACCCTCATAGGGGAGTCCTCACAATATGCAGCAGGGTTCTAAAGTGAATTCACCCACATTACATCTGTAATACCATGCGGATTTGAATTTGCCCACATTCGGTTTAGAATTGATGCCACCCATGTCGCCTCCAGAATAATATCTTGAGGTGGATTCGCTTTTAGTAGGTCTGAGGGGACACCTGGAATAGTCTAATTGTTAAGTATGGGCAATATATTATGTGTTTTTTGGGGGGGGGGGGGCGGGGGGAGAGGAGAGGGGGTGTGCTTTTAGACATCCAAAGCCTGCTGCCCTGCCTCTGAAAGATGCAATCCAACTTAACACTACACTCTTTAGTGAAGAAAATATGTGTTAAGGATGTTTTTCCCAGTGGTGTTATTTGTTCTTTCCTGCTTCATACTTCCACTACCTCCATACAAATTTCTCCTAATATGGTGCAGTGTTGCTCTCCCTTTGTCGAATCTGCCCTGATCACTGTTGTTACCAGATGTCAATATTATTATGTCTCTGCAGCCTACTGTATAGAGAATGGTGCATGATAGCTATCCATGTCTATCATTGGTACCTAAAGGAACAGCGATATAAGAATACTTTGGAAACAATGGAGGAAATCTATTTATCCATGACTTGAATCCAACGGTTCTCCTACACTGTATTAGGAGTTGTAATGTTTTGTTTCCTGTATTTTTTGGCCACTGCATACGTAAGTTTAAAATGAGCATAAGAGGTAAAATTAGACAGTGACACGAAGCTCACCAGCAGTCATACCTCCACACAGCATTCCTGACAGAAATAACAAAATGGGGAAAGTGAGAGGCATATAGGAAGTAGCCTCTGCCTCCTCAGCATAGAGGGTTGAAAACAAACACAAACACACACACACACACACACACACACACACACACACACACACACACACACACACACACAAAATCAAGAATAATAATACTTAGAAGAGCACAGAATTCTAACTGGAGTTAAACCATCTGTGTATAACTAAATGCACGGACTCACATGATGTACAGAACACCCATCCACAACCCCAAAACTCCATGCAGCACACTCAAGGACTGTAGATCAAACTGAGAAGCGATATGATTGGATTGCATCTACAAGCATATGTGACATAATATTTACATGAGTGGAAGTATTACCATCTTGGACCTTTAGAGTATACAACAATGTAGTGGATGTCTGTGAAAGTGCATCTATATTAGAAATATGTTCACATTCATCTCCCAGATAAGTGCTGTTGTGTAGTTCAACATGTGATGTGCATGACTTTCTGTTAGTTCACCCTAAAAATAAAACATATGGTCTGAGAATGGCATCCTTTAAAGGTTGGCCGTTAGCTGTTAAGCAACTCCCTGATAGACTAAGTGAGGCTGGGTTCTTGTATACCAGTGACAGAGATCAAACAATGTGCTTCCACTGTATCAGTGGTTGAGATGCTGGGAAGGAATGCATTATCCACAAGTTGAACGTACTGTGTGGTTTTCCAGATGTTTGTTCGTAATCCCTGCAAGGAGAAATCAAAATGCTATGTGACTGGGCGTTTCTGGCTATACTCACCTGTGTAAAATCTCCTTCCGGGAAGAAGTTGGAATAATGTTTACTCCATGTAGACATATTATTGCTTGTGTTAAATGTGAACCTCCACTTTCCTCATTTGCTGCGTGCCAGAGACCTGTTTCCCCTCCAGTAAAAGCATTTTTGTAGGAATTATCATTATTTTATTATACATATTGTGAAAATGTATCTATTTCCAGGGAATCATAACAACAAATTCATATTACAGCTTGTAGAAACCAATTTGATTTATTAAAGCTTCATCCATACACAATGCTCATGTCAACAATACATTTAGACGACTCTCCACAGAGTCAGGCTCGCACAAACCATTCCGTAATTATAAACCATAGTCTAAAAGTCATGTTCTTTCTTAGCAAAGGATTTATACATGTATTATAACTTAAAAACAATAATAATTTACATCACTTAGTAGTTCCAGGCTAATAGGCTGTGGTCAATGTGTAAAACTTTCTCCTGGCGTTTCCTCTCTGGCTGCAGGAGACATCTTCAGAGATAAAGTGGCAAACTGCAACCAGTACTCGAGGGAGTGCCAAATACACTCCTGCAAATGGAAAAAAGAACACATTGACACTGGTGTGTCAGACCCACCATACTTGCTCTGGACACTGCGAGAGGGCTGTACAAGCAATGATCACACGCACAGCACAGCGGACACACCAGGAACCGTGGTGTTGGCCGTCGAATGGCGCTAGCTGCACAGCATTTGTGCACCACCGCCGTCAGTGTCAGCCAGTTTGCCGTGGCATACGGAGCTCCATCACAGTCTTTAACACTGGTAGCATGCCGCGACAGCGTGGACGTGAACCGTATGTGCAGTTGACGGACTTTGAGCGAGGGCGTATAGTGGGCATGCGGGAGGCCGGGTGGACGTACCGCCATATTGCTCAACACGTGGGGCGTGAGGTCTCCACAGTACATCGATGTTGTCGCCAGTGGTCGGCGGAAGGTGCATGTGCCCGTCGACGCACGGATGCACGCCAAGACCGTAGGATCCTACGCAGTGCCGTAGGGGACCGCACCGCCACTTCCCAGCAAATTAGGGACACTGTTGCTCCTGGGGTATCGGCGAGGACCATTTGCAACCGTCTCCATGAAGCTGGGCTACAGTCCCGCACACCGTCAGGCCGTCTTCCGCTCACGCCCCAACATCGTGCAGCCCGCCTCCAGTGGTGTCACGACAGGCGTGAATGGAGGGACGAATGGAGACGTGTCGTCTTCAGCGATGAGAGTCGCTTCTGCCTTGGTGCCAATGATGGTCGTATGCGTGTTTGGCGCCGAGGAGGTGAGCGCCACAATCAGGACTGCATACGACCGAGGCACACAGGGCAAAAACCCGGCATCATGGTGTGGGGAGCGATCTCCTACACTGGCCGTACACCTCTGGTGATGGTCGAGGGGACACTGAATAGAGCACGGTACATCCAAACCATCATCGAACCCATCGTTGTACCATTCCTAGACCGGCAAGGGAACTTGCTGTTCCAACAGGACAATGCACGTCCGCATGTATCTCATGCCACCCAACGTGCTCTAGAAGGTGTAAGTCAACTACCCTGGCCAGCAAGATCTCCGGATCTGTCCCCCATTGAGCATGTTTGGGACTGGATGAAGCGTCGTCTCACGCGGTCTGCACGTCCAGCATGAACGCTGGTCCAACTGAGGCACCAGGTGGAAATGGCATGGCAGCCGTTCCACAGGACTACATCCAGCATCTCTACGATCGTCTCCATGGGAGAATAGCAGCCTGCATTGCTGCGAAAGGTGGATATACACTGTACTAGTGCCGACATTGTGCATGCTCTTTTGCCTGTGTCTATGTGCCTGTGGTTCTGTCAGTGTGATCATGTGATGTATCTGACCCCTGGAATGTGTCAAAGTTTCCCCTTCCTGGGACAATGAATTCACGGTGTTCTTATTTCAATTTCCAGGATTGTATATAGGCAGTTTAGAAGGCACCACAGTCCATCACATGACATCAACTATGAGATTCTCTCTGGCAATCCCAACATTCTCAACTGAAACTAATTGATCGTCATTCTCACAGCCAAATTTCATTTTTATCTGATTTAGCACCATCCTCTTTTCTGTAAATATTACTATGGTGTTCATATATCTGAATAGACTCTACACATGCACACATAATAATGCAATATTTTTGATATGACCCTTGTCTCAGTGAATTATATTTCATGATCAACCTCTTGGTAAAGATTTCATGCTATGGCTGATTTATCCATATGTCCCAGGCAGTAATCCCTCTTGTGTTCAACTGGATGGGTGTTAATACTTCTTTTGGTGGTACCGATATAAACCACTCCACAGCTAAAAGGAATTTCTTTTCATAGCAGGACCCCTTTGGTTGTCATCCACAGCACTTTTACAGCACAGCAGTATGGCAACGTTATTCTACGCCACATTTTGTTGCCCTACATGGCAAGCCATACTGGGCTTATGTTTCAGCAAGATAATGGCCACCAGCAAATGCCGAGAGTTCCCACTGCTTGTCTTTGTGCTTGCCAAACCCTACGATGACCAGAAAGATAGCCAGATCTCTCACCAATTGAGAACATTTGGAGCATTAGGGGCAGGGCCCTCCAAACAGTTCAGTATTTTGACGATCTAATATTCCAGCTGGACTGCCGAGCCGTATAACTTCTTCATTAAGGGTCAGAGGTGTACCAAAACGTTATTGACTTGCTCACTTTGTGAAGTCCTTTCTCTTGAACTTTGCTTAAACTGTAATCTTTTTTGTCTGTACATGTATATCACATCTATTGATTTTTGTCCAATTCAGATAATTCTTTTTTTTCCTTTTTATTTTATTTTGCTTTTTTTAGTATATTTGCAAAGTGGATGAGTGATGAAGGATCCTACAGCCACAGAATGCTGCCCACCCCCCTCCTCCTCCCCCCTCCAACTATCTGGACCAGAAAACAGTATGCAGGCCTAACAATATGCACCATTCTCTCATTTGCTACAGACTAGCCAACATTATTTCTTTAGCCAATCCAATCGGAATTTCATTTCTTGTCCACCCTCAGTCTGCTCTGGGTATTGATAATTATGAGATTGTTCTGAAGACTCTGTCAGATTTTCATTCTTTTCCTCATCACTGAGTACTTTTCCTATTACACAAGAATATCAAAATGATTTTCAGTGCAAGTAGCTCATGTACTAGCCACTCCCATAAGCAATGGTTTGGGGTCCGTAACAACAGTAAAGAAAACCTGCAACTTGTACACGAGTAGTGAACCATACATAATCAAATCAACAATGTACCAGCAATTAAACTATCTCATCAGAACTACTCTACAGGGTTATTTAAAAATGTCCAATAACCCTTTAAGGGATTAAAATAATACTCCAATACTCATCAATCAATATAAACAGCTTCCTTCTACTGTGGGAGCATCTTCAAAATCGTGAAAAGACTCAGCTACTCGCTATAAAAGTTACATGTGTGCTAACCTAGTTGAACAAAATGTATGAAACAGCCAAGGGCGCCCATACCTATAGGCAAGGGCCCGCTACCCCCCCCCCCCCCCCCCTCCCCAGCTCTCAAGAAAAGGAAAAAATATAGTGTATTCAGGTGTTTTTCTTTCAAGAAACTGATTAAAAAGTCAGCATTACACAATTTTTTTTTTAACATGATCAAATATGAAAAAAAATTGGAGGCTACTTACAGATCACCATTTACCTTCCAAAAGATTAAAAATACACCATATGCCTAGATATAGGTGCCCCCCCACACCCTGCCATACAAACTATTGTATGGTCGCCCTTGGAAACAGATTATTTTTTTCGCGATTTAGAAGTTGATCCCAATGTAAAAGCTGTTCTCATTGATGATTACTTTAACCCTTAAGAGATTATTGACCTATTTTAGGTAAATAATGTGGTATAAAGCTATGAAATTCACTGCAGCAGCAGGCCTGCGAAGAAAGCTAGTTTAAGAAGAATT
Organism: Schistocerca gregaria; assembly: GCF_023897955.1. Lineage (NCBI taxonomy): Eukaryota > Metazoa > Arthropoda > Insecta > Orthoptera > Acrididae > Schistocerca > Schistocerca gregaria. The sequence continues at coordinate 210,357,275 of NC_064931.1, forward strand.
AAAGACTAAACATACCTGATGACTGATTTTATGTTACATTACTTGCATTAAATATTACTTCATGCTGTCCCTTGTAGTGCAGGCAGAGAGAATCGAGTGTCCACACTCCAGTCCACAGCCAATCACAGCACACCAACAGAAAAATCAATTAACTCAACCAAATAAGAAGTCACAAGCTCTACTAATTGTGTTTATATGAATTTCATTTATGTACATACAAAATAATGAGAAGGATGCACCTGATGAACTTTGAGTCAACAATGATAAGTCGCTGACATTGTTTTCAGGTAACGTTCACCAGCATTGTGTATAACTCATTGTCAGTGATGTGGAAGTCATAGGATACTCAGCAGTGCCAGTTGTGTTGACAGTTCAAGCGGCGCAGTCTATTGCCGACAAATTTGTAGCACTGAAGCGAATGCCGTGAAGTGTTTCCTTCCGTTTAGAAATTGAGTTGAACTCACGAGCGCTTAAGTCAGGGGAGTACAGTAGGTGGTATGGCACTTAGCAGTCCCATCAGTCAAACAAATCAATAATGGCTTTCACTGAACGTGCTTGAGCATTGTCCTGAAAAATGATCGGCAGGTCCTGCAGAAAGTGTCATCACTTCTGTCCCTATGCTGTTCAGTTTTGGAACACAACATATGACCAGCTTAGAGATAGAAGTGATGGCACATTCTGCAAGACCTGACCATCATTTTGCAGGCCAATGCTCAAGCACATACAGTGCAAGTTGCTACTGATTTGTTTGACTGATGGGGCTCCTAAGTGCTACACCACCTACTGCAATCCCCTGACTTAAGCCCTCGTTAGTTCAACTTGATTGCTTAACGGAAGGAAACAGTTCACGGCATTCACTTCAGAACTGCTACAAATTTGTCGGGCAATAGACTGTGCTGCTTGAACTGTCAACACAAGTGGCACTGCTAAGTGTACCCTACGATTTCCACGACACAGGCAATGCGTTATACACAATGCTGGTGACTACTTTGAAGGTCAGTAAAACTTTGCAACACGTATCTATTTTGTATGAGCTGTAAACAAATAGTTGCCACTATTAAAGTTCCAACCCTCTTATCTGCTCAAAAAGGAGTATATAAGGGTAAGTGATGAAAATTGCGCTGTAGTTAGTCTAGAACTAAGAAAGGAAGGTAATAACAACTTTTTATTTGTGATTTGTCAGGGATGGACCAAGATGATTTTTTTTTGAGAGGGGGGAGTGGGTAGGGGGTCTTGAGCTCCTTAGCCCCTCCCTCCATCCCCCCCCCCCCCCCCCCTCTGTATCTGCTCCTGTGGTAATCCTTGTTGCTGATTTAGTATATATGTCATTACTTGTCTTCTGAAGATGGAGATGTGATTCAGTTCTCTAATATAATGTGGGGAGCTTTTCCAGAGTCGAGTTTATGCTAATGAGGAGGTCTTCGAGAAGGTGGCTGAATGATGGACTGGGACAGAAACGGTTTTTCTGCCATGTTGTTCAGAAGAGCATTAGGGCCAAGGAGAGATATGAGGGACAGTGTTCATTGATAAGACAGTAGAGAAGACAGAGGGCATCTAAATTTCTGTGCTTGGCTGCACACAGCCAGTATAGCTGTGTATATGATGATGAAATGTGATAAGAGAGTCGAATATCGCAGACATATTGAATACAGGCATTCATAACCCATTCCAGGCGCTGTGAGCTTTCCTGAGAATGGTCTTGCAGGATAACATCACTTTAATCAATAACTGGAAGTATAAGTGTTTGCACAAGTTTCTTTTTTAACTCAAGAGGGCAGAGTTGGAGAGATGCTGACATCTTCTTACACATTGCAGTTACATGCTCAGTCTAATTTATATTTTCATCCATTATTACTTCCAGATCCTTTGCTGAAGAAGGGAATTTTATATTTATCCCATTTAGTGTTAAGGATGGTAAGGATTGCCGATATTTAGGTGTAATGGATTTAGAATGACCAACCAGTACTGCTGAGGTTTTGAATGGGTTGATGTTTAAGCCTGTACCCTGTGCCCATTTTGATAATAAATGCAGGTCAATACTGAGGTTCTCGATAGCTGTCTTCAGGTTTATTGGTTTTCCTCTTAGATACAAGTGGAGGTCATCAGTGTACATCTGGTATTTGCAATAGGACAAAACTGCTGTCAAATTATTTACATACAATGAAAAGAATAGAGAACCTAATACTGAACCCTGAGGGATGCCTGGTGGTATGTGCCTCTATTGTGACCTTATAGTGCCAGACATGACACACTGCTGGCGACACACCACGTGTGAGTGAAACAATTGCATTTGATTTGGCGAGAAATTTGGGCTGTTACGTTCAGCAACTAAAATATTGTGGTTGATGGTCTCGAAGCCTTTACTGAAGTCTAAGAAGTAAATGATAGTTGCATCTTGTGCTTCCATCGCAAGCTCCGGGTCATCTGTTACATTTATTAAGGCAGATGTTGTGCTGCGATGTTTATGGAAGCGGGATTGGTATTTATCTAGTGAGTTGTTTGTAGTTAGGTAGTTTGTTTATGGAATAGAAGACAGAATGTTAAACAGAATAAAGTTTGACACTTGCGACAGTTTGTTCTCTTTGAATTTAATTACGGTGTGAAAGTATTGGAAGAAGTTCGAACATATGTGCATTGTATGGAGTGAGAGCTATCGAAGAAATCGTGTATTGTTTCATGTAAGACGGTTTCCACATAAATTATTTGGCACACTCAGGAAGCCCAACAGCTATAGCTTTGTCACTTAACAGGTAAAATGCTGTATCCTCATGAAACTTGAATGTAGAACCAACACAGCCTTTGCTTCACAGCATGACGTTTCCACAGATCTAATGAGCAACTGTAGTATTTTGTACTCCCTGATTCTCCTAGTGATGGCTAAGACAGATACTTTGCAGCGAAAAAGACGGAATTAGTTGCAGTTTGTGCGTGAAATAACCTTTTTTGACTAAAATATGCATTTGTTAGTTATATGACACACAGCAAGTGAAAATCGATCAGAATATTTAACTGTAATACCAAGAAAATATGAAATGAATTTTGCAGGATAGTTCTGTGCCACTCTACAATGTTGCCAACTCTCAATCATCCTCACGGCAGGAAGAAATACTTTTCCACAGCTGATGTGCTTCTTGAGCAGCCTAGCAATCCAGGAGTGAATATTCCACTTCATTGACACAACAGAAACAGATTCCTGCAAAAGGACAGTTGTAAGCAAATGTATGGAAGTCAACTGAACCACTATCAACTAAAAACACATCCCCTTGTGGGTCCAGGGGTTAGAATAGACCCATGATATTCCTGCCTGTCGTAAGAGACGACTAAAAAGAGTCTCACACGTTTCGGTCTTTATTTGATGGTCCCCTGTAGGGTTTAATCTCCATCTTCAAAATTTTCTGAAGAGCGAGCCAATTGGAGAAGGGTGCTTTACATGGTGCATCATGTCCATCGAGCATTGAGGTCTTAGCCCACTTTTTCGTCGTCGCATTGCAGTCCCGTTCATTCTCCATCCCTTCACCGAGGAAACCTTCCTGGGTGCGTTTTCCACCATGCACTATGCACTGTCGCTTTATGCGCAGACGATGACCATGGACTTCTTTGCACCTCATATCCAGCACGGTAGCCACTCCTTTGTGGTGGGTCCACCATGTACCATGTTGGTTGTAGGCCCCTGACCACACAGGGATCACTGTGCTGAGGCCTGCACTGTTAACTCTCCACATATGGCAAGGAGTAGATGCCCATCCCACTGGGGGTTTGGGAATCCCGGCAAAGGCCAATCGGCCAGGTGGCCCTTGCTGTGGCAGGGTGGTGCCCATGTGGAGGACCCCTGGTTGGAGCGGGTGGCATCAGGCCGGATGAAGCATTGTACATCATCTCATGCTGGCAGTCAAACTCCACTAGTCTCTAAGCGTTCACAGGCTCAGTTCAACACACAGAAGTATGACCCCAAATCATTCCGCTCCATGGAAGGAACACCAGGCTAAGGATGGCGGTGAATCTTATTGTCACTGGTACCTAGTATGTACCCCAGCTGATGGGGAATCCTTTGTGTCCATGAATCCTCAGTTCTGTGTAGAGCATTTATAGGACAAGTTGGGGGAGGTGGAGGTCTTGACCGAAATGCGGTCTGTGTCAGTGTTGATAAAAAGAGCCGCCTCTGCACAATCAGGAGCATTACTCGCTTGTGACAATCTGGGGGATGTTTGTTACTATCATGTCCCATAATAGCTTAAATATGGTGCCGGGTATTTTCTTCCATAGGGATCTTCTTTTACAGTCTGATGAAGAGCTGCGCACCAACTTAGAGTGATGAAGTGTCCATTTTGTCCAATGTGTCTACCGGGTTCCAAGGGATAATCATCTTGCCACTGGTGCCTTCACCTTGGCGTTTGAGGATGTCACATTACCTGAGAAGGTGAAGGTGATGCTCTACCACTGTGATGTCACGCCGTATACCCCTCCCGCAATGCGGTGCTTTATGTTCTGGAAGTTTGGCCATATGTCTTCCTGCTGTACTTCCAGCCTCATATATCAAGATTGTGGTCATCCATCAAATCCCAATACTCCATGTGCCCTGCTCCCATATGTGTCAACTGTGGAGAGCTCCATTCCCCTTGTTTGCCCGACTGTAGGATTCTACAGAAGGAAAGGAAAATAATGGAATACAAGACCCTGGAACAAGTGTCCTACACTGAGGCTAAAAGGAAATTTGAAAGGCTCCATCACGTGCACATGATAACATCTTGGGCCGCCGCTGTAACTACTATTACAGCCCCATCTGTTGCACCAATTCCAGTCAGCTCTCAGAGCTGTAAGAATTGACCTGCCCCCTTCTTGATGGTGGGGGACACTTCTCTCCCTGTTTCTCCCGCACCACCTACTTCAGAGGCAGCACCCCCCCCCCCCCCAACCATCTGGGACATCAGTCGCCACTTCTAAGCTGAAGAAGCGTAAGTCATCTTCGGCTCCTCTCGCTAGGAAGGTGCCCCTTGGGACACTCCCTTCCCAGGTTCCTACCAGATGCAAAGCGGACACCCACCACTGGCTAAAGCAGCCACAGGTAGCTGGTCATAGGTCTTCACAGTGCTCCTCTGTCTTGGAAACTGAATCAAAGAAGCCCTCCCAGCTAGAGAAACCAAAGGAACAACGCGAGAAATCGAAAAAGAAGACGCCCAAGAACAAGGAAATTACGGTGGCACCCACATCACAGCTACCTACAAGCTCTGCATCTGAATATGAGTGGCGATTGTGGCGTCCGCTGAGGACCTAGATCTCAACGGACCCTCTGACACAATGGATATAGACTGCTCAGGCAAAAAGTCGGTGGCAGCTGGTGACCCTGAGGCGCAAACTGCCTCATTGAATGTTCCATGCCTTCCCAATCTCACGATGACGTCATCCTCTAGTGGAGTTGCGGCGGTTTTTTCCACCCCATGGTTGAGTTATGGCAGCTGTTAAGCTTTACACCTGCTTTCTGCATTGCCCTCCAGTAAATCTGGTTCCCGGCAATGCAGACCCCTTCCCTCTGCAACTATAAGGGATATTACAGGAACCATAGCGACTATAGAGTGTCAGGTGGAGTTTGCGTTTATTTCCTAAACTCAGTCTGCAGTGAAATGGTGCACCCTTCAAACCCCTCTTGAAGCTGTCGCTGTTAGGATAAGGAAGATGTGGGAAGTAATTGTCTACAACATATATCTTCCTTCAGATGGTGCATTACCCCTGAATGCATTGGCTGCACTGATTGCTCAACTCCCTAAACCCTTCCAACTTTTGGGAGATGTTAACGCTCATAACCCCTTGTTGGGTGGCACCATGCTTGCCGAGGCAGAGATGTCGAAACTTTACTGTCTCAGTTTGACCTCTGCCTCTTAAATACTGGGACCACCAGACACTTCATTGTGGCTGATGGCAGTTCTCGGCCATTGATTTATCACTTTGCAGTACAGGACTTGTCCCATCTATACACTGGAGAGCACATGACGACCTGTGTGGTAGTGACCACTTCCCCATCTTCCTGTCACTGTCCTGGCGTCAGGCTAATGGACGCCTGTCCAGATGGGCTTTAAACAAGGCGGACTGGGAAACTTTCACCTCTGCTGTCACCAATGAATCCCCCCACACGGACACATCGCTGTGATGGTTGAGCAGGTGACTACAACAATCCTCGCTCTTTAGGGTGTCCAAGGCGTAAGGCAGTCCCTTGGTGGTCGCCGGAAGTAGCTGAAGCATTTAAGGAGCGTTGGCGAGCTCTACAGCGGCATATGCGGCACCCTTTCCTGGAGCACTTCATAGCCTTTAAACAGCTCTCTGCCCACTTTTGCCAGCTTATGAAACGACGGAAACAGGGGTGTTGGGAGAGATACTTCTCGATCAGTGGGTGCCATACGTCACCTTCCCAAGTCTGGGCAAAGATCAAACGTGTTTTCGGGCATCAGACCCCAACAGGTGTTCCCGGTGTTAACATAAATGGCGTGTTGTCTACCAAAGCAAATGCAATTGCTGAGCACTGTGCTTGAGCCTCTGCATCGGAGAATTACGCCCCAGCCTTTCACACATTCAAAGGGCGGCTGCAACAGAACGTCCTCTCATTCACTACATGCTGCAGTGAATCCTATAATGCCCCATTTACAGAGTGGGAGCTCGTCAGTGCCATTGCACACTGCCCCACCACAGCTCCTGGGCCAGATCGGATCCACAGTCAGATGATTAAACATCTCTCATCTGACTACAAGCAACATCTCCTGGTCATCTTCAACCGGATCTGGTGTGATGGCGTCTTTCCATCGCAATGACAGGAGAACATCATAATTCCGGTGCCCAAACCCAGTAAAAACCCACTTGATGTGGGTAGCTATCAGCCTCACCAACGTTCTTTGCAAGCTGCTGGAACCTACTGTGTGTCCTGGAGTCATGTGGCCTACTGGCTCCATGTCAGGGCGGCTCCTGCCAGGGTCACTCCACCACTGACAATCTTGTGTCCCTCGAGTCTGCCATCCGCACAACCTTTTCCAGACGCCAACACCAGGTTGCCGTCTTTTTTGATTTACGAAAAGTGTATGATACCATCTGGCGACATCATATCCTTGACACATTATACAAGTGGGGTCTCCAAGGGCTGTTCCCGATTTGTATCCAAAATTTCCCGTCGCTCCGTACTTTCCTTGTCCAAGTTCATGCCTCCCATAGTTTCCCCCCATATCCAGAGAATGGGGTACTGCAGGGCTCTGTATTGAGTATCTCTCTATTTTTAGTGGCCATTAACGGTCTAACAGCAGCTGTAGGGCCGTCCGTCTCATCCTCTCTGTATGCAGACGACTTCTGCATTTCGTACTGCTCTACTAGCACTGGTGTTGCTGAGCGTCGCCTACAGGGAGCCATCCACAAGGCTCAGTCATGAGCACTAGTTCATGGCTTCCAGTTTTCAGCCATGAAGATATGCGTCATGCATTTCTGTCGGCGTCGTACTGTTCATCCAGAACCAGCAATTTACCTTATTGACTATCCACTACCTGTGGTGGAGACATATCGATTATTAGGTCGGGCTTTCAACGCTCGTTTGACTTGGCTTCCTCTTCTTCGTCAGCTTCAGCGAAAGTGTTCGCAGCACCTCAATGCCCTCTGCTGCTTGAGCAACACCAACTGGGGTGCACATCTCTCCACACTGCTGCAGCTCTACAGAGCCCTTGTACAATCCCGCCTTGACTATGGGATGTGATTTATGGTTTGGCGGGGTCCTCAGCGTTGCGTTTGCTCGTCCCATTACACACCATTGCGGAGTTCGACTAGCGACAGGAGCTTTTAGGACGAGTTCAGTGACCAGTGTACTGATGGAGGCTAGAGTCCCTCCATTAAAGATCAGATGTCCACAACTGCTCGCTGGTTACGTTGCACACATTCATAGCTCTCCTGAACATTCTAATTGCCGTCTTGTTTTCCCAACCATGGCGGGTCAGCTCCCGCATACGTGGCCCAGGTCAGGACTAACGATTGCATTTCGCCTGCAATTGCTTCTGTCTGAATTGGAGTCCTTGCTTTTATCACCTCTCCTTGAGGTCCATTCATATACACCTCCATGGTGTAGCCCCAGGCCGAAGCTTTGCCTGGACCTTTCACGTGGCCCTAAGGACTCCATTAACTCTGTGGCTCTCACTTCCTCTCGATTCTTGAAGTGTTCCGGGGCTCTGAAGTGTTTCACACCAGCGGCTGGATGGCTGATGGCCCCATTGGCTTCGTCTACATTCACGGCAGCCATACTGAACAGGTTTCCGTACCTGATGGCTGCAGTGTATTCACTGCAGAGCTAATGGCCCTATCATGTGCACTAGAGTACATCCGTTTATGCTCTGGCGGATCTTTTCTCCAATGTACTGACTCCTTGAGCTGCTTACAAGCTATCGACCAGTGCTATCCTCGTCATCTTTCAGTAGTGACCTGGAACAGTCCAGTCTTTCGGTGGCATCGCAGGAAATGAACTAGCTGATACGCTGGCTAAACAGGCTACACGGAAACCGTTTCTGGAGATGGGCCTTTCTGAAATTGACCTGTGTTCTGTCTTACGCGGCAAGGTTTTTCGGCTTTGGGAGATGGAGTGGCATAACAGAATGTACAATAAACTGCATGTCATTAAGGAGACTGCAAATATGTGTAAGTCTTCCCTACAGGCTTCTCACAGGGAATCAGTTGCCCTTTGTCGACTCCACATTGGCCACAAGTGGCTCACACGTGGTTACCTCCTCCGTCGTGAGGACCCACCTCAGTGTCACTGTGGCTCCCAAAAGACGGCCGTCCATCTATTGTTGGACTGCCCACTTTTAGCCGTTCTGTGGCTAACTTCTAACTTTCCCAGTACCCTACCTTCGGTGTTGGGCAACAATGCTTCAACAGCAGCTTCAGTTTTACGTTTTATTCGTGAGAGTGAGTTTCATCATTTGATCTGAGTTTTAGCGCATATCCTTTGTCACTCTGTGTCCTCCACCCTGGCGCTTTTAAGGTGGAAGTTTTAATGTGTTGCAGAGTGACTGGCTTTGCATTTTTATTCTCGTGGTTGGCCTGCCACTGTAATCTGCTTTCTTGTTTTACACTTCTCTATTTGTTTCTTGGGTATCTCTGTTGTTTCCTTATCCTCTTTTGTTCCTTTAATTGTTTGTTTCTATTTCTTCGTTCTTTTTGGTTTTTCGTTCCTTTCGGTATTGGGCTGTACATGTCTTTTGTTTCATTCTACCCCTTGTGGACTTGTTTTATAGGAACAAGGGACCGATGACCATGCAGTTTGGTCCCTTCCCCTCCCCCCGCCTTTTAAACCAACCAACCAAGAACAGAGAACATTAAATCGATGGCCCTCCTCATCATAGCCGTCCCATTACTTCTGTTTTAATGTCCTGGTAAGCAGAATATTCATATGAGAATTATCGAGGACTACTCGCTAGAATAGATTGCTACATTAAGTTTAAATAAGAAAATAACTAATCATTATAATGAAGGTTTCAATGAACGCAATTCCTTAAATAAAAATGAAGTTAAAAAACTAGCCTGGAGTGGCTTTTTCAGAGAGCGACCTGCAGCAACATTTGGGGCTACAAATGCGGCAGGATAGATGGACAGGCGATGCTGGAGTATGTGGAGACTGCCCTGGTGGTGTTAATTCATTAAGTGAAACTTATCAACTTTCATTGTCAGATTCTAAATCAAGTATAATTTATGCTGTTGAAAGAACTGTTCAGCAGTATTTGAACAGCATGAACAGCTTTGTATCACGCACACAACACAGCCTCATCACATTCTAGTTAATCACAGCAATACACTTTGTGCGTACACCTTTCTGTGGGCAATTTAATTTCCTCATAGCAAACAGTCACCTCATTTTGGAAGCGATTAACAAGAGCAGCAGACTTCCACACAGTGAGACAATGCTACAAAAAGTCATGTGTGCAATCTAGACTGCGGCAGATGGAAACTTCAGAATTGTACCAGAATATGGAGCCGGTCTCTGAGACGATGAGGAAAAGGAGGCTGATGGTTCTTGGACATATATACGGAATGGATAGAAATAGGCTACCCAAAGAAATATTTGATTACCTGTGGAACAACAGAACAATCCCGACATGGATTAAAGAAGAGCAGAAAGACCCTGAGATGATGTACACACCTTGAGCCATCATGTTAGAATAGGAGATGTTTCGAAATGGAATACAAATTTTGCAATGGTTTCAAGTCGAATTTTTGGTCTAAAAGGACTGGAAGACCATGGGCAGAAGAGCAGAAGCAACTGGCCGTTTGCAGGAATATCGAAAACAGAGAATGCTCCAGACAAAGAGGACAAAATAAAGGTGTAGCATAATACTAAGTGGTCAGTTCTCCAATGTTGGCTTTGCTTTCTGCCTTACCTAATCGCAAATCTCCCAGAGGCCTGTTAAACACTGATTTTAACACTGGATGCCGTATGTCTTCTGTATCAATTTCAATTTATTCTTCTATCACATTATCAGGCAGGTCCTCCCCCTCATAAAGGCCTTCAGAGTGCTGTAATGCCTAGTTCACTGGCCATACAGTGGTGTTGGTGGTGTTGGTGAGGTCATGGGGAACAAGGTGGAGGCATACTTCTGATGGCAGTTATAATGGGGTTTCTAGGTTGGTTGGGTGTGAACAGAAGCTTTCTACTGAAGATGGATGCAAGTGCAGCAGGAGAAAATAGTTCATAGATACAATTAATTTTTGTTTACAGTCACTGGACTCTGAAACTGCTAGCACCGATGACAAGTGAGGCTAATACACGTCACAGCATCTCAGGCACAATATCGATAGCTGAAAGCACTGAGTATGCGTCTCCACTACTGCTGCCTTGGAAGGAAGGCTCGTGTTTCCTGGCCCATGTGTTGATCTTTTTAGCCATGGTGCCAAATATTTTTCATTTTGGAGATTTTTTTTTACTGATTGTATATATTTTCCTGGACAGGCCACAGCATCTTCTGACTAAGAGCTACCTCATAAGGAGATAACCCTGTACTGACATGTACTTTTTAATTATACCCTGCTAATATATATGGGATTAAGGTATTGAGGTCATTGTGATGATTGTTAATGTAGTAACTCAACATTTTCGCTACTATATGATGATCTCTTTCAGCTCATCCATTTACCTGTAGGTATAATGCACTAGTTCTAATTTTCTTAATTCGTAATAATTGGCACAAATGCTTTATTAAGTCAGACATAAATTTTGTCCTTGGTCGATTGTCACTGTCTCAGGTATTCCAAATTTAGTACCCATTGGCTAATCATCACTTGTGTCATTCTCTGCCTGCTGGTTCGGTATTACTGTTATGGACACGAAATACTAAAAAAGATCAATTATTGTTAACACATAACAATTTCCTGCTGGATTTTTGAACAAATGGCCCAAGTATGTTCATGCCAATCATTGGAAATGATTTATCTGCCTCTGGTAACCTCTGAAATGTAATTCTTTGACGATATTTCTCCCCTTTGAGCCCATGCAACACAAATTTTTACATAACGATTGATATGCTGTTTGTGTGTTATCCACAAGCAATTTTGAGTGAGGCTGCATTCTGTTGTTCTGCAGCCATTGAGTCTGGCTAGATGTTAAACAGCCATCAATCAGATGAAGAGAGAGGCTGTGGGACCAGATAAAACTGAAGCAGAGATCATGAAACTGATAGATGAAAATCATGTAAAATGGTTAACCCAAGTTTTCAGTCAAATTCATGTATCTGGAAACGTTCCATTGGAGTGGCTTAAACCAACGTTCATTACTTTGCCCAACAAGCTTAAAGCAAAATAGTGCAGAGATTATCGTGTGATAAGCCTTATCTTGAAATTGTTTTTGAAAACGATACACAGAAGAATATATAACTATGTGAGAAACAGATAGTCCCTAATCAGTTTGGGTTTGTTAATGCTGTGGGTATGAGAGAATCCTTATTCAGTTTAAAAATATTGTTTCGGAGATGTAGGGATGTGAATAAAATGTGTTTGTTTGCGTAATAGGTTACCAGAAGGCTTTTGATAGAGTAAAACACGACAAATTGATAGAGACTTTGAAAAATATTGGAATGGACGAAACTGTACTTGAATGAAACAGTGGTGTTATGTATTGATTGAGAACACATTGAAACAATCATAATTCTCAAGGGAGTAAGACAGGGATGTACATTTTCAACCATATTATTTAATATATACACTGGATTCATATTTAGAGAAGCCCTGACAGAAGTAGAAGGAATTTTGATAGCTGGAATAAGATTAAACTACATTCCATATGCTGATGATACTATTGTATTTGCTGACACTGTTCAAGTGTTACAATTAATAGTGGATAGAATCGTTAGTCAGCAGTCAGTGTGGGCTTGAATTAAATACCACAAGGACAGAACTCATGACCATAAGATTACAGGAGTAAACTTAGTCATAAACCGAAGAACTATAGAAAGAATAAAGCAAATATACATACCCTGCAACCACAACAAATGAAAACTGAGATAACTTGCAAGAAATCAAGATTTGCACAAGGAAAGCATGAAGTGTGTTTCAGAAAATAAGTGCTGTCTTCAAAAGCCATCACCTAACTCTAAGACCAAAAATCGCACTTTTGAACTGCTGTGTGTATTCTGTTATCCTATATGGAGTAGAGACATTGACCTTAAATAAAGACACGCAGGAGAAGCTGGAGGCTTTTTAATTTTGGCTTTATGGGCGAATCTTACATAGGGAGAAATGATCATCACGATAAAATACGAGAAATCTGGACTCGCACAGAAAAATGTAAGTGCTCGTTTTTCCAGCGTGATGTTAGAGAGTGGAACAGTAGAGAGACAGTTTGAAGATGGTTCGCTGAATCCTCTGCCAGGCACTTAATTGTGAATTGCAGAGCACTCCTGGAATACCTTGGGCTCAGAGTGTGACAATCGTAAATGTTTTGAAAGGAATGATCACAACACCTAAATTTATCAATATAGTGAAATGCCAAAACTTGCAATACCTAGGACATACCATGTGCAACACAAACAGATACGAAGTTCTCACAAAAAATTCTTAAAGCCAAATCAACAGCAAAGGTCCTAGAAGAAGATGAATATCTATGTTTGACAACCTTAGATGCTAGATCAGTTTGTCTTCAGCAGAATTGTCCTATATTGCTACCAACAAGAGAATAGCCATCATGATTGCATCTGAATGGACAGGTACCAAAAGAATAGACTGTCATTCATTATGCTATATTGCAGAGCACCAAGTCTCCAGCGTTGGACTCCCCATGAGTATAGCGCCATCGCTAGCACCGTCTAATTCCACAGGAGACATGTAGACCCATAAACTCGAAGATTAGTAGACATGAAGACTATGGACTATCATAGGTCCCTCCTCATAGCTGGATGCAGGGAAAGATACAGATATCTTAAAATGAAAAATACTTTCTGCTGTGTTAGTACTTCTGTACATGTAGCTACTCTGTTTCGTGAAATCAGTGCCAAGGCTGCTGTTTGCCCCAAATGAGCATGCTGTATTGTATAACTTGATTGGCTAGCTGAACTCACTTCTCTGGAGTCTTGCAGCACCCAAGGACGATGCCTTAATTTCACTCAGCAGTGCCATGTGTATTATATTGCGGTATCACAGTGCCTGTCCGTTTTCTCCTCTGCATTTAACAGTGGAATCCCTATCGCAGTCTTAATGCTGATGCCCTTATTTTTAATTCTTCTGAAGGTTTGTTTTGACTTTCATCTATGCTGCATTAACTAGATGGTATTATAATACATTTTGAACATAACTGATGATGTAATAATGGTATGGCTTTGTTTTTAATTTCGATACATCGTTTAGGTAATACATTGGACATACACAATGCAACGAATAAGTGAGCAACAACAACACCGTCGCCATCTTAAATATCGTTTTTTTGTATCAATATTTGTGATACAAGATAAGAGTGAACTTCATAAGTTGTGGAAAAACGTGTGTGCAGTTATGATATATAAAGAAACATACCAAGGATAAACAATACAGTGGACAACACAATTAACCATTGTAACTCTGGAAATAAGTTTATAAACACATTAATCCATAAAGAAATAAATATATAACTCCAACTACTTTGCCAGTGACCTGTGTATTAGCATAAAACACACAAAAATAAGTCAACCTTCATTATCGAATTCTTAAAATTATAGGAATTTCAGGTGGGCGCTTACACAAAATGCATATGTTACAGTTTTTGGCTTGAAATAAAATGCAACAAAAGATTTATGTAATATTTTATAGAAATAATATAATATTCATTGAACATGATTCGTAAGAGTCGATATAACAGACTAGAATAAAACTGTGTTTCATGGAAGTCATAATTTTAAAAAACATACTTCAGTTCACAAACACTAAAAAGTGGGAAGTGGGGCATCCCACCTATTATAATGGTTAGATACACTGATTTCTAAAAAACTGTCATATCTCAAAGGCATGATGCAACAAATATCAAATGGGCATGAAGTAGACTATATGTTTGTATTAGTGTATGATTAGTCGTTATCAATGTCAGTGTTCCAATTTCAATCCCCTGAAATTTAATCTGAAATAAAATATCTAATTCAGCTTAAATGTAGATGGAATAACCTCATTTAATACAAAAAGGCGCTACCAACAATTCAGTCTAAAATTTTTATATTGCCTGAAAACAAAAATTAGACTGATGACCATAGATGTTAAGTCCCATAGTGCTCAGAGCCTTAAAATATTTAACGTTAATAATACATAGTTGGGTTAATTGTCTCGATGTACAAATGAAACTAGATAATGTGATACCATCCACTGAAATATAAACATAAGTAATTTCATTGAAATTACTGAACACAGCTGCAGTATGATAGAGCTTACTAAACTAAATACAAATAAAATCAAATATAATGTAAATTAATGCATCAGAAATATATGTATCACGTACAGTATTTCTGGGATAATTTTATTAATGTACAGTTAAACATTTAAAAAAATAGTCTGATATACTTACTTATATTGTTCCCACAAAATGCAACTGGTCTTTGGTCTACTCAGTCCAACCTTCTACACCATCTGTCAGCTGCATATCCATCTGCCAGACCCAGTATCTGCATGTCCCCCATTGTATTATCCTTCTATCTCGTTCTTGGCTGCCCTAGTGTTCTCCTTCTTTCTGCTTCTCCATTTATTACTGCCTTTATTACCATAATCTCGCCTCTCCTTCTCACATGTCCATACTGTCGGAGCCTTTTAGTTTTCACACTCACTTCAATGTCGGGTATTGTGTGTAATTTTCTGAGTTACCTGTTTTTCCTTATTCTCCACTGTTCATTACCTTTCACTGGTCCCCATATTTTTCTCTGTACTTTATTTTTAAAAATGATCAGTTTTTCTCTCACTTCCTTTTTGCCACTGTCCCTATCATGGCTGCATAGCACACTATGGCTTTCATGATAGTCTGATATATTCTTATTTTTGCCTGCCTGGATAGCAACAAAGATCTTACGTATACCTCCTACACATCTTCCCCTGGCTTGAATTATAATGACAATCTCTTGTGTTACAAGGTTTTGTGGGTTGATGTTGACACCGAGGTACGTGAATGCTGTCTTTTGTATTTTTAGGCTCCTGATTGTTAGATTCTTTGGTCATAACTGAATTCTTCTTCCTATTACCATGAACTTTGTTTTACTTTTATTTATACTTAGACCTAATTTCTTAGCATTTTCCATCAGTACAGTTTCGATTTTCTCGAGCTCTTCCATGCTTTTTCCTATCACCACAATATCATATATGAAAGCCAGAGCATATGTCTTTTTTCCTATGGTCACTCCTGCACATACTTTGTTATTCTCTTCAGGGTGTTTAAGTGCCAAACTCAACAGTGTTGGTGATATACACTCCTGGTAATTGAAATAAGAACACCGTGAATTCGTTGTCCCAGGACGGGGAAACTTTATTGACACATTCCTGGGGTCAGATACATTACATGATCACACTGACAGAACCACAGGCACATAGTCACAGGCAACAGAGCATGCACAATGTCGGCACTAGTACAGTGTATATCCACCTTTCGCAGCAATGCAGGCTGCTATTCTTCCATGGAGACGATCGTAGAGATGCTGGATGTAGTCCTGTGGAACGGCTTGCCATGCCATTTCCACCTGGCTCCTCAGTTGGACCAGCGTTCGTGCTGGACGTGCAGACCGCATGAGACGACACTTCATCCAGTCCCAAACATGCTCAATGGGGGACAGATCCGGAGATCTTGCTGGCCAGGGTAGTTGACTTACACCTTCTAGAGCACGTTGGGCGGCACGAGATACATCCGGACGTGCATTGTCCTGTTGGAACAGCAAGTTCCCTTGCCGGTCTAGGAATGGTAGAACGATGGGTTCGATGACGGTTTGGATGTACCGTGCACTATTCAGTGTCCCCTCGACGATCACCAGAGGTGTACGGCCAGTGTAGGAGATCGCTCCCCACACCATGATGCCGGGTGTTGGCCCTGTGTGCCTCGGTCATATGCAGTGGCGCTCACCTGCACGGCGCCAAACACGCATACGACCATCATTGGCACCAAGGCAGAAGCGACTCTCATCGCTGAAGACGACACGTCTCCATTCGTCCCACCATTCACGCCTGTCGCGACACCACTGGAGGTGGGCTGCACGATGTTGGGGCGTGAGCGGAAGACGGCCTAACGGTGTGCGGGACCGTAGCCCAGCTTCATGGAGACGGTTGCGAATGGTCCTCGCCGATACCCCAGGAGCAACAGTGTCCCTAATTTGCTGGGAAGTGGCAGTGCGGTCCCCTACGGCACTGCGTAGGATCCTACGGTCTTGGCGTGCATCCGTGCGTCGCTGCGGTCCGGTCCCAGGTCGACGGGCACGTGCACCTTCCGCCGACCACTGGCGACAACATCGATGTACTGTGGAGACCTCACGCCCCACGTGTTGAGCAATTCGGCGGTACGTCCACCCGGCCTCCCGCATGCCCACTATACGCCCTCGCTCAAAGTCCGTCAACTGCACATACGGTTCACGTCCACGCTGTCGCGGCATGCTGCCAGTGTTAAAGACTGCGATGGAGCTCCGTATGCCACGGCAAACTGGCTGACACTGACGGCGGCGGTGCACAAATGCTGTGCAGCTAGCGCCATTGGACGGCCAACACCGCGGTTCCTGGTGTGTCCGCTGTGCCGTGCGTGTGATCATTGCTTGTACAGCCCTCTCGCAGTGTCCGGAGCAAGTATGGTGGGTCTGACACACCGGTGTCAATGTGTTCTTTTTTCCATTTCCAGGAGTGTAATATCTCTCTCTCACTTCTGTTTTTATCTCAGAAGTTTCTGAGACGTCCCCTTGTACTTGCACTCTAGACTTTGATTCCAACTGACTAGTTTTGATTAGTTTTATCAGCTTGTCTAGTGTCTCACACTCTGCTGTTATCCTCCACATCTATTCTCTCATTATGTTATCATATGCTTTGTTGTAGTTTTTAAACATTAGTTATTTTATTGCCTCCTTCACCTTCATCAGAGTTGATTCTTCGAATAATGGTTGTGTGTTCCGGTTGTTTTTTGCCCTATTTTCGTTGTCGTGGGCGTCTATTGGATTGTTCAACAAATCTTTTAAGTATCTGCTCCAGTTCTCCAGATGCCTTCATTTGTAATGATAAGTTTTCCATTTTCATCCTTCATTATCACAGGCTTAGTTCTGTACTACTTTCTATAGCTTCTCATTGTTCTGTCAAACTTTTTACTGTTGTTCTGGCTACAATATGACACAAAAGGAAATTATTACTGAAAATTATAACCCCTCTTAAGTATCATTAGGATATATTTGTAACAAAATTAATATTGAAAATAAAGATTAAATATGAAAATATAATTTAAAACTGGATTGATTATACTAAACCTGTTTACATTTTTCTTAGAAAAATTTTACTTATCACAAAATAAACATATATATCTTGATTTAAAATATTATATAGCAACATAAATAACTGGATTTACAATATTTAACTTAACTACAGTATGTCTGGGATAATTTTATTCATAAATAAAAGCTAAATAACCAAATTAAATTATTCAACCTACTGTTGAAATAGCATTAGAAGATTATTAAATATCAAAGTAAAATTAATCACTGCAATAGAGAGATAATGTACAAATTTATCATAACTACAATAAACATGGATTAAAGATTTCAATTGCAATTACTGATGTTAATATTGTGTATTTTCCATTCCGACTAGATTTAATTTATCAATTATTTGTTTCCATGTTCAGTGTGATATTCATGATGTACATTAGCTGGGACAAATATTTGGAATCTATCTATATACATGTTGTGGAATATTTTTACATGTACTTTAGTAAACTTAAATATTCTCTGGCTGATTCAGAAAATAAGAAACCAAATTAATCTTGTCAGTATTTCCATTTAGGAAATCAAAATTTCTGTTTTTATATTTACTTCATATATAATTAGCCACAGTATACAGTAATAGTATTAAGCATTTTCGAGACTATTACTGATACATTTTTTAGTATTCACTATTAGTAAAGTAATGCCGCAATCATTATCCTGAAGATAAAACTAAACTTTTGTTTAGTACATAATTAAAGTCAAAATATTTACCAAGCTGCACTAACAAACAGTTAGTTTTATTGAAAACATATATGCATAGGTATGTAAGAAAATGTATATAAAATATTTACCTTATCTATCCTATAATTCAGTTAATGTTAACTAATGTAATTAGTTTTAAGATGATGCATAGAATAACTCGAAAATTTAGAATAAAATACTAAGTCTAGCTATGGTATATATTTGATATTACTGCATGCTAAATATCTTCATCAACAAAATTCTATACTCTTTTGATATCATAATGTAAATGTTTGATTTTCTGATATTTTAATAAATTTCAGTATTGGAGGAGTTAATCATATTCGGTATCATAATAAGTAAAAGTAACATATCTAATCGGATTTTAGTGCTTTAGGTAGCTGTAGTGAAATTGGATTTACTGAGAGAATAAAAATCCAAATCAATACCAGAAGCTATTCATTTTAAAATACACTCCTGGAAATGGAAAAAAGAACACATTGACACCGGTGTGTCAGACCCACCATACTTGCTCCGGACACTGCGAGAGGGCTGTACAAGCAATGATCACATGCACGGCACAGCGGACACACGAGGAACCGCGGTGTTGGCCGTCCAATGGCGCTAGCTGCGCAGCATTTGTGCACCGCCGCCGTCAGTGTCAGCCAGTTTGCCGTGGCATACGGAGCTCCATCGCAGTCTTTAACACTGGTAGCATGCCGCGACAGCGTGGACGTGAACCGTATGTGCAGTTGACGGACTTTGAGCGAGGGCGTATAGTGGGCATGCGGGAGGCCGGGTGGACGTACCGCCGAATTGCTCAACACGTGGGGCGTGAGGTCTCCACAGTACATCGATGTTGTCGCCAGTGGTCGGCGGAAGGTGCATGTGCCCGTCGACCTGGGACCGGACCGCAGCGACGCACGGATGCACGCCAAGACCGTAGGATCCTACGCAGTGCCGTAGGGGACCGCACCGCCACTTCCCAGCAAATTAGGGACACTGTTGCTCCTGGGGTATCGGCGAGGACCATTCGCAACCGTCTCCATGAAGCTGGGCTACGGTCCCGCATACCGTTAGGCCGTCTTCCGCTCACGCCCCAACATCGTGCAGCCCGCCTCCAGTGGTGTCGCGACAGGCGTGAATGGAGGGACGAATGGAGACGTGTCGTCTTCAGCGATGAGAGTCGCTTCTGCCTTGGTGCCAATGATGGTCGTATGCGTGTTTGGCGCCGTGCAGGTGAGCGCCACTGCATACGACCGAGGCACACAGGGCCAACACCCGGCATCATAGTGTGGGGAGCGATCTCCTACACTGGCCGTACACCTCTGGTGATCGTCGAGGGGACACTGAATAGTGCACGGTACATCCAAACCGTCATCGAACCCATCGTTCTACCATTCCTAGACCGGCAAGGGAACTTGCTGTTCCAACAGGACAATGCACGTCCGGATGTATCTCGTGCCACCCAACGTGCTCTAGAAGGTGTAAGTCAACTACCCTGGCCAGCAAGATCTCCGGATCTGTCCCCCATTGAGCATGTTTGGGACTGGATGAAGCGTCGTCTCACGCGGTCTGCACGTCCAGCACGAACGCTGGTCCAACTGAGGCGCCAGGTGGAAATGGCATGGCAAGCCGTTCCACAGGACTACATCCAGCATCTCTACGATCGTCTCCATGGAAGAATAGCAGCCTGCATTGCTGCGAAAGGTGGATATACACTGTACTAGTGCCGACATTATGCATGCTCTGTTGCCTGTGTCTATGTGCCTGTGGTTCTGTCAGTGTGATCATGTGATGTATCTGACCCCAGGAATGTGTCAATAAAGTTTCCCCTTCCTGGGACAATGAATTCACGGTGTTCTTATTTCAATTTCCAGGAGTGTATTTCAATGTACTATAATATATGTAGATGAGGCACAGTTATTTAACATTAAAACAAACAAAAGTTACATTATTCCTTTTGTTTTAAATAACCCAACTGCCACAGAGCGGTATATTTGTACTGAATTAAATGTTATTATAAATAATTTCGATTAATAGTGATGGAGATGGAAATAGTCATAAATAATATTTCTGTCTTTAAATTGTTCAGGACTGTTTGGTTCATGGAATGAAATACGAAAAAGGTAAAGTTGTAGATCAGTAAATTTAAAGCATTTGACCCAGTTAGAAAGAAACTTCACTAACTTAACGATGAAAGTAAATGTTGTTCATAATATAATAAGAAAGATTAAAAATATTTAACTGAAAATAGTTAATCAGATGTCAGATACTTAATTCTAATGCGGCATAGATGGGCTACTTATAATGCAACAGGAAAATAATGTACAAAATATTTATTAGATAAAAGTTGATAACAAGTCTTGCAGTACAGCTGTGTCATTACTATCTAATACAAAAATCAAACAGTAATAAATATTTGGATTTAAATACTGAGTGTATAAAATTAATATTAGTGTGAATTTTTAAACTTTTCCTGACAAAATGACTGTTCAATGGATTTTTAAACTTGCAGCCAGTCAATGTTAACTACACTTTCCTGTATTTCAGCTGGGCATGTAATCTCAGGTGTGTCATCAAGGACTCACAAAGACTAACACTGTTCTGCAGTTCATTAGAGTGCTATATGTATTTCACGCATGTGGAGCAATGGAAGTCATTATCAGTGCTCGATGGCTCACCTGTAGCTGACTGTCTGGTGCCCAGTTGAAATAATATGAAGTGTAGTTTATAGTGCCCAATAGCCTGAAATTTCTTTGAACATAAAGACACTGAAATATTTCAAATAGGAAAATTTAGCTTGTTTATAGTATAATAAAAAATTAATATCATAAGAATTTTCAATGATAATGCTATGTTAAAGCAGTTGGGTTTCACAAAGGCTTCTTACAATATGTGTGGTCATTTACTTTGTCATTATCAAAAATTAAGAAACTATCACTCACAAAACTTCAAAACTTTAAACATTTCTTTAACTACAAATCCTGCTATGAAATACTAAGTATTATTAACATTATTACGTAGGTTTATGCCAATCAGTCTACTACAATAATCTAAACACTGTCTCAGTGAAGTATCATTTACATTAATATTTTCTGTTTGAAAATGGTTGTACCTAAAGTGAGCAACTGAAAACACAGTGTTTGATTCAAAATCAAGTACATTTGTCTTACATCCAGAGCTTATGCGAGTTTTTTAATAATAGGCCTTGAAGAGCTGACTGGAAATGAATAGTATTTGGAATATTGTTCCAGCCTCCTTTACCACTAATATGTGAAAATAATAATTTAAGTTGATCTTGAGACACTTTATACATTAAAAAAATGCTGAAATGGGTCTGTGTCATGGAAAAAAAAATTCTGTAGTAAGCATTCCTACACTTTTAATCGACAGCAAGAAGCCCAGAGTAAATGTCTTACACAGATACCATAGAATGGGTAAACTTTCAATGGAGATAGACTTAAAAAAATATTCCATCTCTTCAAAATAATTATGGAAGGAATTAATGTTGAATATATTTAATACTTGTTTGAAGCCTTAAGCAAAAATATTTCTACTATTTAACAAATGAAAAGTTTGTCTACTTTTCTGATAACAAAAACAGTTGCAGCTGATCCTTGAAAATCTGTATGTTGATGTGACTCAAGAAATTCAGTAGCATCTGCTACACTTGAGTTCAAAAGTTTGAGCAGGAAGAGAGACATTCATTTTCTTATTGTGGAACTTGTGACTGAATTGGCAAACTTAAAGCCTTCGCTCTTCTGTAGTTCATTTAAATTAACTGTGTAGCTCCACTGTACTTCACCATCAACTGTATGCAAAATCTGTTTGTCAGCCAAAGTATTCCTTTTTAATTTAAGCATGTGGCAAGGGTCCAAAACTACATAAACATTGCTTTCGTTGAAGGGTGCTTGAAATACGAAATAATATTCTCAGATTCATAGTTTCAGCCTGTAGGGAAGCAGCCTACTAATGCCATATAAAATTCCCATGCTTTCCATTGTGTGCCAGCCTAGTCCGATGTAACTAGGTATGGTGTCACAAATGTTGCGCAATACCTTAAAAATACACATAATAATCTGAAAAGTTAATACCATGTCAGGAGTAATGCTAAAATAATAATGTGTTAAATTTAGTTTAGTAACTTTAACAGCTTTCGAAACTTGGATGTTTTAAGTAAAAATCATTGGCGCAACAGGAAGGAGATAGAAACTTCAAAATTTATACTCGGATTCCTTTTTCATTGTAATTTAATGGATATAGGATGCTGGATCTCACAAAGTAATATTTTGGTTGAAATTAAAGATTTTCTGTTTTTGTGGCCTAAAAGTTTGGAAGCAAGATAGATTAAGTAAGTGATTAGATAAAGCTAGGATGTTTAGATTTAGGTAGACTGTAGATACGCTGCAATAACAAAGATGTAAGAAGTTACAAAAAGGTAGCTAAAAAACTATAGCTGTAGCGTCTCTCCAAAGGGCAAGTTCAGAGCTCATCTATTGCGTGCAGTACAACTAAAATAATTCTCTCGCCAAAAGTCTTTAACCTAGCTACATTAGAATTTTATTATATATTCTTACCTGTGTGCTGATTGCACAATTAAATCGAGATCTTCATTGGCCTTCAGCGAATGAAGCAATTAATTGTCTAATAACTTGAAGTGTTGTTTTACTAGCCCGAGCGGCTGGTCAAGAAGGCAAGTGTTGTCGGCTGCGCCTTCGGCGGTCCGTAATGTGGCTATATAAATAAGAGCGTGGGAGCTAGAGTAAGGCCGCAGTTCTCTTCTAGATTAGTATCAGCACGCACTCCGTGTCGGAAGCCACGTCGCGTTTGTGCAGTTGCCAGGAACGGCCTTGGATGCAGGAATTACGTAACTCGGTATGCACATAACAATGAGTTCGCATTGGGGTGAACAGTTAATAACGGAATGACTGTAGTGATTTATTCTCAATTTGCGTATGTCGTATTTTCACGTGTTGCCGAAGGACAGACCTTTTGCCATTACTAGCATGACGTATGATGAGTATTAACATCAAATTTTGGCGAGCATTCACTTTGAACATTTACATCAATAACGATTATTTAGCATTTTTGTTATCTAGGGATAATAGGATCTGCACAATATCCTCTGAACAGCTCTGATAGTACAATAGCTGATATGGGTAATGATTCGTCTGGAATTTTACGCTTTATCGTTTTCAGAATAAAGTGAAAATTGTTATAGTAAACTGCATTTTTTACAAATCCCAGACATCATCCTAAATCCTCAGAGTAATGAACTTCAATTTCAATAACTCTAATTCTCTATCAGAGTGGGCACAGTGAACTCTAATTACAGGCCTCACATTTCTGCTAATCACTTTCTGGTTGCCAACATTGTGG
Source organism: Schistocerca gregaria (assembly GCF_023897955.1). NCBI lineage: Eukaryota > Metazoa > Arthropoda > Insecta > Orthoptera > Acrididae > Schistocerca > Schistocerca gregaria. Next base: position 210,381,283 of record NC_064931.1, read on the forward strand.
TTAGAGATCCTGTGTTGAGAACAGCAATACAAACAATAGAAACAGTTCTTAAATTTTCCACCCGCCGCCCCACAAGCCAATTGTTTTTCAAAGCTTGCCGGTTTACAACTAGGCCGTCAGAAGTAATAGACCATACTACTGCACCAGCTTCATATAATTTTAGGATGCTTCTATGGATTAATTCAGCTAAAAGTTCAGCTTGAATACTATTTACAAAAAAACATGCAACTGGACATTTAAATTTCTTCCTGTAGGGAACAATGTGGAATGCTAATGCTTCTCTAGCTATTTCATTCTAATATACTGGCTTAATGCCACCAAAATTTACATAACCACTTATAACTTTTCTACTTTAGTCCCATAACAATTGTTTATGAATCATCATGTTGTTGTTGTTGTGGTCTTCAGTCCTGAGACTGGTTTGATGCAGCTCTCCATGCTACTCTATCCTGTGCAAGCTTCTTCATCTCCCAGTACTTGCTGCAACCTACATCCTTCTGAATCTGCTTAGTGTATTCATCTCTAGGTCTCCCTCTACGATTTTTACCCTCCACGCTGCCCTCCAATGCTAAATTTGTGATCCCTTGATGCCTCAGAACATGTCCTACCAACCGATCCCTTCTTCTGGTCAAGTTGTGCCACAAGCTTCTCTTCTCCCCAATCCGATTCAATACTTCCTCATTAGTTATGCGATCTACCCATCTAATCTTTAGCATTCTTCTGTAGCACCACATTTCTAAAGCTCCTATTCTCTTCTTGTCTAAACTATTTATCGTCCATGTTTCACTACCATACGTGGCTACACTCCGTACAAATACTTTCAGAAAGTACTTCTTGACACTTAAATCAATACTCGATGTTAACAAATTTCTCTTCTACAGAAACGCTTTCCTTGCCATTGCCAGTCTACATTTTATATCCTCTCTACTTCGACCATCATCAGTTATTTTACTCCCCAAATAGCAAAACTCCTTTACTACTTTAAGTGTCTCATTTCCTAATCTAATTCCCTCAGCATCACCCGATTTAATTTGACTACATTTCATTATTCTCGTTTTGCTTTTGTTGATGTTCATCTTATACCCTCCTTTCAAGACACTGTCCATTCCGTTCAACTGCTCTTCCAAGTCCTTTGCTGTCTCTGACAGAATTACAATGTCATCGGCGAACCTCAAAGTTTTTATTTCTTCTCCGTGAATTTTAATACCTACTCCAAATTTTTCTTTTGTTTCCTTTACTGCTTGCTCAATATACAGATTGAATAACATCGGGGAGAGGCTACAACCTTGTCTCACTCCCTTCCCAACCATTGCTTCCCTTTCATGTCCCTCGACTCTTACAACTGCCATCTGGTTTCTGTACAAATTGTAAATAGCCTTACGCTCCATGTATTTTACCCCTGCCACCTTAAGAATTTGAAAGAGAGTATTCCAGTCAACATTGTCAAAAGCTTTCTCTAAGTCTACAAATGCTAGTAACGTAGGTTTGCCTTTTCTTAAACTTTCTTCTAAGATAAGTCGTAAGGTTAGTATTGCCTCACGTGTTCCAACATTTCTGCGGAATCCAAACTGATCTTCCGCAAGGTCCGCTTCTACCAGTTGTTCCATTCGTCTGTAAAGAATTCGTGTTAGTATTTTGCAGCTGTGACTTATTAAACTGATAGTTCGGTAATTTTCACATCTGTCAACACCTGCTTTCTTTGCGATGGGAATTATTATATTCTTCTTGAAGTCTGAGGGTATTTCGCCTGTCTCATAAATCGTGCTCACCAGATGGTAGAGTTTTGTCATGACTGGCTCTCCCAAGGCCGTCAGTAGTTCCAATGGAATGTTGACTACTCCCGGGGCCTTGTTTCGACTCAGGTCTTTCAGTGCTCTGTCAAACTCTTCACGCAGTATTGTATCTCCCATTTCATCTTCATCTGCATCCTCTTCGATTTCCAGTACATCGCCCTTGTATAAACCTTCTATATACTCCTTCCACCTTTCCGCCTTCCCTTCTTTGCTTAGAACTGGGTTTCCATCTGAGCTCTTGATATTCATACAAGTGGCTCTCTTTTCTCCAAAGGTCTCTTTAATTTTCCTGTAGGCAGTATCTATCTTACCCCTAGTGATATATGCCTCTACATCCTTTCATTTGTCCTCTAGCCATCCCTGCGTAGCCATTTTGCACTTTCTATCGATATCATTTTTGAGATGTTTGTATTCCTTTTTGCCTGCTTCATTTACTGCATTTTTATATTTTCTCCTTTCATCAATTAAATTCAACATTTCTTCTGTTACATAAGGATTTCTACTAGCTTTTGTCTTTTTTCCTACTTGATGCTCTGCTGCCTTCACTACTTAATCCCTCAGAGCTACCCATTCTTCTTCTACTGTATTTCTTTCCTCCATTCCTGTCAATTGCTCCCTTATGCTCCCCCTGAAACTCTCTACAACCTCCGGTTCTTTCAGTTTATCTAGGTCCCATCTCCTTAAATTAGCACCTTTTTGTAGTTTCTTCAGTTTTAATCTACAGTTCATAACCAATACATTGTGGTCAGAGTCCACATCTGCCCCTGGAAATGTCTTACAATTTAAAACCTGATTCCTAAATCTCTGTCTTACCATTATATAATCAATCTGATACCTTTTAGTATCTCCAGGATTCTTCCATGTATACAACCTTCTTTTATGATTCTTAAACCAAGTATTAGCTATGATTAAGTTATGCTCTGTGCAAAATTCTACCAGACGGCTTCCTCTTTCATTTCTTCCCCCCAATCCATATTCACCTACTATGTTTCCTTCTCTCCCTTTTCCTACTGACGAATTCCAGTCACCCATGACAATTAAATTTTCGTCTCCCTTCACTACCTGAATAATTTCTTTTATCTCATCATAGATTTCCTCAATTTCTTCATCATCTGCAGAGCTAGTTGGCGTATAAACTTGTACTACTGTAGTAGGCGTGGGCTTTGTGTCTATCTTGACCACAATAATGCGTTCACTATGCTGTTTGTAGTACCTTACGTGCACTCCTATTTTTTTTATTCATTATTAAACCTACTCCTGCATTACCCCTATTTGATTTTGTATTTATAACCCTGTATTCACCTGACCAAAAGTCTTGTTCCTCCTGCCACCGAACTTCACTAATTCCCACTCTATCTAACTTTAACCTATCCATTTCCCTTTTTAAATTTTCTAACCTACCTGCCCGATTAAGGGATCTGACATTCCACACTCCGATCCGCAGAACGCTAGTTTTCTTTCTACTGATAACGACGTCCTCTTGGGTAGTCCCCGCCCAGAGATCCGAATGGGGGACTATTTTACCTCCGGAATATTTTACCCAAGAGGACGACATCATCATTTAATCATACAGTAAAGCTGCATGCCCTCGGGAAAGATTACGGCTGTAGTTTCCCCTTGCTTTCAGCCATTTGCAGTACCAGCACAGCAAGGCCGTTTTGGTTATTGTTACAAGGCCAGATCAGTCAATCATCCAGACTCTTGCCCCTGCAACTACTGAAAAGGCTGCTGCCCCTCTTCAGGAACCACACGTTTGTCTGGCCTCTCAACAGATACCCCTCCATTGTGGTTGCACCTACGGTACGGCCATCTGTATCGCTGAGGCACGCAAGCATCCCACCAACGGCAAGGTCCATGGTTCATGGGGGGAGGATGAATCATCATACTGTCAAAAATTAAAGCACATTCTTTTAAGCACGATATTTTCTCTACATTTTCTTTTAAGAACTTGAACATTTCACTGATGAAACCAGGCTCACAGTTGACAGATGGGAGCCAAGATCTGATGCAGTTTGGATGAGGCAAACTAAATAATGATCTAGCACATGTATATGCTTTAGGTGGATAAATATGTAGTGTCAGAGTGAACTGTTTAAAATATCTGAGTATCTTTTAGCTTATTTGTCACACATGGAGTGCTTCAGTTCATTAACGATGAAGTGCAAAGGAAAACCACTGAAATTAAATTTTCAATAATTCTCTACATCACTGTTCAGGTGTCCCTTTTTTTAAAGTTCATTGATCAGCTGTGCCATTGTCGAAATCTTTTTGTTTCATCAGCCTACAGCCATTTACATTCGTCTCATCTTTCTTAAATTTGTTTTTGTTGATGAAGGGAGGTTTGCCTGAATTTTCAGCAACTGCTTCAGGAGACTTTTCCATGTGTACACCTGCCTGATTTACATCATGCAAGAAAGGTGATCCTTGTAATTTCGCATACATCACAACAGTTCAAAATTATAAAATCTTCATAAGCAAGCTTAAAACAATAATTATAAATATGGGCCTTTTCACGTTTATTTTGTTTAGGCCTACACAATTGTAATTCAAAGCTTGTAATCTATTCCTTTTATTTGAGTACTAGCAGGTTCTTTACAAACCAACTGTCACCTTGCAGTAATCTTTTTCTGCATGTGTTTCGGAAAATCAGACAGATGGGACGGCATCTTCCTTTAACAGTCTGAATGATGCTCCTGGCCTCACTTTCGGTAAAGTGTCTGCTGCATATCGTACTGTACACAGTAGGTGACCACTTGACTCTACGAATTGCTTGCACCCGTAATTTCAGAATTTCCGGACGAGAAAATGGAAACCTGCAGAAACAAGAGGCAAATACAGAACTGAATCCAAGAAATATGGTCTGTAGTAGTGCAATTTATACATGAAATACAGTGTGACAGCAACACCTTACCTATGATACTGAACTCCAATGCTCTTTCTCTGGAGTTCTTTACAACCATAAGCTACACAATATTTCAGTATTATAGCTTCACAAACTTAATAAATCGCTCACGAATGAATGATTATCAAACAACAGAAGCACAAAACAACACGACCTATACGTATGGAGTTGCCAACTTAACAAAAATTGCTTGTCACGATTTCCAAGGGTCCAAAGCACAACAGTTGTGTATCCTGTTTTTATTGAGATCACTGGGTTGGTGTATCAGTTCGTAGCGTTTTTGTTTTGCATATTGGTATTCCGGTTGTTATAGGTTTATTTATCGATTGTCATTTTTTGTTGTTGTTCGCTGTTGCTATTTGAGTTAAGGTATTGTCATTTTCAGATAGTCAGTGGAGCTGTGGACGCTAGAAAATGGAGAGGCCGACCTATTCTTCTATATGAGTTCAGTCGAGGGGTGACAGCAGTGGAGGCAGCCAGAAACATATACGCCATATAATGCCATTGGACAGAGCACGGCAAGAAAATGGTTTTCTCGTTTTAAAGAGGATAGTTTTGACATTACTAACTCTTCAGTTCAGGAAGACCTTAGGTGTTCGCTAAAGATCGTTTAAACCCATTTATCCACAATGATCCACGTCAGTGTATTCGAGGACTAGCAAATACGATGAACTGTGATCATTCCACGATCGTGCTACACTTGCATTCAATGGAGAAGTTCATAAATCGGTTGTATGGATCCGCATGCTCTAAGCCAAAAACACAAAAATCAGCTGGTGGTCATATGTGGATCTGTGCCTGATCCTCATCAATTGATTCATGAACAACAAATATCCTGTATCGCTGCTGGTGATGACAAATGGTGTCTTTACGCCATCAAGAGGGAAGGAAAGGAGCAGTTGAGCCCAAGCAAAGCAGCAACTCGCCATAAAAATGCCTGCATGCATCCACAAAAGATAATGTTATGCATCTGACCGAACAGTGATGGTGTGGTGTTCTACGAATTTCTTTTCAGAGGTGTAATCATCACTGCTGACATTTATTGTCAACAACAGACGTTTTGCAGATGCAATCCAAGAACAACGGCCAGGAAGACTGCATGGAGTAATGCTACTCCACAATAACGTCCGCCCACATTCTACTAAACTGACAAAAAACACTTACAGGAGTTGGGTTGGGAAGTCATTACGAACTCACCTTATACACCTGATCATTAGCCCTCATATTTTCACTTTTTCCACTCTCTATCTAACAACCTACAAGGAAATTCCTTTTTGGACGAAAATGCGTTCTGAATAGGGTTCAACAAGTTGTTTGTCTCAAAAGCATGTAATTTCTACAGTCATGGAAGCGGAAAGTTACCACAGCATTGGCAGACTGTTGTAAATAGTGAAGAAGAATATATTACAGATGACTAAAGTCTCTGTTATGTTTATATGTTGTGTTTATTAAACTTACAGAAAAACCTTACGAACTAACATGCCAACCTATTAATTACATACTTCTTTCATATCCTACTCTCTGTTAAACAAATCAACAAGTACATTCTTCAACTCTCTATCACCTTGCCACCCTTCAAATTTCCTCACCACATTATCTCTGTTCTTCTCCCATAAAAAGCAGTAAATCCTCTTCTGCATTAGAGTACATGATATCTGATCCACCTTATTATTTTCCCCCTTTTCCAATGCGTGCTACGAATTTATGTCTCTATCAAGAACTGTTGCTTTACTTGCCTCTTCAGAAATGAATATACTGGTTCCTTCCTCCAAAGTAACATAGTCACACTTAACTACACCACTTTAAACAACATTCTCATCGCTGATACAACGTTAACTTCTCCATAAACATCTTCACCAACATTCGCCGATGCATTATAAAATACCTTACAAATGATATCCCTTACATACACGAATACATTTTAAAATTCACCACAAATATTTTCTCCTACATCTGCCAATACAATATGAAAGGTATCTCCAGCAGACTAGATCACAGTTACTTCACATTCACAGATATTTTCTCCAATTAAACTACAACCCACATCACAAAAATTGCCATTACTGCCCTGCACCTCAACGGATTCACAATATATTCAGTCTCTGCCAAGTTCAGTTCTACTTCTGTCTCCTTTTTCGATGCACGATTCACTCCAGTATTTTGATCATGCGTTTCTTTTCCTCTTTCGAATAAAGTTAAATGTACAGTCTCATTTCGTCACCATCAAATTCATCACCATGCTTTTCATTATTAGTCCACTCTTTTTTGCTGCACCACTTCAGACTACCCTAAAATTTGTCTGACTTCCAAACGATATCCACTTCTGACACTTCAGCCTCATCTATAACATTATTATACACAACAAACCTCCATCAATTGCTTGTCCGCTGCCTCACCAGTTTAGTTTTCCACATCAGTGTAAATAAGTTTTCCAAACCTCTGTATCCTCCAAATATCGCTGTTTCCTCAAACAAATGCTTACAAACCTTATATCTAAACTTACAACCATTATTAAATTGAAAATTCTTACTAGTATCACAAATCTGTTCCCCAGAAAAATAGTTATTGCCTATTTGCGGTTCCAGCTCCACTGGTTGCTCACTGATCTAGCTGTTAATGGTATCTCTACATTTTACATTCTTAACCCGAAAATTCTCTACTTTTCGCGACATATAACGATATGCTTGCAGCATGCAATATCTGTTTGCTGTTCCTGCTGCAGTGCCTCACCACTGTCTTTGTTTTCAAAATCATTTTTACATTTTACATCTTTAATATGGAAATCATCTATTTCTTCCACATTAATTAACATCTTGATCAGCAGAGGAACATGTAATCTTTAATTGCTGTCCTGCTGTGCTGCTTTTCCTCTGGCTCCACTCTCAACATTATTTTTACATTATACTTTTTTAACCTGTTACTTTACTACCTTTCCCATCAGTTCTCTGCTTGCTTGCTTAGTTACTTCCCTGAGTTTACTTTGCTTTGGTTGACATCGCTCCGCACTGCTGCATATTTCATAAAGTAATTCATTGATTCCATTTCCTAATGGTTCCTCTAACAGATGCCATCAATACTACCAATTTGTTCCAATAATTCACCAACTTCAATTTAGATATCCTCCCCATTTTGTCTGCCTTTTCCTTAATTTCAGTTTCAACATTATTATTATTATTATTATTATTATTATTATTCCAGAATGAGATTTTCACTCTGCAGCAGTGTGCACTGATATGAAACCTCCTTGGCAGATTAAAACTGTGTGCCCGACCGAGACTCGAACTCGGGACCTTTGCCTTTCGCTGGCAAGTGCTCTACCATCTGAGCTACTGAAGTACGACTCACGCCCAGTACTCACAGCTTTACTTCTGCCAGTATCTCGTCTCCTACCTTCCAAACTTTACAGAAGCTCTTCTGCAAAGCTTCCAGAACTAGCACTCCTGAAAGAAAGGATACTGCAGAGACATGGCTTAGCCACAGCCTGAGGGATGTTTCCAAGAATGAGATTTTCACTCTGCAAGGTTCGCAGAAGAGCTTCTGTAAAGTTTGGAAGGTAGGAGACGAGATACTGGCAGAAGTACAGCTGTGAGTACTGGGCGTGAGTCGTGCTTCGGTAGCTCAGATGGTAGAGCACTTGCCCGCAAAAGGCAGAGGTCCTGAGTTCGAGTCTCAGTCGGGCACACAGTTTTAATCTGCCAGGATGTTTCTTTGTTATTATCATTATTATTATTAGTAGTAGTAGTAGTAGAATTGATTTCAAGATTTGAACTTCTTGCTTTAGCATAAATTCCTGTATACCAGCTGTTACACATGGCTGCCAATTTTTCCAATTAAAAACGTATTTGTGACAGTATTTAAAATGACAACTCCTACAAGTCCTCTGTACCAAGACATTTCTCCACTCCGATGTTGAACTCTCTGACCCACTAACGTTTTCTCTACCACATTAAATGGATGCACATTTAACCATGCTAACCTCCATCTCTGACAGTAACCTGCAAGTTCGGAGGTATTTACACTTTCCACACCAGTACTTACCAGTGATGTTGGTTTCCTTTACACTGCTACTGTTGCCGAAAGTGAAGTCATTGTCATTGGTGAAGCTGGTGGCAATGCCAATTATAAGGCTCTTGGAGCTGCTGTTATAGCTCCTGATGCTGTAGTTGTTGCCAAAACATGCATAACTGTCTGTGACTCCGCTGCTGGCTGTGAAAGTCTAATATCCAGCAAATCTTTCCATTGCTGTTTTCTTGTTTCTTGAAATCCTGCTCCACACCTATCTTTTCCATACCTCATTTCTGCTGCAATACCTTTAATTTAGAACTTAAGTATGAAACAGCTGTCTACACTTTAGATTTTCGATGTGGTTTGCAAAGTAATAGTAATCTGTTGGATCAAACTTGCAATTTTACATGGACTGAATTTATAACTTGGATAAGAAAAACCCCAATTGTGACCCAGTGGTACCAATGCTTTTACTTAAATAAAATCTCTGAGACGAGATGAAGTACTAGACAGAGTATGGTGATACATGGCTACATTTATAATTGTCTTGATATAGTCATAGGGGTGAGCGATAGATGTCTACTTCCATGCTCAGTGGGTAAAGTCACTGCATAAATAGTTTTAATATGTGGTACTTGAGTCTTATTGTCCAAGCATTGTTCAAGTAGCAATAAGTTAAGTAAAATGGGGCAGTAATAAAAATTTACTCAGTAATTGATGTAGAAGGCCCAAAGGGCTTAAGATGAATAAAGAGATTTATTCAGTCAGGCATTAATAGAATCTGTATGGAATGGTGTTCCCACAATAATTCATTTAAACATGAAGTAAAATAATATTAATTCTCAAGTAAAATTAAGATTGTGTGTCTGCATAATTAGAATGATATCAGGTACTTCAAATATCAGATAACTGTAACTAGTATGCAACAGATTCCTATATCATTCAACTGAACACAAAATATGCGTCAACTCACAAATATATAAAGTGATCAACATAAAACAAACTCCTGAAGTCAAGAGCAGATTCTCACACACTATCCAGTATATTAAACATCATCTAGTCCCTGCAAAATGTTAAGGTTCAAGCCAATTCTCAGAAGCTATGTGCCATTTCATTCAGAATATTTCTATATGCAAAAGAACGTTAAAGTAGGCGGGTGGCCACTTGCTGCCCAAATTCTATCACTTTTCGAAGTCGAGTTTGCTACACAACACCTCAAGACGGATTGGCACAGGTCAAGCACCAGATACAAAATGACCTACTGTGACTGCTCACTCAAGCTTTTTGTACCTCATCTTGAGGTTGAAGCTCTTTTGTCTATTTTTGCCATAACAATAACATACGTATTTGGGTGGGGTCCGCCTTTAGCAAAACACAATTTTGTTTTTTGACCGAGACATATTTCACTACAGTTGCAGCATCATCAGTGTTTTTTTTTTATTATTATGGCTGTTAAACATAGGGAATGTTCTTTACTGTTTAAGTACATGTAAACATAAGTACCTAAGCCGTAATTACAGATTTTTGGAGAGCACATAAAATTGTGTATTCATACCTTCTTACCACATGGTGTGGTTTTCTGCTGTATTACGTTTTTACAGTGTCTGTTTTTCTTTACAGTTTGTCACCTGGAACTACTTACAACTTAATGTAGGCAAAATATTTAAGCAAAAATTACCATTTATTGCTATGCCCTACATTAATTTTGTGTGTGTGTGTGTGTGTGTGTGTGTGTGTGTGTGTGTGTGTGTGTGTGTGTGTGTGTGTGTGTGTGTGTGTGTGTGTGTGTGTGTGTGTGTGTGTGTGTGTGTGTGTGTGTGTGTGTGTGTGTGTGTGTGTGTGTGTGTGTGTGTGTGTGTGTGTGTGTGTGTGTGTGTGTGTGTGTGTGTGTGTGTGTGTGTGTGTGTGTGTGTGTGTGTGTGTGTGTGTGTGTGTGTGTGTGTGTGTGTGTGTGTGTGTGTGTGTGTGTGTGTGTGTGTGTGTGTGTGTGGGGAGGGGGGAGGTGGGGGGGCGGAGGAGTTCTTTAGATAGGGCAGAGAACAGGGTTCCATTGCAGAGAACTGTGTATTCAGCAACGGCCTTGCTGCAATGGATACACCAGTGCCCGTCAGTTCACTGAAGTTAAGCGCTGTCAGGTGTGGCTGGCTCTTGGATGTGTGACCATCCAGGCCACCATATCCTGCTGCCATTTTTCGGGGAACACTCAGCCTCATGATGCCAATTGAGGAGCTACTCGACCTAATAGTAGCGGCTCCAGTCACAGAAAACCATCATAACGACCGGGAGAGTGGTGTACTGACCACATACCTCTCCTATCCGCATCCTAAGTTGAGGATGACATGGCGGTCGGATGGTCCCGACGGGCCACTTGTGGCATGAAGACGGAGTGCTTTTTTCCTTCAACTATGTCTTTTTGTATTTGATAATTTTCTTCAATTATTAGTTTTTGTGGAGGTTGTTGCTGCATTTGAAAATTTTCATATCAGTGTTGATGTCTGTTGTGCTATATTTATTGTCAATAAGATGTTCAGGAAATGTGGAATAACAGCTGTTACTTTTAATGCTCTTCTATGTTCTGTGTATCTGGTATTAAAGTTTCTGCTCGTCTGTCCTATATAAACTGATTTGCAGTCCTGACACCTTAGTTGGTAAATACCAGATGTGTTGGGATTGTCTGTGCTTATGTTGGTTGTCCTTAGTTTCCTCTGTGTTGAGTTGTCAGTCCTGTAGGCTGTAGCTCTTGTTTTTTCAGTATGTTGCCTATTCTGTTGGCTGCTTTGTTGTTGTAGGTGAGAATGAACCACTTGTTAGGCGTTGTGGGTGTTTCTTGTTCATGTGTGCTTGTTTGTGTGTTCTGTGTGCTTGTAAGTTAGTGAGAAGGCTTTTTGTGTGCTGGATGTCGTTTTTAATTTTGTTTAAAATTTGTGATTCAGTTTATCTACATTGTTTGTATCATATTCATTCTCTACAACTATTTGTCTGATTGTATGCAGTTCATTATTATAGTTGCTTTCAGTGAGTGGAGTTTTGTTCAGGCTGTGTAGCATATATTGGAAACCGGCTAATTTCTGTGTAATCGGATGATTGGAATGTTTGTGAATGGCTGTGCTGGTGGTGCTTACATACCTGAATTTGGAGAACTGCTGTTGGTTGTGTCTGCATATTGTGAGGTCAAGGAAAATTAACATTTTGTTGTATTCTGTTTCTATGGTGAACTTTATTTATGGGTGGACATTGTTCATATCACTATGGTGTTGTTGAATGCGACTGGGTGTTTTATCTAGAAGGCATATGATACCATCTACATAACAATGCCAATGTAGTATCTGCGGGTCCTACTATTGTTTCAAATATTTTATTTTCAGTGTTGAGCTATTCAAAATTCAGCTGAAATTTTTAGACAACTTCGCAAGAAAATGAGCTGGAAAAATATATCATTTAATCAAAAAGTATCGAAAAATTTTGTTACAGAATTACACTGTGAATTAGATTTGAATGATACATCAAGTGAACAACAATTACCAAATGATTTTATGAGAGAGTTTCCAGGTACAATATTTTGAAATACCATATTACGAACACCAAATTTATCTGAGGATTTTATGAGAGAATTTATGGGACAAATTAATTATGGAGGATATATGAGGTGATCAAGTACTGGCTGAAGAGTTTTTAAAACAAAGTTAATTGTGATACCATTTTCGCATGCCAATATTTATCAGCATCATCCATTCAAAAGGTAATAATGACTTATGAAATAATGAAGCAACCTAACTGTGGAGACCATATCTTAAATCAATCAATATCATCAATTAGTGAAAATGGAATATAATCATGTTTCATAAAGAATGTGTTGATAAATGGATAACTGACCATTGTTCTTGTCCAATGTGTAGAAGTGTTATAAAAAAAATATTCTCGTAATTAAAATATACAGGAGCAAAAGATTTGGCACCTGAATTTTTCTAACCAATTTAAATGTTCTATGATTTGTCTTCAAGAACCCTGAAGCGCCATAATGAATAAAACATGAAATTTTCTGAGGCCAGTGTAATGGCTGCTGTTATTCAAACTAAAGCTGATGAAGATTGAACGTATCATTAATCAACTACTCTTATGTGTAGTCATCCACAAGATTAAAATAATTGTGTCAACAATCAATATTAGATCTTTCTTTAATATTCTGGTACAAGTTTCTTGAGTTAGAATCATAATTAAGTTCTAACAGTTCTTCAGAATCAGGATGTATACTTCGAATATTGCACAAATGTCTTTGTTCTTCATCCTAATTACATTCATAATCATCGTTGAATAATTTTAGAAGAATGTAAGCTGGTATTAAATCCTTACCAGTTGTTTCAATACAACATCAGGCAATGATCCATCTAATTCTCTCTTTCTTTCTTGTATTATTCCTATAGCATTATCAACCATTCCATTTAAACTTTGTATGTGTTCTCCTCGAATTTTATTTATATTTTCCAAGTGAGTTATTTAATCTAGATACATTTATTTCATTTCAATTTTAATTTTATATTCTCCATGTTTTCGAATTGATGCTGAAACCTCTTTGAAATTTCCTGGAAAAGACTCTTGGAACACCTAGCTAAATTATAAAGACCAGTCTCACTGAAAATATCTTACGAGGATGAATACTTTCAGAAAGCGGTATTTCACCACTATTGAAATTTTCATATTTCTTACAAAATTATCTTGTACATGGAACTGTGTAATACCGTGGTGCATTCATATCCTTAGACATTAGGAACTTGATTTCCATACAACCAGAGATTATTCTTTGATCAATAACCATAAAAACTTGCTTACCATTGAATGCAGGCTTTTTGTTGATGAGATCTGGGACTTTAATAGAAAAATTTTTATTAGAAATTTTAGTTTTTGAATTTAAATAAGGACTAGAGACTAGGTCATTGATAAATATAGTATTTTTTATATATTATAAAGGAGTATCTTGGAGATGCCCATTACTTTTAATAGATATGCTAATATAATACAATTTCCTTATAATGTTTTAAGTGTATGTAAATGAAGGTACTTCTGTTACTGTTGTTTGTGAAAATAGTAGTAGCACTGACATATGAGAAGAATAAAAGAATAACGTGATTGAATAATTTTGGTTATTTTGATATTCCACCAACAGCAAAATCAACTGATGTGAGCGATGATGTATTCAAAGAAAAGTTAATGTTATTTCGGTTAACCAATAATACTGAGATAAATGGTGAGTTAAGTGAAGAGACATTAAATTTTATCAATAGACCTAGGTGTGGTGTAAATGTGCATTTGGTATCTGTAGAACCAGTATGTATAAATGTAATACAAAATAAAAAATGGCGGTACAAAGGAACAAATAAAAACGCATTAGAAGAAAAGGCAGTATTTCATTTATAGCAAAAATATATTGATATTCACTTTATTCGTGACACCAATACTTGTAATATTACAATTACAAGTAAAATACGAATATATACAAATGAAATATATGGAAACCAATGTTCAAAAGATCTAGATGGAAGGGATAATCTCTTAGGTTATATGAATAATGATACATAAGGGTAATGATGAGATATGATATTTGGAGATTGATGGGAGTATGCTAAACTACCAAAAAAACCTATTTGACAATTGGTCATGTATTAGGTTTGCAACATTCAGATGTTTATGGATCAATAATTCATCTTTATTACAATGGTTCAAATTTCGAATTATATGGATATGGTACTGATGCAGTTCAAAGGTTATATGATATAAAATATAGACACAGTCTCGTTCAGTACCAATAACACAGCCATCTGTACCAAAAAGCACGCCAGTTGTTTCATGATATCATATTAAGAAATTCGATCCCTTATTGTTTGTGAATAGAATTTTAAATATATTTTTATCAGAAGTTGATGTGGACTGGTAGTCAATTGAAGTCGCAGTTAACTTCTGGTTAACATTTTTACCACAAGCTGTAAAAAATATATGGAGTATATCAATGATCAAGTGGCGAAGTTATATTATTTGTTGACATGTGATTCATTAAAATTTACCCCAGAATATTCAAAACCACTATCTAGTACAGGTTTGCATAAAGATCTTGTAGTAAATGGAAGAGTATAGACATATTCTAGTAGTTCATATATAATATTTAATGATTTTTTCGATGCAGATATCGACGAATGTAGTTTTAAAAGTAAAATATGAGTTAAATAGAAGATTTTCTGTACTGGCGTCAGGAAAAAACTCTGGATACGTTAATGGAAGCTTTATTTTTTCAGGGATAGTATAGCCTGACTACAATGAATTACCAAAAACAATAGTTGGAGCTGTTATAATGTTATTTGCTATTGACTTCAATAAATCATCAGCATTAGTTCCTGAGGTAATAAATATATTTAAAGGTACAATGCAGAAACTAGAAAATTGCACTAGTGTATACATTTCATACTTACCTATTAATTTTTTCTGTTTAAGTGGAATCATCTAGCAGTACCAATTCACAATGGGTAAATACTGTAAAACTGAGAAACTGATAATTTTACTTCACATTAATACACAAAATATGGTTATAGGACAGTATGTAGACAATGTAAAAATGAATATCATACAAGAATGTATAATAACAAACGTTTCTATGAATCATTACATTAATCACTCAAAATGAAATTTGAGTGATGAAGATTGGAAGATATTATTATCGGTGAAAAAAATTAACAACTAACTGAATATGATAGCACAGAAAAAAATACCAATTGTCAAGAATTTAAAATGGAGCTTATTTTTATTCAAGTCAGTCATGTGAAAAGAAACATGCAAATCCATCTAAAAAATGGACTCTATAAAATATCAAAAATAAGATAGCTAGTTTAAAAGTCAGTGTCAGCAAAATAATGCTTCAAATTCAAATCGCATTTAGTTTTATTTTAATTTATTAAATTTTCTTTCTCATAAATAAGATCCTAAAACTGATTAATTCAGGCAATAGATAACTTTTGTGATTATTGTAGAAAAAATAATTTGACTGGGAATAGTAAATTAAAATAAGCTGATGTAATTACATTCGTTAATGGACATCAGGAAAATACTTAGAAACAATTGCCTTACTCTAAAAATGGAAAACATAATGAAACTTTTTGAAACAGACCTAAACCATTGAAAGGTATATTTCCTTTTCCTACGAATGTATTTGAGAAATCAATAGACCGAATAACATTTAGAAGATTATCTGGCTAATAAAGCGTTTGTTGGCAGGCTGAACATAAATTCCAAAAATAGCTAAACTTAACTGTGCCCAACTTTTTCTTGAATGCATCGCAGGCAAAAATTATGAAAGTAGTGGAAAGTGATCTAAAATTCATTATGGATTGAAACTAAATTTTTGAGTAAATTTCTTGTTACAATAAAATGCAGACAAGTGGAAATACCATGGTATTTAAATTTCAAACACAAAAGTATAGACTCACCAGAGAGACAATTAATTAATAAAACTTAAAATGTTATACAAAATATTTTTTCACAAATGTCGATTTTTCAATCACAAGGAACAGGTTGGATATGAAATAGAATTATTGGCTTGTAATTAATAATTAAAAATATGTTCTATTAAGAGGCTCATCTTATACTGTGTTGTCAGAAATGATAGAAAATATGAAAGTTTGTATTAATGTGAAAACTAATAATCAAAAATGTTCTCTACAGGATATAAAATCTGTTCTGTTTCCTGTGGGTAAAACTTCGGAGAGCCCCAAAATAAAAAATGTTGGTCTTGATAGTGACAATAAACTTGAAAATTTTGAATATCCTATAGTGGTTGACAATATTCCAAAAATTCAGACTGACGCTAGTACATCTATTAGTGTTTATTCATTTGATGTAAAATATCTGTTCTATCTACTAAAAGTTACAAAATGCAAGAAACAAAGTGTGTAAATTTTCTTTACTTCAAAAACGGCAAGATTCATAATATTATTGTGTAAAAAATTTATCTAGGCTTATTTCTAGTCAAATTACAATGCACAAAACATAAAATTTACTTATGATATGCATCTACACTACTGCAACAGTAAGGAAAAATTAGATAGTCACACATCATAATTCCTAGTTAAGAAACCATTAAAAGTATAACTATCAGAGAAAGGCCTCTATAGAAGTTTTAAAACTTACCAACATACACTGCCTGATGACCTCGCTGTCTAGTCTCCTTCCTCAAACAACCCCCAACCAACATACACAAAAATTTCCATTCATTATTTATGCAGATTTTGAATATCTGTTTTTAAAGTTGTTTAATTATGAACAAAATCCTAAACTAATAAAAGTATTTAAATCCTGTATTCACAGAGTATGATTTTCATAGTTGTTTGGATAAGGAAATATTGAAAGATAGGTATCGACTGAGCAATGAAATGATAAATCAAACAAAATGAAACTTAAATGATGGTTCTTACACTACAAAATATTAAAAACATGCACCAAATCGTTTGTGTTACTATATTAGGTACATCAGTGGAGCTATATAGATCCACTCACATATTAAGGACCAAACTGATATAAAAAATTAATTGAATGTATGAAAAAAGAGGCTGAGAAAATTGGAAGAATATATACTGAAATTGAAGAAATAAGGCCATTAATGCCTGCAGAACACACAAGTTGCGTAAGATCTAAAGTATGATCATTGTATAGAGATCGTTATATAAAAATTTATAAAGCAGTTCGTCGTCATGATCATTTAATAGTGAAATATATAAATAAAATAATATAACAATATATAAATAATATAATATATTATATATATAATATAACAATATAATAAAGTAAATAAATTATAAAACCACTGAGCAGTAGATGTAATTTAAACATACTAATATTGCGCCAGTTCATTTCCATAATCTCTCAGGATATGATTATCATTTCTTTGTAATGGAACTCAGTTATTATAATAAAAAAATTGATTTAATGTCAAATAATGAAACAGATATAGTAGTTTTAGCGAGAAGATAGAAAATTTCAAATTGAGGTTCATTGGTATATTTAGCTTCATGGTTTCAGGCCTTGACAAACTTTCATCAAATTTGAAAAATTGTCACATGACAAATATTAAAATGTTTTTCCAGAAACTGTAGTCAGTCTAGTAATCAAGAAAGGTGTCTATTCTGATAACTATATGGGTGTTTGGAAGAAATTTGAAGAAACACATCCTCCATCAAGAAAAGAATTTTGTAATAACCTGAATCACTGTGAAATAAGTGATGAAGATTATAACCATATAAAATTAATTTGAGAAAATTTAGTATCTTAAGACTATTTTTTGTTATTGGATGATATTTTTGAAAATTTCAGAGAAACTGAATAAAAGCATGTGATTTGCAACCATCTGGGTACTTCACTGTAAATGGATTATCTTGGGATGGAATGCAATCAGTCACAACAACTGGTGCTAATTCCTTGAACTTCTGTGGGTTGAGTATAAATCCCCATTCATCACCCTCATAGGAAGAAGAGCAAAACCTTGGATACACAATGTACAGTACACCAATATTGTCATATTCTAGTCAAGTTGTAGATTATTGCATTTGTAAAATACTGAATTAAGGAACACTTCTGCATTGGCTTGACTACAGTTGTGAAATACCCTAGAATCCTTAGTCGCACCCCTTCCCCTTTCTGTCTGCAGACCCAGAAAAATGAATTGAGGCATTTCTATTTGAGTAGCTGTCTTAATCGGTCAACAGTGTTTAGAGCTAGATACTCATAGAGTTCCCATGAATGTTAACTTAAGGATATTTGAACTCCTAAGTTCACTATACATGAAAGTTCAGGTAGATCTCTTCTAATATAGAAATGTGTGGAATTTTTGACACTAATTAATCCAAAACAATTTTATTTTTCTCCTTTCAGGGGACACTGCCTTATTGAAGGTACCTTCAATGCCAGGTAGGAGGGTTTGTGTGCTCCGTTGATGTCAAGGGTTGTGCCACTGGTAGCATAGTTGTTGGCAGGGTCACGCAAGCTCCTCTTTTAACAGGGCCCAGACAATGTCTGTGCTACAGCATACGGCAGGGAGGAGGGATCAAAAGATGCGGAAAGCCAACTTTCCTAGTGCAGTATACCCTAAAGGAGTCCATGTCTTCCAGGGTGTAGATTGGGCATGAGGCCAATTACCCCACACATTACCACGTTGGGTAATGGATGGGATGTACATAACACGATTTTGTAAAAGAAAAAGAGCAAAAGATTTGGCGATAGTATCTTGGAACATAAAAACAATGCTGAAGACTGGAAAAATGGAAGAAATAGATGAAGAGATCATGAAGTTTAAATACAATACTGCCATTAAAAGAACTGAAACGCCAATGGCAAGACAGACAGATATGAATCAGCATTCCCTGCTGTACAGTGGATCAGAAACAGGAACAGGGCAATCTGAAACACGGTTTATAATAACAAAAAGAGATTAGGAAATTTCTTTTGGAATTTGAACCTATAAATGAAAGACTCAGCAGACAGAGAATAAAAGGGAAATTCAGGAATTTAACAATGACAAGATATGCACCAATAGAGGAAGCAGAAAGAAAGAATGAGAGAACAGGTTTATGAAGACCTTAAAGGTACAAGTAGTAAAGTACAAAACTACAACCAACTTCTGGTTGTGGGAGATGTTACTGCACATGCTGGACGGCATGAATATGATAGAGTAGCAGGGAGATACACATTACGTGAAGGCAGCAACCAGAATGGAGATATTATATGTCACTTTGTTGCTAGAAATAATTTTCTCATGAAGAGTATGTGTTCTCCACACAATAGACTACCAGTGGGAACATGAAAATAAAGTTTAAGTGGCGTATGTATTAGTAAAAGCGCGATATGCAGCATCAGTCATAGATGAATGGAGCTGATGAGGTTAAAACTGTGATTCAGACCACTATGTTATAAAAGCTGTAGTCAGAGAAACGTCACTGGTAATATATGAAACTGGAAAGGGAAAACAAGCAAATTGGAATATAGCAAAACTGAATGATCCTGCAATTGTAGAAGCATAAGGAATATAAATTTAAGACATCCTGATAGTTAGTGAAGAAACATTGGGAAAGAAAGACAGATGGAATAACACCAAGAAAATGGCGAAAGAGTCCGAAGAAGAAACAACTGGAATAAGAAGAAACGATAGTTGCGAATGGTTTGATGATGAATGTAGGCTAGCAACATGGCATAAAAATGGACCAAAACTGACAACGCTAGAGAGAGGTAAGAAAAAATGTTGAGCTGTATAAAGAATTAAGGCCTAATGCTCATAAAACACGTAAGACAATGAAAGTGTATTGTTGAAAGCAACATTTAAAGATATTGAAGAACTAAAGGAACAAAATAAGACAAGAAAATACTACCATGCAACAGGGAAGATGAGAAAAAATTTTCGTCCCGCCCAAAATGCATTTAAAAATAGAAATTGTAAGATAATCAGAGATAGGCAGAATATCTTGATATAAAAGTTGGTTACCATCCTCTAACAAATGAAACTCAAGCATCAGTAAACAACATAGGAGAAAATGAAATCACACTGAGGATTGGAAAACTGTAAAAATATGCCCTATATATAAGAAAGGATCAAATTTAGCTTTTGAACATTATAGAGGCATAACTTCATTGAATACAGCCCACAAGGTGTTTTCTGAAGTGCTGAACAGAAGCATAAAGAAGTGGGCTGAAAATATCCTCAGAGAACACCAAAATCCCAATTTAGTTTCCAGCCAAATAGAGCCATTTATTTTTTGTATGCTATTAGACAAATAATGGAAAAATTTTATGAATATAAGATAGAAATCCACTTCCTGATTCTTGATTTTAAATAAGCTTCTGATGGTGCTAACAGGGCAGCATTGTATAATGTACTAAAAGAATTCAAAATTTACGGCAAGTTAACAAGGTTAGTTGAATTAACAACAAAGAACACAAAGGCAAAACTAACAGTGAACAGCAAAATGACCACGAGCTTTAACTTTACAGACAGAGTGAAACTGGATGATGGTGATGGTCTCCCTAGAGTCATATTCAAATTGCCACTGCATAGTCTGATACAAAAAATGGGCAAGAGAGGAACAATAATGATGAGATACAGTCAGATATGTGAATATGCAGATGATATTGCAATTGTGGCAAGAGATGTAAACACCCTTAACCAAATGTATGAAAAAATGGAAGAGGAAGGTGCAAAAATTAGAATTACAGTAAACAAAAGCAATACCAAATGTCCAATCCTGTGGGAAGAAGAACAACGCATGTCCTGAATGTCTCTAATGCTATCGGCTGCTTCCATTATTTAGGTGTATTCTCAAACCAGAGATAATAATATGAGGCAATACAGTACAGAAAGGGGACAAGTAGGAAACAGAGCCTCTTACAGTTATTCAACAATTGTTGAATTACAAGATCAACAAAGTCAAGAATACACTATTCCTCTGAGCGACCAGTGGTTGCATATGAGTAAGAAATCTGGACAATCACAGATATGAACAACCCATGAAATTTATGAACCCTTGAGAGAGGCAGAGGGGTGGAGAAAAAGTACAACCATGAAATATAAGAGCTTATACAAGGGAAACCTATAGTGAAATTTCTTAAGTCTCAAACAATACTCTGTTTAGAACGTGTGGACAAGATAACAGATGAAAGGGTGCCAAAACTAACAATGGAAGGCAAATTGTACTCCACCAGAGGAAGGGCCGAACAAGAGCTAGATGACTGGGCAATGTGTTAGTTGGCCTTACCAAAATAGAGATCCGAGGATGGAAGAGAAACACAGAGAATACAGATGTTGGAAGGAAGGTTGTGGAGGAGGCCAAGGCCCATCAAGGGCTGTAGTACCATAGAAGAAGAAGAAGAAGAAGAAGAAAAATCTAATTTTTCCGCTGTTTGCGCTTCTTGAGTATACGCAATATTATCATTGCACTTGAAACGAGAATCGGTTCCTGTTTGACATTAAAAATGGCTCTCTTATTGTCCTCAAAGTTCACTATAAGCATTTTGAGAAGAGTTCACATACTAAATAGATTACTTATTGGTCTGTGAATGAACCATGATGTGTTCTGTGGAACATTCAGCTCCAAATTTAATGTGGATTTGTACGTTTTGAGTGTTGATGTGATTCCATTGTTTCTTGTACAGTCGAGCTTGACATAATTAAGTACATATCGTAACTCTAGAAACAGGAAGGCGAGTGCATTATGTATAATACCTGATGTTCCTGCTGGAGGGTTTCCATCTTTCTCCATAAATATGCCTTCCAAGAATAGGAAACTGCTGCTCGGAAGTATTACCTCATCTTGATGCTGAACAGTACTTCCGTGTCATTATTATAACTGAATGTCATCAAAGCAAATGATTAGTGTGACACACAATCCTGATGAGTGAACTGGTGTTGTTATTTCGAGTTACGCCATTTCACGGTTTCAGTCTCATCGACTTGAATGACTTGTAGTTCATATACATTGGCGCCTTGTACTTCTGCTACAGAGTGGTATGTGGTTTGTTTTTATATCTTAATCCCATGGTACTGCTTCAAATGAAGATGTACCACCACTTCCTCTCCTCGAAAATCAACGTTTCCTGTCCTGGTCAACAATGTTCAAGTCGTAATGGTCTGAAGTGTGAAGAGTCATATACTGGACTACCTGTTACCTGAACAAGTTTGTATCCTGAGCCCACAGTAGGAAGGAACCCATAGACTGTATGTGTTAATTGGTTGGTGACGTATGAATTCCTAGTAATAGTACATTTGACATGGATCGTACTAACAGGAAGAATATCCACTGGCCATCTGACTCGTAAATTCTCTCAGTATTGTTAGACAAAACCTGACTCCTCAGTAAATTGAATATTGATCCTACTGAGCATTCCTGGTTAAAGTCTATTGTGTGTTTTGTCGTTTTTTATCTTTGTTTTAAACATATTAACATATACACATACATCAAAGCCTTTTACAGATCGTTTTATAATTGGATTTAGATCGTCAGATTCGTATGAAATAGGAGTAATCTTACAACTTTGCTGCCTCCAGGGTGAAGTTTATCGTTCACCTCAGTGATGTTTGGAATGACGTTGTAGGTTTCCAGACTGATCAGTGAAACACACCACTCATCCCCACGCAAACCCAGTGGGGTAACTAATTTTCACTTCATGCAGCTGTACACTCATTGAGAGTCAGAGTGTGTGACACGACATCTCAGGCTCAGCTGACACATTGATGCGCATGCTGCTCGTTTTTGCGCATTCATCATGAGAAACTGTAAGGTTTTCATAAGTTTTCTGTGGTGGTAAAATATTCACTTTTACTGTACTAGAACAAAGATGCTGTATGAGTAGTGAATAAGACCCTTGTCTTTGTGTTGAATGTAATCTGTGGTGCGTTTGGTCACCAATCAGTTGTTCAGCGCTGGGAAATTTTTATTTGAGGCAGGATAGCGAGCTATTGAGAAATTATCTTGAATACTACATTATGGAGGTAAAAACTTGTTTGGAAACATATGTTAATAATGCTGTTGATACTAAGTAGACGATTTAAAACAGAATACTGAAGAACAAAAAGAGCAACTTTGTATGTTAATGGAGAACGTCGAAGATTTGACGCAAAAAAATGAAAAATATGTTCTCAAACGTAAACAATGATTCTGATTTCACACATCCTGTCCGACTTTCT
Source organism: Schistocerca gregaria (assembly GCF_023897955.1). Lineage (NCBI taxonomy): Eukaryota > Metazoa > Arthropoda > Insecta > Orthoptera > Acrididae > Schistocerca > Schistocerca gregaria. The sequence goes on from NC_064931.1 coordinate 210,404,687, forward strand.
GGCGCAGCAGAATGTCAGACACTTAATAATTTGAAAGGAAGACAGACTAAAGTCAGTTAACTACAGAAAAAAGGCGTAAACAGCATGTGAGGACAGTTGGTACATATTGATCGCAAACTAAATAATAATGACGACATCACTGACTTTTCTCATTCACTCATACCCATGATCAGGAAATTGAGACGAAAATACCACTTGTCGCATCTTTGTTTTTTTTACCAGTGAACAATACTCTTCGCCACGATATGATAGTGAGCCTCCTGTTAGGCACAGCAGAAAATATTACGGGCCTCACCAAAATCACAATTTCGATTACAGGTACTTTCTCACTGTTCATATATTCAAAAATTTTCGAAATTTTAGCAATGGTATCCACCCCTAAGCCTGGCCCATTTTCACTACCACCAAATTGGCTTTTAGATCACAAACTGGAATTCGTGTATGGCTATCTCGAAAGAGAGTCAGCTGTAAGAATTTGGATGTAATCAGAGATTGTCAAAGTGAATTTGCTTTTTACCACACTTTCCTATCTGTGTATTAGTCGCAAGCTACTCAAGATCGAGTAAACCATAGTGTAATAATGATGAAAAATTTTAATCAATCCAAGTTTTCTGTGCCAGTCAGTTATTTTGAGAAGATGGTAAATAGCAACCTATATCTCATAAACCCGTACATTACAGTACAGTAGAGTTGCCTTCACATTTGCAACACATGATATTAACAGGAAGATGCCAGGATGACCTAGATGCTACAAGAAGTGGAACTAGACACTGATAACTGTGCTCCTAGAAAACATGGCACCAGAAATCGTGACTTGCGATATTGATTTCCACCAAACGATCATAGAAATGGTGAACACTCTCGCAATTACCACAGAGGCAATTACAGATGATAAAACAAGCATCATGCATATTATACACACTGGCAAAACCCAAACAGTTATTGTGACAGCAGCCATTTATGTAGTAACGATTATGATCACAGTAATTGACAGAACAGACACAACGAAAAAGAGTGCAGACACTATCACAGTAATTAGAACAAGTACAGGCACAACTCGTATTCTAAAGGACACAGTTCTGCTAGATCAAGTCCACAAAACTTATACCAAAACAGGAATTACTGCGACAGTCATCAAAATGGGGAATATCATCAAAACAATAACAGACAACAACACAGTCAATACTGGCAAAACGCTAATAGATCAAGTCTGCCATGGACCAATGAGATAGTTGAAGTGAAACCGCCTAACCCAGCAAACAACAAATGGCATGGAAGTAACACACAATAATGACTTGAAGCGCAGGCAGCTGGCAATATTATAAGCAGGACTGAAAAAAATCACTGCCGAAGGAATAAATTTCGTATGTCTTGAATACATAAGATGAGAAGATGCAACTAGGCAGAGATGGAAAACATGAATGGGAAGACTACTGATTGAAATACACTTGTATTTTTGTGATAAAATGAGTATTTTAATGAGTAATATGCTATTTATCGATAATTTTTCTTAGAATTTTAGCATATATTAATTAATTTTCTTGGCATGGATTTGGGTACTGTTGTGAAATGTATTTAATTTTGTTGCATAATATATCAATTGCTCAACATAGCTATCGCCTTGTGTGAATTTCTGCTTTATACAGTTATTGGTGCACCAACTATTTTTTGATACTAATTTCTTATTGCCATTTTGTGATGATACTGGTATTTTGCATTTCTGTGAAGACATACTTTGCTTTAGTTGCTGCATTATTTTGTTTTTATGATAAAACACTTTGTATTTGGTTTGAGATAATTAGAAATGTATACTTAGTTTTGTATACTGGTTTACCATTCGATTTTTTGCTGTATATGTGTAAGATACTATACTTTGCTGCATTCCCTCTCTGATGAAATACTTGCCATGTTCATATGTATATGATAATGAATTTGGCTGCATTGTTTTTTAATGAAATATTTTTGGGAATATATGTATAAAAAGGCTCCTATAGTTCTATGGGAGCTTACTTAGGATAAGCATCTACTGTTAGGATTTATAAAAAATTAAATGTTATGTATAATAAGAGAATTATGAAAAATGGGTATTGGAAGACAGTAAATTGAGAATATAGTGGATGCACCTGGAAATTAGAAAGAAATGAGTACAAAGAAATGGGAGTAGTAAAAAATGTGAGTAGGCAGGCCGAATAAAATGGCGTGAGTGCTTTGGTTGAAGAAAGATGTTGATTGCAAAGCGGAAATATAAATGAGTATAGGATACTGAATAATGGTTATGATTTATGACATGTTATGATAATGTTTTAACGAAAAATTCGAAAGAACTTTGAATATAATGTTTTGACATGTAGAGTGACATGCCAGATAAATTGACATGAAACGTATTATTATGTGAATATAATGTATTTGCAGGTAAACTGAGATAAACGATAGTATGAAAAAAATGAGGGTTCAGTGCAAATATAAATCCATGACGTATGCATGCAGGATAGAAGTTAGAAAGTTGATCAGTACATTAGAGTAGTATATTACACTAGGATAAAATACCACACAGATTGAGACTATGACTCTGAAGTGGACTCAGTTCTCCTTCCTTTCTCTTCATATGAGCCGTGATACATCTGTTTGTTTATCCTTTATATCTGATCTGAACACCTTCTTGATCTTACCATGTGTGTGTGCTTTTCATGTATGTATTTTTTATTACCACTGGTTTTATGTTTTACATGTTAGTCATTAGTTCTGTGTAACTGCACATATTCAGAGTGGTTAGGTAACAAGATTTTTTATTATGTGCACACTAGATTTTCTTGCATATTGGTACTAATATTTTGTCAGCTGCTCCACCTGCTGAACTTTACTTTTGTATCTTGCACAGAACATTGCATAATTATTTGTGTATAGAGATGTTTTCTGATCATATGGATTACTGTAATCTACACATATTCATGTTCTGTATCTTAGATTTCATACAATGCTTTTGTACAATTTCACATATCTGATGGGAATAAGGTCATATTTTTTAGTATCTATGAATGATTCATACATTTCACATAGATAGGTCATTCTTAAGGAGACAATTTTGTTTGTGCAGTTCAGATTTTTGTAATGTATTGCAAAACAAAACATAAATTCCATGAAGTTACCAGGGATTTAACTAATTCTTCGATGGTTATAAGTGATGCAATATTTACCTGCAATGTAAAAAACTTGGCAAATAGTTTGTGTGCTCTCTCCTTGTGTAAAGACAATAATCATATGTTAAACACCAATCAGAGCATTCTCCTGTAGATAATATAACCTAAAACCATAACACTTCTAACGTGATTTATAATTGTAGCTTATTGTACTCACATCTGCATTATTTTTTAAAAAGTTTCATTTGCCTTGCCTTACCAGAGGAAAGACAATTTTTATCTGGGCGACAGGGGAAAATATAAGGTTTTCATATGTTTTCTGTCACTGTAAATAATTTACCTTTACTGTACTGGGACAAAGATGAATGAGTGCTCTGCACAAACAGTGAAGAAGATCCTTGTCTATGCGTTGAATGTAATGGTCGCCAGTTAGTTGTGCACGTTTGGGGCATTCTTATTCGATGCATAGTAGTGACCAAAGGAGTTTTTAAAGGAGATATTTGTGAATTTGAAGGAAGTTATCTGGACTACTGCATTATAGAGATGAAAACTCGTTTGTAAACATATATTATTCCTTGTATTGATAGAAGCATTTTCTGAGGAAGTTTTCAAGGTAACCAATGTATGCATAAGAATGAAACGTTTGTTTTGTTAACGGAAGGAAAACCTTGTTCTTCAGAAAACTAATAACATTTATGATTAGTGTTAACTTGATTTGTTTGTTTTAATTGTGTCATAAACAATGCAGTTGGTTGGAATGTCTGTAATTTTTGTATTGAGTGAAGTTCAAAATTGTTAGGATCTTTAATGTTGTACTGCCTTGTTTGGCAACAACCAGAGTTTAATTTTTGAAAAACAACTTCGTTTAAAAAAAAGCCTCCTCCATCATACTTAGTGAAGTTGTTAATATTTTGCTTTGTGTGCGATACACCTTTCGCCACACTAAACCACAGATTGTATCTGACAAGCAAAAAACAAATTTTGTTGTAAGCTGCTAATTTTTTCTTTAGCTGCAGCATCTGCTGATTTCATTTTACTTTCGAGAATGTTGGAGCATCAGAAACAAAACAGCATACTTAGCATGAGGTAAAATACTTTATTTCAAGACAAATTTCACTTTGCATTCTTATGAAATAAGTAATCTGATGATAAAAACTGTTTGTATGCAATTTAATTTATATTTAATAATTGTTTATAAATTTTTAATTTTCGTTTTCTAATTTTTGACAACACATTTTGTGATAAAGAGGCAGCTTGAAAAAAGTAAAAACAATATAAAACTCTTAATTTAACTTCCTCTAGAACTCAATTAAATTTACTTTATCTGTTATTCAACTAATCTATTTTAATTTATGAATCTTACTTTTCTTGAATTTTATGCATATTGAATAATGCTTTATTTTTAACGTTGACTATTTTTTATGCTTCTAATAAAACGTTTTCCCTCGAAAGTAAGGACATAATCGTTACAGTTCAGTTTCTTGATTATTGTAAAAGCAATAAGTTAACTGCATAAACTAGACTATGAAGAAATGATTTAATTGCTTTTATAATTTAACACTCTAGTATGAGGATAATAACCTTATTATAAATTTGAAAATTGAGATTTTCAATAACAATGAAATTAAACTATTAAAAGGAACCTCATGGAAATAGTGAAGAAAATTTAAAATTAAATAATTGATTGAAAATAAATTTTATACATTTTTGTGTCTGTAAGATTAAATAATAAGATTCAGAGTGAAAGAGTTATAATTAAGTGAAAAAGATTTAATAAAATGCTACCAAACTGAGAACAAAGATTTTATATCATGTATTTCTGAATTACAGGCTTGAGGATCTCATTGGAGATAAGCTCGAATTAGTGCACTACAGTTAGCAGTTGATAGATATAATCCATTAAGAAGTTCATCTTGTGTTGGTTATATGTATATACACATATATAAATACACTTCATCATAATTAGAATTTACAACTGAAACATTCAAGTTTTGTACCTATTTATTTACTCGGTTTATCAAGATGTGATTCCTTTTTCTTCAGAAAACATCTCAGTTACAAAGAAAAAATCCACCTAATACTAAATAATGAAGACAGACATGTTGATTTGGGAAAAAACAGTAAATTTGTAATTGAGATTTATTGATAAATTACGTATTGTGGCTTGACAAATTTTTTATCAACGCTGTGAAAATTACAAATGACAAAGATTTTTTTAAAAAAATTCCAAACATTTGGTAAATTTCGTATTTAAGAAAAGATATCATCTTTATTATGGGATAGGTGGATAGAGAATATTTGAAGGAACAGATCTTCCATTAAAACAAAAATTCTGTACTACATTAAATGAATATGACATTAGTGATGAAGGTTACAAACAGGCAAATTTAGTTGTAGATACATTTCATATAAAAATCATGGTTAAGTTTATGATTTGTATGTTAAAATTGATGAAGTCCTGAAAATACTAGAAAAACTTGTAGAAACACCTGATTTAGATCTGTTTTGGTATTTTACTGCATCAGGTTTAAGTGGGGATTCAATGTCCAAAATTAAGGAATTTAAACTACATTCACTATACACTCCTGGAAATTGAAATAAGAACACCGTGAATTCATTGTCCCAGGAAGGGGAAACTTTATTGACACATTCCTGGGGTCAGATACATCACATGATCACACTGACAGAACCACAGGCACATAGACACAGGCAACAGAGCATTCACAATGTCGGCACTAGTACAGTGTATATCCACCTTTCGCAGCAATGCAGGCTGCTATTCTCCCATGGAGACGATCGTAGAGATGCTGGATGTAGTCCTGTGGAACGGCTTGCCATGCCATTTCCACCTGGCGCCTCAGTTGGACCAGCGTTCGTGCTGGACATGCAGACCGCGTGAGACGACGCTTCATCCAGTCCCAAACATGCTCAATGGGGGACAGATCCGGAGATCTTACTGGCCAGGGTAGTTGACTTACACCTTGTAGAGCACGTTGGGTGGCACGGGATACATGCGGACGTGCATTGTCCTGTTGGAACAGCAAGTTCCCTTGCCGGTCTAGGAATGGTAGAACGATGGGTTCGATGACGGTTTGGATGTACCGTGCACTATTCAGTGTACCCTCGACGATCACCAGAGGTGTACGGTCAGTGTAGGAGATCGCTCCCCACACCATGATGCCGGGTGTTGGCCCTGTGTGCCTCGGTCGTATGCAGTCCTGATTGTGGCGCTCACCTGCACGGCGCCAAACACGCATACGACCATCATTGGCACCAAGGCAGAAGCGACTCTCATCGCTGAAGACGACACGTCTCCATTCGTCCCTCCATTCACGCCTGTCGCGACACCACTGGAGGCGTGCTGCACGATGTTGGGGCGTGAGCGGAAGACGGCCTAACGGTGTGCGGGATCGTAGCCCAGCTTCATGGAGACGGTTGCGAATGGTCCTCGCCGATACCCCAGGAGCAACAGTGTCCCTAATTTGCTGGGAAGTGGCGGTGAAGTCCTCTGCGGCACTGCGTAGGATCCTACGGTCTTGGCGTGCATCCGTGCGTTGCCGCTGTAGCAATAATACCACTGATCAGAATGACTGCAAATTTCAATGGAATATTAACATAGAATGGGGAAAACTCATGGCAGAAGAAAAATAAATAGTTGCAAGATGTAGCAATAGATGACACTGTAAGAATCATAATTTAATAGTGATCGAGCCAAACTTCAAACATGTGTGTCACAGCCAGCCTTTGTGACCGAGCGGTTCTAGGCTATTCAGTCTGGAACTGCGGGACCGCTACAGTCGCAGGTTCGAATCCTGCCTCAGGCATGGATGTGTGTGATGTCCTTAGGTTAGTTGGGTTTAAGTAGTTCTAATTTCTAGGGGACTGATGACCTCAGCAGTTAAGTACTGTAGTGCTCAAAGCCATTTGAACCTTCCGTGTCCAGAACATCTGCAGGGCGATGTGTGCACAGTCATAATTCTTGTAATGCAGCTCTACAAGCAAAGCACGATCCTGCATTGCGACAGTCATGGCGCACGTAGCAGACGCGAAAGGAGGAAAAGCCGTGTACCTGGAGTGTTTATATCAACTTCAATGGGCTGTGCGCATGACAGGTGTTTTTTTTTTTTTACATATTCAGACACATAGAGCGCCATCTATTGATCAATTTTCACGCTACTATTTTTCACTACACTACAGTGTTGAAGGGTTTATGTTTCTCTTTCAAAGTATTATTAAATGGATATGTGAGAATGGAGTCTTCCTTAATTTTGAAAAACACTCTATATTCAGTTCTGTGAACTAGTAGACATACTAAGAGTTGATGTAGCACATGAACAGAAGTCAGTAAACGGGTAGAATGCTGCAAATTTTTGTGGGCACATGATGAAAAAACTCTGAAATTGAAGAAAAATATCACTGAGTTACTCAAATAATAAAGTTCAGCAACTTTTGCTCTTGATATCAATGCTAGTATTCGAAACAAACGAGTGAACCTGCTGAAATATTTCATATATTTCCACTGAACAGTGTCTTACGGAATATATTTCTAGGGTAACTCCTTGCTTAGAAATAAAGTATGGTTGCACAAAAGCTATCAGTAAGAATAACATGTGGTGTTCACCTGTGGTTCTCATGTAGGCCCCTTTCAAGGAGTGAGACATTGTACCAAAGCAATATATGTATCCCCCAATGAAATTTGTCATAAATATTGGATCACAGTTCAAGAAGAATATCCATACAGTTACCTAAAACACTAGAGTGAAAAAGACCTTTTTTTCTTTCTTTGGGTCTTGTCCAGCACCAACATGGGGTCAGCTTTGCTATTACGGATTTGGCAGTGTTAGTTGCAGAGGGTGGCCAGATGCCTTTCCTACCGCCACTCCAAAGCCCCCAAGGAGTATATAGTATATTCCAGCTGTCTGCGTCTATTGTAAGCCATTAAATAGTGTGAACATGTTCAGATGTCTGTGTGTCGTTTACCTCAGGCGGAATGTCGGGACCAGCCCAGTATTCACCAGCCGAATGTGGAAAACCACCTAAAAACCATATTTAGGCTTACTGAGATACCAGCCCTCGTCGTTAATCTGCCAGCTGGATTCGATCCAGGGTCGGCGCGCCTATCCAAGTCTAGGGAGCATCACATGAGCACTTTCGGTTACCGTGGCAGGTGGAAAGGTGACCTTCTATTGCCCACTATTGAAGCCGTTAGTGACTCAGGCAGGAGGTAAATATGCAACAAAAAAATTTTTGATGATTTTCCCAATATCATAAAATCTCTAACAGGTAACAAAGAGAGTTTTTGATTCTAACCTACATCTTTGCTCCTACACAACTTCTTCTATTCCAGTACGGAATTTTAATTAATAGCTGGTAACCAGTAAAAGAGAACTGGTTTATGTGTAGCTGTATGATTAGAACTGAAAAGTATATGTTCATTAATGTTCACATCAATCATGTATACATATCCTGTAACTTGACTCTTTCCACATCATTTCGACACAAGAAACGTAAAAATGAAATGGGAAACATGTAATTAACCAATTAACTAACTAACTCTTCATGTATGTTCAAGGGTTCAGTGGAATTATGGTACTTTCATAGTTTACACTTTTATTGTGTACTGATACCAGATACCTCTCAACGCTATCAAGAGTAATTTGAGGTCTGTAGAGTCTCGGGGCACGATAATCCAGCATATTGTCAAACCTAGCTTCCAACATTTTGGCTATATTGTCGTCTTTCAGGAAGCGCCCCCTCCAATTGGCAGGAATCAACTGAATCGAAGCACCTGTGGTAGCCGCTGATATTAGTCAGATTTAGGATGCTTTGCATCAATTGAAACTTTCAGTGTGTTGTCACAGATGAGTGGGATAGGCTTGACCGGCAGTGTCACAGCCTCCTCGTGGAGAACAAGTCGAATCCAGACATGGGCGGTACCAACCTAATTTGAATATTTTCCAGTTCTAGTTTTTAATTTCCAAGGTATACAAAACTGTACACTAATGAACAGTGTCACTTTTTATTGATATTGCTTTGCTTTTATTTTGCATTAAAGTTTCCTTTTTTTATTTCATAAGCCATCCCATTCACTCTCTTAAATCTAAGCCAACTCATGTTCAGGGATATGAAGGTGATGCCAATTTTTTTGCCTAGTTTATTTAACTGGAATAAATAACTGAATTTTAAGAATATGTTTCTCCCCTTCTCTGATAACATTCCATTGCCCCTGCAACTACTGAAAAGACTGCTACCCCACATCAGGAACCACACATTTCTCTGGCCTCCCACTGTGGTTGTACCTATAGTACATCTATCTGTATCACTGAGACTCACAAGCCCCATAACAATGGCAAGTTCCATGGTTCATGGGGAGGAAACACTTAACAACAAATATAAACATTGAGAATCCTTACCTTTCTGTTATACTTCTCTTATAATTTCTCTTATACTGAAAATCAAGATGATGAAAGTTTTGAAAGTAAATTTTCTAGAACAGCAGTTAAGTAATAATTACTATGTAGTTGAAAAAGCATTTAAAAAATATTACAAAGTATTTTTTGTAAATAATGAAAAGTCACTTGAGCCCAATAATTTCTTAAATGCAACAAAGCCAAAATGTATGAAAGCGGTTAAAGAAAATTTAAAATTATTTAAAGGTTTAAAAATAAATTTTAGTTTATCTTGTGAGAACAAAATGCAAAAAAATACGATGTTAAGGAATGTGGACATCAACCGCCAAATTATAGGATTACTACAGAAAAAGATACAATTAAAAATGTAAAAATCTGAAACAAGAAATTTCACAAAAATGACTACTTCTCAGGCTCATGGTTCTGGTTGGATATTCAGCATAATTACTGGAATACAGATAGCAATTAATAGTTATGTTCCATTAAGAGGCTCATCTTATATCGAATTACCAGAAAAAATATAAAAAAACTTACATAAATGTCAAAAATACTGATCATAAATGTTTCCTATGAGGTATAAAAACTGAATTATATCCTATAAATAAAAAACCACAAGAGTTATAAAACAGAAAAATGTAGGACTCACTACTGACCAGAAACTTAAATATTTGAATTAGCAATTAAGGTTAATGATATTTCAATAATTGAGTCTAAAATTAATACATGTATTTACTTTTTTCTTTTGATAAAAAATACCAAGTACATCCATTACACATAACAAAAATTAAAAATTAAGGTAGAAAACTTATTACTTTATTAAATGTTAGAGAGAGAAAGAAATAATTCACACTACTATTGTGTAAAAAAATTTTCTACACTTCTTTCACTTTAAATGTCAAAACATAAAGAATCGAAATTTATTTGTGAAATGTGTTCATTACATTTTAATATTAAAGGAAAAGTAGATGATTGCATAAACAATTATTTAAATAATAAGCCAGTAAAAGTAGTACTAAAAGAAAAAGTGCATATATAGAATTTAAAAATTAAAATTGTACTCAAATAGTTCCTTTTGTTGTTTATGTTGATTCTGAATGTTTGGTATTAATGATGGATAATTGCCAGCCAAATGTGAAAATGAAAAATATATTTTAAGTGGTTCAGAACTATCCAGTATTAACACAGAATGATTTTGATGTTGAGGTATAGGAAGAAATATTAGAAGATAGTTACGAACTTAGCAATGAGAAAATAAATACAGTAGAATTAAAATTAAATTAATTGTCTTAAACTATAAAATATCAAAAACATGAATGAAGTACTTTTTGCTATTATATTAAATATATAAATGGTTCCTACAAAGCATCAGTTATATATAAATGACCAAATTCAAATTAAAAAATTGTTATATGTATGAAAAGAGAAGTTGATAGAATGGCTGAAATTTATTCTGAAATTGAGAAATGGAACCACTAATAAATGAAGAGAAATCTAGACATAATAAATCTACAATTTGTTCTTTATGTGGAAAATATTACACAAAAAATTAAACGTTCGTCTCCATGATCATTTGACTGGATAATATAGAAATCCATTATGCAATAATTGTAATCTAGAACTAAAGAATCCTAGTTTTCTACGACTTTATTTACATAATTTATCAGCACATGATTCTCATTTATTTGAACTGGTTTTTGTTGACTACCTGTTAAGAATGATGTTGGAGATACAACATTGTTGTTACAACTAGTCTGCTAAAACCCGTTCATAAATGCTGGTGACTGATGTAATCGTGTTACAATTGGAGTTAGCCAACTAAATGCCACTTCAGGTCTGAAAATGGTGTACTGAAGCACCAAAACTGGTAGCCATATAATAAGTAACATCAAAAGGTGTTTCATTTTATTATACTTCTAAAAATGGTTATGTCTTTGAAGTAGATTAAATATATCCAACAAATTTATGTGAGTTACATAAAGATTTACCATTAGGCCCCAAAAATAAAACTGTTTCTCTAAATAATGAAAATATTATTAATAATTTTAGATAATAAATTGAATTATGTTGTTCATTTTAGAAACCTTAAACTGCTATCTGTCTCTAGGAAATAAAAATAAAGAAAATTAAATAGTTTTAAAATATAAACAATTTGTTACTTTAAAAAGTAAATAGACCTAAATATAGACATGAGAATGAAAGCAAAAGAGTTATTTTGACAAAGGTTTCTACAAACTGATAAATAATGCTCTATTTGGAGGAATGGTGGAAAATATAAGAAATGGTGTCTCAGATGCTGCAAAATATAATAAATTAACAGCTAAACCAAATTTTAAAAATACGAAAGCATTTAATAAACATTTAGTTGTTGTTCATATGATTAAAACAAAAAATTTGTTTAATGAACCTGTTTATGTTGGAATGGCTATATTTGATTTATCAAAGGAATTTATGTATGATTTTCTCTATAATGTAATGAAACCAAAATATAAAGAAAATACTGAACTTTATAATCTGGGAACTGATAATTATATCTGTAATATATGAACTGAAGATTTTTATTAAGATATTAAACATGAGTTTGGACACAAATTTTATCAGCTCTTCAATGCTGCTCTTGTGTGTGTGTATTGAACCAGGGACCTACAAGCGACAGAGGCTTTGTCCCGCCGTAGCCCTCAGTGGTTCACAACCCCACAACAGGCCACAGAACTCCACCCACATCACTGCCACCTTTCACTGAACCCAGGGCTTTTGTGCAATTTGACGACCAGTTGAGTCCCCCGGGAACATCTCATACCAGACGAGTGTAGTCCCAATGTTTGCTTGGTAGAGTACTTATGGTGTACACGTATGTGGAGACAGTGTTTGCACACCAATCGCCGACATACTGTAACTGAGGCGACATAAGGGGAACCAGCCCGCATTCGCCTAGGCAGACGGAAAACCGCCTTAAAAACCATCGACAGACTGGCCAGTACACTGGACCTAAACACTAATCCACTGGTCGGATTCGTGCTGCGGACCCGCACACCTTCCCGCTTAGGAAGCAGTGCGTTAGATGGTGTGGCTAGCCGGGCGGTCTGTGCAGCTCGCACTTGTCATGTAGCTTTAATGATTTTGTTACGAGTAGAATTTTTGTTCATATGGATGCTATTTTGTGTCATTATATTACCAATAAACGGTAAACAGTATAACTAATTACAGTCATACATATCTAATTACATCCATTTACTAATGCTGCCGCTACTTTCACTGTTTGCTATTTTATTTATGAGACAATTCACTTTTTCGAGTGTGTAATATACATTGTGACCTGTAATTTAAAATACATAAAATTCACAAAATATCTACCAAACAGGTCGATAGTACTTAGTGAGACTTATCCATTAACACAACATTTATATAAATCACTTAATGTATTAGTGAGTTATTAATTTTTAAAAATCCCTTTACGTCCAAAACATTCAACATTAAATAACTCGAAAACTAAATCTCTTAAAGAGTATATGTCTTTATTCACGCATTCATCTTCTTCTCGTCTGTCAGGCCATGTGACAGGCTTCTCTGCCACTAGTTTTGTTTAGCTTTTATTTAGAATTTACATTATTTCTTATTTTCTTGATTCACTTGATTCGGCTATGACGGCTACCCCCCAACCCCAGTCCATGTAAAAGGTCAGTTTATTGCTACGGCATGGCCTGTGTCTCCTGGTATCTGATCTGCACTCGGGATTTCCTGTACTTATCGGCCTGCCAATCATAGTGCATTAAAGTTCCAAAGCTCAGCTAGCTCCCCTCAGCTGTCAAAACTTGCTCTGTTGACTGTCATAATATTCACTGATAGTGTACATCACGATGCACATGCTCAGCAGCATCTGTTACTATCTTTTGTAGAAATGTCTAGAATGTATCATATCATGTGGCAGATGGTATTTCAGGTTGCTTGCACTGTGTGCAGCGTTGCAGCTTCCTTGTTGGATTATAGTGGTCTCTATTTGGACTTTCCACTTTCAACTCGGATGACAGTCCACAAATATGACAGTCAACTGCACACTTATGTAAGGCACCATATTTCTGTGATTTGGTCATGGGAATACTGGTGCATTAATTCTCATCAACATACCTTGGTAGCTATTCAACCTCAGACAACTACCATAACACGGGATTATCCCCAAAGTATGAATCAAAATGGCTAAGACTAGAGTCATTAGCATACAGCCTGATATACCACACACAAAGTACTTGTCGTTCTGGCAATGTACTATTGGAGGCAGTGGGGTCACCCTCACAATGCACCACAGGAGCTAGGAGGCACCCAAAATCAGTGTATACTACAAAGAGGCAGTACTTCTGTTTGTGGATGTTCTTGAACTTCAAGAACTTGTTTGACTTGGTCGACATCTTGTCCGTTATTGTTTCCTGAGTAGAGCAGTCTGTGAGATTCTTTTCTAGTTGTTCACTTTCTATAAACATGTTGAGAGATATAGGGAAGAAAATTCCATTTATGTTCCCTTTTACTCAATTGGATGGAATTAGGATGGGACCCGTTTTTTATCTATTCATAGTGTTGTTTTTCCCCCTTAGAGAATAACAACAAATCCATGCATTTAGGGTACTGAGAGGATACTTTTGAGAAGTAGAGGGATCGAACTAATTTGTTCTTTATTTCTTTTTTCTACATAGTGCACTCATGGTCTTCATCTTGCTTGCTACCATCAACATCCCTCCCATATACGTGAACTGTATAATCGGGATTCTGCCTCTAGAATTTTGGTAAGTCGTGGAGTTTTATGGGGAATGAGATTCCCTGGAAATTGTAATGCTCACAAACATGGCGTGTTTTGTATGTAGTCATGCATGTTTCTTGTAATTTTTTTGGAAACCAGAGGTGACCATGCAAAGCAAAATTCGCCATCCTCATCTAGATTTTGGACACTAATATAGGCCAGTGTAAGAACAACATCCTCTGGAAGAGAGATATAACTGGACCCACCACTAACTCACTCATAACCTTGCAAATTTACATCAAGGTGGTGTACACGGCTAAGTGCCTTGCCACACACCCTTTCCTGCATTTTGGAAAGTTGACTCAGTATGACACTCGAAGTAAAACTTCTGAACCACTCTGCAGTTGAAGTGCTCTGTGATGCCACTCCTTTTTCCCCATTATATAGATAATGCTTTTTTGCTCTGCATCACCAATTTCTTTTGGGGGCTATATGAACTGGAGTGTAGAACTGCATTACACTTAATCATGAGACACCGCAGAAGATTAATGATTTTCAGGCCCTCCCTTTTCAAAACAAGTAGACATGCATTTAGAAAAATCTTTGGGTCTCAATAACTTGCAATAGAGCTAGCTATATGGGCATAAAACATATGGCCACCAAATGTGCCTGCAATCACAGAGTAATTTAAAGCTGACATATGACTAATATTGTGCTTGTTAACAGGATGTGTAAGAGGACTGCTGCTAGGCAAAGTATTAATATAACAAGGTCCAGGACAAGATGAACAAGATGGCCTTGCGAGAAGTGAGCTTGTGACTGAAGGTCCACAGTGCAGTAAACGCTTTTTTGGTGGACCAGGGCAAGCTGAAGGCATTTTTGTGGGAGCCAGCACAGGCATTGATGGTCCTGGGCTTGGGGGTAGCTGAATTCGCGGGCCAAGGTACAGCAGATGCACTGCCGATTCGTCAGGGAGTGATATTATTGCTGCAAGTCCACTATTTGACCTTCCTAAGACTCCAGAAACGACGACGGATAAAACAATAAGACTAAAAAGCATCTTGTGCCCATAACGATTTCGGAACAAGAATCAAATGGTTCAAATGGCTCTGAGTACAATGGGACTTAACTTCTGAGCTCATCAGTCCCCTAGAACTTAGAACTACTTAAACCTAACTAACCTAAGGACATCACACACTTCCATGCCCGAGGCAGGATTCGAACCTGCGACGTAGCAGTCGCACGGTTCCAGACTGTAGCGCCTAGAACCGCTCGGCCATCCCGCCTGGCAACAAGAATCATTTCCAAGTTCTAATTATTACAATTTCTGGTAGTTTTGTACCTATTCATCAGCATCTGCATCGCTAAATACAGACCTCATTCCATTATCTATTGGTATGCTGCCTCTTGGAATTACATCCAGGTTCTCCTGCATTGCGACATCTATTATCGAGTGCACCTTAATAGAAACATCTCATAAACAATGCATGCAAGTGTAAAATTAATGTAGATGAAAAAAAGAATTATTACTACTACTTAAGTATCAGCCTGTCTATGATAAGAGTCCATCCCTGTGAGCTTATGCTGGAGAAAGACATCATAGCCTGAGGTGGGTGATTCTCAGTATCAGTAACGTCTAGCAACAAGAACATCTCATAAGCTATGAATGCAAGTGTAAATAACAATAATAGCAATTGTATAAGAAGAAATATGTATCTCTACATACGTATGTGCTCATTCATAATTTAAGTCAAGTCTTGGGACCTTAGAGCTGAAAATGGCATCATGGCTTGCACAACATAATCTACACAAGGGCTTTACATCCCACAGGGGACTTGGTCAGCTTGCAGTATTTCTGAAAACACAACAGAGTGTCGTACAAAGAAGCATAAAACACACACAGACACACACACACACACACACACACACAGAGAGAGAGAGAGAGAGAGAGAGAGATGGATAGACAGGATAGTTTTTTTCTTGCCTTAATGTGCAACCAGTCGACAAGGCGTTGTGCCTACATCCTATGTGTGGACATCACAGAGAGACTAGGTAGCGGGCTTACCCTATGGGAAGGCATAGTCAGAGGACTAAACCTCTTCCACAACCAGTGGCGGCTCATAGGTATACATTCTGGGTGTTCACAAATTTTTAAATTCAGGTAAATATGAGAGAGTCTGAAGTTAATAGAATCTGCTGTAGAACAGTTATGCTTATCAACATATTTATACAATTTCAGCTGCTGTCAATGATAATAATAACACTGACAATAATGATAATAATAATATGTATAACTTGTCTGAAAAAGTGAGGCTAGTTTTTATGGAATTTTGTTTTATACATCACGAAGTACACTTTATGGCAACAACGCGATAATGTTTAAGCTTTCGCTACTCTGTTTCACGTTTTTGCATAAGTGTGAGTTTTCGTGTTTTTTTTTATGTTTTCGGATAAATCTGCAAGATCCCTAATTCATGTATTAGTTAACGAATTAACTTCAGACATTCTTAGGTTGCACCCATACAACAACTAACGATTATTATATACTTTTTTGTTACATGTTCACTTGTAGTCACGCTTATCTGATTTCGTCATTTTTCGAGACAACGGATGTGTTCTGGAATTCCCTAGTTTCGTTGTGGCTAACTTTTCTTGGTAATTTTCTTTTCTGTTCGTGCTTCAACAGAGTTCATGTTGACACTCTACAGGAAAGCCGATTCCTGCGCAGTGGACATGCAACTCCAGACACAAACTGCTGTTTGCGGAAATAATTAAATTCAAGTACTCCTATCTACCAACACGGTCACTTGACCAGAACACAAATGAGCTGCTGAGAGCCGTAAGGGCCAAAAGCACACCATCTTCGACCTCCCATATTGAAGTGAATATCAGAGAAACCAGTGAGACAGCTTTTTGTGAATGTTCAGATATACATACAATGTGGACCTACAGTACAGATAAACCTGACCCACCATACGATCAGCAGATGTCAGAAGCATGAGGCCAGCCGGAGTGGACGAGCCGTTCTAGGCGCCCCAGTCTGGAGCCGCTCGACTGCTACGTCGCAGGTTCGAATCCTGCCTCGGGCGTGGATGTGTGTGATGTCCTTAGGTCAGTTAGGTTAAAGTACTTCTAAGTTCTATGGGACTGATGACCTCAGAAGTTAAGTCCCATAGTGCTCAGAGCCATTGAAGAAGCATGAGTAAATGCTGCAGTCTCACAATCGACAATGATGTGGTTTATGGTTCTCACCGCCTCAGATGGATTACTCTATGATAAAATCCAAAACTTAATGAACTATACCTCATTCAGGTTTTTTATTGGCATAACATATACTGATATCCTATCTAATTTTACTGTACAGAGTGAATGCTCGCATCTGTGGAATGCGTTACCGCCTAGCGGGATTTATGTCAAGCGAAAATAGGTAGAAGTCCGCCGCAGTGTGTTACCACCTGGTGGCAGTGACATAAACTACCAGTTGAGTGGTAAGTACTAGCAGCACACGCCATCAGCCGTGCACACTGTTTATCAAATCCATATGTATTTGGTCCGTAAGGCAATTACGTTACGCCAGTTGCGCATGCGCTGAAGTTCCTTGAAACTACGCAAGTGAAGGTGTGCTCAAGACCCTGATTGCCAAATATCGCTGAGTCTAGTGGAGCAATATTTAGCAGAGCGCAGTAGATTTAGTTCCATGTATTTCAGATTACCGCACCTACGTTACGTTTAACAGCATTCAAAGAAAAATAACCAATAAATCCGCAAGATGTCTAAAGTTAGGGTGTCCACATGCTCTGGTGCTCGTACACAGCAGCCACCATTGCCCACAACATAACCGAAAATTAAAAGGGGTTAAAAAATCATTACATCAGGTAACTATACTGCAGTTCACACACACACACACACACACACACACACACACACACACACACACACACACTAAGAGAGAGATAGAGAGAAAGATAAACGTGATACTAAGGCTATACATTGCGGCTGTGTCGCCATGATGGTGCCGCTAGACTCCGGCGAGAGGAAGTGTCTCTGCCTCAAAATTCAGACCTATTTATACCGCTCTGAAGTGCATTTGTTTCACTAAAACCTGGCACCTAGTCATGTTTCCCGTAACAAGAGGCTTCCCCTGGTGTGGTGACATCAACTTGCCTGCTAGAGTTATTACCATTGCAAAGTGAAATATTTTGCTGAGAGCTGCTAGCCTGATCCCACAATCCTCTTACACGCAAGTTATTCTGACCAACAGATATCCCCACTGTGGCTACACAGCAGCTTTCTCAATACGTTTTATTATTTTTGATAAAAGACTGGGTAGTGACACTACAGTAATTATCCTAATGACTGTAAAGATTAAGGGGAAGTGATTTGTACTTCTATAACTTTTGTGCTGATTGTGGGGGCAATTGTAAAAGTTTCATTTTATTACAGAAAGACTAAAAATCCGTTTCTACAGCGCTCAGTAATTTTGCACCTTAATATTAAAGATACTCGTAATGGAGAATCTCGTTTCTGTGACGATGACATTTATTAAAATAAAAAGTGCTTTGCTGTTTTTATTGGTATGGACAGATATAGAAACATTACACAATATTAATAATGATATTAAGCTGTCATATGCGTAAAATAACTAAACAGAGATAGTAAGCAACAATTAATTAGTTCACAGTCAAGTTATGGAAGTCCACTAACACTAAGAAATACTAGAATATGGGTTTAGACCTTTGTGAGTAAAGTAGTGGTAGATGGTTTGTTGTATTTAATATGTACTTAAGGATAAGAAGTGGATTCATATTACATTATTGGAGTTTTTGAAGCGAAATAAATAGCTGTGGGAGGCATATATGATAAATAGGAGAATTAGCGAGCCAAAGGGAGTGCGCACACTAACTTTAACGTTTATAGAAAAAAAGAAGATCGGAGTTGACTGTAGAAGGCATATCCTATGGCGTCATTTGCGGAGACAAAGCAGCAAATAATGACTGTTGTGCCCCAACATGCAGGCCAGAAGGGGTCATGGGAACAAATGTAGATTTACCACTTAAAAATGCCAACAACTAAAAAGATATACTTGTATATGATGTCCTTAGGCTGACATCCAGGAGAATCGTGAAGTTTGGTGCTACTGTAATGAACTTCCACCATCTGTCTCTAAAGAAATTAACAATGAGGCTGTATTAGCCAGGTTTCGAGTAACAGTGCTACTTGAACAAGAATAATCTTAATTTAATCAAAGAAGAATACTATATGAAAGACTCTAGTGTTATAGGTAACCATAAATGTAGTAACCAGTGTAATTACATAGTAAATTGTGTGCCATCATATATGACGAGATTTTAGGGTACAGTAAAAGAGGATTTCCTAATGAGAATTATCACTTAACAGAAATATGCATCCAAATAATCAAGATAGAACAATAATTGCAGAATACAGGACACTTACATGTATTCATAGCTCTTGGGATAGTACACATGTAAGTAATTTTCATGAAGAGCCTTTGACCTATATTCTCACTAGTTATGCAACAAGATAACATTGTCTGATATTTCGTAAACTGGCGAATTAAAAAAAAAATAAAAAGACTTTGTGGCAATATTTAATAATGTACACAATATTATGCAGAGTGTATGCTTAGCAAAATATTTATCATAGTAAAATATTTCTTAGTAAGTGAATAACACATTATAGCTAGCTACGGAGAAAGGTCTACAAATAATAGTATAGAGGTTTAACATTTAGATTCCTATCAAATACTGTAACGCTGGGAAGGGATTATGTGCTGATATTTATCAGTAATGCAGCACATAATGCCTCTATAGTACGTTACACTATATGGTAAATAATGGTACTGATATATCCAGAGTAGATCATTTTAAACACTACTATATAGCTTGCTTTTCTTCGTTTGTTATAGTGTGAAAATATTGTAATGTAAAAAGCATATCAGTGTTGTGTGAATTTATTTCAAAAAGTGAGCCTACTGCAAGAAAGGTAACTTTATTTAAACGTCAGGAGGAATAGTACACTTCACTAACTCATTGCATACTTGATCGTGACATAAAATTATGAAGATAATATCTTCAAGTTTATGAGTTATGATTGATATCTGTGAAAACTAGAACAACAGAGATTTATTAAGGCTCAGTTAAAATGAACTGCTGAGACCTGATCTAAATTTTGCCAATCAGTATTAGTCAAAAAGTTTGAAGCCCCTAATCAGGAAAAGAGACAATCTGCTACAATGGAAATTATTTCAAATAAGTGACTGGTATCATATCCCTGAGTCTTGTTAGTAAATAGTCTACTGAGAATCACTAAATCAACATGAATCCACAGAGTCGTGCTTCAAGAGGAAAGATAGTGCAGAATTATTCATGCTGACCTCATACAGTGGTCACTGTAGCTGCCTCTGCTTAATAATGAGCATTGACAAAGTATCACTGCATATGGATTACTTATGCGATCAAGTAGAGGGGTGAGAGATATGATACACAGTCTGAATGATATCAGTAAATTTACACGACATGGACAAAAATTCGAAGTGATATCACCATATTTTTGTAAGCCATCCCAGGATCATACTCCATGGAAATTATGCATCAACCATAACATACGTTTTTGAGTCTTGCCACACTTCACATTACTGAATGGTTTTGGTAGTGCAACATTTGTGGTGAACGTCGTGGAAAGACGTCCAACCTTTGTGAATGTGATGAAGAATAGATAGAAACTCTCCTCATATATTGTAGAAGTCTTGAGTGTCTCTAATGATATTCATGCTTTGAGATGCCATCGTGAAACACTTTAGGGATGATGTTGCTCCTGTTAACTTATACAACTCATTGCGCCTGTCTCATACTCATGTAGTAATAATGTGTATGCTGCAATATCTGTGGGTAGATTTTCTGATGATTTAAATTCTATTCAGATATCTATCAGTCCTGATTCCACAGTTTTGTTATAGTTTGAGCAATCTATCACAACGATGGACGCTAATTCCTCAAATTTTTGTGAGCTGAGCATGCACCTGCATTCACCATCCTCATAGTAAGAAGGGTGAAACCTCGTATACATGTCAAACACTTGGCTGTAGATGTTATTACCCCAATTCACTGTAAAATGTCATATTGGTAAAACTCTGAATTAAGGTAAACTTCAGCACAGGTTAGTTTACAGTTTGTAAATACACTGCAATACTTTTTGGACTCCCCTTTCTGTGGGCATACCGTGCCATTATAATGAATCAAGGCATTTCTTATTGAACAGCCATTTTAATAACACATTTGTATGGATGTAGTCAGTATTATGGGATAGTCAAACTGTTACCATGAATTGAAAGTTAATGGCTGCTGAACATCAGCATTCAATGCCTTTAAACATTTTAAATGCTCCTTGTCCGTTACAGAGATGAGAGGCATTTTCCATGCTAATTTCTAAAGCAAAATTTTATTTTCTTGGAGTTTAGTCTGATCTTCAATGTACGAGTTCCTATATGTCGGACTTCCTACCAGAATTAGTTCTCGCTTTGCACTCACAATAATGTGTTTCGCGTCTTTGAGGAATCCCATAAGTATCTTGAGTAGCATATTCACACTAGAGCAATCATAGTCACTTATCAATCATCTGTGAACCATTCTGCATTTTGTGAATCATTCAAGTAAGCAGTTAATATATGTTTTAAGGATTGATGTGATTTCAACATTTCTAGTAAGTCAATCTCGAGCCCATGCAGTTTGTATCTAATTTCTTCTAAATAGGAAGGTGAAAATATTATGTGTAAGTTGCGATTTTGTTATAAGGCCTCCATCCTTTTTCAAAAACTATAGAAAACTGCTGCTTCGAATTGTTAAACCATCTTGATGCTGAATATGAGTTCTTATCTCATCATTATTGTTAAACGTCCCTGGAGCATAAGATTTGTGGAAGAAATATTCCTGGCAAATAATTCGCTTATCATATTGAACTGGAGTTAAGTGATGACACTGTGTGGTTTCAAACCTACCGATTTAAGGAACTAGCAATTCTTCCATATTATCGCTTATGCTTCCACCACAACGTGTGGTGCCGATGGCTGTGTGCATCTGCTTTATATCTTACACCCAAGTTGTTGTTCCTGCTTCAACTGTAGCCATATTATGATTTCTTTATCTCGAAAGTCCATTAGCTTCCTGCCCTTGTGCACAATATTCAAGTCAAGATAGTCGAATGTCTGGATGATCACTGGAAGTTACACTCCTGGAAATGGAAAAAATAACACATTCACACCGGTGTGTCAGACCCACCATACTTGCTCCGGACACTGCGGGAGGGCTGTACAAGCAATGATCACACACACGGCACAGCGGACACACCAGGAACCGCGGTGTTGGCCGTCGAATGGCGCTAGCTGCGCAGCATTTGTGCACCGCCGCCGTCAGTGTCAGCCAGTTTGCCGTGGCATACGGAGCTCCATCGCAGTCTTTTAACACTGGTAGCATGCCGCGACAGCGTGGACGTGAACCGTATGTGCAGTTCACGGACTTTGAGCGAGGGCGTATAGTGGGCATGCGGGAGGCCGGGTGGACGTACCGCCATATTGCTCAACACGTGGGGCGTGAGGTCTCCACAGTACATCGATGTTGTCGCCAGTGGTCGGCGGAAGGTGCACGTGCCCGTCGACCTAGGACCGGACCGCAGCGACGCACGGATGCACGCCAAGACCGTAGGATCCTACGCAGTGCCGTAGGGGACCGCACCGCCACTTCCCAGCAAATTAGAGACACTGTTGCTCCTGGGGTATCGGCGAGGACCATTCGCAACCGTCTCCATGAAGCTGGGCTACGGTCCCGCACACCGTTAGGCCGTCTTCCGCTCACGCCCCAACATCGTGCAGCACGCCTCCAGTGGTGTCGCGACAGGCGTGAATGGAGGGACGAATGGAGACGTGTCGTCTTCAGCGATGAGAGTCGCTTCTGCCTTGGTGCCAATGATGGTCGTATGCGTGTTTGGCGCCGTGCAGGTGAGCGCCACAATCAGGACTGCATACGACCGAGGCACACAGGGCCAACACCCGGCATCATGGTGTGGGGAGCGATCTCCTACACTGGCCGTACACCTCTGGTGATCGTCGAGGGGACACTGAATAGTGCACGGTACATCCAAACCGTCATCGAACCCATCGTTCTACCATTCCTAGACCGGCAAGGGAACTTGCTGTTCCAACAGGACAATGCACGTCCGCATGTATCCTGTGCCACCCAACGTGCTCTACAAGGTGAAGTCAACTACCCTGGCCAGCAAGATCTCCGGATCTGTCCCCCATTGAGCATGTTTGGGACTGGATGAAGCGTCGTCTCACGCGGTCTGCACGTCCAACACGAACGCTGGTCCAACTGAGCGCCAGGTGGAAATGGCATGGCAAGCCGTTCCACAGGATTACATCCAGCATCTCTACGATCGTCTCCATGGGAGAATAGCAGCCTGCATTGCTGCGAAAGGTGGATATACACTGTACTAGTGCCGACATTGTGCATGCTCTGTTGCCTGTGTCTATGTGCCTGTGGTTCTGTCAGTGTGATCATGTGATGTATCTGACCCCAGGAATGTGTCAATAAAGTTTCCCCTTCCTGGGACAATGAATTCACGGTGTTCTTATTTCAATTTCCAGGAGTGTATGTGGTGTTGGCAGGAACACAAAGATTTATTGCTTCGGGTCCACTGTAGGAAAGAATCTGTAGATTGTGTGAATCAATCTGTCATTGAGACATGAATTCCTTGCGATATTACACTCAACGCAAATCGTGCTAACTGGTAGTAAGTCCACCATTTGTGCTGACTTGTAAAATTTTCTGCCGGCCGGAGTGGCCGCGCAGTTCTAGGCGCTGAAGACTGGAACCGAGCGAGCGATACGGTCGCAGGTTCGAATCCTGCCTCGGGCATGGATGTGTGTGATGTGTTAGGTGAGTTAGGTTTCATTAGTTCTGAGTTCTAGGCGACTGATGACCTCAGAAGTTAAGTCGCATAGTGCTCAGAGCCATTTGAACCATTTTTTTTTTGTAAAATTTTCTAGTATTCTTCTCCACAACTTGACTCCTTAAGAAACCTAGCAATCATCCTATTGAAACGCTATGGCTAAAGCCTATTGTCTAGTATGCCATCTTTATTATGGTTTTAAATGTATTAACATTTGCGCATAACTTCAACCGTTCTACAGATTGCTTTACAAAAGTATTTTTTGGCGAGAATATTTCCGCAATTTATCGCTTCCAATATGTGGTTTATTATTCACATCACTGACGTTTGGAATGTTGTTGTATGGTTCCAAACCGATGAAAGCTTAGATTAGTTGGTGGAAAGTATTTGACATGTAGAAATGACGGTCAGTCTTGTAAAGTCAGAATGTACGACATCACAGCTGAACCTCATCTAACGCCACAATGTGTGTGCTGCTTGATTTTAGGCACTCATCTGGAGAACATCCAAAGAGATATGTACTGAGGTACTCAGGGTACCCTCCGCCACACACCGTCAGGTGGCTTGTGGAGTATGATGTAGATGTAGATGTAGATGTAGAGGTGTCGGTAGCGTCGAAAATAGTAGTACATATGAGACTGTGCAGTTCTTTCGACAGAGGTGAGTCTCAAAAAAATGGTTCAAATGGCTCTAAGCACTATGGGACTGAACATCTATGGTCATCAGTCCCCTAGAACTTAGAACTATTTAAACCTAACTAACCTAAGGACGACACACAACACCCAGCCATCACGAGGCAGAGAAAATCCCTGACCCTGCCGGGAATCGAACCCGGGAACCCGGGCATGGGAAGCGAGAACGCTACCGCACGACCACGAGATGCGGGCAGAGGTGAGTATGAACGGATGGAAGTAGTAGACGTTCTTCAATTTTCTTTTTACATATGCAACCCAGTGAGTTCCAGATCCTCCTACAACATCTAAATTTAAAATCCCACATTCTCTAGATTTCCACATAGTCTTAGGCATTGTATTCCACAGAAACACTGTATGAAATCCTCAGGTAGTCGAGCTAGCGGCTTTTTTTGAACATCCCAGGCTCTTTCGTGTGCAGTTTTAAATATAGTCTTTTCCAGATAACGACAGGTTCCATCTTACTATTGTGCCCTTTCGACTTGTCAAGATGTTCTTGAGCACTTTGTGCATTTTCACTGTCTGGGTAATGGATAACTCTTGTCTGGACAATGATCCAACAGCTCAAAGTCCCGCCAGTGCAGGAATTAGAAACGGGACAATTCCACCTGATATCTTAAGTACTTGTAGAACCCGAGATGTTTCTTCCTTCTTACTCCTTTCTGCTTCGGGATACTTTTAGCTGCTGACAGTGATGATCCGATGCAATTTCTTAAACATCTAACAGGGTTTCTTCTTCTATGTGGATACTGAGTGGTGCTCACAACTTGTCAGAAATTTATAGCACGACCCAGTTTAAGTTTGTCACACATTGCTTTATCAAATATGAAAGTTGCAATACCTATCCCTATTCCAGTGTCCCTTATTTTTGTGTTCAGTAACAAACTTATAGTGTTGTGTTACACATTGAAGCTGGTAACTACAATGACTAATACTTTTAACACACCTTATGAATATATGTTATGATAATCAATTGTTCAAAATATGTTCAAATGTGTGTCAGTTCGTAAGGGACCAAACTGCTTAGGTCATTGGTCCCTAAAAATCAGTTGTTCACTTTGTTTCTTATGCAGAAGCAATTTTACAGAAAAAGCACAGCTGTGGTAAAACTAGGTAGAAGCAATGGGGTAAAACCAGAACTACCTGATACTACCCTATAACTTCATTACATATTACTTATATGTGTGACACGAGATATTTATACCTTTTAAGTATGCTTATTATGTGTACTTTTGCATCCCAGACGCAAGTGTTGCTTGAGACTGGGTGACAGGGTTCAGGGAGAAAAGAAAATAGTCGGTTGCCCTAACTAAAAGAGAGTCTTGACCTGACTGTGTTGCTAAAATTCCTTTATTACAAAAGGTAAGAAGCGGAATGACTACTGAATGACGAACACTGAGTGTTTTACGACTTCTGACGTTATTCAGAGACTACTGTCAACATAGTATACGTTTGTTGTAAATGAGTTGTATCCACTAAATGTCAAGTCTTTACACAGAGATGGTGACTATCTAGCACCATTTCAGCTATTAAAAGAACCTGTCAGTACCAACTGCATCTGCGCCCATGATATGACATGGAGGAGTTTTAAACTACCCAGATAGAACTCCATTTACTGTTAAGAAAACAGTTAGAAAACTGCTACGGAAGCAAAGGGAACTTCACAGCAAACATAAACATAGCCAAAGCCTTGCAGACAAACAAAAATTACGAGAAGCGAAATGTAGTGTGAGGAAGACTATGCAAGAGGCGTTCAATGAATTTGAAATTAAAGTTCTATGTACTGACTTGGCAGAAAATTCTAAGAAATTTTGGTCTTATGTCAAAGCGGTAAGTGGATCAAAACAAAATGTCCAGACACTCTGTGACCAAAATGGTACTGAAACAGAGGATGACAGGCTAGAGGCCGGAATACTAAATGTCTTTTTCCAAAGCTGTTTCACAGAGGAAGACTGCACTGTAGTTCCTTCTCTAGATTGTCGCACAGATGACAAAATGGTAGATATCGAAACAGACGACAGAGGGATAGAGAAACAATTAAAATCACTCCAAAGAGAAAAGGCCGCTGGACCTGATGGGATACCATTTCGATTTTACACAGAGTAATTCGAAGAAACTTGCCCCCCTTCTTGCTGCGGTGTACCGTAGGTCTCTAGAAGAGCGTAGCGCTCCAAAGGATTGGAAAAGGGCACAGGTCATCCCCGTTTTTAAGAAGGGACGTCGAACAGATGTGCAGAACTATAGACCTATATCTCTAACGTCGATCAGTTGTAGAATTTTGGAACACGTATTATGTTCGAGTATAATGACTTTTATGGAGACTAGAAATCTACTCTGTAGGAATCAGCATGGGTTTAGAAAAAGACGATCGTGTAAATCCCAGCTCGCGCTATTCGTCCACGATACTCAGAGGGTCATATACACGGGTTCCCAAGCAGATGCCGTGTTTCTTGACTTCCGCAAGGCGTTCGATACAGTTCCCCACAGTCGTTTAATGAACAAAGTAAGAGCATGTGGACTATCAGACCAAATGTGTGATCGGATTGAAGAGTTCCTAGATAACAGAATGCAGCATGTCATTCTCAATGGAGAGAAGTCTTCCGAAGTAAGAGTGATTTCAGGTGTGCCGCAGGGGAGTGTCGTAGGACCGTTGCTATTCACAACATACATAAATGACCTTGTGGATAACATCGAAAGTTCACTGAGGCTTTTAGAGGATGATACTTTGGTATATCGAGAGGTTGTAACAATGGAAAATTGTACTGAAATGCAGGAGGATCTGCAACGAACTGACGCATAATGCAAGGAATGGCAATTGAATCTCAATGTAGGCAAGTGTAATGTGCTGCGAATACATAGAAAGAAAGATCCTTTATCATTTAGCTACAATACAGCGGATCAGCAACTGGAAGGAGTTAATTCCATAAATTATCTGGGAGTACGCATTAGGAGTGATTTAAAATGGAATGATCATATAAAGTAGATCGTCGGTAAAGTAGATGCCAGATTGAGATTCATTGGAAGAATCCTAAGGAAATGCAATCCGAAAACAAAGGAAGTAGGTTACAGTAGACTTGCTCGCCCACTGCTTGAATATTGCTCACCAGTGAGGGATCTGTACCAGATAGGGTTGATAGAAGAGATAGAAAAGATCCAACGGAGAGCAGCGCGCTTCGTTACAGGATCATTTAGTTATCGCAAAAGCGTTACGGAGATGATAGATAAACTCCAGTGGAAGACTCTGCAGGAGAGACGCTCAGTAGCTCGGTACGGGCTTTTGTTGAAGTTTCGAGAACATACCTTCACCGAGGAGTCAAGCAGTATATTGCTCTCTCCTATGTTTATCTCGCGAAGAGACCATGAGGATAAAATCAAAGAGATTAGAACCCATACAGAGGCATACCGACAATCTTTCTTTCCACGAACAATACGAGACTGGAACAGAAGGGAGAACCGATAGAGGTACTCAAAGACCCTCCGCTACAGACCGTCAGGTGGCTTGCGGAGTATGGCTTTAGATGTAGATGTAGATAAGAACAGCTGCAGATAACTCGGCTCAGCCCTGCTTAGCTAATAACTTACATTGTTTCTGCCAACAGTGCTAACTCTCTACTTTCACTAGGACCTGCCTGTCCCATCTAACCTCTACTCCTGTCTGCTCTAACTGCCATGACTCTCTCTTCAGAGCGTCTCATTCTAGTTTTAATCAGTTTCCCCTTCTCCTCACACAGTCCCTGACTTGGTATAATGTTGAAGGACCATAGCCATCGCATTGGCTCTTACTATGCATTGTTTTTCAGAATGTGAATGGAGGGAGGAAAGCGCCTGTTGTAAATTCATGTCCTGAACCTGGTATAGGCTCTTCATTACGTATATGTGACCCTTCCAGAGACACTCTCCCTTATCCCTCTCTTACTCTCACTCTGAATTATATTTAAATCTTACAGTGTTATTTCTTAAGCGTGGCTGGCGTCCTTGTGGCACCGCCAGCTGAAAAGATTCCTTCTACGTGATTTTAAGCATCTGACTTTTTATGTAAGCTTGTTGTCGTGCTCTGATGCTGCCTGCCTGCGTCATAACTTTTCCCTTATTAGGCTCGTGAAGCCTTTCCCTTAAGACTTGGCTGTCATTTCCGTGGATACAAGACATCTTCCCTGCCGATGTAATTGACGTTACTCATCTGAGTAGCGTTAATTAAAATTTTTATTAGAGTTTCTTTTCAACAAGATATTAGTTACATAGTTTGATGTATTCTAATTCCTCATTTATCTTTTTCAAGAAACATAGATTTTCAGTTTATTTTCTTTAAAATAACGCAATTTATTTTCTATTCTCAATCAAATTTGCATTATATTTTCATCTGAAACAATTACTGCATACCTGAGATAACTACATTTTATACTTTACAATTACGTTTATCGTTTGTTTCTAAAGTGTGCTGAGTCTTTATGTTTCTGTAATACTATTTTCTCAGAAACACCATTAAGAAGTCTTCACACCACTGGATTTTGTGATGGTAGTTCTTACACATATCTTACTACAATAGTTACCATCATCGAAGTAATTTCATATAAATCGAAAACATTCTTTACAACATTTACAGTGTCTGGAGCAACACGTTATTATAGCTAGCATAATCAATATGAACACATACGTAGTGGTAGAATAGTATGTCAGTTAATTAGTGTCTCATTCTTTCCTGCTGTTCATTAATCATATAATCTAAATCGTTTAGATGCTTTCCAGTAACCTTTAATTCGTCTAGTGAGCACATCATCTAATGGTGACTCTAGCAAACAAATGTTTGTGTTTTCCTTATTAGCAGTGCAAAAATTGAGTTCAAACCCTATTTGTGGCATTACATCCTTTTTAGTTGTATTGATGCTTACTACTTAGTCTGTCTGTATAAAGGCCATATCCCTTGTATTTACTGTAGAAACTTATTTTTCCAGCTCCTCTTAGCACTACATCCCTTGGGGCTTGCTTCCCACACAGTACTGTCAGACCCTCCTCCTTAGGAACTATGTGTAAACACTTACCGTTGTTTAAAGGTGTCCATATTCCTTGCTTTAATACTGTAATTATTTTTTCACAATCATCGCATTATACTTGTTGGCTGAAGCAACTCTACAATTCTTATTTAGATCCTTACAATATAATTTCTCTGCCTATAACTGGCGTATTGCCTATTACATTCGTCTATGAGTAAGTACTCTTTTTCTGGCTGAAGAAAAATGTACTTCCGTTTTCACTGAGCGATTTCTTGAGGTGAAGAGAACAGTCTGTATAAGGTAAACATGTTACTTACTAAGAGGACATTTATCACATATCCTAATATGCTTCCTGCTATAAAGACATGTACATCGATTAACTTTAACAAGAGGTATCCTGATGACTTGGCTAGAGGGACAGGTAACCTTAGATGTTTCAGTTACCTCTTATTAGGCTGAGGAATTTCAAATTTGTATCAGGTTTATGATATGAGACTGCAGTATAACTTTCTGTGCATTAACTGTAGCATTTATCATTTGTTCGTACTTTGATTCTATATACCCAAATACATCTGTCTAGTTTCAGTGCTTGTTCACATACAATTACAAATGTTGCAACTCTCTTAAATCCTATGTCTGTCTCCTTAACATACGACTTACTGAATCTTTCTAGCCTTTCCATCCCAAATTTTAACTTATCCTAGTATTCTTTTATCCCACTTACTGTCCTATTTACTCCTGATAATGTGGCTCGTACCATTGCCACTTGTTCCTTAGTTAACCTCAAAAGATCTTTGGAATCCCTCTCCATTTCCTCTACGTGTTCCCTGCCACACTTAGCATCATCTTCATATAGCGTACCAAATTGTATCTCACTGACAAAATAAAACAGGCCTCTCTTCTTTCTTGTCTCACGCCTTGTCAGCTGGTGTACCAGCCTCTGTAACTCTGTTACCTTTTCTATGTGATGTGGCCCCCGTTGGTCTAGCAAGCGGCATTCTATTAAATCTACATTAAGTTCTTTTAGAGTCGCTAGACCTCTGTGCTATTAGTTTGCCATACCTTTCAGCCTTCTGAAAACGTTCAGTTACAGCATCTTAATTTACTTTGTTACAGTCCTCCATGTGTATATTTCTGCTTCTCTTAAACTATCTTAGTACAATCCTGAAGACTTATCTATTTTTGAACCTTCGTAATCCGTTGTCAATGGTTTAGCTCTTGTTGTGATTGCTAGTAGCAGTAGTAGTCGTAGTACACTTCCTGCCTGTATCATACCTGAAATTAGGAGCACTGTTTTAATCTGTTTGCATGTACCTTTGTTTCTTTGGTTCCTCTAAATTTTATGACTACGTTCGGCGTGCCTATTCTGACTACTTCATATGGCTCTTGTCACTGTTAATCGAGTCTCCTAGATCTTCCACGTCTTACTGTTTCATCGTACAGCAATACTTTGTCGTTTATCATACTTTTTCTTGTTAGCCTTTTTGTCTTGTATTATAAATTGTCTTGTTGCATTATGTGCCTCTTGCATGCTAGCTCTCAGTCTGTTGACCTTTGCGGATTCTCATTGCAATGTTAGTAGTGTATTTACCTTTTTGCCATACACCAATTCAAAGGGCGTGTAGCCAGTATTGCTGTGTGTTGTTCTGTTGAATACGAAAAATGCATATGGTATCCACTTGTCCCACTGATTTCTCTCTAACGCACCGCTTGGTTGTGGATGGTATACCGTTATGTGTATCTTACTAATATGCAACAATCTACAAACATGGCTGAAAAGATCACTTAAAAAGTTTGGTCTTTGGCGAATTAGAAGTAATGAGCGAATTTCGTATCTTAAAACTATCTATTCTACAAATGCTTCTGCTATTGTGTCAGCGTCTTGATGTTCTACTGACACGTCTAACGTAAACTTACTTAAGTTTTCTTGGAATGTCATTATTTATTCCTTACCTTTGCTTGACACATTTAAAGCTCCTAAATGTCCATTGAACGCCTTTCGAATACACTTTCCGTCATATCTGCTATTTCTAACGTCACTGTTGTTTTTGCCTGTGTAAGCTTATTCTTCTGGCATGATGGACACTTACGTATATATTCTTCTGTATTGAGTTTCATTCCCTTTCTCTGCGTATAATCATTTATCCTTTCGAACGGTCTATACATGCCTTGGTGTTCTCTCAACGGATTATTGTGCATTTCATGTATCGGTTGCTTTTTCTCAGGACTAATTTCGCTTTCTGCTTGTTTGTCTACTGATATCTTCTCATCACGTCCTGTTTCAGTGCTCACTTGGGTTTGTCACACGTTCGCCTGATTACTCTCGTTCTTTCCTCCCAGCTGACCTCTGTCAATATGGGTACTATCACTGGACCGTATCCTACTAACAGCGTTTGCACTGCTATTCAACCTACCCGTCTTGTAAATTACATCACAGTCATACTCCTCAAGTTTAGGTCTCCACTTCAGGAGTCTTGAACTATGATCCTTTACACTGAATATTCGCGTTAATCGCTTATGATCTGTTGGAACTGTAAACCGTCATCTATATATGTATTGTCAGAATTGCTTTACTGCAAATACTATAGCCAACAATGCTTTCTCTGTGATACTATAATTCTGCCTCGTTTAATGGTCTAGATGAGTATACAATGGGCAAATCGTCACCAATTTTTTCGCCTTACGACAAGGAGGCTACTATAGCTGAATTGCTAGCGTCTGTTGGTCACTATGAACGATTTTGTAAATTCTGGGTACTGAGATAGTGGTGAGTTAACCAATTTGGTCTCTAGTTGCTCAAAAAGAAAATTTTGTCTTTGAGCCTATTCGTATCTTACACCTTTGTTTAGCATTTCGTGTAGAGACTTCGCGATTTTGCTAAAACTGGCAAGAGACTAGCAGTAGTACCCGATTAATTCTAAGACCCCTTTCAATTATTTCGTTGTCCTTGTCTGTGGAAAGAACTCCGCCTTTTCCACTTCTGCCGTTTTCGGTGCGATCCCTTTATCTGTGAGACATGACCCAAGAAAATCACTTCCTCTCTTAAGAACTCGCACTTATCTGGTCGCTGCTTTAACTTGTGCTCTCGCAACCTATCATAAATTAAACGAAGCTTCTGATTATTCTCCTGCAGGTTTCTTCCACGACACACTATATCGTCTTGCTACACGAAGCATTAATACCTTGAAGACCTACAAAAACTGTGTTCATTAATCGTAGGAAACATCCTGGGGTTCCCTTCAGTCCCATTGGCTTTCGTTTGTACTCATAATGTTGATAGTTTGAGCTGAACGTCGTTCTCTCTCAATCCTTCTCGTCCGTCAACATTTGGTAGTCAGGGTCAAGCGTTGAGAAGTACTTTGCCTATCCTAGCTGATCGGAGGTATTTGGGGGCAGAAATGCATCACCTACAGTAACGCCACGCAATTACCTGCAAGGCTCTACGATTCTCCACTTCTGTTCACCACTTGCTTATACAAACAATAAATACGCGTTCCAGGCACTCTTGCTTTCGAGAATTATGTCATCGCTCAACATCTTTTCTACCTACTCTTTCAAAACCTCTTTCTGTGCCTCGGGTATTCTGTATGGCGGTAGTCGTCTAACTACGGCCCACAGACCGTATGCAGCCCGAATGAAGTATTCGTGCGGCCCGCCGTTCTAAGCGGTATTTTATAATAATAAGCCGAATCCAGAATCGTCAACTAACGTTAAGAGCTTCTTAAGAGTGTAGTTTCCCTGCTCGCTAACAAACAAAAAAGTTTTGTGCACACCACATTAGCAAATGCCAATAGCTAGAACAGAATATGTGGCGTGTGCTCAAGTCGTACGGACATAAGGTTGTGCGAAGACTGTCATTTTTCGTATATGACGTACAAAAATTGTATCACTGAAAAATTCAGACACTATGTAGAACAGAGGGCCTGATGACGGCTTATGATATCACCGAAAATAGCCTATGAAATAATGTGGAGATGAACTTACGGCTGATGGATTTTTTTTATATTTATTACATGCATATCAACCGCTGTCCCTCCATCCAACATAGCAAGGATGGGTTCACCCAAGTTAATTAATAATAGGAGCGGTACATATACGGCCCGAAGTGCCGCCCCACAATATTATTATTGGGGGTTGTTTGGAGAAGGAGACCAGGCAGCGAGGTCATCGGTCTCATCGGATTAGGGAGGGACGGGGACGGAAGTCGGCCGTGCCCTTTCAAAGGAACCATTCCGGCATTTGCCGGGACCGATTTAGGGAAATCACGGAAAACCTAAATCAGGATGGCCGGATGCGGGATTGAACCGTCGTCCTCCCGAATGCGAGTCCAGTGTCCAACCACTGCGCTATCATTATTGGCTCTTGAGGAAAAATGTTTGGTGATGGCTACTGTATGGTCTAGTATTTGTCACTTTTCCTGCATGTTCCGAGGGTATTGTGATTCTGTGCATCACTGTGGAGAAAAAAAAATGGTTCAAATGGCTCTGAGCACTATGGGACTTAACATCTATGGTCATCAGTCCCCTAGAACTTAGACCTACTTAAACCTAACTAACCTAAGGACACCACACTACACCCAGCCATCACGAGGCAGCACTGTGGAGATATGTGACAGTTTGTCACCTGGCAGATGGAATACATCTACATATTCTGTGCATTTGTAGACTTAGAGAAAACTGTTGACAATGTTTACTGGAATACTCTCTTTCAAATTCTGAAGGTGGCAGGGGTAAAATACAGGGTGCGAAAGGCTATTTACAATTTGTACAGAAAGCAGATGGCAGTGATAAGAGTTGAGGGACATGAAAGGGAAGCAGTGGTTGGGAAGGGAGTGAGACAGGTTCGTAGCCTCTCCCCGATGCTATTCAATCTGTATATTGAACAAGCAGTAAAGGAAACAAAAGAAAAGTTCGGAGTAGGTATTAAAATCCATGGAGAAGTTATAAAAACTTTGAGGTTCGCCGATGACATTCTAATTCTGTCAGAGACAGCAAAGGACTTGGAAGAGCAGTTGAACGGAATGGACAGTGTCTTGAAAGGAGGATATAAGATGAACATCAACAAAAGCAAAACGAGGATAATGTAATGTAGACGAATTAAGTTGGGTGATGCTGAGGGAGTTAGATTAGGAAATGAGACGCTTAAAGTAGTAAATGAGTTTTGCTATTTTGGGAGCAAAATAACTGATGATGGTCGAAGTAGAGAGGATATAAAATGTAGACTGGCAATGGCAAGGAAAGCATTTCTGAAGAAGAGAAATTTGTTAACATCGAGTATTGATTTAAGTGTCAGGAAGTCGTTTCTGAAAGTATTTGTATGGAGTGTAGCCATGTATGGAAGTGAAACATGGACGATAAATAGTTTAGACAAGAAGAGAATAGAAGCTTTCGAAATGTGGTGCTACAGAAGAATGCTGAAGATTAGATGGGTAGATCACATAACTAATGAGGAGGTATTGAATAGAATTGGGGAGATGAGGAGTTTGTGGCACAACTTGACTATAAGAAGGGATCGGTTGGTCGTACATGTTCTGAGGCATCACCTATTTAGTGCTGGAGGGCAGCGTGGAGGGTAAAAATCGTAGAGGGAGACCAAGAGATGAAGACACTAAGCAGATTCAGAAGGATGTAGTCTGCAGTAGGTACTGGGAGATGAAGAAGCTTGCACAGGATTGAGTAGCATGGAGAGCTGCACAAACCAGTCTCAGGACTGAAGACAACAGCAACAACAGCAACAACAACTCTGTGCAAACTTCTACTATTGCACTCTTTTCTTCGGCATTAAAATGATCCATTCTCAATAGTTTTTGCAAAATGCTGCAACGATTTCTTGTTTTTTCTATGACTTCCTCACAGCTTTTTACTTCGCATACCTTTCTTAGTTGCGTTGATCCTTCTGTCGCTAATTTGACGTTCTTTAAGTGTACTTTGACCTCTGATAGATATATTGCACTTGCTATCCAACAACCATTTCGCACGATACCGGAATGTACACTCGTTTCGAAATTTCCTCTTACATGTTTTCTTCGCGTGGTTCGACTGCATTTTCGGATTCCTGATCGGTCTCAAGCTCATATCCTTTCGGTTCCATTTCCACTGTTAAAATATGTCTTTACCTTGTAAACTTAATACTTTTCTCGCATTGTCTAATTTACCTTTATGCTTCCTTAGAAAATCCATACCGATCAACCCGTCGTATTGGATGTCTAACACTGACCCGTACACATGAGACGTGTGTTCCATGTTTCCAACACATAGGCGTATTTGCAACTCTTCTAGTGTACTAATTGCTTCGTCGGTAACACGCTTTAATCGAAGCCTTTCCGCTTCATCTGTTCTGGTTGTACTGTCTACGGGAATACTGCTCTTTAACAAACATAGCTGTGCACCTGTATCTAATAACAGCTTTAATTTCCTCCTTAGCTCTACACAGTAAAACATTACCCTTAGTTCTACCCAATATAACACTGACACCATTTTTGTGGCACAGTCTACTACCCTAATTGTGAGCTTTTTTACCGCGAGAATGCCCGCCCATACGGCTTAGGCACCCTTTAGTTTTTCCGAACTGTTTCGCTGTCTTGTTTGACAGTGGAACTTATTTTTTCTCCATGCATGCAAAGGCCCTTTGCAGCACTCCTTGGCGTAGTGCCCTGGCCGTTTACATTTAAAACAAGTCACGTCTTATACCGCGGTGCACGGTGCACCGTAGTTACCTGACAGATTACGCTCTGGGCATCTCCGTTCACGCAATGGATGCAATCCGTTGACTTTTCTGCAATTCCCTTTTACTGTGCTGGAATCTATTTCCGTCACTTTCCTTGCATTCCGACCATGTGTGACCTGATTTATTACAATCATATCAGAAATTTGTGAACTGTTTTGCCTGGATAGTGGGAACTCTTCCTTCCGCCTTGTTTTTCCCACACTTACTTGCTATATACCCTCATAAACCACACGTAAAACATGTTAACTCTTTTGTTTCCGTAGTTTACTTCAGTGTTTCGTACCGAGCGAGGTGGCGCAGTGGTTAGCACACTGGACTCACATTTGGGAGGATGACGGTTCAAACCCGCGTTCGGCCATCGAAATTTAGGTTTTCCGGGATTGCCCAAAATCGCTTCAGGCAAACGCCGGGCTGGTTCAAAAAAATTGTTCAAATGGCTCTGAGCACTATGGGACTACTGAGGTCATCAGTCCCCTAGAACTTAGAACCACTTCAACCTAACTAACCTTAGGACATCACACATATACATGCCCGAGGTAGGATTCGAACCTGCGACCGTAGCGGTCGCGCGGTTCTAGACTGTAGCGCCTAGAACCGCTCGGCCACTCCGGCCGGCCGGGAAGGTTCCTTCGAAAGGGCACGGCTGATTCCCTTCCCCATCGTTCCCTAACACGAGCTTGTGCTCCGCCTCTAATGACCTCGTTGTCGATGGACATTAAACACTAATCTCCTCCTTCAATGTTTCGTGAGCACTGTCACTCCTTCCTTGTTCGTGGGGCTGTTCCCTGGTCTTTAATTGACAATATGCGCTTTCTTCCTGTAATGATAATTCTACTGTGGCAGCTAATCCAAATTCGTCACCTCGACTTTTCACAATTGTTGATATTCGGTCATTACTTTTTTTTGGTCGTCAGTCTTCTGACTGGTTTGACGCGGCCCGCCACGAATTCCTCGCCCGTGGTAACCTCTTCATCTCAGAGTAGCACTTGCAACCTACGTCCTCATTTATTTGCTGGATGTATTCCAATCTCTGTCTTTCTCTACAGTTTTTGCCCGCTACAGCTCCCTCTAGCATCATGGAAGTCATTCCCTCGTGTCTTAACAGGTGTCCTATCATCCTGTCCCTTCTCTATATCAATGTTTTCCACATATTCCTTTCCTCTCCGATTCTGCGCAGAACCTCCTCATTCCTGACCTTATCAGTCCACTAATTTTCAACATTCGTCTGTAGCACCACATCTCAACTGCTTCGATTCTCTTCTGTTCCGGTTATCCCACAGTCCATGTTTCACTACCATACAATGCTGTACTCCAGGCGTACATTCTCAGAAATTTCTTCCTCGAATTAAGGCTGATATTTGATATTAGTAGACTTCTCTTGGCCAGAAATGCCCTTTTTGCCAGTGCTAGTCTGCTTTTGATGTCCTCCTTGCTCCGCCTGTCATTGGTTATTTTACTGTCTAGGTAGCAGAATTCTTCAACCTCATCTAATTCATGACCATCAATTCTGATGTTAAGTTTCTCGCTGTTCTCATTTCTACTATTTCTCGTTACCTTCGTCTTTCGTCGATTTACTCTCAATCCACACTCTGTACTCATTAGACTTTCATTCCTTTCAGCTCATCATGTAATTCTTGACGAAATAAATCTCGGGTGAACAGCCAAAATTTATTTCGTCATAAAATACGCCTGGAGAAATTGAAGAATCACATCATGTAATTCTTCTTCACTTTCACTCAGGATAGCAATGTCATCGGCGAATCATATCATTGATATCCTTTCACCTTGAATTTTAATTCCACTCCTGAACCTTTCTTTTATTTCCATCACTGCTTCCTCGATGTACAGATTGAACAGTAGGGGCGAAAGGCTACAACCTTGTCTTACACCTTTTTTAGTACGAGCACTACGTTATTTGTCGTCCACTCTTATAATTCCCTCTTGGCTATTGAACATATTGTATGTGGCTCGTCTCTATCTATAACTTATCCCTTCTTTTTTCAGAATTTCGAACATCTTGCACCATTTTACATTGTCGAACACTTTTTCCAGGTCGACAATTCCTATGAATGAGTCTTAATTTTTAGTCTTGCTTCCATTATTAATCGCAACGTCATAATTGCCTCTCTCGTGCCTTTACTTTTCCTAAAGCCAAACTGATCGTCATCTACCGCATCCTCAATTTTCTTTTCCATCCTTCTGCATATTATTCTTGTAAGCAGCTTGGATGCATGATCTGTTAAACTGACTGTGCGATAATTCTCGCACTTGTCAGCTCTTGCCGTCTTAGGAGTTGTGTGGATGATGCTTTTCCGAAAGTCAGCTGGTATGTCGCCAGACTCATACATTCTACACACAACGTGAATAGTCGTTTTGTTGCCACTCCCCCCAATGGTTTTAGAAATTCTGATGGAATGTTATCTATCCCTTTTGCCTTATTTGATCTTAAGTCCTCCAAAGTTCATTTAAATTCTGATTCTAATACTGGATCCCCTATCTCTTCTAAATCGACTCCAGTTTCTTCTTCTATCACATCAGAAAAATCTTCCCCCTCATAGAGGCTTTCAATGTATTCTTTACACCTATCCACTCTCTCCTCTACATTTAACAGTGGAATTCCCGTTGCACTCTTAATATTATCACCCTTGCTTTTAATGTTAACGAAGGTTGTTTTGACTTTCCTGCATGCTGAGTCTGTCCTTCCGACAATCATTTCTTTTTCGATGTCTTCAAATTTTTCCTGCAGCCATTTCGTCTTAGCTTCCCTGCACTTCCTATTTATTTCATTCCTCAGCGACTTGTATGTCTGTATTCCTGAGTCCCGGAGCATTTTTGTACTTCCTCCTTTCATCGATCAATTGAAGTATTCCTTCTGTTACCCATGGTTTGTTCGCATCTACCCTATTTGTACCTGTTTTCTTTCCCAACTTCTGTGATGGTCCTTTTTAGAGATGTCCATTCCTCTTCAACTGTACTGCCTACTGAGCTATTCCTTTTTGATGTATCTATAACCTTAGAGAACTTCAACCATATCCCGACATTCCTTTGTACTTCCGTACCCCACTTCTTTGCGTATTGATTCTTCCTGACTAATATCTTAAACTTC
Organism: Schistocerca gregaria; assembly: GCF_023897955.1. Classification (NCBI taxonomy): domain Eukaryota; kingdom Metazoa; phylum Arthropoda; class Insecta; order Orthoptera; family Acrididae; genus Schistocerca; species Schistocerca gregaria. The sequence continues at coordinate 210,444,438 of NC_064931.1, forward strand.
AGTCTACTCTTCATCACTACAATATTGTGATCTGAGTCTATATCTGCTCCTGCGTACGCCATACAATCTAGTATCTGATTTCGGGATCTCTGTCTGACCATGATGTAATCAAACTGAAATCTTCCCGTATCACCCGGGTATACCTCCTCCTCATGTGATTCTTGAACAGAGTATTCACTATTACTAGCTGAAACTTGTTACAGAACTCAATTAGTCTTTCTCCTCTCCCGTTCCGCGTCCCAAGCCCATATTCTCCTGTAACATTTTCTTCTACTCCTTCCCCCACAACTGCATTCCAGTGCACAATAACTATTACATTTTCATTCCCCTTTACATACTGTATTACCCTTTCAATATCCTCATACACTTTATCTACCGCTTCATCTCAAGCTTGCGACGTCGGCATGTACACCTGAACTATCGTTGTCAGTGTTGGTTTGCTGTCGATTCTGATAAGAACGACCCTATAACTGAACTGTTCACACTAACATACTCTCTGCCCTACCTTCCTATTTATAACGAATCCTACTCCTGATCTACATCTACATGAATACTCTGCAAATCACATTTAAGTGCCTGGCAGAGGGTTCATCGAGCCACCTTCACAATTCTCTTTTATTCCAATCTCGTATAGCGCGCGGAGAGAGTGAACACCTATATCTTTCCGTACGAGTTCTGATTTCCCTTATTTTATCTCCCTATGTAAGTCGGTGTCAACAAAACATTTTCGTATTCGGAGGAGAAAGTTGGTGATTGGAATTTCGTGAGAAGATTCCGTCGCAACGAAAAATGTCTTTCTTTTAATGACGTCCATCCCAAATCCTGTATCATTTCTGTGAGACTCTCTCCCATATATCGCGATAATACAAAACGTGCTGCCTTTCTTTGAACTTTTTCGATGTACTCCGTCAGTCCTATCTGGTAAGGATCCCACACCGCGCTACAGTATTCTAAAAGAGGACGGGCAAGGGTAATGTACGCAGTCTCCTTAGTAGGTCTGTTACATTTTCTAAGTATCCTGCCAATAAAACACAGCCTTTGGTTAGCCTTCCCCACAATATTTTCTATGTGTTCCTTCCAATTTAAGTTGTTCGTAATTGTAATACCTAGGTATTTAGTTGAATTTACGGCTTTTAGTTTAGACTGATTTATCGTGTAACCGAAGTTAAACGAATTCCTTTTAGCACTCATGTGGATGACCTCACACTTTTCGTTATTTAGGGTCAACTACCACTTTTCGCACCATTCAGATACCTTTTATAAATCGTTTTGCAGTTTGTTTTGATTCTCTCATGACTTTATTAGTCGATAAACGACAGCATCATCTTCAAACGACCGAAGACGGCTGCTCAGATATCTCCCAAATCGTTTATATAGATAAGGAACAGCAAAGGGCCTATAACACTACCTTGGGGAACGCCTGAAATCACTTCTGTTTTACTCGATGACTTTCCGTCAGTTACTACGAACTGTGACCTCTCTGACAGGGAATCATAAATTCAGTCACATAACTGAGACGATATTCCATAAGCACGCAATTTCACTACGAACCGCTTGTGTAGTACAGTGTCAAAAGCCTTCCGTAAATCCAGAAATACGGAATCGATCTGAAAACCATTGTCAATAGCACTCACTCAGCACTTCATATTAATAAAGACCTAGTTGTGTTTCAAAAAAACGATGCTTTCTTAACCCATGTTGACTGTGTGTCAATAGACCGTTTTCTTCGAGGTAATTTTCTGCGGCTGTTGATATTATCCTATACTCATCTGACAAGAAATCATTGTCTTCTTTCCACTTCACTTCACTGACCCCTACTATACCTAGATTGAGCCTTTCCATTTTCCTTTTCAGATTTTCGAGTTTCCCTACCACGCGCAAGATTCTGACATTATTTAACCCCACGTTCAAGCTTCCGATATTACTTAACCCTTGTATAAAGCTTGCTCTACCTAAAAAGCTCTATGTCATCTCTTGTTTTCTCTGCTTGTGACTCTAGTTACGCCTTCCCTAAACCCTCTCTAAATTTCGCCAGTCCTATTGGCCCATGAAGAGAATGGTTCCCCATGGCCTTGTTTTGTCCTATACGCATATTAGTAGATCGTCCACTTACTCGCGTAGTTCTCTTCTAAAATTTGTTCTATCTCTTCTCATGTACTCTTTTTCTCACGTACTTGCCCTCTCGATATTGCCTCACTCGTAATTTTTACTTTAACAAATGTACACTAGTTTGCATGTCCCTTTCGGTCCACTAATTCAGATGCTGAATCAACATTTACACTACTGGCCATTAAAATTGCTACACCACGATGATGACGTGCTACAGACGCGAAATTTAACCGACAAGAAGAAGATGCTGTGATATGCAAATGATTAGCTTTTCAGAGCATTCACACAAGGTTGGCGACGGTGGAGACACCTAAAACGTGCTGACATGAGGGAAGTTTCCAACCGATTTCTCATACACAAACAGCAGTTGACCGGCGTTTCCTGGTGAAACGTTGTTGTGATGCCTCGTGTAAGGAGGAGGAATGCATACCATCACGTATCCGACTTTGATAAAGGTCGGATTGTACCCTCTCGCGATTGCGGTTTATCGTATCGCGACATTGCTGCTCGCGTTGGTCGAGATCCAATGACTGTTAGCAGAATATGGAATCGGTGGGTCCCAATGGCCTCGTATCACTAGCAGTCGAGATGACAGGCATCTTAACAGCGTGGCTGTAACGGATCGTGCAGCCACGCCCCGATCCCTGAGTCGACAGATGGGGACGTTTGCAAGACAACAACCATCTGCACTAACAGTTCGACGACGTTTGCAGCAGCATGGAGTATCAGCTCGGAGACCATGGCTGCGGTTACCCTTGACGCTGCATCACAGACAGGAGCGCCTGCTCTACTGTACTCGCCGGCCAGTGTGGCCGAGCGGTTCTAGGCACTTTCAATCTGGAACCTCGCGACCGCTACGGTCGCAGGTTCGAATCCTGCCTCGGGCATGGATGTGTGTGATGTCCTTAGGTTAGTTAGGTTTAAGTAGTTCTAAGTTGTAGGGGACTGATGACCTCAGATGTTAAGTCTCATAGAGCTCAGAGCCATTTGAACCATTTGATGGTGTACTCAACGACGAACCTGGGTGCACGAATGGCAAAAGTCATTTTTTCGGATGAATCCAGGTTCTGTTTACAGCATCATGATGGTCGCTCACGTGTTTGGCGACATCACAGTGAACGCACATTGGAAGCGTGTATTCGTCATCGCCATACTGGCGTATCACCCGGCGTGATGGTATAGGGTGCCATTGGTTACACGTTTCAGTCACCTCTTGTTCGCATTGACTGCACTTTTAACAGTGAACGTTACATTTCAGATGTGCTACGACCCGTGGCACTACCCTTCATTCGATCCCTGGGAAACCCTATATTTCAGCAGGATAATGCACGACCGAATGTTGTCGGTCCTGTACGGGCCTTTCTGGATGCAGAAAATGGTCAACTGCTGCCCTGGCCAGCACATTCTCCAGATCTCTCACCAACTGAAAACGTCTGGTCAATGGTGGGCGAGCAACCCGCTCGTCACAATACGCCTGTCACTGCTCTTGTGTTGAAGCTGCATGGGCAGCTGTACCTGTACACGCCATCTAAGCTCTGTTTGACTCAATGCCCACGCGTATCAAGGCCATTATTACGGCCAGAGGTGGTTGTTCTGGGTACTGATTTCTCAGGATCTATGCACCCAAATTGCGTGAAAATGTAGTCACATGTCAGTTCTAGTATAATATATTTGTCCAATGAATATTGATTTCTCTCAGGTCCCTCTTGCTGCCGTCAAAAAATTTCCCTAGAACATACAACGCTTCATCGCTTCCCTAGCACTTACTTTACTGACGAGGTACCTTCGCTAGGGGGTAGGGGAGAGGTGCATAGTAAAATTATAAAAGATTAACAACCAACAGTTTTAGAATTGCAGTTACAATTGTTACGATTTGCTTAAATATGTACCGACTTCTTCCGGAGCTGTGCTGCGTGTCGACGGCGCTGCGCCGACCTTGAGGCTGTTGCTCAGTGGGGCTGGACCTTCGCCTTGGACTTGCATATGAGGACACGGCCTTGCGCCTCCCTCCTCTGCTAGCCTGGAACGGGGCCTCTTCCGGCCACTACTGGTCCAACGGTGTTGCACTCTAAACGGGGTGGCAAGAGTGCGCCGGGCGCAGAGCCTACGAAGGACCGGGTGACTAACTACAGTAGTGGAAATATTTATTGCATCACCTCTTACAATTAACAATTTTTGTTACAATCATTGAATAACTCAGCTAAATTTGCCTGATTTCTCTTGATTATTATCAGAAATGAATATACACTACTGGCCATTAAAATCGCTACACCACGAAGATGACGTGCTACAGACGCGAAATTTAACCGACAGGAAGAAGATGCTGTGATATGAAAATGATTAGCTTTCAGAGCATTCACACAAGGTTGGCGCCGGTGGCGACACCTACAACGTGCTGACATGAGGAAAGTTTCCAACCGATTTCTCATACACAAACAGCAGTTGACCGGCGTTGCCTGGTGAAACGTTGTTGAGATGCCTCGTGTAAGGAGGAGAAATGCGTACCATCACGTTTCCAATTTTGATAAAGGTCGTATTGTAGCCTCTCGCGATTAAGGTTTATGGCGTCGCGACATTGCTGCTCGCGCTGGTCGAGATCCAATGACTGTTAGCAGAATATGGAATCGGTGGGTTCAGGAGAGTAATAAGGAACGCCGTGCTGGATCCCAACGGCCTCGTATCACTAGCAGTCGAGATGACAGGTATCTTATCCGCATGGCTGTAGCGGATCGTGCAGCAACGTCTCGATCCCTGAGTCAACAGATGGGGACGTTTGCAAGACAACAACCATCTGCACGAACAGCTCAACGACGTTTGCAGCAGCATGGACTATCAGCTCGGAGACCATGGCTGCGGGTACTCTTGACGCTGCATCACAGACAGGAACGCCTGCAATGGTGTACTCAACGACGAACCTGGGTGCACGAATGACAAAACGTCATTTTTTCGGATGAATCCAGGTTCTGTTTACAGCATCATGATGATAGCACAAGTGTTTGGCGACATCGCGGTGAACGCACATTGGAAGCATGTATTCGTCATCGCCATACTGGTGTATCACCCGGCGTGATGGTATGGGGTGCCATTGTTTACACGTCTCGGTCACCTCTTGTTCGCATTGACTGCACTTTGAACAGTGGACGTTACATTTCAGATGTGTTACGACCCGTGGCTGTCCTCTTCATTCGATCCCTGCGAAACCTTACATTTCAGCAGGATAATGCACGACCGCATGTTGCAGGTCCTGTACGGGCCTTTCTGGATACAAAAAATGTTCGACTGCTGCCCTGGCCAGCACATTTTCCAGATCTCTCACCAATTGAAAACGTCTGGTCAATGGTGGCCGAGCAACTGGCTCTTCACAATACGCCAGTCACTACTCTTGATGAACTGCGGTATTGTTGTGAAGCTGCATGGGCAGCTCTATCTGTATACACCATCCAAGCTCTGTTTGACTCAATGCCCAGGCGTGTCAACGCCGTTATTACGGCCATAGGTAGTTGTTCTGGGTACTGATTTCTCAGGATCTATGCACCCAAATTGGGTGAAAATGTAATCACATATCAGTTCTAGTATAATATATTTGTCGAATGAATCATAATCATTATCATCTGCATTTCTTCTTGGTGTAACAATTGTAATGGCCAGTAGTGTACACAATAATTTTTGTCGATTGGTTTTTACTCTTAATTTTTATTTCTACAGGGTGAAAAGCATTTAAACCGACGAACTCTGGGAGCTTGTAGGGGACATAAAAACAGATATTTTTCCCTAATGTCATTTTTTCCTATGAGGAGTATTTAAACCGGTGGAGGCCGTATTACGCTCTTCAGTTGTTAGAGGCCGTATTAAGATCTTCAGTTGTAGGCAACTGCTGTCCACCGGTGTAGTAGTGCATTGTCTCTGTTTACTAATGGAGCGATACACCTGGAGTGAGTACACTGATACTGTTGGTGAGTTCTACGTAGGGCACCGCAACGGCCGAGCTGCACAGCGGGTTGATCAACAACAATATCCTAATCACCATATCCCGCATCATACGACCTTTGCTGTTGTATACCAACGTCTACGTGAGACCGGGTCATTTAGCAGGTTACCTGGACAGGGACGCCATAGCACGATAAGAACGCTGCAATTTGAGGAAGCTATCTTGCAGCTTTTGGAGAGGGATCCTTCAATCGGCACGTGTGCAATAGCACGTAACATGGAGACGAATCATACGAATGTACGAACAGTCCTTCGAGAGCAATTGTTACGTTCATTTCACTTACAGCGTGTCCACAACCTGGAACCAGTTGATTATCGACCCAGAGCACAGTTTTCGCAGTGGTACCTGGTTGGGTTGGGTTGTTTTGGGGAAGCCGACCAGACAGCGAAATCATCGGTCTCATCGGATTAGGGAGGGACGGGGACGGAAGTCGGCCGTGCCCTTTCAAAGGAACCATCCCGGCATTTGCCTGGAGCGATTTAGGGAAATCACAGAAAACCTATATCAGGATGGCCGGACGCGGGATTGAACCGTCGTCCTCCCGAATGCGATTCCAGTGTCTACCCACTGCGCCACCTCGCTCAGTGGTGGTACCTGGAACAGTGTGAAATGCATCCCACATTTCCATCCTCTGTGTTGTTTACCGATGAAGCAACGTTCGGGTGTGATGGAGTCTTCAACATGCACAATTCGCATGTTTGCGGCGAGGATAACCCACATGCCACAGTTACTAGCGCTCATAAAGTGAGGTTCTTCGTTAACGTGTGGGTCGATGTTGTTGGGGACTGTTTAATTGGGCCGTATCTGCTACCTAGGCCATTAAATGGCAGGCGCTATTACTATTTCCTCGCCAGAGCATTGCCAGAATTGCTGGAAGGCGTCCCGCTCCCTACAAGACAACGCATGTGGTTCCAACATGACGGGGCGCCGGCACATTCCAGTCGTCGTGGGGGTCGATTCCTGGACCAATGGTTTGGCATTTTTGAAAATATACTGTAATTGAAATTGGGTTGTGTTAATGTGTTGTCACTTTTCCCATAAACTTCCTACAGTTCTCAATTGGACTGAGATCAGGGCTGTTTCCAGGCCACTCTAATACTCGAACCCCATTTTGTCGAAGGAAATATTTTACCTGAAATGTAGAAGTACGTGATAATTAACCTAGAAAGTAATCTGCTTCGTGCTTGGTACAAATGTTAGTCATAGGACTCACCTTCAAAACTCTGCGGCAGGGAGCGGAGTCGTCCTGAAAAATGCAATTGCAAACATCTCCAAACTGGTCTCTAATGGTTGGCATAAGCTTCCTTTCAAGGATGCTTATGTAGGCACCTGCGTTGACAGTGCCATTGATGAAGTAAAGACGACCTACTCCGTGACTGGAAATGCACCCCCAGACCGCCCTTGTGGGTGTTTGACTGTATGTTATGCATGATAGCAAAATTCTTCACCTTTTCTTCGACGCATGCAGATTAAATTTGGACTCGTCTGAAAAGATTACTTTGTTCCACATTTCTGGTGTCCATGTGGCATGTGTCTTTGCCCATTTTAGTCTCTGTTGTCGCATTATCTTGGTCAATAAAGGCTTCCTTCTAGGACGACGAGCTGAGCGTCCATCCTCCAGTAGCCTATTTCATACAGTTCTACTGGTTACTGAGATGTCGCACAGTTCTTCCCAGTCTCGCTTTAGTTCAGTTGATGACAGGCGACGATCGTTGACCGAAAGCCTTTCCAATACCCTGTCCTGTTTGGCAGTTCAAGTGGTTCAAATGGCTCTGAGCACTATGGGACTTAACATCTGTGGTCATCAGTCCCCTAGAACTTAGAATTACTTAAACCTAACTAACCTAAGGACGTCACACACATCGATGCCCGAGGCAGGATTCGAACCTGCGACCGTAGCAGTCGTGCGGTTCCGGACTGAGCGCCTTAACCGCTAGACCACCGCGGCCGGCCTGTTTGGTAGTTGACGCCCTTTTCCGACCTCTTCATTTCTCACAATCAACATTTCCTTTTTACCTGTATTTTTTCAGTAACCTCGAAACCATGGACTGATTAAATTCTGTCTTAGAGGATATCTCTCTGGTGCTGAGACCAACACACGAATAAGCAAGTATAGCAGCTTTCTTTTCTGGCGTTAATTTAACCGACCTACCCATCTTTTCACTGCCAACTCTCAACTCAAAATGACAGTGTAAACACTGGTTTCATTGTAAAACGAAACGACAAGAACAAAGAGTTGTGTATTGTTGGAAAACATGCGTGAAGAAGTCAGATTATTAAGGCAAGAATATGTCAACAAAGTTTAGCAACAATGGGACTGGTACAACCTGAAGCAAACTGCTGCAAAAGACAAAAAGATGAAGTAATTGATGGTGATGCAATAAATTTTTGCACCATTGTAAATAGCAGCCAAACGTAAGTTTTAAAATCTGGACCTATGGTTTTGAACAAATTGTCTGAGTGCTGGAGGCCCCCAATAAACTTGAGCGATCATCTTAAAAAAGCATAACCATATATAACTAGTGGTTAAATTAATGCAAAATACTATGATTTGCATAAAATACACGACCTCTACATCAGACACGGTAGAGCAAAAAATATTATCATTACATACGTGCAAGTATTATGCACACTAAACTGAGCTGAAAACAGCCATTCAGGAGGTTATCGACAGCATCGATGTTCTGACACTTCAGCGGGTCATGCAGAACTTCGTTATTCGTTATCATCGCCAATGATGTCAGGCATGTCGAACATGACGTAACCTAAATCCGAGTATCTGTAGTGACGTTTACATGTTGAGTAAAGTGTGTACATGCGGCAGTTCGTAACTAATTTACTTTTTTTTCATGTAGCTCAATAATTGTCATCCTGTATGTACGAGTATGTTAAGTTCTGGTTCCGCATACTATCTGGGTTGCGGCGATCATGTCGACAAGTTTAAAACTTTTTTATTAGTTTCATTTGTTATTAATGTAATTCTTTACAGCATATTCATTATTAAAAGAATAAAATGTCTTAAAAGGATTTTTGTGCTGCGTAGCTTTTAATTTACCCTCCGGATAAAAGTGTTAAATACATAAGAAGTTTAATTGACGTCTAGAAGTTATAAATTTGATATTTCCTTCTTCTCGTCATTTCGAAACGATTTTCGCCTTTTAAAGCACTAGGACGACATTGTAGACGGAAATGTTTACGTTTCGGCCATTTTAAAAATGTTTAACATTTTCACTTTTGTTTACTTGAAAAGGCCGGCGGCAGGCCGAGCTGCACGTCAGCCTCTGCTATGAGCTACTGTTCGGGCCAAAAATCGAAAGCAAGTTTTGACGGGCCGAGATTAAAGCATCGAATTCGAGCGAGAATGGACATGCAAAAGTTTGTATTGTTGTGTTTTGTTTTGTACTGTGGCTTGTCGTTGTACTGTTGAGAGGTCAGTCGAGCTGAATGGCCTGCTGCTCGCTATTTTTCTTTTATGGTTGTGTAGGAAGTTACTTTTGTGTACCGTCGCATCACAGTTTTAAGTTGTTTTTGTATCGTTGTATAACACAGTTTTAAGAGTTTTGTTATACAGTTGTGGAAATCATTATAAAGACAGGGTTCCACGAAAGTAATAGTACCATGTCTGAAGCATACATGTATCCAATTTACTATGAAAGTAGACATGAACAATCATGACGGAATTACAAAGTTTATTTCATAACACGAGTAAGAAAATAAGGCGTTTGCATTTCCTGGAAGGAGTGATATAGAGGCATTTACTGTCCTGTTGTGATATCGCATTGTATTAGTACTTTGTCCATCCCTCGTTCTTGCTAACTACCTTACTAATTCTTGGTTCAAATGGCACTGAGCACTATGCGACTTAACTGCTGAGGTCATCAGTCGCCTACAACTTAGAACTACTTAAACCTAACTAACCTAAGGACATCACACACATCCATGCCCGAGGTAGGATTCGAAACTGTGACCGTAGCGGTCGCTCGGTTCCAGACTGTAGCGCCTAGAACTGCACAGCCTCTTTAATTCTCTTTGGCACTGACTTTGTTCAGATTTGTAGCTTGCAGTGAATTTGTCGTCTACTCTTCTCGTATCGCTCTTTTCAGCTCACATGCGGCCTCAAATTGCCTTCCATTGCGATAAACACGCCTTGCAAGCATTCTACAAAAGGTTTCCACGCGGTTCAAATCTGGGCTACGAGCAGACCAGGGCAATACATTGATATCCTTATATTCAAACCACTTTTTGGTTCTAGCAGAACCATACGCAGATACATGATCTTGTTGAAACAATAGACTTTCGTCTCCTCATACATTCTAATCAATTGTGTTTCTAGGATCTCAGTATACATAGAGTTCATTCTAGTGTTCAGCTAAGCAGTGCGTCATTTATATTTGGCGCAGAAGGCTATCTGAATCATAACACTTCCACCACCAAAATTTTTCCTCATTCTTACCTGCTGCTCTGTTCTCAGAGCACGGCAATCATACTGAAATCCTTCTGGACCATCTAAATTACTGAAGATCACTTTATCCCATTCTCAAATTCGTACTAATTTTTGCTTTTTCATCACATAATTATAGTGGCGTGTGACGAGGGCCTCCCGTCGGGTAGACCGCTCGCCTGGTGCAAGTCTTTCGATCTGACGCCTCTTCGGCGACTTGCGCGTCGATGGGGATGAAATGATGATGATTAGGACAACACAACACCCAGTTCCTGAGCGGAGAAAATCTCCGACCCAGCCGGGAATCGAACCTGGGCCTTAGGATTGACAGTCCGTCGCGCTGACCACTTTTTTATTATTATCAATCTCATTTTGTTCCTTTTATCTGCTCGGGGCGGGCGTCGCAAGACACCCGTTTTCATTTCGTCGATGATCTATTAACTCAGCTTTTTTTATTACAGAGGGCAGCTAACCCTCTGACCGAACACGCTGAGTTACCGTGCTGGCAGCACTCAGCTACCGGGGACGGACTTTTCATCACATGATAGCTGTCTTCTGTATTGCATTGTCACAATAGTGATTTATGTGCACAACATTCGCTGTCACTAATAGTGTCTGTTTCTTGTCTGCAGTAAAGGCACATACGCACACACTAACACCGCACAGAGCAGACCGCCTTCCACCCTCTACCACCTGTATCATTGATGTCTTGTTATACTGTGTATTGTATTACTGACATCAAACGCGATACCATTTGATTGCATTTGTCGGTATGCTGGATTTCATACTATTCCATATACATTCTGCAGAACTATTCCAACCGACAATGTTAATTTTGCTCCCTGCATCTTGATTTCCATCAGTTTAGTGGAAAGGAATGGCCCGAGTGGTGAAAAGAATGAGTGCTTCGTCAAAGTAAGCCTGGAAATGACAATGCTGAGACAAGGGACAGATATTTTTACACTTTGCGCCAGTCGCTAAGCTAGCAGTTGCGGGGAGCCAGAAGGACGTGAAGGTGACGTTGCGGTTTTCTTAATTGATGGTGACCAGAATCAGGGTTATCAGAGACAAGGTTCGTACTAGTTAGAGAGTTCCATTTATAACTGATAGCAGTTTTTGCGGTGTTGGTACTTAAGAACGACCCTCTCGAACAAAAATTAGTGACATTTTTTTTTTAATTTTCCAGATGTTGAGATACAAGAAAGATGATGTTTCGAAGTGTAGGCTGCATCGGCAGTGCAGAGATGGGACCATGCCGATCAAGAGAGAGACGACAGAATGGGAGCAATTTGCGTTGAGGAGCAATGCAGGCAAAAAAAAAGTGAACGTATTAGTATAGGAGGAAGCGACAGTAACAAGGACGAAATCGTGCCGGAAACTGAACGTGTTTTAACTGCTAGATCGACAAAGAATGAGACATTTTTACATTCCAGTATAGGTCTGTGGAGTGGAAAAAAGCGCTTCGGCAGTTCAGAGGTAGGAGAAACTATTAGGCGCGGACTTGAGCGAAAACCAAAAAGACTGCTGCGGGACCGAAAAAGTAATCAGCCTTTCCAATCAGGTGTATTTGGGAGCATCTTTTTAAAAAATGGGGCTTGTTTGGGGAAAAGAAAAGCAAGCATTGTACTGTTTTGCTTGTCTATTGTTTTCATGTGGTTAATACAATGAGGTAAGAGCGGCTTGATGGATTGTTATTTTATTATTTTTTAAAAAATTTGTTCCTGATATTCACGGTACACTCGTGAAATGGTCCTACGAGAAAATCCCCACTTCATCGCTACCTCGGAGATGCTCCATGGTACCAAACTGCTGACGTCATCGGTCCCTAAGCTTACACACTAATTAATCTAACTTAAACTAACTTACGCTAAGGACAAAACACACACACCCATGCCCGAGGGAGGACTCGAACCTCCGACGGGGGGAGCCACGCGAACCGTGTCTAGGCGCCTGAGACCGCGCGGCTATTATTGCAAGAAAGTCAGAGTTAACCCGTTCGTTACATTGTACCGGTGTTATACACTGAAGGTCCAAAGAAACTGATACAGGCAAGGGTATTCAAATGCACAGATATGTAAACAGGCAGAACACGGCGCTGCGGTCGGTAACGCCTATATAAGACAACAAGTGTTTGCCGCAGTTGTCAGATCGGTGACTGCTGCTACAATTGCCAAGTTATCAAGATTTAAGTGAGTTTGAACGTGCTGTTATAGTCGGCGCACGAGCGATGGAGCATCTCCGAGGTAGCGATGAAGTGGGGATTTTCTCGTAGGACCATTTCACGAGTGTACCGTCAATATCAGGAATCCGGTAAAACATCAAATCTCCGACAACGCTGAGGCCGGAAAAAGATCCTGCAAGAACGGGACCAACGACGACTGAAGAGAATCGTTCAGCGTGACAGAAGTGCAACCCTTCAGCAGATTGCTGCAGATTGCAGTGCTGGGCCATCAACAAGTGTCAGCCAGCGAACCATTCAACGAAACATCATCGATATGGGCTTTCGGAGCAGAAGACCCACTTCTGTACCCTTGATGACAGCACGACACAAAGCCTTACGCCACGCCTGGGCCCGTTAACACCGACATTGAACTGTTGATGACTGGAAACATTTTGCCTGGTTGGTCGAGTCTCGTTTCAAATTATATCGTGGACAGGTATGGAGGCAACCTCATGAATCCATGGAACCTGCAAGTCAGCAGGGGAGTGTTCAACCTGGTGGAGGCTCTGTAATGGTGTGGATTGTGTGCAGTTGGAGTGATATGGGACGCATGATACGTCTAAATACGACTCTGACACATGCGTAAGCATTCTGTCTGATCACCTGCATCCATTCAGGGCCATTGTGCATTGCGACGGACTTGGGCAATTCCAGCAGGACGATGCGACACCGACACCCCACACGTCCAGTATTGCTTCAGAGTGGCTCCAGGTACACTCTTCTGAGTTTAAGCACTTTCGCTGACTACCAAACTCCCCAGACATGAACATTATTGAGCTCATCTGGGATGCCTTGCAACGTGCTGTTCACGAGAGATCTCCACCCCCTCCTACTCTTACGGATTTATGGACAGCTGTGAAGGATTCATGGCGTCAATTCCTTCCAGCACTACTTCAGACATTAGTCGAGGCCATGTCACGTCGTGTTGCTGCACTTCTGAGTGCTCGCGGGTGCCCTACACGATATCAGGCAGGTGTACGTTTTTTTTTCTCTTCAGTGTAAAGGAGTTCGCATCTTAAAAAACTGGAAAGAAAGTATAAATATGTGACTTATCCAATATAGGTAAACTGCGAGCATTAAAAAAGTTTCTTAAAAAAGGGCGTTTTTTGAGTCTTTGCATTGAAATTTTCTGTCTTTATCCAAAAAACCGAAGCTTAAAATAAAAGCAATAAGGGGAACGGGCTAAGAACTCTTACTGGGGGTCCGAATATCCTGGCGCCGGCCCTGCTTCTGTACGACCTGTGCGTTCTTCCAGCTTCTAGGTACAATTTTTATTCGAATGATCTACGGTATATAATGTTTAAAAGAGGTGCGAACTTAGCCGCAAATTCGTTATAGAATCTGACAGAGATTCTACTGATCCCTGCAGCTTTGTTGATTTGTAGCGATTTCGGATGTTTCTGAGCACTACTGACACTAATATCTACATATATCACTCATCTTTGCAGTGGTACGAGAATTAAAATTGGGGCATCATCCCCGGATTTTCCTTTGTAAAGGAAAATTTGCGAACGTAATTCAGCATTTCTGATTTGCTTCCTTCAGCTTCAGTTCCTGTCTCGTCCGTCAGTGGGCGCTAAATGGTTCATCAAGGAATCGTTAGTTCAATGATGAAAGGAGGTGTGCGCGAGATATGTAATAGAGAGAGAGCCCATGGTTTGTTTACAGTAAGCGGGCTCAAATATACGTAGGTTGCAGTAGTTATGAAATGATGAAGGGGCTTGCACGGGATAAACCAGCATGGCGAGCTGCTGCAAACCAGTCTTCGGACTGAAGACCGCAGTAACTGCAACAAATTAACTGCAGATACCACATCGCAGAAAGTGTCATTTTAACACCAATCTTCGTTAAGAAAATAATGCAGTACCGATATGCTTAATCTTGGACTCCACGATGGTGTCAAATATAGTGCGGCGAAGTTCCTTAGTGGGAGTTGGTCGTAAAAAGAAGTTCCTAGTCCGGCGAGTAGATGGCTCTTGCAGTCGGTAGCTGCTTACGCCGAAACCCGTATCGCAACGGACGAAATGCTGCGCTGCTATTTCTTCAAGCGTTAGTGTTGTAATCTAAAAATGCTAAAAGAAGTCGTCTGCAATAGCTAAAGCAGATGAATTTGTCACAGATAGCTGTGATGCAGAAAAAATATACCCAAGAAAAGGTGTAGGGCACTAGTAACGGGAAAAGAGTTTTGGAGTCCCAACTCCTGAGACACCTTGTCTTTGGTGTTTTTTAATGCTGTTTATGTGCAGTGAACAATGAGAAAACCTGCACCATATATCTTTCGCTGGGATAGGTCATGTATGTCTGTCATCAGAGGAAGAGGAAAGCACAAGAAGATTATTTATTGAACCGACAAATCTGATTACAGCAGTTTACATTACAGAAAATCTACAGTAATAATATTATAACAAAAATGAAATAGAGAAATCTGCATACATTAAAAGTATCGGACAGACTGAAAATGCTGTGTTCTTTTGGGATAGACGTCCTTCTTTGTCTAATTTTTTGTGGGATACATATCCAACTAGTAAAATAAAAAAAATTCTAGAAAATGAATCATGCATTTTAAACTGTGCACTTGCCGTAATGGAGCACAGGAACACATAGAGTGTAAGTTGGAAAACAATGTAATTGGCTAATGAAGAACGCAATGTGAATAATCCCGATTTTGCCTATTGAAACAAAACTTCAAAAATTGTGCCCAACACCGAGATAATAGTCAACTAAGAAAACTATTTATTTCTTGAAAATTCACAAGGATTGTGATATGTTATGTTGTCCTATCACTTTGCCCTCTATTGTTATTTATGAAGAGTTGACATTTATTTTACAGTTTATTGCAGTAATTTTTCCACTTGTTAATGTTTCCGGAACAGTATCTCGCCTTATATTTTGTGGCTTTCGGGAATATTGTCGTTCCATTTTTTCTTGTCACATAATTTTAACCTACTAATGGGTTCAAAACTAGTAAACGTGTGGTGAAATTAAGTGACTGATTATAATAATTCAAGAAAGTTACCATGTCTGCCACACAGTTACGTTACCGCTTGAGAAAATATGAGAAATTCTTTTGCCTGAAGGCCAATTTTGCCCGTTACGTAGCAAACTGAGAAAGTTACGTAGCAGAAACTAAAACTGTTCACCTACGAGTAAACTGCTCTTTGTTCCCATCGTGGACTAAAAATTCGCCTAAGTGGTAAATTTCTCTCAGTTTAAAAACGCGCGGGGTAAAAGCTGCCAGAACTGTAGTGGCATTTGTATGTGGCGGTATCTCGTGATAGATGTAAGAAATAATGGGAAAATTATCGTTTATCGTTTGTTTTCGCGTTCAGTGTACTATAATGGCTTCTGAAAAGTAATTAGTGGGCGAATATTTCAATTGTTTCGCCAAATACTAGTGCATCGGTAGGATTCATGGATGTGTTTTCGAAATTCAAGAGGTTAGGAGAATGTCAGTAAACGAACATTCGTACGAGATTGCTGAGGAAAAAGTAAGTAAACCTGTGTTGATTTTCTGACAAGGAAGAGGGAAGCTTCACGTAAACGACAGATATATACTGGGGCCCTTACCTGTAGTTGTTATTCTAAAATATACACGAATGTGGTAAAAATATGATAATTTGTTGGCGTGGTTGGCGTCCCTGCACTCACACGTGTGTTAGAGTAGCCTGCTCGTAGCCGGATTATAGGCAGTTAAAAGTTGTCAAACTATTTGTGTACTAACCCACTGTTAATAAATGTTATGTATCTGTCGTATAAGTGTTCTTGAATACGTGAAGCTTTGGAAAGAGAGTTGAACAAAGGGAATACAATGCAATACTAATGGGTTGTTTCCCGTTGCCCGTTGTTTATGTCATTAGTATAGGATAACTAGTTTATTTCTTTCCATTCAGCTCAAGCGTTTCGTATGGAGAAAGACTAATTGGTAGTGATATATACGATCATACAGATACTGTTGACATCAAATTCAGTAATAATAAAACGACCTAGGAGTTTAAGCGGAATCATAGAAACACTAGAAATCCTTCTGTTTATATAGAACTTCCTGTACAAACTATGCCCAAATATTTTGTTTCCCTGATCTCTGCTATGTTTTCTTTTTCAAAACCAGAAAAGTGGAATGATTTAGGCCCTATATTGATAACAGCACACATGCTACAGCTTACTTGTTATGATTTAACCTTCTACATGCATCTTGCAGTGTACTGAGGTTGTAAAGTTATTCTTGCAGCTACTTACGATAATGACATGCAGTGTATTATATTTCATAATGTACTGTGGTGACATACATACAGCATAGCTTGAATTGCAGTGTCCAAAATAGTTTCATTCACATATTTATTACAAGGATAACATGTGCAGAAGGGTTGGTAATGACCTAAACATAGAATTGGAACAATATTTTATCTATTAGCATGGGGACCTGTTTGAGAATAAAAATATTTTGAACTATAAGACATCAAAATAAGCATAATTGACTATGTTTACATTTGGTTTGTTGTGAAGTATACTAATTGGTGCATGTTTTCATTAGTTTTTAGCTTACATCTTCTGTTGTGTGAATTGCTGAATATGTGGTGGACAGTTTTTTTTCCCAAATGTAAGACAGTTGAGAAGTACTTGTACTATGGAATATGTATGAAAATTCTGTTAATTCTAAATATCCACATTTGACTGATGATGATAGGTTTATAAAAAAAAAATCTGGTGTTGATGAATAACATATTGGTTGCTGTTTGAGAAAATGGTGTCATTTGAGAAATATTAGTTGACTGCAAGGCACGCTGCTTAGAAAATGTTTGACCTCTCTTTGTGGGGATTAATATTTGACTGTTGTTCAAAGAATTAAGCATTAATCTTCATTGAAAGCTTAACTGATTATACAGTGCAGATTTTTGGTGCCACAGTCATAGGGTGCTCTGTTGACAATTCAGAGTACATTCACATGTATCTAACAGCTATAGAGTTTTGAACACAAAGAAAACAGGATATACTGGTGCATGTTCATGAACGGACATAAATTTATGGCTTAATAAATTGTCTGTCTTGTACTTTAACAAAGTGCTAGGAGTTTCTCGTTGGAAGTAATGATTAATTTTTGTAAACAGCGTAGTTTTAATTTGATCATTGTTCTGTAGCATAGTCTCATCAGTAGAGAGTGAAATGTGATTTACACCTAGTTTCCCAAGAATTTCTGCTTCTAGATTAATAGTTTCATTTCCAGACCTTTTTTCTGTTGCATTCTCTGTTGAATAATATTAAGAACAAAATATGTGTGATATATTCAGCAGAGCTGATACTATTTCTCTGTTTGTTTTAAACATGAGGCAGATAATATTGACACCAAGAGTACAAATGAATAAATGAACAATGATACAAATTTGTTTGGATTACATTAAATTAGTTGTGTGGTACGTCTAGGATATGAAAAGTAGTCAAAGATGAGCATTTTTCTTAAGTGCGGTATAATGAAGCAGCTGAACATTATGAAAGATTTTTGTATTTCAGTGATTCTAAAAATAACATAAAAGATTAATTTTAAGAGCTCATGTGAAACTACTCTTCACTGTGGAAAGTTATTTTATTCAGTCTTAAACTCTACCACATTACCTAACAAACGTTTATAGACTTTGTTAGATTTGTGTGTCCTCATGTACCTGGCTCCCTTGTGTACCAATATTAACCCCTTGAAGTTTTCATCTAGACTTAACACCCGATATAGTTCTTATAACACACTTCTGTATTCTGAAAATACTTTTCCTGTAAGATGTGTTCCCCCAAAATATGATTCTGTAACACAGTAGTGCATTGAAATCGGCAGAGTAAACTAGTTTCTTCATTTTTAAGTTACACAGAAATTGTGTACTGCAAACATAGCTGAACTAAGTCGGTACACTTATACCATTCTAGGGGATAGGTTTTCTGTTAAGATGTGATCTGTGTACTACACAAAAAGCAACATTTTCTGCTTCTTGCATTACATTGTTTGAGTAAGGTGTTTTTGTAGTATTGGGCAACAGTTACAGAATTATTTGTACTTAGTTTTCTCCAAATTTAATTATGATCTATTTTCTTTGAACCTGGGATTTAGCGTTTGATATAAAGTGGTAGACTAGACTGTTCTTGAGAAAAATATGGGACTCTAGAATAGCCAGTTCCAAAAATGTTACTTGAATTGGCCGAGTGAGGCAGATGCAAAGGACAATAGAATAAATTGAACCATGATCATTTTATGTATTTTCTTTTATTTAATCTTTAACTTGATTGAGACTACATCACAGAGTATTAGCTCTCCCTCCTGTGACTTGGTAAAAGGCTGTTGGTCTACCACATGCATTTTTTGGCATGAGGATGTGCTGGACTTCACAGAATTAGGAGCCATGAAACTTTCCTTCCTTCCTTTTCAGAGTAACTTTTAGTTGTCAAATTACTCCACTGTTTTCACTAGCAGAAGAGTACTTGGTATGTTGCAATAAAGGAAGACAAAATTAAGTGAATATGCTGAATTCTACAGTAATAAGAATATTAGTGTCAGTTTTTTTTAATTTTTGTATTAGAGAAATAATGTATTAGCTACTTTGAATGATAGCAGTCTTGGTAAAATATAATTTTCTTGCAACCAAGATACAGCCTCATAGAATTCCCTCACTTTGGAGGTTGCACATGAAGACTGTAGACAATTTCATAGATAATTTGTACCGCCATATTTCCCTTGACTAGTATATTTCTAGTTTGATAATGTTTAGTTGTAACAAAAAAGTCACTAAGCACAAAATGTACGGGAGTCCTTTCCCTTTCCACCCATACAGTTTCATTCCAGAAGCAACCGTCTGTATCTACAGATTTCCAAAAGTAATTTTGTTGTCATATTTTAAGTACTGTAGTTAAACAAAAGCCACATACACCACATAATTGAAGTCCATGGCAGTTCTGTGTAAACAATATTGCACACTTTTGTGGCAGTGTTTTTATTTTTAATATTAAACATCTGAGTATCATCCACGCCACTAAATGAAAAATACATCCTGGAGTGGACACGTGTATTCGTATATAAGCTGATGCTATTTTTAGAACTCTTCCAGACACATCATCTAACAAGTTGGTATATATTAATTTCCTTTGTGACTGCCTGGTGATCTAGCAGTGAAGTGTGTGACTGAAAACCGAGAGGTCACACGATCGAATCCCGGCTGGACCATGGAAATTTTCAGTCTGCCCTTAATCTAGCTGTCGCCTCACAATGATGTGAAAAGTCACCAGGAATGACACATGGTTCGGATTCACTGTTAAGTTGTAGGTCCCCTTTCCCAGGTTTGATCACTGGTGTTGGTTGTACACATTCAAGTCACCAAAGTGGCATCCTGGTGAAATTCGTGCACTCAGCCAATGATCCCCGTGCAGTTATTATCAATGTCTTTTGTCATTCCCAATATTTACCTTTCTCAAAAAAGTTTAAACAGTAGAACACTAGCATAAAAACAGTCTCCATAAAAAAAAATCATGAACTTAACATTGGTACAGATAAGATTTAGATATATATTAAATGTCTGGTGGTTAATGTGGCTGAGTTTAATACTTAACTAAAGAACTTTCTGTTGGGCAACTCCTCCTAGTCCGTTGAAGAATATCTTTGCAGAAACACACAAATTTAAAGTTTTGGGCTATTTTAAAATTAGAATTAGCGCTGTAATACAGTAACCTTTAGTAGTGATATGACATTTCAAGTACTGCATTTAAAGAAATGTACGTATTTGACTTCTTTGCACAGCCCAGAAACTACATTCAGTAGTATCCAAGGATAACGACTATTATAGTATAATGTAAAAACCTATGAATTAATATATGTCTTGATCGTCGTAGGTGCAGAATTATATGAAATACGAAGAATTAATACGAGCCTTAATGCACACAATCGTAGTTCACATCCCACGACCTATGTACACGACTAGCATTTGTTTACGTTGAAACACGAAAGACTAAAATGTACAACAACGTAAAAAGCATTCAGCAGCAGGAACTTTCTTACATATAAATCAGTTCGTTACATACTTTTCTGTGTTTATATTTGCTTTTTAGAAATGAACTCGACCGCCCTTTTACAGAATCTTTGTCCATTAGATGTGTTCTTTTTCTACTTATATTGTTTGCGGCCGTTGGGATCCGTGCCGCAACTGCCGTCATATTTCTTTACAGAGAGTCAAATATATCACTATAACCGATATGCGAGAGAGCAAAATAATTCTGAAATGCTACATAGTATTCTCGTTCGATTGCCTTTCTTGCCGAGATCACTTTCCTATTACGAAATTGGCGACTTGCCTGGAAAATCGCTAATTACGGGAGACTCCGGGGTAAGCTGGACTTTTTGCTGACGGAAGTAATTGTACTGAGTCGTTTTGTTACAAATCGCTCTGAGATTGTGCTTTGTAAAATAATCGGTTGTGGAGTCTCATCAGGAAAGGCGGAAGTACATTTAATTATTGTAATCTTCGTTGTTTGTTGGCCTCGGTAATCCTCGTTACTGTCCGTTGGTTCTCGGGCTCCGTTTCCCGTGGAATGACTGCAGAGGGGCACAGTGTGTAATTTACGCATGAAAATGTCACGTACCCGTGAAGTCTTCGCTGGCACAAAAGTAATTGTAATACTATGTAAATATTGATTCGTATTTGAACACGCATGTTTTTGGATCACCATTGAAGATTGTCCTCCATTTTACTTATTTCAGTACAATACCTGAAGGCACAATTTGCATTCCACAACTCGACGTTTTGTCTCTCTAAAGTGTTCACCCAGCTCCTCCGTCGTTTAGTTCACCTTATGAGTCGTATTCTTCTTTAGATATGCCCACAAGCAGGTGCGCTAAACAGAAGATCAACCTGCGGTGTGATATTGATTCGTTACCGTCCGCACTTCCACACATATCTTTAAAGAATCTTCGTTTGCTTCTGAACTTCTGTAACACTATTTCCTTCTATATGTTCGATGTGGTACTGCGTGTGTTTCTTTATCGAATGAGATGGTATAACCCTAAAACAATACTGGTATAACACTAAAACAATACTGGTCCTTTAGTGGAAATTTGTTCGACCAACATTTACATCGTCGAAAAATCTCTTTGTTATTCGAAGAAAGTGCAGATGGGGTTCTTTCGGAGAGGATACGAATATTCTTTGCACACCATCGTCTGATTTGAGCTAGTGTTCATCCCTAGTAACGTCTTAATGAGTGGCGTAAACTTTACCCGCATTCAGGAGGACGACAGTTCAATTCCGCGTCCAGCCATGCTAATGTAGGTTTCCCGTGATTTCCCTAAATCGCTTCAGGCAAATGCCGGGATGCTTCCTTTGAAAGGGCACGTTCGGCTTCCTTCCCCATCCTTGCCTTAATCCAGTGGGACGGATTACCTCGCTGTTTGTCACCTCCCCCGAATCAACCAACCGTAAACTTTACCGTTTGATATGTTAAAACACCACTCATACAAGGTATCAGGTAACATCAATTCGTTCGATTGCCTTGGTACGTATACATAGTCATTCGTGCGTCATATGACTGACTGTGTTGAGTACTGTGAGAGTATAGTATGATGTCCCTGTTGAACATGAGTGTGAAATGAGACGAAGGGAGTGTGTGAAATCTGATAATGGCACGGAGCACCAAGGGAAGCACCGCGCCTAACGCACCCATACGGCCTATGGGTCCCCATAAGTAGTGTGTCATGCTCTCCCTTTACCGAGATTACGGAAAGATTTGGAATGTAAACCAGGTATTTGGTATACACGTTAGGGATGAAAATGACTTCATCTGACAGGATTGGAACCACCTGCCTCCGGCTAGAGGGCCACCTCACACATAGTTTTTCAATTCACAAGCCACATTTTGTTGCAGTATGTTGTATGCACCATATATATCGCATTTTTGTCCATAGTCCTTTGGAGCTCCCTTCCTCCATCCCAACACCCCTCAGTGACAGCTCTGAAGAATTTCGGCTGGTAAAGAATGTGGTAAACAAAAGTACGGTAGTATCTGAAAGCACAGAGGATTGAATCACACCCATCCTGCTGCGGTTGTTCGTGGATTCCGCTAGGAATTCCTGCCGAATGAAAGGGCCTCAGTAGGTTAGTGTTCTCGTGTGATATGCTTGTTGATAGCATCTTGAACGCCAACGTACAAACGAGATCAAACATTTCAAGAATCTGAAAGAGAGAGGGCAGTTTGTAAGCACTTAAGACTCGGTACTAAACGCTTCTGAAGAGTTATTCAACAGCCAATTGTCTCTCGCAGAATTGGAATATCCTTGATGTAAATGAGACTGGTTCAAGGCTATTTTTGTGATTCTAGAGGCTGACAAAGACGTACACAAGAATATAAAATGTTTCCATCGGTTTTTGGCAGAACATTATAATATTATAAAAATGTTACCTCTTCCAAATGCTATGTAAAATGATATTTATTTGGTCACGAACCGGCTTTCGGCTTACCAGGCTATCTTCAGGTGACAACTGACTGTCGAAAATACAGATAAACATGATATGCGACTTATACAGATAATATTAGTACAGAAGATACGGAAATGACTAATTCTTTACATAGGAAAGTATTACATTAATTACTTTAGCTAAAAAAAGGGTATACAAAGTTTTTTTGTAGAGATACATGTAATAATTGATGAGAAATAAAATGAATTTACAGCTAGAATCTAGTATTGTTAAATTTAGTGTTCGTTACAAATACTAGATTCTGACTGTAAATTTATTTTATTTCTCGTCAGTTGTTGTATGTATCTGTACATAAAATCTTTGTAAACCCCCATTTTAGTTAATGTAATAACTGTAATATATTTCTGTGTAAACAACTTGCCATTTTTGTATCTTCTGTAGAAATAATATCTGTGTAAGTCGTACATCGTGTTTATCTATGTTTGCGACATTCAGTTGTCAGCTGAAGATGGCCTGAGAAGCCGAAAGCCGGTTCGTGATCAAATAAATATAATTTTGCAGAACTTTAGAAAGTGTTATCCTTTTTAATATTGTTTATTATTATTTTATACACTCTTTCTTAGCACCACGGTCCATGTCTCGCATCCTTTTTTTCCTTTCCTTGTTGCAAAAGCTTATTTTCTTAAGCAGTGATGTCTGATAGTTGTAGCATTCTGTTCTTAGATAGCCATTTTGTTTGTATTCCAGGGCCACATATGCCTAAGATAGACCACATAAGACTTTAGTCCTTGCTCTCATACAAAAGAAGTGAGGGGGACTAATAAATTAAACTTAAGCAGGCATTTCCTCTGCCTCACGTATGCTTTATTGCAAGAGTGAAGACGCATTCAAACTAAACACATCACGGTATTACGGTTCTGGGACCTATAATTACGATGCTGAGTGTGGGAAGTGTCGTCACTAAAAGTTGTGTATGATCTGAACGTATGTAGATTTTACGACACGTCGTTGATTTGAATGATCACATTTATGAGCGTTAATGAACGCCTTTGTGTTCTTCAAATGATGCAGCTATTACGAGGCACTGGTAAACTCAATGTTCTGTGCTGAAACATTCCTTAGATTCTGAGAAAAAAAAATTATCCAGTGAAAAGTCAGGATTTGCTTATTTTCGATTATGTTCCCATTCCTGGGAATCTTTCATGTAGAATTATCTAAATGTAACACTGTCGTCATTTGACTATTCTGTTATTACCTTTTATACCCTATTCCAGTTTCGAATCAAGATGGATTCCGCAGCAGAAATGTTGTGCATCTCGGCTAGCTGTTGGTCTGTTGGATCCAGTGGGCCGTATATAGGGGCCTCCAGGTAATGGATATCGGACTAGTTTTTTGAATGGATTCACAAATTACTCGTAGATAGAACACAAAGAGGCGAAATCGTCGACATTTAAATTAAGAGAGTGTCACAGGGGAGCTATATAAACAGCTGAAAGCTCTGTTCGCATGACCAGTCCGCATTGTAGCCCATGGACGAAACTTCTGAGTGTCCTACTTCTGTACCCGTGCAGGAAGATTTTGCTAAATGAAGACAAACTGCAGGAAAGGACCTCAGAGAGGACAAGGATCAGAAAGGTCGCACGGACATATGGCTGGAAGTGCGTTGCAAGGGAGGTACACCCACTTAAAGTGGAGATAGGTCTTTGACAGTGACCCCTGTATCAGCACACGGCAGGTGGCCCGCTGGTTGGGGTATGCCAGAAGACCGTGTGAAATATTGTACACGACGGCTACCACTATCCGTATCATTTACAACGCGTGCAGGCATTATTACCTACGGACTTGACTCGCAGCTGCGGTTTTATCTCTGGTTCGTCGCACAGACCTCCACGGTATTGGGATTTCTGTTATCCATCCTGTTAACAGATGAGACTAACTTCACCTGTGGGCTATGGAGAATCCCCATGGTGTGGTGACAGCGTCCCGCCAGCACCGGTGCAGCAGCCTCAGTGTGTGGGCAGTGGTTATTGGCGACCGCCTCGTGGGGTCACGCATGCTTCCACAATGCTTCACAGGCAAGGCATATCTGGACTTGTTGCGGGTGACGCTGCCTCCCCTGCTGGAAGACATGCCTTTGGTGGTACCGAGAGTAATGTGGCTACTACGTGAATGCTCACTGCCCTCTTGAGTGTGGACCTAAAACACTAATACAGGAAGAACATTCCCACATGCTTGGTGTGTTTTCATGTATGCTGTCAGTCATTCAAACCTACACTTCCAAAGGTCATTTATCTCTGCCGTTAAGTGTATCACCCTTGAAACACATTCACGGCCATTCGTCAGTATGACTTTTTTTACTCCTTAGCATCTCAGGAATCGTGTCTTGCAGTTTGTCCCATTTAGCGAAATCACCCTGTATATATTCTCTGCAGCCCAATTTGCAGAGCTTGGCAGAGAGTATTTCGTATCAATCTCAGCGTTGTATTCCATTCGCGTAAAATGAGAGAATAGCTGTTTGCGGTATAATCTCTCTCACGTTGGTGGCAGTACAATCGTCGCACACTCTATCTCGAATATTGCCTTTCTATATTTACCCAACAGTGTTTCGTGACTACAACGTCGCCATTTTTTTTTTTTTTTTTTTCCAAGGACGATCAATTAAGTTCCCTGGGCGTCTCAGTTACAGTTTCGTATGGGCTACACAAACTGGTCGTGATCCTAGCAATGCGTCTCTGGATTCGTTCGATTTCTGCTACCATGCATACTTCACAGGGACTCCAAACACAGGAGCAATATTCCAATTTCCCTTACAGGTGCACAGCGCTTTCAAGGAGCCCTTGCAACAAATCCATGGCTTCCATTCGACTTCTCTATCTTACGTGTTCGTTTCTTAGTATTACTTGTATACATTGTGTTTGAGTATTACAGGTACAAACGAAAGAAGTGAGTAGAGAACAATGAAACAAACCAAATACACTGAGATGACAAGTCATGGGATGGCGATATGCAGATATAAATATGTCTGTAGTACCGCGCACACAAGGTATAAAATGGCAGTGCATTGGCGAAACTGTCATTTGTACACAGATGATTGATACATGTGAAAAGGTATCCGACGTGATTATGGCCGCACGACGGGAATTAACAGACTTCGTGGAATGGAAGTTGGAGCTAAATGTATGGGGCCCATTTCGGAAATCGTTAGGGAATTCAGAATCCCGAGACCAAGAGTGTGCTGAATTACCAAATTTCAGAAATCACCTCACACCATGGACAACGCAGTGGCCGACGGCCTTCGCTTAACGACCGAGAGTAGCAGCGTTTGCGTGCTAACGGACAAGCAGCACAACGTGAAATATCCGCAGAAATCAATGTCGGGCGTACGACGAACGTGTGCGTTAGGACAGTGCAGCGAAATTTGGCGTTATTAGACTGTGGCCGCAGACGACCGAAGCGAGTGTCTTTGCCTCACCTAGGCTCGTGACCATATCTGTTGGACCCTAGACGCTGGAATACCGTGGCCTGGTCAGATGGATCCCGTTTTCAGTTGGTAAGAGCTGATGGTATGGTTTGATTGTGAATCAGGCCCCACGAAGCCATGGACCCAAGTTGTCAACAAAGCGCTCTGCAAGCTGGTAGTGGCTGCATAATGGTGTGGTCTATGTTTATATGGAATGGACTGGATCCTCTAGTCCAACAGAACCTATCATTGACCGGAAATGCTTATGTCCGGCTACTTGGAGACCATTTGCAGCCATTCATGGACTTCATTTTTGTGGATGACAATGCGGCGTGTCACTGGACTAGTATTTTGCGATAGGTTTGATGAACATTTTGAAAAGTTTGAGTGAATGTTTTGGCGTCCCAGTTTTCTCGACATGAATTCCATCGAAATTTTATGAGGCATACTCGAGAGGCTAGTTCGTGCACAAAATCCTGCGTCGGCAACACTTCCAACGACTTATTGAGTCCATACCGCGTCGAGTTTCTGCACTACGCCGGGCAAAATGAGGTTCGATACGATATAAGGAGGTATCCCATGATTTTTGTTACCACACTGTAATCCTAATAAACATAGGTCTGGAAACCAATGGTTTCCCCGATACGGCCACATTTTCTGCTTGGCCGATTTACTAGTCGTGAATACTTCGTTTCCTGCAACACAAGCTAATCGCTTTTTGGGTGATGTTTCTTTTGGTGAGTGAATGCATATATGGTAAATGCATGATGGTGCACCGGCACACGTAAACGTAGCACGAATCTACGACACCAAGTGAATCGGACGTGGGTCGCCAATACCTGGCTTCTCACATCCCCCGACTTGAACCCGTTGAATTTCTTTGTGTGGGGTTATTTAAAAGCTTTGGTAAATTCCAGCCCTGTTGATGGTATCCATGAACTCCGTGAACACATTGTGGATGGTTGCAGTGCATTCGTAACACGTACTGGATTCTTTAACGTGAATAGGCATTGATGAGAAGACGTGCTAAAGTCTGCCTTCACCTAAAAGGTGGACATGTAACCTTGTAACGTGATTATCCTGAAACACGAGAGCGTGCTGAAAAGTGATGCCTCCGAATTTTTAATGTGAAAATTCGTAGAGCTTTTTAAAAAACGTTATTCACATTCTACAACTTTATTTTTCATGTCTACATATTTGCAGCCCTGTGCCGTCAGAGGGTTCCGAATTATAGCGTGTAACATGGCGGTGTGTAACGTAACTTGTCGGTGCGGTAGAAACATAGTGTTGTAACACAGTTTCGAATTCGTCCACACATGGAGCACTCTCTTCTTCAACATGACGCTGCGACATAAGCAACAATCCGACGCCTCGGGTTCGTTGTCCTCGACCATGCTCCATACAGTCCTAACTTGGCGCCATCCGATTTTCTTCTGTTTTCAAAACTTAACGCACTTTTGGACACTTTGACAGCGATGAAGCGGTGCGAGCACAGGCGAGGTCGTGGCTCCTTCAACAAAGCCAAACATCAACAAACTTTTCGGAAAGAGAAATGTTTTCGTCGGCAGTGCGACTATTCTGACAAAGACACGAAGAATAAAAATGTAGAATATTAATAACATTTGCTTTATTTAAAAAACTTTTTTTAAAGTTCACATAAAGAATTCGGAGGCATCACTTTTCACCACGCCATCGTACATATCTCCACTTAGGTTCATCGGGGACTCTTTGTCATGAGGTGTTCATATACTCAGTCGCGTTGCGTCGTATCGGAGGAACCGTAGGTTTCCAAACGTTATTTATTAGGGTTATTTGTTCGCTTCATTGTTGTCTACACGCCCATTTCGTTCGAATCTATCGTAGCTAAACACCTAGAATATATGTATGATAAGACGTGTCCCAGATGTTCGCTACTAGTATTGTAATCAAATAATGTCAGAATGCTTCACTTTTATCGTGGAGTTTTTTTTGCGTTTATCCATATTTAAGAATAGTTGCTATAAGTCATACCAAGTGAAAATGTTGTCCAAGTCTTTGTGCATTTTCCGGCTACCGTCCATCAAAGATACTTTCATACAGACAGTGGCATCGTCAGCGAACAGTCTGGTTGTGCTGCTCACACTGTCCAAGAAATCATCCTTGTATATTGCGAACATTGGAGACCTGTTAAGATTCCTCGGGGCACAGCCCATATTACTTTCGTATCTGGTGAACGTTCGCCGTCCAGCAAAACGCAGTGCATTCTGTTAGCAAAAAAATTCATCGAGCCATTCGCGTATTAGTCAAGACACTCTGTACGACATCATCTTGTATATTAGTTGACGATATGGTACAATGTCGAGCGCCTTTTGGAAGTCTAGGATGACAAGAGTCTATACGTTTACGTGCATCTACCATGTGGAAGACGTGTGTAAATAAAGCTAGGTGTGCTTCATGCCAATGATTTTCTGTAAGTCCAAAAAAATCACTCACTAGACCATCGGATAGCAAAAGTCATGCTCGACCTCTTTTGGGATGCAAAAGGGGTGGTTTTGGAGCATTACATAGAAAATGCGGTTAATAGTAAAGAGTAATTCATACTCAAATGTGCCACGAAATTACCAGTTTCGGGATGCTGTTGTTTTTTTACACTCATGGCTCTAAATCTGCTGATCATGTGGGGTATGCCTTCACGTCCTCTGTCGGAACGGAAAATCATCTGCTGCCACCTGCATGTGGAGTGTTTACTGCGGAATTGATGGCAATTTCCCAGGCCCTTACCTTTATTAAACAGTCCCAACACAATCGCGTTTTGTTATGTACGGACTCGATGAGTGGACTTCTTGCTATTGACCGGTGTTTTTCGCGCCATCCCTTGGTCTCTGCTATCCATGACCATCTCGCTGATATTCACCGTGCTTGTTCCATTGACTTCCTTTGGGTCCCTGGCCATGTGGGAATCCCGGGTAATGAGCTCGCTGATCATTTGGCTGGGGGAGCAGTCACTTACCCCCCGTTTTCTGTATCCCGTCCTGCAGCGGATTTACGGCTTCACATCAAATACCACTTCGCACAGTCATGGGCCAATTCTTGGGAGGCTACTCCCCTGTCTTAACAAACTTCGTGCGATTAAGGTGACACCAGCGCGTGGCGTTCTACCTTTCGCCTCTCCCGGAAGGACTCGACCACACTGTGGTTGTGGAGCCTTCCAGTCAGTAGCCCTCATTTTGGTTGAATGCCCCCTTCTTTTGGCTCTGGGTACTAAGTACAGACTCCCCCACACTTTACGTTTGATGTTGGCTTACGATTCCCGGATGGTCTCTCTGGTTCTCTGTTTCCTCCGGGAAAGTGGTTTTTATTCTCAGTTTTAAGGTTTTTAATCTCTCTCTGGTATTGGGGCAGGGCGATGAGTGTTTGGGTGTCTCCCACTGTAAGCAGTGTTCGGAGATTCCCGATTCACCTCCCTGACCGAAATCCTCTTTTCTTCCCCTTTTACTCTGTTTTTACCCTCCCCCCCCCATTTTTTTAAGGATTGGGTAGTCTCCTTTTACCATTCGTACTTCTACATTCTAGCGGTTGTGCCTTTTAAGTCACAGGTGGTCTTTCCTATGCTGCTTCAGCATAGCGTTGGGTTCGTTCTCTTGCTGACTTCCCTCGTTTTGTTTTTTACCATTGACAACATGACTGCCCCTTTACGTTTTTAGCCTTTTCCCTTTCATTGTTCTGACTTTCGAGAGATGTCACATTAGCGGAATGGACCACATTTGAAACAAGGGACTGATGACCTTGCTGTTTGGTCCCTTAAACCTCAACCAACCAACCAACCAACGAAATTACCTTCGGCCTGCAATCAGAAGTAAACGACGGTGAATTCTGGGTGCAGGTGTTTGGTTGCAACACGACGATATTGCTCGTTCAATCGTAGCAACAATACAGGATATGAAATTTAAATTTCTCGAATACCCACTCTACTCCCCAGACCTTGCCCCGAATGTTCGGACTGCTCAAAGAAATGCTGGGAGGCAAGCATTTAGGAACAATGAGGAGGGAGGGGGGGAGGAGGAGAAATCGTGTTACACGAGTATCTGCATGCACAACCAAAAGAACTCTTCGCGGTATCCATGCATATCTGAAAAGGTGGAATGTATGCATTACGCCTCGTGGAAATAACGTAAAAAATGATAGACCCATAATTTTTCGGTAATAGGCTCTACCTCAGTTTCATAATAATAAATAATTAAGGATTTGATTTGAATCACTCTCGTAAAATGAAACAGGAATTCCGTCTCAGCTTGGTATCTTGTTCAGTCTGAGGTGTCGTCGTCTTAAATCCGGAGACTCGTTTGATGTAGCTGTCCACGCTCGTCTATCTTGCGTAAGCCTTTCATATTTGAATAACTACTGCAGCCTACATTCATTGGAGCCTGATTACTGTTTGCATACATAGACCTCCGTTCTCAATTTTTACCTCCCCCCCCCCCCCCCCCGCCCCCACTTGCTTCCATCACCTAGTTAACTAATCCTTGATGTCTCAGGATGTGCCCTATCGAGTTATCCCTTCTTTTAGTCGAATTGTGAATTCCTTTTTTTCCGATTCTGTAACTCCTCACTACATATTCGACCTCCCCATCTTAATCATTCTTTTCTTGTCGAAACCGCTTATCGTTCACTTTTCACTTCTGTGCAAGGCTACACTCACGATAAATATATTGAGAAAAGACTTCCTAACACTAAAATTTATATTAGATTTTAAAAATTACCCTTTATTAGAAATGCTTTCTTTGCTGTTATCAGTTTGCGTTTTATATTCTCCCTACTTCGACCATCATCAGTTAATTTGCTTCCCAAGTAACAAAACTCATCTACTACTTGAAGTGTCTCATTTCCTAATGTAATTCTATCAGCATCACCTGGTTTAATTGGACGGCATTCCATTACCTTTGTATTACTTTTATTGAAATTCATTGTGCCCTAGGTCACTTCCTGCGAGCTTTTGTTTCGTCTTCGGCCGTGATGGGCTGCAGTGTTAATTTAAAGGAGTGGCCGCATCAAACTGTTGCGGACGGAGTCTCTGTGGTGATGTGTGCGGTGGGCCATCGACGGGTTGCTGTCTTGAAGAGATGCTACGAGTGGTTTCGTTTTTTTTAATATTTTTGGTTTTTGGTTCTTTGAAGAACTGGGTGGTTAGAGGTCGTTGGTCACCTCGATTATCTTCCGGCCGTCGACGTTTGCAAGTTCATTGATGTGTTTTTCTGCTTGTGTTAGGTGTTGTTGAGGGAATACGAGTAGGTACTTTAAGTCTGGTGTGCTGATGATACATAG